>NC_057849.1:41380933-42005933 GCF_015237465.2 Chelonia mydas
TCTCCTAGGAATTCACCTGTCCTCAACCGAAGTTATTTAACGTACATTATTTTGCAGCAAAGTGTTCAAACAAAGCCTCGCTGAAATATTGGATGTTGAATTTTCAGTGGTCCACGAAAAATCTCATGGATTTGATATCCTTCAGATGAAGCCCACTGGCAGAGTGGCCCATCCAATACATAAGAAAATCAGTAAAGGCTCTGTAGTTAACTCTGGTCAGCATATCAGCAACATCCAAGAGAGTGGACTGTGGGTCCTGAATCTCTGAGATGGGATTTGAATGTTTTTATTCACAACTGGTTCCACACTGTGTAAAATCTTGACAATCTGGGTCATTTGACATATAGGCAGTGAGGCTAGAAGAGTTTAGATATTCTAGAAAGAAAATCATATATATCAGTTATCCTCATTTGGAATGTAGCTAATTGCTAAGCTGTATTAGCAAGGACCACATTTGCACTTGCCTCCATTTCTGGCTCAGTTGGCTCAGAGGATATGAGAAAGGAAGCCAAAGCTATTGTTAATGTGGGTAGCACCAAATGCCCTGCAAAAGGAGTATAATGGTGCCAACCTTGCAGACAAGTCCTTTGCAGCAATCATTATTATTCCAAGTTCCTCATGCCTTTGGGTTGCCCAGAGACAGGCTAGTTTACAACTCAATCATTTGAAGGCTCTGACCTATTTAGTATCAAGACAGATGACTCCTAGTAGATGACACCAAGACTACTTGTGGCAGTACTTGGGAATAACACTAGGAATCAGTCATTTTCCATTCAGATGATCAAAGTGGATCAGGATCTCATAATAATAATAAGACCAGCATGTCTTAGACGGTCTTTACTCTAGGACCTAGAACAGCCTCCATCATGGAAGGATGCAAGATTTCGACTGGCAGTCCCATCCATGCCTTCATACAGTGTTACTTCCTACATTTAGTCTCCAGACTGAATGCTTATGTCAGGGGGGCAGACCTGCATTTTTTGTTCACTTATGAGTCCTCTCATCCAAGGGGTCACTTGTCAATCATGCCGGTAATACTTAAAGAATCAAAACCATAGCAAACGGCTCTTTGAAATTATTAGATTGCCCGCATGAATCCACGCTAGATGCTGTCTGTCCCCATTTATTTCAGAATCTTCTAACTAGACTTTTGATTTATGATGAGAAAATGAATGATGGTTGAGGAGCGGTGTCCTTTTAAATATCCTTAAGGGAGGGAGAAAGGATTTATGCAGGGTGTGTCTACAGCCCCAATAGGCATTGCTATTCAACAGTTCTGAGCTCATGCACCCTGGGTTAATGCATCACCTAGAGTGTGGGTCCATGCAATCATTATGGTAAGTAACCATTTGATACATTTTAAGCAGCACACTGATTATACAAATACATTGTAATCAGTGTTCCACAATAGAGACATGTTCAAATCAAGTCAAAGAAAAATATAACACATCTCAGCGCAGACTCAGACAATGAAAAGTGCAAGGTCATTTGGTTCCCTAAACACTGCTGGGAAAAGAAGCTCTGCAACCCTCATGTGAAAGAGGTCAATAAAAGATCTAAGGGGTGTATTGTACATCAGTTTGTCTAGCACCGATGAAGGCATGTAATATAATTGCACTCACTGCAGATTAGAATAAGACAACATGTTATTGGTTGAAAGAGTGTTTAGTTTTTAAAAATCCAATGAAAGCAGAAAGATGAAACTCTAGATTTCTATTAAGCATATTATTCAGTGTTTTTTCGAGATTGGTTTAACAAGAGGAATATCTTAATTGGCATTCCTTTTAGGTATTGTACAGAGTGCCAGTTTTCAAATACAGACAGTGCACACACTTGGCTCTTTCATTAAGATACTACTAAGTGGGTAATTTTAAGGTTAAAAAGGATATTTAGAGGATTGGATAGGACTTTTGCTAAATATTCATTTCTGAATTCAGTGATTTTATGCAGAAGGGCTTAAATTCTCCGAGTGTCTGCAGAGATGAAAAGGGAGGAGCTGCTGAACATTTCTGTGAGAGTTTTCAACAGAGCAGCCCTAAAATGTTCTGTTTATTAACATAGTGGAGAAAGGTTTGTGTAAGGTTAATGTTAGAATCACTTAGCATGGTTGCTCCTTCTGCAAAGCATCTGCATAAATTAGAAAAAGCTGCCAGATTTCCATCTGTTAGCAATACAACTTCAGCCACAAAGACAACTGTCGTGACAACCACACTGAGTTAGTCTTTCAAATAAAACTTGTTAAAAGCTACTGCCCTCCAGCCTCCACCCACTGCAGTTAACGGCATTAAATAGCACTCTAACTAGTATTTATTTTCTTAGGCGTTCCTCACTTGTGCAGCTGCTGGCACACTGGTCTTTGATTTAAAATAACCCCAACAGGATGAGAGTTTACAGTCCCTGAAGGTCGTGATGTATATGAAGTGCCTGTCTGAAAGAAATCTCCAACCTGAACTTTCTCAGGCTGATGTTGTTGGATTCAGCGTACTTGCCTCTCACCTATTTTACATGGTCTCACGTCTGGGAACTGCGATGGTTCACATGATTTCTTCCAGATGATGGCTAGCCACAAAGACACCACTCGAGCTGTTCTGGACAACTGATCTGGTTTAAAGGGTGGTGGGAATTCACCTTTAGGGCCTTTCTTTCCCCCCTTCAAGTCCCTCTGCCTATTATGACGAACCTGGGTGGCAAAGGCAAGTTCAGGCTTGTTTCAGCCATGAAATCTGTGCTGTCAACAATATCAAAGCTATTCTAAAGTTCAGTAATCTAAGATCCCTCATGCCACAGCTTATTTTTATTTAAACATTATAGAGGTCTCAAGGGCTCAAATTAACATAGATACCACCCATTGACCTTAATAGGAGCAGGATCAGAGTATTTTAATACTCTTATTCATCTGTAAAAAGAAAAGGAGGACTTGTGGCACCTTAGAGACTAACACATTTATTTGAGTATAAGCTTTCGTGAGCTACAGCTCACTTCATCGGAGGCATTCAGTGGAAAATACAGTGGGGAGATTTTTATACCCAGAGAACACGAAACAATGGGTGTTACCATACACACTGTAACCAGAGTGATCAGGTAAGGTGAGCTATTACCAGCGGGGGGGGGGGGGGGGACCTTTTGGAGTGATGATCAAGGTGGGCCATTTCCAGCAGTTGACAATAACGTGACATGTTCAAGGTGTCAACTGCTGGAAATGGCCCACCTTGATCATCACTACAAAAAGTCCCCCCCCACCCCTGCTCTCCTGCTGGTAATAGCTCACCTTACCTGATCACTCTGGTTACAGTGTGTATGGTAACACCCATTGTTTCATGTTCTCTGTGTATAAAAATCTCCCCACTGTATTTTCCACTGAATGCATCCGATGAAGTAAGCTGTAGCTCACGAAAGCTTATGCTCAAATAAATGTATTAGTCTCTAAGGTGCCACAAGTACTCCTTTTCTTTTTGCGGATACAGACTAACATGGCTGCTACTCTGAAACCTGAAATTATTCATCTGTGCATTTCATATAAACACATATATATGCTCTTGTAATAGTAGAAATATATCCGATCTTGTATCATTGCAGCCAGCATGGGAACCACACTGCTATTGCTCTGATGTACTGCACAGTCAAAGAGGGAGACGGCAGGAATTTTTTTTTTGATCTGTCTTAAATTTGTAACTATGGAATTTAAAACAGGGACAAAACTTCTTGCCTCGGGCTCAGAATGCCCAAGAAACCATTAATGGACATGAAAAATGTTTTTCTTTCCAGATGATTAATAAGGGCTGTGTGAAAAATTGTGTTCAGTGCAAAACTGGGCAGCAGTGGCCTTTTTCATCTAATGTCAGTACCTCCAGTGCACATCTACAGTATATTATTTCACATTTACATCTATTTGGAAACTTCACACTTAATGGGGCTGTGGCTCTCAGACAAAACTGGCCTATGCCATTAAACTATGCACGCTATGCACGCTAGAGCAATAGGACATCACATACACAGGGTTCTTTCACTGTACTTCAAATCCTCCCTAAACATTTAGGGTCCTTTGAAAATCACACCCTAAAGGAGTTAGGTGTCCACATTCCATTTGTCACCTGAATTTATAGGTAAGACGCTTTCTGGAGGAAGTAGGGGGTTAGGGCAGGTGTACTTTATGGAAGGATTATCACGTGATCCATTATTTAGTTCCCTGGGGATGAGAGCAATGTTTTCCTGCTGCACTGATGTAACTGAGGCAGAAGATGGCAATACATGGCTGGAAGCTAGTGGAGTGAGGCTATTGCGGAGGGCTTGCCCCACATGGGATCAAGGGCAGATTGATACTGGGGAGTTCAAAGTCTTTATTGAGTTAAATCAGGAGCGCTCAGGGAAGATGCTCCTATTTACCATACCGAGTAAATGAGTCAACTGTAGGGGGACGGTTCGGAGGCCTCAGGGTCCGGTCTGGATCACCAGAACACCAGGTGGGCCAATGTGTGGAGAAGACGTGCTGCGAGCGCAGGAGAACTCGGCACGCTGTGGAGAAGTGCCGGAACAACGGTAGCTGTAATCTGCACAGATGCAGGACAGGGGGTTGATTGTCACTGTCAGAGACAACAGATACATTCGCCGCATGAACGTGTAACGAGACTATGGGCTGGGGAGTGCATAAGTATAACAACAGTAAGCTCACTGGTTCAAAAATAACACTGCCCCTCTGTGACCAGTTCAGGCTTTCTGAGCGGTTATAAATCTTCAAAGCACTTTACAACACTGACCAATTAAAATGCCTTTTTTAGCATTCCTGTTTGTTAAGGGCTAGATTGTGCTTTTCACCCTGAGTAAGGGGCTCTGGGAGGATCCTCTGAGACACATTTTCTCTGGCACATCCCTCTTGTGCTGGAGGCATGATGAGAATCAGCTACAGCTCTCCATGGGGTGCAAAATACTGCACTACATGTGTGTAGTCAAAGCCAGCTCCCCTGTGGTGTGTGTGGGTAGGGAGTGCAGAGCTTTGTTCTATCATCCCTCCCCTCTTGCATGGGCAGGTGTGGAGTATTGGGCATGCATCCCCTGCTCTCTGATGGGTCTTCAGTGTCCTGACAGAGAGGAGTGTGGGGTGCATTAATTTCCTGCCAGGCCACAGAAGATGAGGGCCCAATCTAGTGCTAAATCTAAGGGCCATATTGTGCTCAACAGGGGAATAATGTGGAATGGGGTGCAAGAAGCCTTCCCTCCTCCATGCCGTGTGCACAAAGGCTGTGCAGTGATATAGGCCTTGCACTTTCCTGAGTGCACAGACTGGTTCTTCCTAGTGCAACCCCAAAGGGATGGGGAGCAGACAGGGCATGGTCTTGCCCCTCTCCCCCTCCACATTACTCAGCTCTGACTGCCAGGCACAAAGAAGGGCACGTTCTGCATCAGCTTAAGGGATAGTGCAGCCGGGGAGCTTCTCCTGCATGCTTGGACTCTCTGTGTAAGGCACAGTCCCTCCTGCCGCTTCCCCTGCGGTGCTGCTGCTCCTCCCCACCCCGAACTCAGGCCAATATCTCACAGCCACAGTGAAGCCCTCTGCTATTATAACCAACTACTGCAGTTTTCCTTTAAGCAACTGCAATCAGAAGTGACAACTCAGTCCAGCCTGTCTAATGCAATTGCATTACCTACTGATAACATGAAAGTTAATTTGTCACCGCACTGTAACAACAATAGAATTATTTGTAAACAGATAATGCAGAGGCTGTTTTGTGATGTAATTTTGCCTCATCATAAGATTAGGTAGTGTGCTAGCCTTTGTTGGAAACCTTTACAGAAAGAGCAGACAGATTAAATAGAGAATTTCCAGTGATTTTATTATTAGTGTGTAATATGTTTGCTTAGTCCTGATTAAATAAGATAACACGGTAGAAAAGGATACATACTTTCATAGCTACTGGAAGGAAGTCTTTTAGGAGTGCTTCAGTTACGAGTAAACGTAAATTCATTGTGGCTATTAGCTGCAAGCATTGTGATCCTGGAGTACAAATCCGCTTATGTGTGCAAATCCTGAATTTTCCTGCAATGCAACAAAGTAGGGTTGTCAGGTTCCATGCAGAACTACCATTGACATCAGCACACTTTCTGTGTGTAGGTCTGTGGTGGCTTGTGCCCCTAGGGCAGTATCTAAATAAGTCAAGGTAGCAACTTGCTGCTTAAAAAAGGTCTTTCATACCAAGAAAAGCTTTCAAACAGCAGACTTAAATATAACTAATTGCATTAAACTTCACAGGTTTTTCATAATTTTTCTGACTTTTTCCTAATTACCTTAGATGTGTGTTCCAGAGCCCAACCCTGAAGGCCTTACTCCATCCAAACTCCTACAGAATGCTTAAGGACGGACTTCAGGATTTGGCCCTTACGTAGCACTTTCTCCATCATAGCTTGTCATCCAGAGAAGTCATATGGTGAACATGAAGCTTACCACCATGGGCTGTCCATTTCCTCTGCACCAAAATGAAAATGACTTATTTTTCATTGACACTTTCCGCAGAAAATTTCAACTTTTTGTTGGAGAGCCCAAAGTCCACAAATATGGGATTTTTAGGTTTTCAGTTTTCCAATGAAAAAAAAGTATTTTTTTTGAGGAAAGCACATGCTTTCTATGAAAAATTTCATAGAAAATTTCATGGAAAAAAAAAAGTTGCAAAGGAAAAAATTTCAGCCAACCCTATTCCTGATGCTTTTGATACACTTCTTAAGGAGATGTGGGACCCCAGCCTGCTACCCTACTACCTTTGGAGTGGCTAGCATCCTTTGGAGAACTAGGAGGCGGTACTCTCTGCACTTTGGGGAGTGCAATTGTTGGCTGTTGCACAGAGTTTTAGGGGTCAGGGGAAGCTTCTTGTCCCTCTCTTCCCCCTTTGCTGCTGTACAGCTATGCCTGGCTCTCACTAGTTCTGGCATAAAAGAAAGAAGAAAAACATAAGGCAGCAAGTGAAACAAGAGCAAGGGACAAAGGTCTGCTATATGTTGTATCACAAATTAATCATTTTATTATACTTGCCTTTGCCATGATACCTATAAGCTTTACAGTGGTTATGCTGCTGGTGTCCTGAGACCACAGCCTACCATGGTGACCAATATCGTCTCATTGTTTCCTTGTAGTCTCCTGTTGGCCTGTCTGTATTCATCTGTTGGGTCTTGTCTTATACTTTGTAAGCTTTTGGGAGAAGAGGCTGAATTTTTTGATCAGGGTTTGTACAGTGCCTAGCACAACCGGTCCTGGTTCACGGCTAGAACTCCTAGGCACTATGATAATACAAATTAATTAATATTAATAATTATTATAAAAAACTGCCTAACTTAGAAAGAAAAGGAGTACTTGTGGCACCTTAGAGACTAACCAAGGTGCCACAAGTACTCCTTTTCTTTTTGCGAATACAGACTAACACGGCTGTTACTCTGAAACCTGCCTAACTTAGGTACTTTTTAAACCCCCATTACTATAGTATCTGCACATCTCATATTCGTTTTAATGTATTTTTTCCTCACAACATCCTGTAAGGTAGGGAAGTACTCACCATCCCCATTTTGGAAATGGGGAATTGAGGCAGACAGAGAGAGAGAGACAAGGGCCCAGCACCTCAAAGTTATTTAGGCTCCTAACTTCCATTCATTTCTATGGAAGTTAGGAGTCTATATACCTTTGAAGATCTGGGCCTAAATGACTTGTCCAGTGTCACACAGTAAGCCTGTAGTGCAGCAGGGAACGGAATTTATGTCAGATTCATGCTCTGTGTGCTAGACCATCCTTCCTCTTCTAGGGTCCCTAGTATAAGACAGATCAGCCAGTGACTTCAGTTGTGTTTCCTGCTAAACAAAAGTAATGTGTCCGCTTGTGCTGCCTTTCCTCTCTCTCATGTTTGTGTGAGAAATATGTTTGTGTTTGTTTGGTTGGTTGAAAGAGTTTCCTGTCTAACGCAGCAGGAGGGCCCAAATATAAATGGATCATAATTAGTTACTAATGTATTATATCTGGACCATAGTCATACCACCTTGACCATCATTACTTTGGTCTGGCCATACAATATTGTAGGCACTTCCTAACTCTTATTTTGCAACCTGGGTGTAGGAATACTACACATTTGTATTGCATAAAAAGACTAGACAAAAGGAGAAATATCAGTGTCCTTTAGAACATTGTGAGAAAAATATTCTGTCATGAAATGGAAGTATAATATGCTGGCTATATGTGTGTAATCATGTCTATATAGTGGCTGGCCACTTAGGGTGTGTCTATTCTTCGAGTTGGAGGTGTCATTGTCACTCAAGAATATGTACCTGTGCTAGCTTCATCAGAGCTAGTGGGCTAAAACAGAATGCTTTGTGTCTTGCACAGGTACATAACCAGGGTGGCTAGCCCCTCCCAACACTTGTGCCACCACGGCTGCACTCCAGAGCTAGTGTGGGTATGTCTACTCAAGCTAGGAACTACACCCTGAGCTCCAACTGTAGACATAGCCTGAGTGACATCTTAGAGTGTTGGCTCTTCAGCTAAATTGGTGCTGGCGAGCCTAGGTTTGAGTCCCACTAATGACAGTGGTGTCTGCGTATATTCTATTTGTTACAAAATAGCACCCTTGATGGGATTGAACAATTCTGACCTTAGAAGCCTGGGATGAACTTCTCTAAAAGGGGGAATATATAGAACACTGGTTTAGGGACTGATCCAAAGCCTACTGAAGTCAGTGGTCTCAAGACTAAAGGGGCATGTCTACATAGCAGCCAGAAGGGTGCCCCCCAGCCTGAGTAGACACACACACACCAAGGTTGTTAATGGGGATTGAACCCAGGACTTCCCAGTGTGGGTAGACAGACACACACTTGCTCTGATTCAGCTAGCACACTAAAAATAGCAGTGTGGGTTCAATTCCCACTACCAACCCTGATGTCTGTATGAATGAAGCTACAGCTAGGTACTGCAAGCAATATTTGATATAAGTGGGGTGCAACACATGCAATTGAACCACCTATATGCAAGGTGAACACAATTTATGCAGAGCATGCCACTTTTTAGCAGAAAAATGCTCTTCTAATTTCTTGGTATGGTTAATACATTTTCACTGAAGTATTGCACATAAACTTGAAGAGACGTGTGAAGAGTGTCTTTTGGCTTAAAGAGAGGTGCAGATGTTTGCGGGCATGCATGTGTGTGCATATGCACACAGCAGATCAAATGACAACAAGTAGAACAGTTTAACATATTAGCTGTAAATGTTTAAAAAGTGTAATAATTCAGATAGAGATGGAATGGGATTAGGGTTGCCAACTTTCTAACTGGGGGTTGGGGCATGGGTTTACCTCACACGGCTCCCAGTCTGCAGCACAGCGGGGGTGGGGGACTAATGCAGGCGGCCTGCGCACGCGCCAGAAGCAGCCCACAGGTCTGGCGCTAGTAGGGGCGGGGTGGACAAGAGGTGCCGTGCACGCTGCTCTTGCCCGCAGGCACCACCCCCCATCTCCCATTAGCTGGTTCTCGGCCAATGGGAGTGCAGAGCCAGTGTTCAGCGCGCGGAGCCCCGCGGGCCCTCCACCTAGGAGCCAGACCTGCTGGCCACTTCCAGGGCGCAGCGTGGTGCCCCAGGACAGGTAGGGACTAGCCTTCCTTAGTGCCGCAGCACCGCCGACCGGACATTTAACGGTCCGGTCGGTGGTGCTGACCGGAGCTACCAGGGTCCCTTTTTGATCGGGTGTTCCAGTCGAAAACCGGACACCTGATCACCCTAAATGGGATAAGGAACAATGGGGGAAAAACCCCATCATCTGGGGAGTTACTCAACCTGCACAAAGGTGTGAATGGTTGTTCAGTACCTAAACATTAATCTGAAAATGATGGCTTCGAGTTAGACCAAGTCCTGAAACTTGCCACGGAATCAGGGGAGATCGAAACATGAATGTAAAAGAAAAACTGGGAGTAGCAGGAAAGACAAAAAATATTGTTTCCTAATTGTGTTGTGGCCTTTCAAAAGGATCTTCACTGTTTGCTGACCACAAAGAAGGAGTGTTATCCTGAGGTCCCTACTTAGATTCGATTCACACTTTAGGAGGACAAATCCGGATTAAGATTAATATGAGTTTGCCTGAATGAGGACTGAATAAAGATTAAGAACCCTAAGGGATTTATCCTAGGAAATTACTTTGTTTTATGCCCTGGTGATGGTAACACATATGAATATGTATTATGAAAATTACAGATGGCAAAACTTTATTATGGCATCTAGGCCATTCACTTAACAATGGAGGATTATTCCTTTAATAATTGCATTATACACAGGACTGCTGAGAAACTGCAGTTCTTTATTTCCTGGTTCAATCACATGACATGGGTCAAAGTTACACAAGTTTATATCCCGTCACATGGCCGGGAAAAGTAGTCACTGACTCCAGTGGCTACTGTAGTATTTGGTTTATCTCCCTCCACCTCTCTTTATTTTTTAAAAAAGTAATATGGAAATAAAATATATCAACCAAGAAGAAGAAACATAGACTAATATAGGTAATTTATATAGTAGGCATGTGTACGCACACAGAGAAATGTCTAGGTTGGTGGCAGGGGTAGATCATCTGAACCCTCTAATAGATGGAAGGATTATTCTGTCTCTTATTGGACAGCTGTTGATAACTGCTATCTCTGAAGCTCAGTGGTTTTATGATCATATTGTTCTCACCACAGTCCCTTTTTCAGTGGTGACTTTGGCTGCTGGGGTGGTTGCTTCTCCAGCGGGAGCCTGTGCTTGCTGCTCCTTGTCGGTTTTCATTGTCAGCTAGTGACCAGGTGGTCATGTGTCACTCTTTTTTGCCCTTAAGAACTGTCAGCAGCCCCCAAACTTCAGGAATGTTTGAATAAAGAGTTTTGGTTTGTATATTTATATAACTGTAACAGCAGAAGATGTGTCACATAATACAAAATGTTTTTTTTTAAATTTACCTTCAAAGTAGCTACTACCCTTTGGAGTGTTTTATAAATAATAAAATATTGCACAAAGATACAGTAACACAAGGGTAAATGGTCACAGTCATTCCATTACAAATGTATCAATTGTCCCTTGAATCTAGCGGAGTGAGTTGAAATAGAGAAGGAGGAGGCTGAGAATGGAAAGTTTCTGTTTTGGTAGAATCACCGATTATATAATTAGCATTTGCATAGCACTTTTCATCTTCAAAGTGCTTTAGAAACGTTTCTCCAGCTAGCCACCAGCACTGACGTAATTCTAATCTCTTTAGCAGATGTTGTTTTGCTGGACTCTGATACTGAGGCCCTATATCCAGTGACACAGAACACAGTTGGAGCAGCAGCAGCAGCAAGGCCTGCTGATTTAGCTTTGATGGATGTTACTGAAACTGAAGAAAATACGGGGGTGGGGGTGGGGGTGGGGAAGGGTGCAACCATAAACATTTTGTGTTTTTCTTTCTGCAGGAGAACATAGTCCCAGATTAGCAGATGACAGTAGGCTAGTAAGGCTGGGGAAATGTGATTTCTTTAAAATATAGGACAATATGCACAGAACCAAAAATATAATGAACTGCAGTGCGAAGGTAGTGTTGGATGGTGTTGAGGTGATGCAATGACTAAAATGATCCCGCTTATTAGAAAACAGACTATTCTGAGCTACATGTGAATAGACAGTGCGACTGAGGTCACAAAGAAATGTAGGAAGAAAGTTCTAGAGTATCCACTGCCATTTTTCATATTCATTCCCCATGCAACCTATTTTATTAATCACATCAGGAAGAGAAGAATAGATAATCCTTTTTCTTTTCACATTGCTCCTCCTTATGACATACATGAAATGCAATCACCATCTAGTCAGATCTAGCTAGTAGTGTGGTACATTAGCCATTTATCTCTGGTGATACATGTTCTTAGGTCACATGAAATGAATTTCTTATTAGACAGGCCTTTTCCTCATCATATGGAAATAATTTCTCTGTTTTTTTTAAAACAACAGTGTTTCACAAACGCTTAAACTTTTCTGAAATTTCTGGAGATTTCTTGATACCTCCCTTCCCTCAAATATTTCCTGTTTTTTTTTTTATTTCTAGGAATTATGAGTCAACCTAACAAATTGCCAAAGTAGGTAAAATAAAAAATGAGGAATGTCAGTTATTCATTAAAATTAGCAATAACTAAGACTGTCTACTGGATTTTCCCTTTGATGAATCCCAGCCTAATGCATTTAAAAAAGAAAGAAAGAAAACCCTGCAGGCTTTTTACCACCACCCACATCCTATGGTTCCCTTCACATGTGTGCGCACGCACACACAGACCCCCTATGGAAAAGATATTGTGAAAGGCTGTGTGCAGGGTTTTTGGAACATTTTATAACCACATTATTACACTGCTCACCTGAAGTCAGATTTTCCTTTTTTTTTTAAATGTTATCAATACAATAAGAGAAAGAAGAAATTAATTCTTGTATTATGATTACATCTCCACAGTTCTTCTGTTTTCCAGGAATCTATGTGGTATGTTCTGTACGTTGAGAGTTTTTTTCATTTGATTTATGTGTGCGGGAGGGGAGGGGGATCACCAAAACCCTCCATGAGTGTACAATAAAAATGCTTCACAGCGATAGTTAATTTGTTTGAAGAATCAAGCTTAATAGCATACACATTAAAAAGAAAAATTTACTTGAACATTCCTTGGCAAATTGATGTTTTATAACCAACTATGTGCATAAGAATGTCTGTTTTTCTCTAAAAATGTCTAATTAAAAGTATTCATAAAGGGCTAGCTTGTAATTTTACGAACCATCCTACAGAGGCGGTGACACATACCTGCACTTGCCCAGGAGCACATCAGAGGATAAACTGAGACTCAGAGTCTTTCTCGGCTCCGACTCTTACTCAGGGAAAGGAGTCACTTACCTCAGTGGCTCTCAACCTTTCCAGACTACTGTAGCCCTTTCAGGAGTCTGATTTGTCTGTGGTCCCCACATTTCACCTCACTTAAAAACTAGTTGCTTACAAAATCAGACATAACAATACAAAAGTGTCACAGCACGCAATTACTGAAAAATTGCTTACTTTCTCATTTTTATCATATAATTATAAAATAAATCAATTTGCATATAAATGTTGTACTTACATTTCAGTGTATAGATAGTATATGGAACAATAAACAAGTCATTGTCTGTTTGAAATTTTAGTTTGTACTGACTTTGCTAGTGCTTTTTATGTAGCCTGTTGTAAAACTAGACAAATATGTAGATGAGTTGATGTACCCCCTGGAAGACCTCTGCTTACCCCTATGGGTACGCGTACCCCTGGTTGAGAAATACTGACTTACCTCATCCTATCTGAAGGACTTTTTTCTCCATTGTGTGACTGTACACCAGGGTAGCTGGTCAAGTAGAAGGGCTGGAGCCAGGGCTTTTCCCAGTCTGCAGTCCTTTCCACTTGGTCACTGGGGGGGGCATTGGGCAAGTATCCCCTGCCTCGCCACCATAGCTGGAGTCGCAGTATGAGCAGGGCCATGCATGGAAGTCTGGAGAACCTCACTCCCCTGCCTCCGCAGTGCAGCCAAGGAAGGGTTGTGACAATCTAGCCTCTCAGGAGAAGACATTATACAACATGAGGAATAAGGCTAAGGTCCAACCCCCTGCCCCCCATGGGCTTGGGAGAAAACCTGTGTGCAGCTTCTCTCACAGACCTTCCTCTGAACTCTTCGGGTGTGTTCAGCCCTGCTGCCCCAAGAAGGAAGCAGCGTGTTCAGTCTCACACTCTGGGGATCCTGGGGAATATGTTAGAGGCAGAGCTATCTGTGTAGTGACCCTACACTACTGCATCATCTCTTGTCTTCCTGTGACACATCCCACCCAGCTCTAGTGGAGCTGTGCCGACAGAAATCCCCCCATGAGCACAGCACCTTAAACCTCCTTAAAGGCAGGTTCCAAGGCATAAACAGAGGGGCTAACCCCTGGAATTAACACAGCCTTCTAGGCAAATTCTCTCCAGGGCTGTGATCTGTGACACTCCTCAAACTCAACCTTGACTTACCCCCTGTCTGTGTGTGGATCCTTGCAGAGACTGCTCTGCCATAGATCTGAGGAGACTGCTGAGGAAGGAGGAACATGGGGGAGAAGGTGTTACAGGGATAGCAACTACCCATGCAGACAGAGCCTCTCTGTGTTCAGATCTGGTAAGAATAATTGGTCATTAAGGAACTAAATATAAAATACTATATTTTATTTTAAAGAAATTGCATGTGGGCTGAGGAGAAGCTGTGAACAAAGTTTCAGGTCAGGCTCATAATAGTTAAAACAGCTAAGTTACCAGCCCCAAAACACTGGATTTATGTCAGAAATGTCAAAGGATGCTTAAGGCACCATTGGGCTATATTCTGCTCTCAATCCAGCAATGTAATTCCATTGGTATCAAGGAACTGAGAGCAGAATTCGGCCGATTACCTTTTGTTGATAATACAGATCTCTCCTATGATTTCAACACAAAGTTCATTGTTTTCCAAATGGACTGGAGTATAGAAGATTACTATTTGTGCAGAAGAGCTATGACATTTGCGTAGCTTTTTCCCATTGTGGTCTAGGTCAGCAGCTTCTATTCTGCTCTGCAAGGCAAATCCTTGTTCAAATACTCTTCAGAGCTGTACTATAGAAAGGGCTGAAGTCCCTGTATTGGTGCCAGATTTTAGCTCAGTTATATTGACTTCAATGGGTTTGAAACTATGATAACTCAGATGCTCATTTTTACCTTCTATTGGTTTTTGCAAGAACGATGTGATATTCCCTGAAACACAGAGTAAATTACCTATCGCGCTTTGGGGCTGATGTAACTTCCTTTGAGGTAAATGGTTGGTATACCCATGTAAAGTAAGACAACCAGGCCCCCTGTATGGAGGGATATTTGAAACCCCATATTCCATTTTCAGCATCACTGACGTCTGATCTGAATTTGTCATTGGCAGAGAGAAAAGTGAAGGCGAAATGAAGAGATAGACCAGGTCAGAGTGGTCATGGGGGCTTGACAATGCAGGACCTGAAAGAAGTCTGAACTTGATGTGTAGCACAATGAGGAGCCATTTACTCAAAGACATTGCTGAAACATGGGTAAGAAAGACGAGAAGCAGCATTTTGGAGGGGGCTAAGGTCAGTGTCAAATATGTGGTAAGAGGAGACTGTAGTCTGATAGACAGTGAAAGATGAAATATCTCATCTTGGATGGTTTGCTGTCATATCAACCTCCATATGGACACAATGGGCTCATTCCTCTTTCCTCTCAAACCCTCTCAGTACCTCCATTAAATATTATAGATGATAATACCATTATTTCTCCTGTCACCTGTGACTTGTAATTTTTAACTCCTCCCTCTTCTTCTCCTCATCTATATCCAAGTTGCTTTTTCCTCTGTAACAGAAGAACTTGAAACACCTTGGGCCTGAAAACCCCCTGCAAGAGTTAAAATAATGCAGGCAGACATCCAAGCAGAGGGTGGCCTTATCCAGTTTATTGCACTGAATGAGCATGTATGATTACCTGCTTTATGGGTGGGTGGCATATATGTGCACATTGAGCTCTTGGCCCTCAGACACCAAGTACAGGCTCTTGAGACCCAAGTGGCTGAATTGGAGGCGCTAAGGGAGACAGAGGGGTACATACACAAGACTTTCCGGAACACAGTAGAGAGGTCCCACTCCCAGTCTGACAGTCTCTGTGCTATTGAGGAGGATGAAAGTCTCATGGAAGGAGAACATCAAGCTGGAGCAAAGAGAAATTATTCCATAGTTGGGACCCTCCTTCCAGATGATGCCAAGATATCCTCTTGCACTGAGGATACCCTCCAGGGGTGGGAACACCAGTTATTAGGAAGAGACACCAATGGGGGATTCAATTATTAGAAATATAGATAGTTGGGTTTGTGATGACTGGGAGAATCGCATGGGGAATTGCCTGCCTGGTGCGAAGGTTGCGGATCTCTTGAGATATCTAGATAGACTTATGTGCAGTGCTAGGGAGGAACTGGTGATCATGGTACATGTAGGTACCAATGACATAAGGAAAGGTAGGAGAGAGGTCTGGAGACTAAATTTATGCAGCTAGGAAAGAGATTAAAGCCCAGGACCTTCGTGATAGCATTTTCTGAAATGCTTCCCGTTCCATGCACAGGGCCAGGTAGACAGGCAGAACTGCAGGTCTCAATGCATGGATGAGATGATGGTGTTCAGAGGAGGGATTTATTAAGAATGGGGGAACCTTTCGGGGTAGGAGGATCCTATGCAGGAAGGATGGGCTCCACCTAAGTGAAAACAGAACCAGATTGCTGGCATGTAAAATTAAAAAGGTCATAGAGGCGTTTTTAAACTAAGGGTTGGGGGAAAGCAGACAGGTACAGTGGAGCATACAGTTTGGACAGACACATCCCTCAGGGGAGGATTTATTAAAGGGAACACTCTATATCCTAGTTAAGAGGAGAGGATAGAGGTTTATAAAGTACAGGTAGGAACTGTACTTAAATCAATCAAACAAAAAAGAGACCCATTCAATTACATCACATGAAGACAGACAGTTAAATATTGACAATTTTTATAAGTGCTTGTATACAAATGCAAGAAATCTAAATACTAAGATGGGTGCCTGGTATCAAATGAGGATATTGATATAATAGGCATTACAGAAACTTGGTGAAAAGATGATCATCAATGGGACATGGTAATACAAGCGTACAAAATACAAAGGAATGACAGAGTAGGTTACACTGATGGTGAGGGGCACTATATGTGAAAGAAAGCATTGAACTTTCCCTAAACCTCTGACTGCTAGAAGCTAGGGCTGGATGACAGGGAATGGATCACCTGATAAATTGCCTTGTTCTGTTTACTCCTTCTGAAGCATCTGGCATTGGCCACTGTCGGAATACAGGATATTGGGCTAGATGGCCCATTGGTTTGACCCAGTATGGCTGTTCTTATGTTCTGGTTTTCAGAAGTGCTGAGCAACCATAATTGTAATGGAAGTCAGTGAGGGCAGTAGATGCTCATCACCTCTGACAGTCTAGCTAGGATATGTCTCAAGCTGGGAACCCAAAGACTGAGACACCTAAAATCTTTGCTTGCTGTTAAAAACCCAAGCTCAACTTTATAGCCTATTAAAATAAAAGTAATAATCCATGTGCAGGAACAATATTCCATATGAATAGCATCCATGGGTATGCCGGGGGTGGGGAGATTGCAGTAAAATACAAAGGCTAATCTGGGGGTGAATTGATCAGTTTATGTATATCAAAGCATTGATGCATGAGTCACTGGCACATGGTGACTAATATTTTACATCAGAGTAATAGAGTGTTCTCACTTACAGCTATTCAAACCTCTGAATAATGCTGAAAGAAATGTTCCTGTTTGAAATCAATCATTTTCCCTGTCTGCAACATGAATAACAAAGGTACTGGCTCATAAACACTACAGTGATGGGTGCCCTAAATATACCTAATAAAACTGATAGGCAAATAAAATGGTGCAAATACTATTATGGAAGGGTCTTGATATAAGGCTGCTTAGAAAACCAGCATAAAGTTTTTTGCTGCATGCATATTTTCTTGTAACTGATCTCTGTGCTGGAGGTCAGTGGCCAGCTGGCGCACTTACTGTTCTTGCTTAGAATTCAAGCCAATTGTTCATTTTTATGTTAATATTACCTTGGAGATCAGGGCTGGTAAATATATTCAGTTCTTAAATTAACAACTTATGAGGATTTGAATTAAAACACAAGGTGAGTATATAAGCTTTCATTCTGAACCCACATGGTTAACTACAGCAGGTATCATAGCAGCAGGAATCATTAGTTGTCACATTTGTGGTAACCTCCTAATTGGCTATGACATAGAACTGCCTTTTGATCTGGACCATGTTCTACTAATTATTTAATCTTTGACAACATAAAAACATGCTTCAGCACATATGCTAGGTAAGGATGTAGTACGAGGTTTCTCCTGAGGCCTAGTTTAAGTACCGTAGCCTGTAGCTTGTACAAACAAACAAAAAACCCTGTTTAAAATATACTTTGCTTTTTCCTCCCTGCTTTTTCTAGAGATGGCTCTGAGTCAAAACCCCAGACCTGAACACTCCTGAACTTTGGGGACAGTCAAAATCTTAAGTTGGATCAAATTCTGGATTCATGTCTGAATTTTGTCACTTGGTCTGTTCTGTGTAATTGGCAGAATTCATGACCTTGATTCTAAATTCCTCCTTTCCTGGTTGAACTCTGGATATGAATCTAAATGTTTGTAAATTGGGGCTCGCTCTCTAAATTACTTTTTATTAAAATTGTGTGTGAAGTTAGTGAGGGGTGACGAGCACTGAGTGGGTAAGCACTATGCAAAGTTCTCCAATCACTGTAGCAACTCTGGTCTTGGGCCTTTCATAAACAAAGCTGTGTGAAACAACTTATTTATTCAGCCTATCTCACCCTCTATGATAATTTTTAAATGTTTACTGTTTTCCATACACAAGACGAACCCATATACTTTCAGTATGAATGATTACAGAAACAGCAACAAGAAAGAACGAAAGTAAAGGCTCAGTGAGAGAGCAGAAGGTGTGAGTCTCTGTTACATGCTGCTACAATTTAGAACAAACTGGCTGTTTCTGCAAAGGTGAAGGTAAAGAACAGAAGGCTAGAAATGTGAAGGTACAGACAACAAAAGGATCATGGTGTTATAGAGCTACATACACTATATTTATTTTATACAGCTTCAGCAGGGACTGGCAACTGTGCCAAATTATGTGGTGCTTTTTGCTATGGATAAATGAAGATTAAGAACAGGCCAGCAATTTCATTAACCCAAATCTCCAAATAGAAAAAACAGGACTGTAAAGAGTGGCTCAATGCTGGCTCACTGAGCCGCCTTGCCCTCTATCAGTTCACTTCTATCAGAATAGTTGGGGTTCCTTGTGTAAACTTTTGAATGGTTTTCTCTTAAAGCACACATATGCAAAGCCGTGTTCTGATCATATATACTTTATGTGGCTACATCCTGTCTTCTGAAGTATGGATCTGATTCTGAACTTCCTCCCACATAGCAGTAGCCAAGATCAACATACACAGTGGATGAACATGTACCCAAGCCAGAACACTCTCATAGAAATCTCACCCTAAAGTTTAAGGATGCTTTGCTCTAGAATCAAGTCTACTTTGGAATTTCATGATTCAGGCTGATAAAAGGCCTGACCCAGAATACTGAATCTGAACACTCAAAAAACTTTTGCCAAAATTCCAGATTTGGATCTAAATCTGGATCTGAACTCCATGGCTGATCGCATCTCTATTATTATATTCATGGGTGCACCCAGTTTTCCCTTTATGAAGGCAAAGGACACTGTTACACCTTGGATGTTTTCTTTGGCTGCAGACAGGAATTGTTTAGTCCCAGCAAGTTGGTACAGTCAGAGAGACATACATTTGGTAAAGAATTCTTAGTACCTATCTATTAGAGTGCCCACTGCTTGACGCACACATTCGCCCCAGCTTTTACGTAAGGAACAGATACTGTACAGTATGTACTGAACAAAAATACTAACCAATCTCCTTGTAGGTTTTATATGTATACACACACAGAGAGAGTGTAAGCACAGTTCAGCACTGTTCCTCTTCTTGTGGTTCTCAGTTCATGTAGTGCTAGGGAGCTAAACTTCTTCACTGCAGCTAATTGGAAGCCTTTATAATTCCAGCCCTGGCTGAACTTAAACTAGCTGCTGGGTTATTTAAAAAGCATTTATTTTTAATAGAAGGTTTTTTCCTAATATTTCTGGTAGTTACTGAGGGGTTTGGTCCTCCCAAGGGCAGCTACAAATACATAGAGGGGGGAAACACACTATAAATTAGTCTCAGCTAACTCCTCCTAATGGGCCCGTGTGTCTATAGAAATGTCCTCATTGATTACACTGCAGCCCCGAAGTCCAAAAGTCAATCACTGCCCTACTATACGATTGTTATTTATTCCCCACAGAATACAGCTGCGTTTCATTCTCCATACATGTATTTTACAAACAGGAAGTTTGTACACATAGCCCCCACATGTTGTAATTTATATATTTTATGGCAACCTCAAAATGTGCTAGATGCTTGGGCTCTACACAGGATGAAACAACTCTGCCAGTGTGGATCTGATTGCAGGATCAGATCCTAAATTACATAGGAGTGATCACACTCACAGATAATCCTAAATTAGCTCACACTTCTGGGAACTATCTTATAGGAGCAGTGGCAAAAGCAGCTAATTGCTCTGCCAAACATAATTTCCTGTGCATTGCACACGAGTTATTCTGTACCCTCATTCATAAATATATGTATAAATGTGCAAGATTATAACGTTAAAGATTAAAGAGATGTATTTTCTTAGAAATCTGCTAGTATCCAATGACACAAATCTGACAGGACATAAATCTAGGATTGCTAGAAACATGATTGCAATAGACCTCTTTTGAACATATTTAAGAGAGTAATATTTACATTAATTATAGAGATGCAATATTATATAATCCACTAAGTTTTTAAGGCTAGTGATCCATAAACAGTCCTTTGCATGTTCTCAGCAATAACCATCTGATGGAAATAACTTTATTTTAGCATTGTCCAGCATCATGATTTAAATGTCCTTTAATATTTGCTATTCCTGACTGTAGTCTGTTCTCAGTTTCACCTTTCTGATCTAAATCTTAAGAAACAGTAAAGTTTAAAGTATTGTCTGTGGATGTAAAATAAAGACAGGAATGTAAAATATCAAATAGTATTAGACTGCAAAAAGTCTCCAGTTTCAAAGTAAATCAATATTTGGGTTTGCTTTATTCTGAATCTTTTTGGTGGGGTTATGATTATGTAATACAAAGAAGCTGAGTGGGGTCTGGTTCAAGTTTTATCTTTCGTATTTCAGTTTTTGATGCTTTGTAGAGCCAAATTCAGGTAGGTGTCATTCCATACAAATCATGCTGATTTTGGTCCAAAAGGTTTAAGGGAGAGAGAACTACATATACTAGCTCATTTCAGCACATCCCACCATTTAAACTCATTTCCTATTCCCTTTGCTACACCCACACCAGAGCTGTGCAACATTCAAAAGGCTGAGGCCCAGTTCTGAAAATGTTTAACACAATTTCACATTCCGTTGCTTGCTGTTTTGCTTTATAACTTTTGTACCCCCAAATGTCACCTTATTTGCAATTTGGATGAAATGGCGATTGTATTAAAATGTACAAAAATGTGACTTTTCAAATGATTTTCGATAGAAAGGTTCAATCTACTGCAATGCCCATTTTTCAATAAATCTATTTTCTTGTCCCCACTGGGCAAATATCAGTTGCAGTGTTTGATGACTGGATAACTGTGTTATGTTGAGAGTGCTACAGATATTACACATGCTAACACTTCAATGGCATGTTCTGAGGATTGGGCTAAACATTTGTATAAATGCAAATTGTACAGTTCATATTCATATTTGACTATTTTCCCACTCTCCTATAAGTCTTGAAATTTGCTTGGCATCTCTTAGTAGGCCTACTGAACCTGGCAAGATAGGCTCCTTGATACCTTAATGGAAAAGACAAGAAGATAGTCCAGTCAATGTTAAGAAAAGGAAAAAGATGCAAACATTTTAGAAGTCCTAATAATAGTCTACTTAAGATGTCACACTTGATTTATGCTATATTAGCCCATATAAAGTGAATGAGCTCTCTCCTGAGATGCTCTACGTTTTATAGGCTTGGGCTCCAAGTGAATAACAATGAAGAATTGTAAAAGGAGCTGAATCTTTGAATCGCAAGAACCTGGGAAGAAAACTGGCTTCACAGTATTTCTTTTTCTCTCTTGATCAGTTTACGGCTCATGAAAGGTGTTTGAATTGACAGCCCAGGAGACCTAATTCCTCTGTTAATCCACAAAACAGGTACAGCATGGATGGTGGTTTTGGAAATTTCCCCACACTTCCAGTGTGCCTCAGGCCTGTTCTAGAAGGACCACCTTCAGGGCTGAGAGGATAGTTCAGTTTCCAAGCCCATTCAGTTTTTGTTCCATGTTCATTGCCAACAAGGACACCAATTAGTGCATGACATGAGCATTCCAAACAAATAAAAAGAGAAACAACAGAATAGAGAGAGAGAGAGATGTGTTTGCTACTGGAATTGTGTTTTGACATTTATTCTGGACTTCATCAAGGCCTACAATCTTTTGCATTAATTTGAGAAAAAATAAACAGTCTCATTACCATTGGATGTGATGATGGAGGAAATGGGCTGGAAAAAACTTGAGTCTTTGCTGCTCCTTATTCTGCATTTACAAAGAGTAGGAAACATTCTTTACTGCTGTGCCATTCAGCTATTATGTTTAACAATCTAATTAGAAAGGCTATGTAGCTTTCCTCCATTATAAAAGCAAAGACAGTGCACACAAGCAAAACCAATTAGACAGCTGTAGTTTACAAAGCTGTACTGCCCTCCAGCCAGTTTCTAATGAACCCCCAGTAGATGGCTCTTAGCCACAAACAGGCCTGGATTACAGTGGCAACACGTGCAATCCTTCCTGCTCTCAGGTGCTAATGCAGTTTCATGCTAGCAGGCTGGTGCAAGCTGTCACTTCAGGTTGTCCTTAGTTTCTGCAGTCATGATGGCTTCCAACTACAGCACACCAAAGTAGTACGCCATGCTGTGCTGCCCTGGATGATAATGCATGTCCACACTGGAGGTCAAAATCACGCTAACAGGTGGCAATAAATCAAAAAACGTTGCTTTCACTTTTTTGAATGTTACTTTCTGCACACCAGGGACTTATTTAACTTAAAACAGACACAAAGCTATACATTAGGCTGCATACTTGCCATACTTTTGTTTTGCCTCACGTATGGCTTAAATTAAGGCAGACTATATTGAGCAGATTGCTCATTGCAAGTTAGTCATCTGTTCAGTGTTTCGTACGTCCCACAAGGCAGTTGTGATTATTCACAAGTCTGTTAATTAAAAAGAAAACTAATAAGGAAACTACTCAGTGTGTTGATGAACCATTCAGCCACTTCAAAACGAAGGAAAACATTAAAACAAAGCATTCCATCTTTTCAATAATCTGATAACAAATATATGTTTGAACTGAACTTTATAGGACTTGTGAAAAACAAACTCCTGTCATTGTTGTATTTAAATGAGGACTTTCATGTGCAAGATTCAGAGTACCTCTGTCTGAGCTAGAATAGTTTAGATCATGTCAATATTTCCATTAAAAAATCCTATTTTTTGTCATTAATAAAAATTCACTCCAGGCTAAAATTTTGCATTACCCTCACAGCAAATACTTGGGTTAGAGTGGAGGAGGTTTTGAATAAATTGATATAAATTTTTTAGATTAAAGATACTTGTGCAAAATATATATTCAACTGAGTATTCACAACACTATTATTGTTACTGTTATATTATTTAGCACCTAAAATATGCTGTCACATATTTTCTTATCATTTTCTATCTTTTTTCTACTAGGGAATAGTAAATAAGCATGAACAGTGTTTCCCCCCCACTTTCACACATTTTAAAACTTTTCTCCCCTTATTTTGAGTGCAAAAACACATGGTCAGATTGAATATAGACCTTGCTATAAACTTTTTAAAACTTCACCTGGGCAGATGGGAGCAGTTTAAGATGACCTTCTGGGTGAAGGTAAATACAAATGAATGTGTTACCTAGGCTACTGTATATCTTTAACTGTCTGCCAATAGATATTCCTAAATACAGCTAAAAATAAACAAAACATGTAAAGACTTCTGATGAGGATTATGAAAAAAGTCTAAGATAGGATATTAAGAAATGATTCTTCGCTGTGAAAAATATGGATTCAAATTTTCAAAACTAAAATCTACACCACCAATCCTTTATGCTGAGGCAATCTGGTTTTTCAAAGAAAGGAAGATAGTACTTTGGTGTATGCGGCTGAAAGAGGGTTTTTAAAGGCCTATCCCTCAGTTTATAATGGTCATTTATTGTTATTGTCAGAAGTAAAAGAGGTAAAAGCACAAAATGGGAAAACAATTTCATGAATAATTTTGAAGGTTATTTCCATTTTGCCCATTTCATATTGTGCAAATGATGCCTCTTAACATAGACTGGTATTCTACCATATGACACTTGCATTAAACCATCTTCATACTGTCTTATAGCATGAAGTTGTGCTTTCTCGCTGCTGATGGTTTCACCTGTTGAGGGTGAAGGATATCATGTCAAGAGAAAGAGAGAAACCCACCTTCTCTTTCCATTACTGTCCTTTGATAAAGAGTGTCTGCTGATCCAGCCCTCCCAAAAGCATGGGATCTTGTCACACATGGCTAGAATCCGCTCTCTGTTCTTTTCTAAAGACAGAAGCATTTGTTGTCTTTAAATGTGTGCTTATTAACTGCTTACTATATGCTTAGCACTGGTACCTTGGGCATAGGTTGATGGATGACCCCTCACCCTGGGTCTAGAAGACTGAAATTCCTAAATTACTTCACATACTGGCATGAAGGGACACACCCTATGTGTTGAGGTTCAGTGGATACTAATTCATGGAGAAAAGAAGTATGCAGAGAAAGACAATTTCTTTTAAACTTATACAGGAATTGGCAATAGCCAACATGCCAGCAGTTCTTTCACTTTCTTTTAAAATTCATTTATTAAAATGCTCTGGGTATTGATTCAATTTTCTTTTCACAGTATTTTTTTTAAATTTGGGGGCCTGCAAGCATCTTGATAAATGGCCTGGAAAGTTGTATAGTTTCAATTTCACTTCTTTAAGCATTTGTTGAATGCTTTTTTTTTTTTTAATCTTCTTGAAGAAGAACAAATCCTGAAGTGCAGGGCAAAGCAGACCTGAGGCTTTGTCTACACTTGGAGCTCAGGGTGTGATTCCCAGTTTGAATAGGCAGACTCACATGAGTGCACTAAAAATAGTGGTGTAGCTGCAGTATCATGGGCAGCGGTGGGAAGGACGAGCTACCCCAGGTACAAACCATTTTGTATCCTGTGGGTATGTACTTGGAGCAGCCAGCCCATGCCTCTGCCAAGGCTGCTGTGGCTACACCACTCTTTTTTATCATGTCAGCTAGTACAAGATACTTCAGAGGATAGTGTAAATACCCTGCAGCAGGCACATGTAGAATAATCCACTCTTTTCCTGCACACAGGTTTCATTCTGATCACTAATAGTTAGAGATTGGCTTAAACCCTGATGCGCAAGGCTTAATATCCCTTCCAAAAATGTTATTGTCATTAATTATGAGAACTCTGGAGAGTCTTTTTATCCAAACACATCCAATTCCTCCTTGAATCTCTTAAGCTTTTTTGCCTCCATGATTTCCGGCAGCAACAAGCTCCATTTTTAGTTACGTCAAGTGGAAAAGTATTTCCTTTGATCAGTTCTTAATTATATCATTTTAGCTTTCTGTTTTTATACATTTGAAGGTTACCTTCCATTCTACCTACACACACACACACACACACACTCACACACACATTGTTGCTTTAAAAGATCATCAGTGTGAAAGATCACTTGAAAACCTTCATGATTTTAACCAAAGTGGAGAAACTGATACAAAAATATAAGATAAAACAAACAACAAAAAACTTGCATGACAGTCTTAAGCTGGCCTGGTATAGATTGCTTCAAAGGATTCAGTTGCTTACCACTGAGGCTAAAAGTATGTGTCAAAACTATTTCAGATAGGGATCAGTTTTAATGAATGTGACCTCAAACTTTCCAAGGTGTTTAGGTCTGGGAACACTTACAGTACATCTGTTATTATTTTCGTTCAGCTGAGTTTTTTGTTTTATACAGCAACATTTCAAGAGAGCTTTTTTTAAAAAGACTTGGAACAAAAGCACCAGCTGCGATACTGTGTTTACATTTTCTGCAATTATTTGTTTATTTATATATTACTTTTTTTTATAGCTTCAGTCATTAGAAATCTAGGACTATGGTAATACAGCGCCAAAAGTCAATATTGGATGCCTTTCTAAAAGACAAGCTCTAAGATCAACCAGAAATTATGGCTTGAGTCAGGAATCACTGGGTGAAGTTCTATAGACTGTGTTACGCAGTAATTGAGACTAGCTGATCACAGTGGGCCCCTTCTGCCCTTAAAATATAGGTGTTAGACCCACAATAAGGGTCTCCCTACGGGATGGGGAGCAGACAGATACCAGACACAGTGTTAGTATATAATACTCTAAATGCTCTTTATTGATTACAAAAAAACCCTTACTCACTCTACATTCACACCCCAAACATACTATACCAGAGTCCAAAGGTCACAATGGTCCCGATGGCCAGTCAAGATTCCTTCTGATCATAAGCTCATAAGATGCGAGGAGCCAGTGAAAACCACATCTATATCCACATGGGGCTCTGGATCAATAAACGACTCTGATTTGCAGAAATCATAGGCAACCATTTATAGTCCGTTCTGTCACGTCATCGGTTCTTTGCCTTTGTTTACTAGGCCTTCTACCCACACAATTCCAAAGAGAGAATACTGGGCGGGCATCCATGATCCAATGCATGCCATTTCCTCCAATTCTTATGCAATTTTATATCAATCCAGCTGCTGTTGTTTCCTTTCCTGCTGATTCTCCGTATTTTTCTCAGAACATAACAAGATTGTTTTTGCACAAATAATTCTAAAAGATCCTGACCTTAAGTTCTTGCTTCAGTTGCCAACTTGTAATGCATGTATTCATGTCAAGCATGCGTCATTCATACCAGGCCTCAATGACCTATAACATATTATATATATATTGTTTCATATATCCATGTATCTATCTATCTATCTATCTATATATCTCCCAACATTCCCCCCTCTTGATACATGATTAATGCCATTAATTATTGTATCACTTTATAATTTCACAAGCAATTAAATTTTATATGTCACCTGCTCCAAAACTTCTTGTTGCTTTCTTATTCGGCAATATAAACATAGCGTAATAAAGGTTAACAAAATCATTAATGCAAATAATATGACAATGGGATGTAACATTACATTTAGAAAAGCTGTGACACTGGGACACCATCCTTTAAAAACATCATACCAATGAGAAATGGCCAATTCTTCTTCTTTCCCCAATTTTAATATTTGACCATTGTGGATCAAAATGTTTATTTTTCCCATCTGAGCAGACTTAGATACATATTTTGCATATTGCCTGATTTTTTTTCACTTTGATCAATCAATTTTCCCCATTGTTCCCAATGTATCCCCAAATCAAAGGCTCAGTCCACATCTTTTGGTTCCCAAACAACTTTCATTTTTAAAAGTAGAGGACCTCGGTAAATAATTCCATTAATAATAACCTCTGTTACATTACATTTACATGACTCAATTAGGCCTTTTTCTGTCATACTTCCCCAAAATACATGTTTTTCAGGGGTTACCACACAAATACACCCGTTGCCTAAATCAAACACTCTTGTGCCATTAGAGGCTAAATATTGCATGGTACATTGTCCACTTGAATGCTTCAAATGATATAACTTGTGGGCACACCCATTTACTTTGTCCCCACTCTTCACAATGTTTTGTTAATTCTACTAATCTATAATCCCCTTCTTCTTGAATCAAGTGTGTCCCACTTATTTCTATTTGCCATAACTCTTCATTAATAATTTTTGGCAACACCCAGGCAATTGCTGCTTTTCTTTGCTTCCCTGTGTTGTGTAACAGCATTTGGGAAGGAAATAGGGATCAAGCCACTCTCCCCTCAGAGTGGCTTGATCCCAATTAAACTCCATATATTTCTTCCATCCTGCAATTTGTTGATTCCATATATGAGGATCTTTGAACCACTCAGAAGGCCATTGCCCATTACTTAACAGATTAACCATTCTCTCTATGTATTGTATCCCATAATTTGCATCTGTACACATCGTATTGCTAGTACAGTTTTATTGTCAATCTCAGACACACCAAATAGATTTACATTTAGAGACGATTTCAAGGCTTGGGCTTGTTTCAACTGGAGTTCCACACTTCTTATTCCTTGTTCCAGTAATGCACCAAAATTTTGTGTTACATGTGTCTGTATAGCCCCCAAAATCTTACCCAAAGCTGACATTTTCCCTTGTAACGTCTCAATATCAAATGAGTTTAAAACTCCAGCTCCAGCACCAATACTACCTACAATATATTCCCCTATACCTCTCTTATGTTGTATAGTCCTGTCTCCCCATTGTTGTTGCCACACTTGTAATAGGGGCAAGGCATATGGCATACACTCCGGATGTTGTGCACTTATGTTTACTTGTGCTCCTTCCAACCAGATTGTTTGATCCACTATAGTTGGGACTTCGATTACTTCTCCCCTCCTGTATGGGTGCTCATCTGCCATGATTCTTGGTGCAATCTTGTTTACTGATATCTGATTAATAAACATAAAAACTGACCATATCCCTGAAAATATATTCTCCCATTAATTTTTCTAAAGCAACTCAATCTTATCATTATGGAATTATGGAAGGATTTGCCATTACACCATATTCCCATAATTTAAGAGCCATTGACTCATTCCATCCCACATGAGTATTAGCCAATTCTTGTTCATTAATCACATCTGGGGTGACTACATCAAGTCCCAAACTCCAAAAGGTACAGTTCAGAGTACTCATATTCAGATTGTTCTCATCATAACTAAATCTAAACATTAGGTGACCTTCCCCCCTTAGTATGTACAATACCTCCATTGCTCTTCCAAATTTTTTTGGCTTTAGATATTCCCATGTCACATTTTTTGCCATCTTCCCACCATATTTCAAATTTTACCTCAAAAGGTTTTTCTTTACATCTGGTTTTGTTTGGTCCTGTTTTTCCCATTCTGTCCCACGAATAGTCGAATGTATTATTCTCTTTGATCCATACCTCCACCCTAGAGGTGCTCCCATATGTATATCCATGTACCCCTAAATTTCCCCAAATATTAAAAAAACATAAAAGCCAAAAAACATATTTCCACCCTTTTGAATTATGGGGATCCTCAATATTGAAGCCAAGGTCATTATTCCATAAGAATAATGTCCTATACTTCTGGCAGTATTATTCTAAATACTTCTATCTTCGCTCGAGCTCTGGTATTTTTTTTTTCTTCCTAAAATATAATGCACACAACACAATTCTTCTACTAAGCACAAAATGCAAAGCAAAGCAAGCATAAGCAATAAACCAATTACAAAAATTGTAGCACTGTATCCACACTCCAAATCCAAGGCCTGTACAGGATAATCTCCGGTGCAATTGGGCATTCCTTTCCTTCTGTAAGATAAACTAAGAGAAAAAGAAAGGAACGTTATTTAATCTTTAGGCCATAACTTTAATTGTGATGTGTGGACCCACTTTCCCTTTCCCCCCTTGTTAATCTACACTACAGTAGGTGAAATTTTATTCATGATGGAAAATGGTCCAACCCATCTAGACTCCAGGACATGATTTTTCTATTTTAATTTCAAATACATTACTCTATCTCCAATTTTCCATAATTTACTGTCCTGAGCCACATGAGAATCTACATAGTCTCTTGCTTTTTCAATGGCATCAGTCAGTTTAAATTCCATTTTCTTAAGTTCTATCGGTAACTCCCTTACCCACTGGGTAACTGATACTTCCTGCTCCTCTTCTTCTTCTTCTGGGTACAATAAAAGGTTCCACTATCTCACAGGCCTCCCAAGAGAATTCGATAAGGCTGGTGGCCAGTACCCAATTGGTCACGACTTCGGATGGCCGCCAACACCACTGGCAATTTATCGTCCCAGTCTTTGCCAATTTCTTGCACTACTTTGCGTAGAGCTTCTTTAATAGTTTGATTCATCCTTTCTACTGTCCCTGACAATTGAGGATGATAGGGCATATGTAGTTGTTGCTTTATTCCTAAAGTTTTTAATAAACTTTTAATTACTCCTCCTACAAAATGTGGCCCATTATCTGAATCAATTACTTTTGGAGTTCCATATCTACTAAACACTACTTCCCACAACTTTTTGGCAGTGGTCTCTGCAGTATGATTTCTGGTGGGAATTGCCTCCACCCATCCAGAAAAGGAATCTACTATCACTAATAAATACTGATTGCCCCTTTGGGTCTTAGGCAATTTATCAATATGATCAAGGAATATTCTACTCCATGGCCCCACAATTCTTTGGTGCAACAAGAGTCCCGAATTCGGTGGTCTAGTCCCATCTGCTGCACACCTTATGAATTTTTTAACAAAATTTTCTACATCCTCTCGCACCTTAGGCCATATTCCAATTTGTTTTACCTTAAAAAGAGTATTCTGTATTCCTTGGTGGGCCATAGAGTGAAACAAGTTAATAATCTCTTCTCTTTGAAGTTTGTCTGGTACCCACTTTACCTCTCCTGTTTTCTTACTCACTGCATAGCCACCTTGTACATTCCAATTTCCCCATCTTTCCTCAGGTTTAGCATCCTGTTTTATGGCTTGAGCTCTGGTAACTACCATAACTCCCAAAGGTTCCTTTGCTTCTAATTTAGCTAAAGCATCTGGTTTATCATTCTAATATTTTTCATTCCCTTCTCGCTTTTGATGATCTTTAATATGTCTTACTCTTCATTTTCCTGGATGTTTTTTCAACCAATCATAGATAGATTTCCAATTCTCCTTTTGGACCAAATTTTTTCCCCTCAGCTGTTTCCCAGTGATTCTTTTTCCAAATCCCAATTCAGGATAACAGTCCTTGTACCACAAAGTCTGAATCCATATAGACATAAAGACAGTCTGCAATATTATTTTTCTGTTTAAGCAGATCACTAAGAGCTCTGACCTCTGCTCGCTGAGCTGAAGTCATACTCATAGAACCAGAAGTAGTTTCCCCATCAATTCGTACAGCAGCATATCCCATATGTTGCTTGCCCCTCTCGTATAAACTACCAACTGTAAACCAAACCTCTTTTTCTCTAAGGTTTAACACTTCATCTACCGGGGGTGCTTCTTCAACTAACTTTGGTTCGGTTTCTGGAAGTGGGCATTCATGCTCCTCTCCTTCCGTCAGGAGGGCATATGGTAACATCATTGTTTGTTTGTTATTCTCATAAGTAACATCTCTGCTAGGTCCATTGGGCCATCCTGGTATTCGATACTCCTTTCCCCTGATAAAATATACTTCCAGGGATCGTGAGGTGTTTGTATTATAATATGGGCTGTGCCAGTAGTCAAAGCAAAAGCTTCAATGGCCCACACAGCAGCTAAACATTCTCTTTCACAGATCCCAAACTGCTGTGCCATAGGGGTTAATCTTCTAGACTCGTATGCTACTGGTATTAACTTCCTGTCAATTTCCTGCATTAGTACTGCTGCTAGACCCTGTTGGGTTGCTGCAATTTAATCACCAATGACTTGTTTATCTCTGGGAATTTCAATGCCGGGGCTTGTATCAGGGCTTGTTTTAAATTACAGAAAGCGTTTTCTTGTTCGGGCCCCCACTCCCATTCTACTTTCTTTTTTAGTAAATGACACAAGGGTCCAGTTATAATGACAAAATTCCAGATGTGTTTCCTTAAATAGTTAAACCCTCCTAACATCACCCTCAACGCATGAGAATTCTCTGGCCTTGGTAAATGCATTAATGGTTTCACCTTTTGTTGATCTACCTGAATTCCTTGTTCCCCTAGGGTCACCCCCAAATAGTTTACTCCCCTCTGCACTATTTGGGCTTTCTCTTGATTAGCCTTGAAAACCGTTTCCTGGATGAGTCTCAAGACTTTTTTAGTCGGCTCAGTCACCTCCTCTTCAGTGTCCCATTAACTAATATGTTGTCTACAGATGAGGTGACATTCTCCCGATCCCCTTTGGATAATTGATCCAGCATTCACACCACATGTTGGTGCACAATAGCCGGAGCACACTGTAGGCCCTGGGGAATTCTTTTAAGTAAGTACTGTTGTCCCTTAAAAGTCAATGCAAAGCGGGCCCAAGAATCAGGATGCAATGGGATGGCGAAAAAACAATTTGCCAAATCTATGACAGAGAACCATTTAGGCGCCCCCTGTATTCTTGCCATCACTTGTGGGTAGATCTGCTACTATTGGTGGTATGGGAGAGTAGCTTTATTAATTTGTCTAAAATCCACTGTCAATCTCCAGTCTCTTGAGGCTTTTAATAAGGGCCAAATTGGGCTATTGTATGTGGAATTCCCCTTCTCAATCACTCCCTGTTGTTTTATTGATTTAGATATTTTCTCAATTCCTGCCTCTGCTTGCACAGGATATTTATATTGTCCCTGTGGTGGCACTTTGTCCCCCACGATTTTAACACATGCTTCGATTTTACCACATTCTGCTTTATTCTTAATCCATACATCGGGAAACTCCTTTACCCACACATCCTGTTGATTCAGTATAATCTTCTGCACTGCTTCTGCAGCATATATTCTTGGAATGTACCCTGCTGTCAGGACACTTTCCGTCCAGCCGGGCACACGCCACAGAATTCCATTAGTTAAATCCAAAACTAACCAATTCCTCTTCAAAAAAGGAGTCCTCAATATTACTGGCTCAGCCACCTGATCTATCTGAAACATTTGTTCTTTACAACAAAAATCCCCCACTCTCTCTCTGGGTATAGCTATTTCTACTGAATGATATATTTTTCCTGTCACTCCTTCTCCAATAAAGGAGGCTGCTGTAATGATCTCTGACACATATTGAGTCAAATCACAACTTCTATTTACAATATTTACACCAGACTCACTATCCAATAAGGCATCTTTGGGTCCATTATCTCCCACAATGACAGTTGTCCTAGGCTTCCCATTTGAATCCCATCTTAGTCTAGTTACCATCTCTCTCTCCTGAGGATCCATTTCCAGTGAGAGCAACTTGTCATCGGGGCTTCCCTATAGAACAGGTTTCTCTGAACCCTCATCTTGCATAGCTGCAATCTAGTGCTCCAGTGCATCCATAACAGTTAACCCCTCATCCTGGGCTGCTTGGTTCACCAGATTAGTAGACATCGCTAATAAATTTTGTCCAATCCTTCAAACACATCATTCCAAAATTCCCTCTGATTCAAATCAACTGCCAACAGAGAATCAGCTGTGACATGTCTGGTGACTTCCGCCCTGGGATTAGTCACTGGTTGTATTTCTCCAGCCAATAATCCCAGTGTTATTCTCTTTAACAGGTAATCCCTGGGTGAATCTCCAGGTTTTGTGTAATCTGTACTGGATAACACCTTCATGGGTCTTTGACCTCTCTCTTTCCCTAACAGCATAATAAATTGTGGTATCAGTGCTTCTGGCTGCCTGTCCAAAGCATTTTTCACTCGATCTACTGCCTGTCTAATCTCTCCAGTGGTGGCTGCCCTGATTAACCTATAAGATTCACTCATATTTAAATTCTCTGTTCCTCCTAACTCTGCTCACTGTACTAGCCATGTATAAATTTTTTATATTCACTGGGCCTAATGACTTTACCATCAACTGAAAGTCTGATGAACACACAGGAATTATTTGTGTCTGCTCTGACTGTATCTCCCCTGCTGCATCTGTAATGGCTGATCTCTGTTCTATCAGTGCTACAGACTTTTCTGGCTTAGGCTCTCCTGGCCAGTTTCTTATTTCTTCCTTCAATTTAGTATAAAGCACCTCTCGAGGCTGGTCAAAATCCCTTTTCTCTTGACCCCCTCACAGATCCTCTCGATACCAAATATCATTGGAATCCAAATCCAAAACTCTTTCTTTTTGACACACAGCTGCAATTTGCAGCTCCTGTATTTTCACTTGCTTTTTCAATGCTGCTATAGTTTTCTGACACCAACTGTGAGAAATGCTTGCGATCTCCTCTTCCTTTTCCTTAGTCAAATCTCCAATTAACTGTTTCATTCCTATCACTTGATGGTCTAATTTATCTTTGTCTGTTTTAATCTTTTACCAATCCAGCACTCTTTTTTCCAATTTCCTATTTCGTTTCCCCATTTGTTCGAGCTGAGTTTGCATTGTCTGTGCCTGCCTCACTTCCCGCTCCAAATTTTCCTGGAAAGTTTTAAAATTTTCTCGCAACATTTGTAACTCTGCACAGACTTCCCCCTTACATGCAATTGCCTGTTTTACAGATTGCCACAACAGCCATACTACGGCTGTTTGCTTTTTACTGGCATTAGGCTTTTTCAACTGTACATATCTTGTTTCAGTTGCCAACTTGCAATGCATGTATTCATGTCAAGCATGAGTCATTCATACCAGGCCTCAATGATCTATAATGTGTTTTCTAAGGTATCAAATATTACATACGGTTCCACTGCACCTTCCATCCAAGGTCACATCCCAGATGCAATAATCTCCTTCTCTAACAGAAAAGGGGCTTTAACTTTAGTCCACTGGGATGCCTCTTCCACCACCCCTATACTTTTCTTTTTAAACAGTGTTTTAAACATTATTACAATAACACCACGTGGTATCTCCCCACACGTTTTTTTCTCTCACAAATTTCACAAATAAGGAGTCACCCTTATTAGTCTTAAATAAGGACTCCCCCAACACTGTAAGACCCTGTCTCGAAATCCGGCACTCCTTAATATCTCTCTCCGCTCCGCATTCTCCACCAGATTAGACCCTCAATAGAGCAGGCAGATACCAGACACAATGTTAGTATATAATACTCTAAATGCTCTTTATTGATTACAAAAAAACCCTTACTCGCTCCACATTCACACCCCAAACATATTATACCAGAGTCCAAAGGTCAGAATGGTCCCATGGGCAGTCGAGATTCCTTCTGATCGTAAGATGTGGGGAGCCGGCAAAAACCAAATCTATATCCACACTGGGATCTGGAGCAATAAACAACTCCAATTTGCAGAAATCATAGTCCATTTATAGTCTATTCTGTCATGACATCGGTATTCTTTGCCTTTGTTTACTAGGCCTTCTACCCACACAATTCCAAAGAGACAATCCTGGGCAGGCCGCCATGATCCAAAGTGTGCCATTTCCTCCAATTCTTATACAATTTTATATCAGTTCAGCTGGTGTTGTTTCCTTTTCTGCTGATTCTCCGCATATTTCTTGGAACATAACAGGATTGTTTTTGCACAAATAGTTCTAATAGATCTTGACCTTAAGTTCTTGCTTCAGTTGCCAACTTGCAATGCATTTATTCATGTCAAGCATGCATCATTCATATCAGAACTCAATGACTTGTAACATATTACATGGATATATGAATCATAATGTATATATATATCCCAACATAGGAATCTATTAAAAGATGCTAGTGCCAGTGAAGCAGCTTTCAGTGGGTTTCTTTTGATTGTAATTGTTGATAAATATGCTCTTCCTTCATTCATTGTATCCTGGAAAGTGCTATTATTAAGCAGTATGAAGTCATTTGGAATACTGTGTGCAGTACTGCTCTTTCCATCTGAAAAACGATACTTCAGAATTCGAGGGAGTTCAGAGAAGGGGAATGAGAATGATTAGAAGCAAGGAAAAACTCTCATAGGAAGAGAGATTGAGAAGATTGGGATTGTTTACTGTCGAAAAAAGGCAAATAAGAGGATAATAAATGATGAATGGTCTAGAGAAGGTAGATTGGGAGCTTCTGTTATCCCTGTCTCATAATACAAGCATAAGAGGATATTCAATTACATTGAAAGATGTCAGATGCAAAACTGCTAAAAGGTAATACATTTTTCACACATCACTTACACTGTACAGCTCATTGCCACAGGATATTGTTGCAACTAAGAATTTAGCAAGATTCAAAGAGGGACTGATCGGACATCTGTATGTACAATTAATGAAAAATAGACAGAGTTATAATTGCCAATGCTATCAACAATTTGGAAGGGACATTAAACGTCATGAAAACTCCTATTGAATTAAATGGGGCCAGGATTTCATCCACTGTCTCAGTAAAGCCCTTCCCCAGAATCAATGTCAAAACAAATACAAAAAATGTAACAATCCTGTAACACATACATTAACACACTCCTATAAACCTGGAAGAGTTATAACCAGGGACAGACAAGACTATTTATTCTGGACTTTTTGCTTCATAATTTTATTCAGGGCTTAGATACTAAGGCAGGGATCAGCAACCTTTGGCACACGGCCTCCCAGGGTAAGCCCTGGCCAATGGGGGCTGCGGGAAATGGCGAGGGCCAAGGGATATGCTGCCCGCTGCTTCCCACAGCCCCCATTAGCCTGGGGCAGCTAACCGTGGCCAGCGGGAGTTGCAATCGGCCGAACCTGAAGACGTGGCAGGTAAACAAACTGGCCTGGCCTGCAACAGGGCTTACCCTAGTGGGCCACATGCCAAAGGTTGCCGATTCCTGTACTGAGGCAATAAGTACCTTATTAATAGATGTGATGATTGACAGAAAGCAAGTTTTCTCAGGATTTCACCAGAGCGAGTTTACTGCTACTGTACAGCAGATGATAATACCTAGTAGCGGTTCTGATTAAAAATCGTGAGGAAAATATTAGTAATTCCAGGTTGTCCCAAGAGACCAACATTTGGAAGTGCATTCTATTACTTTCATTCTAATTTCACGCCAAATCTGTTTTGTAATTTATTAAATTATTCCTCTCCTCCCTTGCTGTTTATTTTCTACAAATATTTATAGATTTTGTCACCCCACTAGTCATTGCTTAGTCAAGCTATCCACATTTAACTCTTTTAATCTTTCCTCATAAGTCAATCCCTCTGGCCTAATGGTTCATTTCCTAGATACCTCCCTAACAGCTACTTTGTTTTCTTTTCTGAGTTAGTGTAGGGAGAGACTGTGGCCTTGTCTACACTACCAAGTTTTGTCACCAAAACTACCATTTGTCGACCCAAACAATGAGTGCATACATACTGCAAGGCGACTTTTATCTGGGAAAATGCCCGGTTTTGGCAACAAAATACATCCACCCTCCCGAGAGATTTATGTCTACATTTTTGTCGACAAAGTGCAAGTGTAGACACCATGCTTCATTTCATTGCTTGAATTGGCCTCCAGGAGGTGACTCACAATGCTCATCCTAACCACTCTGGTCAGCAGTTTGAACTCCACTGCCCTTCAGCCAGGTAAACAACTATCTGCCCCTCCTGCTTAGAAGCCCCGGGAATTTTTGAAATTCCATTTCCTGTTTGCTCGGTGTGGAGAGATCTCATCTCATCTTCCCAGGTGACCATGGTGGGATATCACCGTAAACACTCTCCCGCTTGGACCGCTGCAGAGCTGTTGGATCTGATTAGTATATGGAGAGAGGAGGCTGTGCAGTCCCAGCTGCACTTGAGCAGCGGGAATTGGAATCTTGAGGGGCAGATTTCTTGAGGCTCATGCGAAAAGGGCTGTGATCGGGACATGCTGCAGTAGAGAGTGAAGGTAAAGGAGCTGAGGCAGGCGTACCATAAGGCGAGGGAGGCAAACTGTTGCTCAGGTGCTTCACCTAAGACCTGCCGGTTCTATAAGGAGCTGGATGCTATCTTTGGTGGTGACCCCACCTCCATTGCCAAGAGCCCGATGGATTCTTCGGAGGGCACAGAGGCAGCGGAAAGAGGACCTAACCCACAGGACAAAGTTATTGATAAAGAGGTGGAGTTAGATGAGGATATGCAGCTCCCAGCGGGGTCGCCCAGTGGGGCAGGCAGCCAGGAACTGTTCTCCACTCCAGAGGTGTCTAGCCAGTCTCAGCAGTTGCTCTCTGGTGAGCAAAAAGCAGGAGATGAGACTCCTGGTAAGTGGCTGTGCGGAGGTGGGTTCAGGGCATAGAAATGTGGGGGGCTAGCTGTGTATCTGTGAGCTGGACATTTCCCTGTATAGCTAATCAGTACAGTGGAACAGGGTGTTGATGCATGTTGAGATCTCATGGGAATCCTCTAGAGAGATCTCCAGGAAAGTTTCCTGGAGGTACTCGGTAATCCTCTGCAGAAGGTTCTGTGGCAGAGCAGCTTTCTTCATTCCCCCATTGTAGAAAACTTTCCCGCACCATTCTGAAATCACTTGTGCAGGGACCAAAGTGACACATAGGTGAGCAGCATAGGAAGCAGGGCAGAAGCCACAAGCATGGAGTAGATGTACCCTCGTTTCCCTGCTTACCCTTAGCAGTGAGATATCTGCTAGAATTACCCCTGCCTGTGGAAAAGTGTGAGAGAATTTTAGAATTTGTTCCTTAGAATGCTGCACCATGACCCTTGCAAAGAGTGTGTGCTCTTTTCCCCATATGGAGTGTCCTCACCCCGCTAAAAGTCAGCATACTTTGGGTGTTTGCAGAGATGTGTGCCTGGCTAGGGTCAGTGAGAAAGTGATGGCAATGTTGCAAAAGGTGTATTTAACAGAAATGTTTCAATGCTGTGTGTGAATTTAATCTCGCATTGTCCCCTGTGCTTCACTAGATGTGGCCTTCAGGAACATCCCACGCACCCTGGCTGAGAGTCTCCACCAGATACAAAAGCACCCAAGATGCAGCAAAGAAGACAAGTTCTGGGAGGTCCTGCAGAGCTCCAATGCAGAAAAAAGGGAACAAAAGGAGTGCTGGGAAGCCGAACGGCAGGACAGAAAAGAGAATCATGTGTTTGTTAGGGACGTTACCGAGTGGATGATTAAAATAATGGAGGAGCAAACGTAGATGCTGAAGTCTTTAATAATGCTGCAGACTGAGCAGATCAGTGCTCAACCTCCATTGCAGCACATTCAGAACTCTTTTCCATGACCCCCCACCCAAAACTCTGCCTGCACATTCCTTTCCACCTTCCAGGACTTCTAAGTTTCCCCTTCACTCCACCCCTTGGACAACTTTTACAATGATAACTGGACCTACACACAGCTGTGAAAGTCTGCCCTTCCCTGGTTCCTTCTTTCCTGCCAAACATGTGTGTGTTTCTGCATGCGCTGTTACTTGTGCAATAAAGAAAACTTTATAATGGTAAATCATCTTCATTTTTTTTAGGTGAGTTTGCAGGCACTGCCAATACATGCACAGGCATTTTAATCACTTTATTACAGGAATATAAGGCCCCAAATTGTCACCATTGCCCCCTAGGAAAACTACATGTAATGTAACATTGAAGCAACTCAGACAGAGATATATGTTACTGGTGGTCATTGTCAAAGTGCTGCCTCAAAGTCTCCCTGATTCGAATAGTTCCCCTCTGGGCTCCTCTGACAGCCCTGGTATCTGGCTTCTCAAAATCAGCTGCCAAGTGGTCTGCCTCAGCACTCCACCCCTGAGCAAACATTTCACCCTTAGCTTCACGGAGATTATGCAACGTACAGCATGCGGCTATGACCATGGGAATATTATCCTCAGTGAGGTCCAACCTGCCATGAAGGCATCACCAGCACACCTTTAATCTTCCAAAGGCACATTCAACTGGTATCTAGCACCTACTGAACCTGTTGTTGTACTGCTCCTTACTGCCATCCAGGTGTCCCATGTAAGGTTTCATGAGCCACAGCTGGAAGGAGTATGCAGAGTCCCCCATGATCAGTGTGGGCATTTCAACACCCCCCACTGTAATCTTCTGGTTAGGAAAGAAAGTCCCCGCTTGCAGCTTTCTGTACAGGCCAGTGTTCCTGAAGATGCATGAGTCATGCACCTTCCCAGACCACCCCAGGTTGATGTCAGTGAAACATCATCATGATCCACAAGCGCCTGCAACACCATGGAGAAGTACCCCTTCCAACTGATATACTCCATTGCACGGTGGTCTGGTGCCAAAATTGGAATATGCGTGCCATCTATCACCCCTCCACAGTTAGGGAAACCCATTTCTGCAAAACCGTCCACTATTTCACACACATTTCCCAGAGTCATGGTCCTTTGTAGCAGGATTCGATTTATTGCCCTGCACACTTGCATTAACACAGCCCCAATGGTCAACTTCCCACTCCAAATTGATTTGTGACTGACCAGTAGCAGTCTGGAGTTGCCAGCTTCCACACAACAATTGCCACACGCTTTTCTACTGAGAGGGCAGCTCTCATTCTTGTGTCTTTGCGCTACAGGTCTGAGGCGAGCTCCATGCACAGTTCCAGGAAGGTGGCTTTCCAGATCTGAAAGGTGTGTAGCCGCTGCTCGACCTGCATAATGATATGATCCCACCATTCAGTGCTTGTTTCATGAGCCCAAAAGCTACAATCTACCCTATGCACCTGCTCTGTGAATGCCAAAAGCAACCTAAAGTTGCCCCTATGCATATCACGTAGGATGTCAGGCATCTGTGAATCTTCTTCAGTTAGGAACTTCATGATTAACTGCACTGCCATCCTCAAGGTATTTATGACAGTTGACAGAGCATAGGAGAGCAGTGCGAGATCCATCCCTTCTCACAAAGATGCCGCAGTGCACAGCAAAGAAGGGCCATTGAAAAAATGCCATGAAAGAAACCTGGAAGCCCATGGAGTGCTGGGACAGAAAACAATGCATCACAGGACATTTAGCACTGTCCCAAGATGCGCCGCAATCCCGCTCTGTCATCCCAGAACACCGAGCGACAGAAGGACTGTGGGATAGGTACCTACAGTGCATTGCTCACACTGTCGATGATGGTGCCCCCACTGTGGATGCAATCTGCTGACAGATGGAGCAAGTGAGTACACGAAATTGTAATTTTTATAATGTTGACTTTTTGGTGTCGACATCACTTTTGTCTACACAAATTGGTAGTGTAGACATGGTCTATGATCTAGTGATTAAAGCAAAGGGACCCAGAGACAGACTCAGGGGATCTTTTCCTTACTCTGCCATAGACTTATTACTGCCCTGATCCAGCAAAGCAGTTAAGAACTTACTTAAATGTAAGCATAGGAGTAAGATTCATTTGCTACTATGCTGGATCAGAGTGTGGGTGAATGGGAACATGATCTTTTCGTGCCTCAGTTTACATTTATGTAAATTTAAGGTAACTTATCTTTTTCACAATGATGTTTCTGTTAGGCTTACTTCATTAGTATTTGTAAAGTGTTTTGAAACCCTAAGACATTAACTACATCAGTGCAAATGTGTTATTGATGTTCAGATGACTAAGCTAAATTGATGGAGACAAAGCAGTACTGCACCATATACAAATTTAAACACAATTTTTACTGTATATCAGGGTTCAGATAAAGTCATAAAAAGGGTAGTTTTAGAATATAGCACAAGTTTTAGTGTAGTTGATGGAAAATATATTGTTTCAGTTAATTTAACAGGTAAGGTTAGTGTGTTATTACATACTAATGTCTGTTTTGTTGCATAGAGTGTAAACTTTTCTTTAGCTGTTCTCATCTTTTTACCAGATATCCACTTCAGAGAATTTTATGGTATAATTCTGCATATTTGGATTTGGCACATACTATAATGTACAAACTTCTTGGAGCACATTAAGAGAACTGCCAAGTCTATTGATTTTCCCAGCAGACTACCGCTTTTTTGGCCATTTCTTCTGGGAAATCTGGCCACTTTGCTGCTTTTTCTGTTGCTGGGTTCTGGGCTCCATGCTTTTCACAAAAGATCAGAAAGTGATTTGTTTAATTTAAAATATAGCCCTGGCACTAAAATGTTTAAAACGAATCTTCTCTTTCCCTGTCTTTTCCATAATTAGATGATCCAATTCCTGATTCTCTAGACTCTTTGAAGATCCCATTCTTCTAGGCAAATATTTTTCTGACTGTCTCTGCTTTTATCATCCAAATTTCTCAAATTTCGCATTTCAACCCTTTCAAGCTTGAAATTTGAACTTACTGAGACTGCATGGCTCAGAACTTGAATTTTTTGGGTTGTTCATTGAGTTCAAAGTGCAAATTCTGTAAGAAGGAAAAAAGGGGAACACACGGTTTTTGTCTCTTGACTTTCCAGGGTATAACCTTATGTCATTACCACTTCTTCTAAGCACAACAATGCATGGTAGTTGAACGGGGCTTGAATTTTCTGCCTATCCTTTTTATATTGTTAAGTACTAATTTGATTGTGAAAATGTTAAAATCACACGTTCTTCAGACAAAGAGGAAAGAGTCGCAGTTAGTTATTCAAAGTATTTTGCCATTTTGTGCAACATCACTTTGGTCTTGCCCTGATTTAGCCTCATCCATCCTGGCATCCTTTTAGTGACACTAGTTTTAGCTGGTAGAAAATGAGATATACAGCTGGATGCCATAAGCATGCTGCTGGCAACGGAGCCCAGATTACCATGTATCTTAGTGGTCTCAAATGATAAAAGAGGAGTAGAGACAGGATGGGTTTCTTTGGGACACCACAGGTGAGGACTGTTGGGCAAGAAGTGCCTATCACCACTCTCTGAGTCCTGTTGAAAAGGAATGTATTACTGTATATCATGAAGGAAGATCAGTAGCATATTGTAGATAGCTGTCAAAAGCATTTCTTTGCTGTGCCCAATTCTGGATCCTGACTGTGAAGCATCCAGGATTTGTCAGATGTTACATGTTGTTGGAGCTCAGCTGTTACCACTTTCATAATGATTATGCTTAGGAACAGAAGGTTGGGAGTGGGGTGATAATTGAAAAATCTTCTTCATCAAGTGTTGGCTTTTTGAAGATTGGATAGACTGTTGCATTTTGCAAGGTACATGTTTATATATAGGTAATGATCATATGATAAAAGTGGGTAATGATCACATGTATCATAGTAGTAGCAATATTGACAATATATAACACATGGAAAAAGGGGAAGTTGATAGCAATGAATATAAATTAGAAGCTAGGAATTGTAGAAAATTTATAAGGAAAGCTAAAGAACACAAGGAGACCTCTATGGTGAATAGAGTTAAGGACAATAAAGGGATGTTTTCAAGTATATCAGGATTAAATGAAATCCTAACAATGGTATTGGTTCATTACTAGATGGAAATGATAGAACTGTCAATAATAATACAGAAAAGGTAGACATGTTCAATAAATATTTCTGATTTGCATTTGGGAAAAAGCCAGATGATGTACCGTATCATAGGATGATGATACAATACTTTCCATTGGACCATTAACTAAGGAGAATGTGAAACAGCAGCTGCTGTTAGACATTTTTAAATCAGCAGGTCTATATAACTTGCACCCAAGAGTTTTAAAAGAGCTGGCTGAGGAGTATTCTGGGGCTTTAATGTTGTTTTTTAATAAATCTTGGAACATGTGAAAAAGTTCCAGAGGACTGGAAGAAAATTAATGTACCAGTAAGGATGACCTGGATAGACTTGTCAGCCTGATATTAATCTCAGGCAAAATAATGGAATAGCTGGTAGAGACTTGATTAATAAATAATTAAAGAAGGGTAATATAAGTAATGCCCATCAAAATGAGTTTGTGGAAAAATAGATCTTGTTAAACTAACTTGATATAACTTTTTGATGAGATTACAAGTTTGGTTGATAAAGGCCATAACGTTGATGTTAGACTTCTGTAAGGCATTTGACTTGGTATGGCACACCATTTTGTTTAAAAACTAGAACAATACAAAATGAACATGGTACATATTAAATGGATTAAAACTGGCTAACTGATAGATTTCAAAACATATTTGTGAAGTGGGAATCATCACTGAGCAGGTGTGTTTCTAGTGGGTTTCTGTGGGGATTGGTTCTTGGCCCTAAATTATTTAACATTTTTACCAATAACCTTGAAGAAAACATAAAATCATCACTAATAAAGTTTGTAGATGTCAAAAGATTGGAAGAGTAGTAAATAATGAAGAGGACAGGTCACTGATACAGAGTGACCTGTATTTCAACATGGCCAAATATAATGTTATATGTCTAGAAAGAAAGAATGTAGGCCATATTTATAGGATGGGGGACTTTATCCTAGAAAATAGTGGATGAAAACAATTTTGGGATCATGGCAGATAATCAAAAATACATGAGCTCCAGTGTGACACTGTGGCTAAAAGGCCTGAAGTGATCCCTAGATGCATAATATCAGAATATCAAGTAGAAGTCGAGAGGTTATTTTACCTCTGTATTTGGCACTGATGGAACTGCTACTGGAATACTATGTCCGGTTCTGCTGTCCGCAATTCAAGATTTATATTGAAAAATTGGAGATGGTTTGGAGAACAGTAATGACAATGATTAAAAGACTGGAAAACATGTCTAATAATGAAAGATTCAAGGAGCTCAATTTGTTTAGCTTATCAAAGAGATGGTGTCAGGGTTCCTTCCCCACTCTGAACTCTGGGGTACAAATGTGGGGACCCGCATGAAAGACCCCCTAAGCTTATTCTTACCAGCCTAGGTTAAAACTTCCCCAAGGCACAGATTCCCCTCTTGCCTTGGGATCACTGCCTCCACCAAGTGATTTAACAAACAATCAGGGAAAGGACCACTTGGAGTCCTATTCCCCCAAAATATTCCCTCAAGCCTACACCCCCTTTCCAGGGGAAATGCTTGAGCATATATCCTCACCAATTGGTTACAAAAGGGACTACAGACCCAGGGTCTTAGAACAATGGAAAAACCAGTCAGGTTCTTAAAAAGAAGAATTTTATTTAAAGAGAAAAAGGTAAAAGAATCACCTCTGTAAGGTAAAAGAATCACCTCTGTAAACTTAGGCTGGTAGTTAGCCTTACAGAGTATCAGAAAATTCAAAGAGCACAGAGGAAACCCCTCTAGCCTTAGTTTTAAAGTTACAACAAAACAGGGATAAACCTCCCTCTAGCAAAGGGAAAATTCACAAGTTGAGAAAACAAAGATAAACTAATAAACCTTGCCTGTCTGTTACTTACAAGTTTGAAATATGAGAGACTTGTTCAGAAAGATTTGGAGAACATGGATTGATGTCTGGTCCCTCTTAGTCCCAAGAGCGAATGGCCACAGAAACAAAGAACCCAAAACAAAACCTCTCCCCCCACCCCAGATTTGAAAGTATCTTTTGTCCCCATTGGTTCCTTTGGTCAGGTGCCAACCAGATTACCTGAGCTTCTTAATCCCTTACAAGTAAGGAGGAATTTAGGCTACCCCTATGGTTATGACAGATGGCTAAGGTGTGACTTGATTACAGTTTTTAAGTATTTACTTGGGGAACAGAATTGGATAATAGAGGGCTCTTCAACGTAGCAGACAAAGGTAAAACAATATCCAGTGGCGGGAAGTTGAAGCTAGAAATATAAGGCAATTTTTTTTAACAGTGAGGGTAATTAACCATTGGAACAATTTACCAAGGCTTGTGGTGGATTCTCCAGTACTTGAAATTTTTATATTAAGATTGGATGTTTTTCTAAAAGTTATGCGCTAGGTCAACCACAGCTACTGGGCTTGTACCAGGAATAATATGGGGAAATCCTGTGGCCTGTGTTATGCAGGAGCTCAAACTAGATTATTACAGTGATCCTTTCTGGTTTTGTAACCTATACATCTATGAATCTTTCAGGTAGTGATGGGCATATATGTTCCTTGCTGCCTTTTCACGAGCAAATGCAGGCATAGGTTTATCTTGAATAGTGACTTACATATTTATTAGGGCTGTTTGAGCTTCAGTGGATGGGTTGCATGGAGTCAAACTCTGTCAGGGCAGCATGGTGGATAAGGGAGTCTGGGACAATTTGGAATTTTCTGTCTTGATGAGTTTCTCTCTGTTTAGTTTATCATCTCTGCAAAGTAGGATGAGAGCTCCTTGCAGCTATCAGTAATGGGGTCAGAAGTCTGGATGATGCAGCTGGGACTGATTAATCATTTCACTATGGTATGTGTGGGGGTTGTAGATGTGATGATAGTGCACCAGAGGGTTCTTCTTGCTTCCTTTACTATAATAGTGTGTGGTGTTCAGTTATCACTCACTGCTATGCTTGCAGGAGATCTGCTTTATTCTGTGTCCAGTTCCAACTGACTGTTCATAACAACTACAAGAGCTTAACAACACACTGCTCAGACTCTGTCTGGGAAGCTCTGCCCTAAAAGGCACAGTCCCCAATACCACATAAGGTAGTCCTTGTATGATTGTCTTTGTATGACTGACAGATGGGTTCAGAGTTGGTTTTATGCTATAGGCATACTAGTCTTCCTGTGTTCTTCATCTGTCAATGTGCTTCAGTGAACCCCGGAGATCTTTTTGGTCTGTGGAGGGGAAGAGAACAAGGCATTGATGTTTGTGGTCATCAGATAATTTTAGTGTTCTCCCAGGTTGTTGGCCTTTTGACTTTGTGAGTGAGTGGTTTTCCCTTCAAGAGTGGCCTGAAAACAAACTTTTCCCACAGGTCAACCAGCTTTAGTTGTTCATCCCCCTGGTAGAATGGAGCAAAGGTTCTGATTTTTGCCTGAATGGGGTGGTGGTCAAAAAAGAAAAGTGAACATTTTTAAGGTCTCTGATATCCATTCGAGCTGATGACAGTCTGAATGAAGTTATGGTTTCTGTGTGGGCTAGGAGACAGGGTGCTAAGATAGTTATAGCATTGTCTATGTGGATACTGACATTTTTGAAGGTCATAAATCTAGGTGTTTTCAGCATCGTAGGTTGTTTTAGCTCTTCATCTGATAAATCACAGAGACATTCAAAGGATTTTGTTTAAAAATAAATGTTAAAAATAAGCATAAAAGAATTTGTTAATAGGGCAGAGGAGATGGAGGAGGCAGAGAGGACTGTTTAGTTTATCAAAACGAAGACTGAAAGGTGGCTTGATTACAGTGTTCAAGTACTTTCATGGGGAGAAAATACTGGGTACTAAAGGGATCTTTAATCTACCAGAGAAAGGCACAAGAACCAATGGCTAGAAGCTGAAGCCGGACAAATTCAGATTTGAAATAAGGCACACATTTTTAGTGAGGGTGATTAACCATTGGAACAAGCTACCAAAGGAAGGGGTGAAGTCTCCATTAATGGATGTATTCAGATCAAGAGTGGATGTCTTTCTGGATGTTAGGCTTTGGCCTAGCACAAGCTGTACTTCAGTCAAACAAGTTTTTGGGCTCAATATAGGGGTGACTGGGTGAAATTTAAGGGCCTGTGATATACAGGAGATCAGTCTAGATGATCTAATGGTTTGTTTTGGCCTTAAACTCTCTAGGAAACTATGAGGAACAGAAGGTGATGCAGGAACTGGATGGGAATGGGGGTGGAGGGGAGGGATGGGTAGAGGATGGAGATGTGTAGGGGCCATGGTTGGAGGAAAAGGGTAGTTTCTGAGGCTTCCCTACTTCCTGGTGTAAAACTGACAGACCCTGGTCGTTGACGGGCAGGATCGAACCTGGGATCTCTGGAGCTTAGTGCATGAGCCTCTACTGTATGAGCTAAAAGCTGACTCATTAATCTCTTAAGTGGTCTTGGTGCCACTAGAGGGGACAGAACATCACACCCAAGAGGTGTGAGGGTTGCACTGACAATTTCTAGCTGCTATAACAGCCCCTTTGTGCCACTGGCAGGAGGCATGATTTAGACCATACAACTTGTGCTGGAAGACCAGTTCAGCATGCTGCCGGCTTGTGGTCAGGGAATTGCATAGCCATCTGAAGCTGCCTTTCATAGGTTCATTGATACCAAGGCCAGAAGGGACCATTGTGATCATCTAGTCTGACCTCCTGTATAACACAGACCATAGAACTTCTCCAAAATATTTCCTAGAGCAGATCTTTTAGAAAACCATCCAATCTTGATTTGAAAATTGTCAATGATGGAGAATCCACCATGACCCTTGGTAAACTGTTCCAAGCTGTTGCTTTGCACCCCTGTCCTGTGTTGTGTAAAGTGCAACTTAGTCATAGCTGAAGATCTGGGCCTATACATCTGCATCTATAGACCTTCCTGATCAATGTCAAGTATACAACATTATTCTCAAGAAACAGCCATTACAATTATTCACCAGTTATTAATTATTAGCTGATATTTCCAACTTAATAATAGCCTTTAAAAATAAAATGTAGAGATACCAAAATCAATATAATAAAAGCAACAACACTGTTCAGAGTTAAGGTTGCTGCAATGAAATCTCAGGTGGGATTTTTAAGAGAACCATTGTGTTTTTTTGAATAGCCATGGGGAAGTGATATTTTTGCATTACTTCTCTATTGGTTTTTGTTTTCACTGAGTTGTTCTTAACATTAATACCAGCTATATACTATGTTTTCAACACAAACTCAAGCATATTTCTATTTTTAACTTTAATTTTTCCTACACAGTACAAGAGGTTGTGAACATTTACCCTGACCTCGCTTCCCTCATTTTTTTGGCCCCGGCTACAAAATTACAGGCTTTAACATTTGAAAGAACCACTGTGATCATCTAACTTCCCATGTTTACTGAAACATCAACAGTACAGTTGCTGTATCTGTTGCAAAGGTAAAGGAAAAAAAACCTTTGCAAGCACAAGAAGGTGGGGTACAGGTTCTCCAATTACTATTCCTCATCATGGCAGCAACCATAAGCTATTAAATCACTGAAGCAGCATTGCTAATTTGATTTCCTCTACATAAACAATCTGTGCTAGGCTTTGAAGATCTTAACTAAAGCCTGGATAGGTTCAAATTGCAATAATTCAGCTAAAAGCGTAAGGTTAATTAATCTTATATATAAATCAGTGAAACAGAAGTTAATTAAAATGCAAACAATGGGCTGCATTGTTGCTAATAGCTTTTGAAAAAGAATCTTTGAAATTCTTTGTGTAATGGATTTTACCTAACTGTTTCTGGGGTGTGGTTTAGTAAGAGATCACATTACTGAGTTAGTCCTTCTTTCACTTTGAAAAGAAATATATTTTTTCCTCATCCAAAGCAATGGCAGCTGCACAAATCTCAGCTAGTCAAATGCAGTCAGAGCCATGTTTACTAGTGGGGCACTGAGTACTGAGAAGCTGTTAGGCGTGAAAGATTGTGAGAGATGACTGGCCGTCTCTGAAACAAACAAAATGAGATATGTCTGTGAGTGCTGGAAAGAGAGAAACAGATGATCTGAAAAGTAAGAGGGCAGAAAGGATGTCAGTCAGTGCAAAGTGATTAACACCAGGCCAGTTTATACTAGGGACAGAGGTTCCTTTCATGTGTACAAAACATGGCTTTCAGTAGAAGCATGTGAAGTAACAGAAGCCATCCAATTCACCTGCCTGATCCAAAACTCACTGAAGTTAAAGAAAAGACTCAGTGGACTTTGTCTTGGACCCCATTTGAGGAGCTAGATCAAAAAAGATTTGCCAAAACACTTCAGATAGTTTGTGTTTTTCAGGGTTAATCTTGTTATTTCTGCTCTTCACAGAAAATGAAGAAAAGATGTGCCAAAAAGATGGGGCAAAGATTCTGGAATTTATGAGCCTGAAGGGGGGAGGGGAAGGAGACTTGCCAAGCTATTTTTCTACGTCAGCGATGAATTATTTAGTAAATGCGTGTCTTCTAAGACAGTATATGCTCAAAACATTCATAAAGGTAACATACGTGAAGAAAAAACCTCCACAGTAAAAATAATATATGGCCAAACACAGGCTGACAACAGATTGTATCTTTGGCTCATTTCTCCATGTTACACAAAATGCCAGCATATTTTAACCTGGTGCATTGTGTATGTCACCTCATGTAACCTGCTGTACCACACCAAAAGCCACTAGGGTAAACTGTGAGTGACCACTGTTATTGTGCATTACACGGAAAAGTGGGATTTTCAGAAAAACATAACTGGATTCCAGGGACAGTTTTAGTTCACAGGCTTTTACTGAATGGTGGGGTTTTGGAGTCACGCGTAAGAAATCAGCCTTAGGGTTTTGCTGCAACAAAAACATGTCATTATATCCAGGAAAGGGTAGGTTTTTAGACTTACTTTCCCTATTATACACTGTCTGACATCATTGTTTGTTTATTTTTCATAGCTTCAATGCACAATGCATGAAGACTATTAATAATAATAAAGCATTATTATTATTAGGCCATCTTCAACATTTATTCTACAGTGTAGGAAAGAAGGTTAAAAAGTGGATGGAGAGGATTCAGTATCTTCATAGACAAAACATTAATTTCTTCTCTCTCAGACAGGCTTCCGTGTCGTGTGGCTGTGAGTGACATTTTGTGATCAGCATAACCTCTATGGTCAACACCACATTACTAAACCCCCAAATATAGCATGTGGTGTCTTTGCTGGGAAAAAGCAAGTGAGCACAGTGGCTGACTAACTCTTAGCCGTAGAGTGACTACAAGTGTAACAATTGCTTATATAAACAAACACACAGTGGAGACTAGTGCTGGGCCAAAGAGGGAGAGTATGATTTACTGCCATGTATGTGAAATCATGACTCGATTATACCATGTTCAAGCCCATTCTTGTTTGCTTTCCCACAAAACATTTGTGTGACCAATTTTTGTTTGCGTATATGTTTGGAAAGGTGCTTTGATTTGTGCATGAATGCAAGTGTTTACCCAAGAATGAGCATATTTGTCCTGAATGTGCTAAACATAGTGCCTTTGTGTGTTTGGGGCTGGGGTCATCAGAGGCAGGAAAAATATAGGGGAGAGAGAGAGAGACAGCATGATTTGCAAACTATATACATACAACAGAGTGATCACTCAGCATGAAATGGCAGTGCTGAGGAAAGGGTGGAGGGCCTATGAAGGGGAATCTCAAGAAGCAGACATTTTCCTTGCTTCCTGAGACACTTTGAACATTTTTTTGCCTCATAGTATGGAGCAAAGTGTTTAAGAGATGAGAGGGTCAGCATCCAGGACCAACTGCCCTGGGGACCACCTCTACACGTGGCACAGGGCTTTCTGTGTGCCCACTGAAGGACTGCTAAGAAGGAGGTAAGTCATCACTCCTCCCCACCTTCAGGTAGAAATGGGGGAGTTTATCCTTTTCACTGAGAAATATGACATACCATGGTATTTCTTCTTCTGAGGGAAAAGTTGATGGTAGCACTGTCAGTTACTCTTGAGGAAAAGGAGGAAGAGCATGAGAATCATATCAGGGAAAAATTCAGGAAACACTGATGCAATAGGATTATACATGTGCATAAGTGATTGCAAATGGGAGCCCTTATATTGTGAGCTCTTTTGGCAGGGATTCTCTCGTGTCTTGTTAACTTCTGAGCACATTGTAGGTGCTTGATATCTAGCACTTCTGTTCATTGTTTCTTTGTATGCCTGCAAGATTTGCAAATTGTTGTGTGCAAACAGCCCCAATTTCAATATTTTTAAGTATCCCCTGCTTGTATTTGTTTTATATATTTTACTGTATGTATGTCCTGTGGTGGGAAATCACTGTGTAGTATTATTCTCCTGAACATCAGCATTCTGCTGTGGAAAAGGGCAGCATATTTGCTTAAGCTGAAAGCCCAGGCAACGCTGGGACTGGTGGGAGGGATGAGTTAGCTCACTCAAGGGAAACACAAAGGGTTGTAACCTCCTGTAAAAATGGAGATGATGAAGGAGGAGCATTCTAGTTCTAGCTGATCTGTCAGATAGTTCTCTAATTAAATGTATGTGCCTTAGTTTAAGTTGTTGATACAGTTCTCCTTAAACTGAAGTAATGTATTTCTTCAGTAAATGAATTTTAGCTCAACCCTCCAATTTCCCCCCCAGTGGGCAGTCAGTGAAGTTATTTATAGCGCTCAAATATTTGTGAAAAATAAGGCAGAGAAATAGAATTCACTTTCTGATGGGCTGAACTATTTGTGAAGAATGTTTCTCACTCTTTGCCTAACCCTTAACCTTGTGCCCACAGAATTCACACCTTGACACATCAGGTAAAGCGAAGTGAAAGTGAAAGAGAAACCACCCATATGTCTGGGGTTCAAATACATGGAGACAAAAGAGTGCTCAAAGCCGGAGCTCAGTAAGTGACAAGGATCTTGGTGAAACCACTACTTTCATGATAATAACTAAAGAGCTTTTCAGATGCATGATAACCCCATGTACTAGAATGAATCTGCTTCCCCAGCCATCCCCAAAACAAGAGAAAGCAGGGCCTCCATGCAAACTTCTTTTATAGCCCCTCCACTGACAGAGTAATTTGCTCCAGCTGAACTCAGCCACATTCCCCTTTCAGCTGAGTTCTCTAGCAATCTCTGTCAAGAGCCATTCTGCTGAGGGGGAAAGTGAACCCTATCTCTGCTGATCACTGACTAGGGTCTATATAGGACAGTACTACACATTCCAATTAATATGTAATTGACACAGGAAAGTTTGTCATGGAACTGAGTGAAGATCACAGGCCTGTGGTGAATGCCTTACATCGAACACAGGACTATAGTGAGCTCATCTTTACATAGATCCAGCTTGAAAAACTGCTTTTAATAATAACAACAATAATAGTAATTAATACCAAACTCTTATATAGCACATAACACATGCCCACTGCTGCACTAATTTAAGCCTGTTCAGAGACTCTGTTTTACTTGAAATAAAACTGCTGTGATTAATTGTAATACTTTATATAGCTAAAGACATATTTGATAAATAAGAACACAGTTTAGCCCTCTTAAAGGGATTAGCTGCTCACCACAAAATTTTAAACTGTCAGCTCCTAAAGAAAGCTCAACCACAGAGGATGAATTTACTTAGGTTCGATCCTACAAACTCTTACGTGCGTGCTTAACATTGCTACCATTAGTCCCATTGAAATCACTATTGCTAATCATGATAGTAAAGCACGTGTATAAATGTGTACAGGATCACGGCTTTACACAGTAAGCTCTTTGGGGGCTGAGACTGTCTTTTCATGGTATGTGTATCCAGTGCTGAATACTATTATTATTTATTATTTGTACTGTTGTAGTGATGGGACCCCAGTCCCTGAGCAGGGCCTCTAGCTGCTACCGCAATCCAAATAATACATTAATCAAACAGAGAAACAAAAATGTGGGCAGCAGGAAGTTGGAACTTTAGATTTTGTAACCTCAGCACGTGTCAGTCATTTATTCTAGGATGCTGGATAGCAATTTTATTTTTAAATCACTAAAAGGAATCATTTATTGGACAACTAAACACAACATTCAAATTAGTAAAACTTTAATGTATGCCAAGGCTATGCTGGCATTGGCCAGCAGAATGTTCTGGGGCTGGAGCAAGAAGCACTCTTTACTCTGCGTGGGTGGTGGAACTGTTACCCCAGCATGTGCCGCTCAAGAAGAGCCCCCAAAAGGATATCTGATTGGCTGTGTCTGACTTCCTCCTTTGGGTTCCACCCATTATAAGGCCCTTATGCACCCTTGTCTCCTCCGAGGGGGCTGAAGGCACCCAAAGAATAAGTTGGTAAGAGTGAACACTTTCTCTTTACTGTGATTTCCAGGACTAATAGGGGAACTGTGTCTTGGTTGGAAGGGGATAATTTTTGGTCTTTTCATGTGATTAGGTGTAATTTATAATTGGAGAGCCTCAGAGGAGTCAGATATGGTGTTGGGTTGGAATAAGCTTCCAAACATGTCCCAAACTAGCCAAAACATCTAAACTGGTCTTGAAATGCCATGAGAAGAAGCTTTCTTCTAAGATTTCTGGCACTTTTGCTTCCCATTCCAGAGGGAACCAGAAATGCAAATGGGGGAAAAAATATCTGGAATTCAGAACCTCAAAATAGGGTCAGTGTGAAATTGGTTTATAAAGTGAACAAAGGATCTATGAGTAAGTGGGCAGGCCTCCCACCCCCCCTTGGCCTGAACTCCTTACTTGGACAAAACACTCCCTGAAGCTAATGGGAGTGTTTCCTGAATAATGGAGTCAGCATCAGGCCCTGAGTAGGATAGTCTGCATGTACTGAAAAAAAACCTAAAAAAAAAAAATATGTTAGACATACTGGATCCGGTTTCAGTATCTCCGCAGTTGTGAAAGGCCCTACGCACAAAACAAACATGGATGTAATTGTGAAACAGACACATTACTGGTATTTACAGACACTCATGGGTGTCATTATGGGAGGCTCAGGAACAAGACTGTGATTCCCTTGTTTCTCTGCCTATCTCTATTCTTGTCTTTAGGGTTTTGGGCTGAGGGTTCACAGCTGTGAAAACTTGACTTCCATTCCTTTTCTCATCCTTGCCAACAGCCTTGCTTCCCTATCCATCTCTTGTGCCTCTCAGTTTCCTCAAAAGATCCCTAGCACTTCCCTGGCTTCCCAGAAACACCAAAAGAGCCCTCACACCCCCAAACTGGGGGGGAGGGGGAAGCTTCATGCTCTCCATGGGGAAATTCACTCTTGCACTAATCACAAAAAGTCTGCACAGCCGCCCATAAATTCTCCCTAGCACAAAGCACATCACCTGCACAGAAGTCCCAGTGCAAGGGCATTCCAGCACAAGGAAATCCCAAGAAAGGAAGGGTATGGGAATGAGGACAGAAGGAGAAAAGCCTCAAGGCTGCCCTGAACTATTCCTTGCCCTCCAGCAGCAGAATAGGGGATGTACAATCAGCCTCCCCTCTAACCCTGGCTGCACCAACTCTAGTCCTAGATCAGAAATGAATCTGTCCCCCTTATTTTACCTTTTGTGCTGGGCAGCTACTGATTTCTGGGCTCTGATTCTGCCCCACCCCTGGCTATTCGCCCGAGATAGACTACATTTCTATAACACAAGGTGTCTCAGCCTCTGCTGTTTCCTAGCTTGAGAGAGGGGGAGGAAAAACCAGAGGTATTAATTTATAATTAGATTACAGGCAGATTCTGATATTGTGCATGGGTTTCATATGGAAAACTGAATTCATGTGCCTTTGCCATTATTATTAATGGGCAACTGGGGTAGTTTTTGTAGGTCTTTTTGAAAAAAAATCAAATCTTTGCATGATCAACTTGACAAATTTACTTGCATGTTATGCCCCTTTCCCCTACCCTTTTCCTGCATGTTTATTTGTCTTTTTAGGCCCTGATCTTGCAAGCTGTTCTGGGTAGCTAGATCCTTATCATCATGCCAAGCCCACTGACTTCACTGAGTTTCCTCATGGGCAGGGGGTCTACACACATACAACAGCTTGCTGGCTAAGGGCCAAAGCTCTCAGGAACATGGCTTCCCTTATGTTTACACAGTCTCTAGCATTATGTGAGTGCCACCAGAAACAAACAAATCAATAATAATATTAATTAATTCACATAAAAACTGAGTCCACACACCTTCTTTAAACTGTATTCATATGGCTCTGAAATTTCTAGCGTTAATGGATGATCATCTGCCAGTCAGTTTCCAATGTGAGTCCTCCTGGTTTCCAAAATAAATTGTCTTTCCGAAATAAAAGAGAAGAGTTCCAAATGTCCTAAATTTTCTATAGAAAAATGGGCAGGAACATCAAGTGCATATAATCAAAGAATTGTTTTCTATTCCCTTTTACATCCCTAGTCTAGACGTGAGGTGCTACGATGAACCTTGCTTCGCCTGCCAATACCAACAGCACTTTGTGGTCTCGTTACCTCACAATTGGCTAATTCCCAAGGACAGTCCTAGCTAACGAGTAGCCCTTTGGATGGTCATTCCAGCAATTCATTTGGACCAAACTGTTTCAAACTGCACTGAGAATTCTTCTGAGAGAAGAATGGCAATGGTTCACTCACTGTGTTCAGTGAGAAAGTCAGTCAGGTTGTTAAGATTTATATAAATGAGGGCATTGTATGTTCAAAAGGAGATTGGTATGTTTGATCCTAGGTGTTATTGCTTTACCTTTTCCACACGATAACATTCATTAGGCAGGATAAGTAAATGCTGATGTGTTCCCTTTCAATTGTCAACAGCTAAACTACAGACATCACAAGGGCGTAACTGCAATATAGTTTCAGTGGACTGAGACGTGAAATATTTTCCTACTAAATCATTACATGGGATGCCTTATGACTTCTTTCGCACAAAACTTTTAATTTTTTTTTTTACACTTTGTTGCTGCATGTTTGTATTTCAGGTCAAGGGAGCAGCAAGCAACAATGACAGTGAAATCCTTTATTTGACCACGTATACTATGTAAAATAGACTGAGAATGTTAACTTTTCTCTTGCACTCTGCTTGCGTCCCAGTGTAATAGTTTCTTCCCAGCACTACTGTGTGTCATACCACTAACTAAGCTTTACTGCCTCACTCCAGTCACATGACATACCTGTCACGAAGGTATGGCTACACTGCAGGGGAAAAAAACCATGAGGCAACAAGTCTCAGAACCTGGCTCAACAGACTCAGGCCTGTGGTACTAACACTACGGGGCTAAAAATAGCAGTGTAGTGTCAATGTTCCCACTTGGGCTGGAGCCTGGGGTCTGAGACTTTCTCTGACTCATGAATCCGAGTCTTTTGATCCGGGCTTGGAGACTCACTGCCATTGGGTGTTATTTTTGCAATGTAGTCGTAGTGTTAAAAACAGGTGGATACTCCTGCTCCTGGGTCAATAGCCACTGATTACTCTTACAATCACAACTATACTTAAGCCACATTTTCTGTAAAAAAGTTGTTATACTATGTTTTCCCAGACACCATGAGCAACCATGTGCTTTCAGTATGGATGACTTTTATTTTAGACTAAGGAAAAACAGACAACAAGAAAGAAGAAAAATAAAGGCCCCGGAAAAGAGAGTACTGTGTATGTGTGTGTCCTTTGTATCCTGCTGCAGCATCTCTGAGAACAAAATAGCTAGTCTCTGCAAACAGGAAGAGTTGTATCAATGTAAAGGTGCAGCACAAGTAGACGCCACTGTTTCACAGCTATATGGAGCACAAGTTAAAAGAAAACTATACCCTAATATAGATTATTTTTATTTGCTACATCTAGTATCCAAATGTGCAAGATGCTGAATGTCTCCTGTGAGTTGCTGAACTTCCTCAGATCCCTTTAAAGTAAATGGGAATTGAAGGCACATACTACCAAATACTTGCAGAATAAAGGACCTAGTTACACAAGAAGAATAAAACAAAAAATGTCCTAACTATTGTCATGAACTTGCTGTCTCTGAACTGTGCACTGTGGACCTGCAGTACATTATCCAGCCAGTAGAGAGCTCCTTGATCCCTCCAGCACAGGAGAGGGCAGTACCATCTGGGGTCTGAGGACCTGGTTCACGGGGGAGTGAAAAGCTGCATGGGAGCTGTAGCAGCAGGCCAGGAGGAGCTGCCTGGGAACTGGCGGTAGAGAGAAAGCCAGGCAGTTTAGGAGCTGGGACTGAAAGGCTCAAAGCCAGGCTGGGAAGTGCCTGTTGCTGCCAAAGGGGCCAGCAGTAGCTGCAGTTGGTGGAACTTTTAGCCAGGAGATCTGCAGGCCAGTGCGTGGTTCTCTCTCAGAGAAGGGTGGCCTGGACTGAGTATCCGGGCCCTAAGCTGGAGGAGTCCCAGGATAGCCCTACTGTGCTGAACTGCTCTGAGGGCTGAGGTAGGAACCGTTGGTTCCTCTTTTCTTTGTACCTTAAAGCAATTGTACCTGGGCGGATAGCAACTTTTCTTTCTGGCAGGCCCCTAGGGAAGGAATTCTTTGTTACTTCATTAGACTGAGTGTTTATGGGAACCCACTGAGGACTAGACCCGAGTGCTCTGTGCCTCTGAGCATGTGATACAACCCGGTGTGCTACTGGACATCCAGGGGACCAGCGCACCACAGCTCTCATGGTGACACCCTGCCGAGGGGCTGGTTACAGTGTAATCACAAGACTGATTAACAACGTTAACAGAAACCCAGGAAGAAGCCAGCGTGACAACTGGATGATGTGGATGAAGGAGAGGGCAGGGAGCTCTGGATATAAGGGCATGACAACGGCAGGAGGTCTGTGTGCAGATGAGCAGCCAGATCAAACCCTAAATGAAGAGATCATCTGAGAGGAAAATAGTTAAGGAAGAGACACTGAAAAATAGTGGAAGATGCAAATATTTGTTCATTTCACCCACAAGCACCTTTGCATTTTCTACCACCCCTTTTGCATGGAGCACTATTATTGCAAAGTCATTATCTACTCCTGCAAATCCCTTCCCAGGGCCCATTTCTGTTGTGAGGTCTACAGGACTTTGCCAGCTGATAATGGAAAAGTAAATGGCCAGCAGGACTGATGATATCTATTTTTTATGTATATTTCATATTAACATACAAAACCAATGATTTAGAATGATCAAATTGTGCATGTAGGTAGCCTGTGTAGACACATGTTCCTGTCACTCTTACCTCCATGCTACTTCCTCCTTTCCTTCTCTTAGGAGAGTATTCTACAATCCAGGTGTTGATATACATGTTAACAGGCATCGTGCCAGGAGATGGTTCTCAAGAATATGCAGCATTGCACATAGGTTTTCTAGCACCAATAAAAGTTACTGGTGTGCACTGCAAATGGCATCCACTGTACATCTCTTTCCATGAACCTCTTGACACCCTCCTTCTGTTTGTTACATCCACTTCTTACATCCTTGCCTTAATTAGATTGTTAGCTCTTCAGGGCACGGGCTGCTACATGTTTGTATAATGATGGGTCCCCAGTCTGCCTTTCATCCCTAAAGGTGCTTAATAACCTACGAGTAGCTGAAGCCTGTACGGTTGTACCGGGATGGCAGATGGGCCAGACAGTCCACCATCTGTACAGTCTCCTTCATACCACCAGTTTTATTTCAGTTAGTTGTATGCAAATTAGCTGTAAAGTAAGGTGGTGATTGGTTGAGTTACCACTGATATCACAGTGGTCTAATACTTTTGGCCTAGCATGGATACATGTTTACTGTAGCTGAAAGCCTGTGGTGTGGTACAGGTATAGTTTGTAAAGTTAAAATGGCTGAAAACTTAAAAATTGGATGGTAACAGTCCTCAAATCCCAGTAATGGTTTAACCTGGTAATATTCTAAACAAAAAGAGCTGTCAGCTTGTATCTGTTTCCATCACTTCACACTGACTCAACTGATATTCAGAGTGAGACGCAGAAAGAGGTGACAGTCCTGGGATCTTATTATATAGCTATACTCAAAGCATCACTGAAATGCAGCCACTCCGGGGACAAAGTCAAGCAGACAATCAAACACAACACATTGCAAAATAGGTAGAGGGTGGGAAAAGTTTTGGCCTTACAATAGGACAAACCACTGCTCTTAGAAAAAGTGCCTTATGCTCTTTAATGTCCATGACAAGCAGACATGACCTTTTTAATATAATATCTCATCTGAAAAATCCCCATAAAGCAAAGGAACTTTCTCAATTTGGAAAGTTAAAAGGAATGAATTGACCCTACCAGAATCTGAAGCCCTACCAGAATTTAAAGCTGTAGCTTGGTGTTATACACCTGCAGCCAAATTTTGAAATGTGGTCATTTTTAGATTCTTCATTTTCAGGGGCATTGAGCACCTGCAAGTCCCATTAACTTCTGTTCAGCACTTCAGAAAATCAGTCCCAATATTTCTCAGGTTGGGCACCCAAAATCAGTGGCCATTTTTGAAAATGTTGACTCTGATACTTAGGCATTTTAACAACCACCTCCACAATGCTGTATATTCATAGCATATATGACATCTTTGACAGTGTGGGAATGACCTTAACCATCAGTTTTAAAATGTGAATAGTGAAATATGTCAATGGAAATTGACAGTAGTGATGTGATGTGTATGGAACAATGTAATTTGTGCCTGAAGATGGTAAAATAACATGGTGTTGTAAGAAATTACAGGCAATAACTTGATGGATATTACAATTTTTCTTATATTTAGATGATTTGTACATGTAGACCTGAATCTGGTTAGAGTTTGAATTTTGTAAACAGTGTTTAAACAGTTAGGATTCCTCTAAATAGCATATTGCAAATTGAAAAATAATTATGCATCCCTCCTGATATAAACTACACAGTCTGGCTTCAGATTCTTCTAAAAGTCCTATCCATTCTAGGGGATACTTCGAGAAAATGAGTGAAAGGTGTACTAGTAGATAGACAAGGCGCCCACATTTAATCTGCTCTAAGAGAGTTAGAATCTGATGGGGATGTCTCCAACCTCTGTTTCCAAAATGAAAAACAAAACGTGAATTTCAGAGTAACAGCCGTGTTAGTCTGTATTCGTAAAAAGAAAAGGAGTACTTGTGGCACCTTAGAGACTAACCAGTTTATTTGAGCATGAGCTTTCGTGAGCTACAGCTCACTTCATCGGATGCATAGCAATGCATATGCATTGCATATGCATCCGATGAAGTGAGCTGTAGCTCACGAAAGCTCAAAAACGTGAATTGTTTATGCAAATCTTGGGTTGTACTTAAGGACAAAAATACCCCAACTCAGTCTACTTCTGATTATTTTGCCAAATACAAGGCAAGAAATGGGAGAGCTTATAATAAGGATTTTCACTGATAAAATAAAAACCTTAGGAATTGAATGCATTTCATAAAAAGATACCATTGGGAACACATATTTTCCTTGCCTCACTCATAGGCTGAAACTCATGGAAATTCCCTGTAAGGCCTATGCTTCTTTTCTTACATATTTTGTTCACACAGCTTCTTTTGCTCCTTTTCTCATTATTATTGTCACTGCAGTGCTGTAGAGAGCTTCTGTTGCAGCTGTGTAAGTCCACATGCTTATGCGGTGCCAGACAGCAGTGGCTGTTTTGTAAAATAGAAATGATAGTGACCTGTACAAACATAAAAATGCCATTCAGTTATAATGGCTGGGAAACAAATAAACTCACAATGTATTTGCATTGTTCAGTGCATTTTCCTTCCTGGTGCACCAAGTGACTAACTGTAGATTAAATCTCAAAGCCCAAAAGGACCATTCTGATCATCTGGTCTGACCTCCTACAGTACACAAGCCATGGAATGTCATCCTGTAATTTCTGCATCAAATCCATAACTTCTGTTTTAGCTGTTGCATATTTTTTAGAGAGTTATCCAGTCTTAATTTAAAAACTTTGAGTGTTGGAAAATCCACCAACTCCCCAGTGGTTAATTACCCTCATTGTTTAAAAATTGTATCTTATTTCTAGCCTGAGTTTGTCTAGCTTCAGCTTCCAACCACTGGATATCACAATGCCTTTTTGTGCTCAATTAAAAAGTTAAGGAAATCAGAAATCTCTTCCCCATATAGGCACATGTAGGCTGTGGTAAAGTGCCCTCTTAACTTTATCTTGGATAAATTAAATAGATTGAGCCTTAAATCTCTTAGGGTAAGACAGTTTTTCCTGACCTTGAATCATTCTTGTAGTTCTTTTTTAACCCTTTCCAAATTGTCAGCATTCTTTTTGTACTGTGGGCACTGGAATGGGACACAGTATTCCAGTATACAGAGATAATACCACCTGCCCACTCCTAGTTGTTATTCTCCTGTTTATTCATCCAAGGATTGCGTTGGTCTCCTAAGCTACAGTATCACATTGGGAGCTCATGTTCAGTTGGTTTTCTGAGGTGACCTGTAAGTTCTTTTCAGAGTCACTATTTTTCCAGGATAAAGTCCCCCATCTGATTAGTATGCTCTAGATGTATGACCTTGTATATGGCTTTATTATTAATTATTATTATTTATTATTAGTATAGCATATTAATAAATAAAATAATAAATAATAATTAATAAATAAGACCTGACTTTTATGTAGTGTTTTAAAATGTGTTGTTCAGATGAGCTCAGCTTACTAAGTGATCCAGGTTGACCTGTATAATTGACCTGCCCAATCATTATTTACTATTCCATCAATTTTTGTGTTATCTGAAAATTTTACTAGTTGTGTCCATGTGGGGGAAAGCTGCAGGATTGTCAAATATGTGTATTACACTGGCCTACTGCAGGTCATCATGTCTTCCTCACATGGCTCGCCCCAGTGACTATGACAGTCTATTACTTTTTCACAGCTAAGTTTTCCTTCAGCTCAAGTAGTAAGGGCTGTGTTTTGGTGCTGGTGGCCCTGGGTTTGCTCTCCCCAGTGACTGGGATGCCGATAATGAAGATATGCAGGCAGGGTTCCTTTTATGTCACGTTCCCTTCTGCATGTTTTTTGTTTGCAGCGCATCAAATTCAGGGACATGGAACTGGATTTGTGCATGAATGAAACCCGCTGTGAGCATATATCCATCAGTCATGTGATGGGGGTGATTTGCTATTTTGTTGGCTTTGTTCCCATTTCTAGGGACCCTGTGTAGAGCTCTGTGCAGAATCTGGGATCTGTGTAAGGAAGAATAGAGATGGTCTGGCACTTGAATTTAAAAATATATTTCTTTATTCTTTCCCATAACAATCCCACCCATCCCCTCATGTTTCTCTAGGAGACAAAAAATAAGGGATGTGTGTGTGTAATAGTACATCGCTATGGCAGAGATGGTGCATAGGGTATGCATTCTGCTCCCCTCTGCCTGTTAATGATGTATGTACGTACACTGTTTTGGTTTTGGTTTTTAAATCAAGGCAGGGTGGCTTTTCATCACAGCATGGGAGCTCTGAGTTAACCTTAGTGGAAAAGGTTTCATATTTACAATATGGACAGGTTTTGTGTTATGCTAGAAATAGCCCTGTGGTGTCACTGTGATTTTAGATGGGTTTTGAGAAAAGGGCATTCATTCATAGTCCTCATTCAGTATAAAAAAAATATTAACCAACCTTCACTACAGAGAAAATTCTGTAAACTAAATCTTGCTAAATCTGCTCTGTGGTAAATCTGCTGACCAGTCATTTTGCTCATCCAGTGTATCACTTATTCAGTTAATCAGTCTAAGAGTTTCATCTGGTGCCTAACGTTAATATTTAAATCCTATAGAACCTAGATCAATCCATATTTCTAGACATGCCTGAATGTAACTGTTATTCTAACAGTGCTTCACTCTCTTTATCCCAGTTTTCTGACAAACCTTGACTTTGTTCCTAAGTCTTAAATCTTAAATAAAACTTAAGGTCATCCTTGACCTCAGACTTTCGTTTCGTCTCCTTCAGCTCCCTGATGTGTAAGTCTACCTGTCACCACTTCAGCAACATTGCCAGAAGTTATCTTTCCATTTTTCTGCCTCCTTTGAATACCTGATTCATACCTTAATCACTTCCTAGCTCATCTGTTCCAATTGCCTCTTATTATGGTCTTCCTAAATCCTTTCTTTCTAAGCTTCCCGACAAAGCTCCATCAATTCCATCAACATCACTGGATTTACACCCGCTGAGAATCTAGCCCAGAGTTTGTAAGCATTTGTTGCCTTCTGAATGGCTGCACAATTCAACTATATCCAAAGCCTTTATTATTTGCTACTCATGGACATTTTTCGTTGACGGATTTTTGTTCATGTGGATGTTTGGGGAATAGCTACTTTTAATCTCAATACCCATATGCACTTACAAACAGAGATATTTTTGTGAACAGGAATATTCATTGCTCATAAGTCCCTAATTGTTATTTGTTATACTTCTGTTAAAAAGTTTCAGTCATCCAATCAGGGCACAGAAGTTATAACATATGATTGAGTTGACCAACCAGAACCCCCAAATAAAGAATAGTAAATATTCAGTGAACAGTTTGTGAACGCCCTATAAAAGCCTGAAATTTGTTTCCATAAACTGTCAGGCAACTACCTATGATACCTTTGCAGAATTCAGACTCCGTTTGTAAATGATTCATGGACAGAAAAAAGTCTGCATCAGTCAGATATTTTATTCACAATGAGCACACTTTGACCAGTTCTTTCCACCAGGTTCAGATTTCTGAATAGGGACTACTCTCTCATTCTGGCCCCACCTAATCTCCATCCCTAGTACAGTTACTTCACTAGCTCCACATCTATTGCAAAATTGCCTTTTTATTTTTAAAGCTCTCCATTTTTTTCCATTCTAGCTTTCTGAACTCATATCCACCTACTTCCCTACACTCCTCCATTTTGCTCCTCAACCTTTCTGCTCCCCTCATCCCCGATGCTTTTCAAAAGAATGTCATTCTAGTCCTTCTACAAAGAGGCTGATGACATGGAGAGCTGTGTGATGTCTTGTGTACTGGAGTCCTGGGAATGGCGAAGGTTGTGATCATCCTCTTGGAGTAATGCTAGAGAAAGACATTTCAAGCTAGATACTTTGTCCTTAAGCTGGTCAAACACAGCTCTACTCAGCATGAGAGGACTAAATGACCTGCATATATCAAGCGCTGTCATGCCCTCTCTTATAGGAGTCCATTCCTCTCCTATAGGAACTTATAAGTTTTGTTTTGTTAAAAGTTATGTTGGATAACTTGTAACAAAACACATTCTTTTTGTTTAGTTACAAGTTATCCAGCATGTTAAGTATTTTAGTCACCTTGCTGAACCTGGCGGCTTAGACATTTCAGCTGGTTCTGTACATAGTACGCTGCCTGCTAAATATGGCAGATAATCAGACTGTCACACCCGAGTGGCAAGCTCTAAATTTGTTGTCAATCCATTTAGAATGTACTATGAGAACACCATACACATTCCAAAAGTAAACACACAGAAGATCTCTAGGCCAGAGAAATGGGTTTTACAATTTGTACTGAAGGTGTTGAGATCTGTGGTAGGTCTCATACTTTCCTGAGGTTAGACAGAAGGCACCTCAGGGAAGCCTGTGGCTTCTTCACTGACACAGGTGGACAATTAATACTGTTTCTGTAACTTCTTTACAGTTACTCCTCTAAGTTCATCTTGGAAATAGGACTCAAATTCAATAGTGTTTTTGTTAGACTTGTTTTCTATACATATTATTTTTTAGATTTTTCTATCCATGATCTGTACATATCTATATACAGTTTGCTTTGAGATTATCTATCCATCTATCTGGCCTGAGTCCATCATCTGAAAGGAAACATTGGAACTGATCCTCCAGTCAGGCAAAATTCCTGTTGCCTTAAAAGGGATGTTTGCCTGAGTGAGGACTGCAAGATTGGGGCCATCATGTGTGAAGGAAGAGACTATTAGTTCTTCAGCCCCATAAACATAATCCTAATTTCAAGCACATAAGCACTCCTACTGATTTCAGTGGGACCATTCACATGTTTAGCAGGTAAGGTGCAGGAAAATTATATTTACCTTTTCCACTTTAAACCATCAAATCATATTAGCCATATGTAACCTTTAGTTCTGTCTATAATAGTATGTGTTTATTCTGTGTCGTAGCTTGTAAAGTCTAATCATATCTTGTAAGTGTAAATAAGGTCAAATCAGAACAGTTTCCATAAATGATTCAGAGTTGTAAATATGTATATGATATAGTGACACGCAGGGCCCAACTTTTGAAAGAGCATCCTTTTCGCTTCTAGTTTTGCACCTGCAACTCAATGTGTAGTTAATTGCTGGCCCAAATGACAAATACATACAGTATGTAACTATCAGAACGGCAGGCACAATTAAGTTATTAGCTCAGTGGCATTATTTGCACCTGCACTTGATTACAGATGCAAAAATAGAAAGAAAAAATGACCCATAATGTTGCCCTTTTCTGCCTACTGTGTGTTGTATGATTGAGGCTAACTTTGGCTGTATTACTTTTGGAACCAGTTGGAGAATATGATATTGAGTAGCAGTAGTCAAAACATTATTCCACTGATGACAAAGCAAAACAAAAAACCTCAGTGTTATTTTTGTTTTGGTGCTATCATTGAAGACATAAGAAAACAGACTGCTAATGAGGGGCACGTTGGAAACCAACATAGAGTGGCAGGTTTGGCAGCATGTTTAATGCTACATTAATGTTAGATGTAGAAAACTGTGTTCTTGCTAAATGTGCTGCATTTTTCTTCAAATGCTGTTGTTAATAGCTACCCTCTCCTCCCCTTCATTTTACAAGCTAGTAGAATAGGATCAACACATTGTATATCCTTAATGGGCATAACTGATGGCAGGATTAAGGCAGGGGTGTTAAGAGCCTTCACATTTTAGAAAAATGTCCACATTTTCACTGTTCCACCATGTCTCCTTCTCATTTAATAGGAGGAGAAAGGATTTAGTTTCTGTACTGCGTGTACTCTCCCCCCATTTCCCAGAGACTGGCTGGCTGCACCAGTGACTGACACTTTGGACAAACTACACAGCTGATTTTTTAAAAACCGGTAATTGCAACAGTACTATTTTGCTAAAACATTCCAAACTATCGCTGTGCTGTAGCTTTAACGAAAAGGTATTAATTTTTAACTGTGAGAGTAATTAGTCACTGGAAAAATGTACCAAGGATTGTGGTGGATTCTCCATGACTGACCATTTTTAAATCAAGATTGGATTTTTTTTAATAGATCTGTTCTAGGAATTATTTTGGGGAAATTCTGTGGCCTGTGTTGTATAGGAGGTCAGACTGGAAGATAACAATGGTCCCTTTTGGCCTTTGTGTATCTATGAAGCAGAGTAGGGGGGTGTATGCTCGGTGTGAATCAGGATCAGAGAGAAACAGGGGCTGCAGAAGGGGAGAACAGGAAGGGGTGGGGGGACAGGGACAAAGTGGATAGGCTGTTGGGGAGAGGGCAGAACCCCTTCCTAGTCCTTCCTCTACTCCCTCTGGGCTCTCTCCAGCATAGTCTCCCACTAATTTCTCAAGAGGCTCAAGGACTCCTGGGTCCCACAGCCTTACCTTTACTGTGAGGTGAAAGGGATAGGCTCCTGTCTCTCCCCCACTGGTTCAGGGTACCATAGGGGGAGCAGATAAATGTCTATTTCTCACTAGCGAGAAACATCATGCATGAAGCTGCACAAACCCTGTGACCTGTGCTTTAGCCTAGGAAGGGTGTGCTCTGCTGGGATACAGTAGGAGACTGTGAGCTTTTGTCCTAGCTCTTCTACCAACTGATGCTAGTAATTGCATTTCATAACCCTTATTATTGACCAAGGTCTGATACTCTGCCCTAGGTATGCTGGCAAGTGTCATTGCCCCCATGTTACAGATGGAGTAACAGGCTGCACAAGACCACCACGTGCAGAACTGGGAATAGAACTCCGGTTTCTAATATGGGAGATCCAAGTCACATTAATTCAGCCACCCTGCCTTTCAGAATGATTATGACAAACCTATGTGCTTGGCTTTGCTATCTGTAACTGCTAGACAACAATCCTATTCAGAACCTGGAGTAAAGCCCCGGAATCCTGATTCCAACATTCTTCTGCTGTCTAACAAATACTTGTCAAAACGACTGGTTCAGTATTAGTCTTGTCTCCTCTGGTGGCTGGTCCACACAGAATAACAGCATACTACTGCTACCAGTTATTCAGGTCAAGTGGTACAAGAATGTGCTGAGGGTATAAAGATTCCAAACCACCTTTTACAACAGCTTATAGCTTACAGCTTCTACAACAAATGAAGATCCTACATACAACAACCTCTTTCACTGTAGAACCCTGATTCAGTCCCTGAAATGTCCATCCTGTGCACTAAATGGTACAGCAGTCCTGGGGAAAAATAGTATTTGATCATATAATTAAAGATGGTATCATGATGCATCGGCATGCGGGGGATAAATTAAGGTTTTAATGGCAACCTTAATTCTAGCATTTCCTAAGTTTTGGGTGATTTATTTTGCATCCTTAACGTTCTTTTAAACGAAGATCTTTGTATCATAATATTTACGTTAGAAATTCAGGTCTTGTCTACCCTGTTTTTCCTGGAAGATACTGCGGACACCTGGAGAACTAGTAGGATCATGACATCACCATTAGCAAGCCATTAAATCCTGATGAATTGAGAGACGAGATTTTGATTCAGATTGTTTAAAACTCTTTGAAGAAAATGGTATGTTTATCCTAAATTTCAACACCCTTTTTGTCTTTCATTAAGTGCTGAGAAAGTTCACAGTGTATTCTGAAAATGCAAGTGATTCTTCTCACAAAACCAAGAGTCACCAGACTTGAGATCCCTGAAATATTAAAGCACAAAGCAAGTGGATTTTTTTAAAAACGTTTCAAGCATTTTTTTATACATTACATATGTATAAAAAAGAGGCACAAACCCATTTCCCCTCTTTCAGGTAATCTTTAAATTGAAGGCACTTGCTGAATTGCAAATATTTTCGACATTGACTAGATTTCAAGTTTACACTGCCTCTTTAAATAAAATTGTGCTTTTGCTTATGTTTTTATTACCCACAGCAATTGTAAGGAAACATCTAGGCAGAAGGTTAAAAGAACAAAAATATGGATAGTATCTATATGTCCTCTAATAGAAATATAATTTTAATAGAGTCAAATTGCTCAAATCCAGTCCAGGTAAAATATGCAGTGTGTTGATTTGCAGGTTAAACAATGTTTTTGGTTTTTTCAAAGGGGGAAGAGATGGTTGAATTTTAGTTTAAATTTATTATTTGGTATTTTCCAAGTCACAACAAGCTATTTCCTGACCTCCCAGCTGCTCGGTGTGTGAGCATGGGACCCCCACCTACAGCTCAGACGCTCACAATTTCTCTACCCTATTTTTTTTCTAGTGACACACATGCAGTGTAGAACTAGAGGCTTCCATGATTCTGGCTTGCAAAAAACACAGAAGAATTCTATACATCCAAAAGGCTGCCCAAACCAGCCATTTTGTTCCCAGCCCTGAGAGAGCAGAGTGTCTTTGAAAGAGGGATGAGCTAGAACAGGGGTGGCCACACTGTGGCTCTGGAGCCACATGCGGCTCTTCGGAAGTTAATATGCGGCTCCTTGTACAGGCACCGACTCTGGGGCTGGAGCTACAGGTGCCAACTTTCCAGTGTGCCGGGGGGTGCTCACTGCTCAACCCCTGGCTCTGCCACAGGCCCTGCCCCCACTCCACCCCTTCCGGCCCCCTCCCCTGAGCCTGCCGTGCCCTCACTCCCCTCTCCCCCAGCCTCCTGCACACCACAAAACAGCTGGTCGGGAGGTGCAGGGAGGGAGGGAGAGGCACTGATTGGAGGAGCTGCTGGTGGATGGGAGTGGGGTGGGGAGCTGATGGGGGGCTGCTGACGTATTACTGTGGCTTTTTGGCAATGTACATTGGTAAATTCTGGCTCTTTCTCAGGCTCAAGTTGGCCACCCCTGAGCTAGAAGATCATTTTATTTCAGAATTCTTATGTCTAGGGACAGATTAAGGGGAAAATGGAGATTAATCCAACAAAGGTGCTTGTTGGGGCCCCATTACAATAGTATCTGAGCACCTTGCATTCTTTAATGTATTGATTCTCATAATACCCGTGTGAGGCATGTAAGTACTATGACTCTATTTTACAGATCACACAGGAAACCTATGGCAGAACAAAGAACTGAAGCTGCTTCTCCTGGCTCCCAGGTTAGTGCCCTCACCACAACCTCAGATGGACCTTCTTTCCAAGCCCTTTCTCTTCCAAGTGAGGCGGCTCATTCTACCTCTGCAGGGGGCCTGTTGTGTGCTCCCACCAGATGCTCTGAATCCTCAGCTTCTGCCTGTGTCTCCTTTGATTGTGGGGCCCAATCCCAAAGGTTTCTCTCTAGGGTTAGTAAATCCAGATGAAAAAAAATTCCCGTATAGAAAAGACTTTTCAATTGGGGGAAACCCCCAGTGTCTATAGAAATGTAATAAAAATCCTGTGGAAGGGTTATAATCTTCTATTGGATTGTACAGGACTTTCCCATAAGTTTTACTCTGATGGATGTTTTTACCTCTGGAGACCTTGGTTCCAGACTAATTTAGGCCAAAATAGGTTTGCTAGGCTACTCCTTGTCCTTGTTGTCATTTGTCTACATCACAGATAACAAGGCAATCTGGAGGAATGTAGCATGGTTGGTAATCTCTGCTCAAGGGTCACAAGACTGGAATTTTAGGGGCACTGTAGCTCAGAAATGAAGTGTGATGGCAGAGCTGTCAGAGGAAGCTTGTGCAGGTGCCTCTCTACAGCATACCCAGTTCTAGTTAATGTCTCATTTCCATGAAGGTGGCCTCTTGTGTGCTTCAGCAGGATCCAGTACATGTTTGAATGCTAATCGGATGTTCAGAAGAAAGATTTAGTCACAATGAAGTCCTCTGAATACACTGTGTGCAAAGCACCCCAGGAGGGTGGGAGTAGGGGATGGTTCAGTCAGGGTCTGGCATCTCAGTATTTTTCAGATGCACTCAGAAGCACCCATGTGCTTAGCCAGGTGTTTCAGAATTAGTCACATCAAAGGCGCAACTAAGCTAGGAGATGCAAGTTAAGCCACTCAAGCACCAGGCACTTACTAGTCGCTGTGCACATCACACCTCCCAGCAACCCCACCAGAAATCTTATTTAAAAAAACTCAAGCACACAAGAAAGCATATGAGGGAAAGAAACAAAGAGAGAGAGAGAGGGACAGACAGACATTGAGATGCACGTAGAGAGAGACTGTGAGAGCAAGCAATACAGTAAGGACTTGCATGTAGGGCAGGGCCAGAAATATGGCACAAGAGTTTCAGGGGACAGGGCAGCATGGAAAAGGTTCCACATCTGCCTGAACAAGGCTGAGGATTTGGCCTATATATGTGTGTGTATACATGTTACTTGTAGAAGCACCTGGATGTTCAATACCAGGCCAGATACTCAGCTACTGTAAATTGGCATAGCTATAGTGGCTTTAATGGAGATATACTGATTTACACTAGCTGAGCATCCAACCCATTGGTTTTATATGTTTCATTACTACATAAGTAAAAAGAAGCTCACAAACTGACTTTGTGACTCAAGTTGACTCAACATTAAAACAAAAACCAACTTTCTCTTCTCCTCCTCTGGAATAATGGTGCCAAGAGTTCCAAAGCTTCTGCAAATATAAGAAGCAAACAGATCACATAATATTCAGAAATGCTAAGTTGCATCATCTCATTTTGATTCTTATCGATGATTCGGCTGAGCTTTTGGGTGCATCAGAGTAAGAAAAGAGCTTATGTAACTTCGTTAATTGTAATTTCAATTTCCGTAAACCAGACCCTTCATTTTTGTCTTTAAATCACGACATTATAACTATTCTATTTTGCAGAAACAATGTAATGTGTTTTCTCTTTGAAGAACTTTCTTTGTTCAGAGATCAGTCAGCAAGACATAATATTTTCTAGCGCCAATCCTTTTCTTTATTTTTTTCTTACTAGCCTCATTTTCACAGCTTTTATGTTCTCCACTTCTCTTGCCAGACTTCTGAGGGTTGTGAGGGTTTTTTTGTTTTGTTTTGATACCTTTGACACTACAAGTCAAGATTTCCAGACACTACTCACCCAGTGCCAAAGGGTTAAAGAAGAGAGTTGGCTTGTTTGGTAGGTTTTTCCATGCTTTTACAGCTCTGCAATATGCACATCCAAAGCAGTAAAAACAAAAGGCACCGACTTGGAGATTTGCGATGATTTTTCCACCTTCGTCATTGTATGAGAGTTGTCTCTACACCCATTTTACAGTGGGAGTAGCACAATGAAGGCTGCTCTTTAAAGAAGTGTTTTCTTCGCAGCGGGTGATGATACATATTTTCTGTCAGTTCTTTCTCTCTCTGCCACCAAATGTTTCTCTTTTCTTCTCTCAACAAGGGTATGAATGGTGGATATTAAGAATCTTCACACTGACTCTCAAGAGTTTTTTTCCAATTCTTTTACAGTTTTCTTTCCCAGCATTGTGGTTAATCAACTAAACTTACCAGCTAGTGTTTTGGGCTTTTGACATCTCTGCCTGGTCTGAGGCTGTCATAGGTTGTACCAATTGTGTGCCCCAAAGGATGAAAGTGGGCACCTCTCTCATCCCAGATGTCTCTCTCTCTGGGTATAGCTGTCACTGTAACACCAGTTTGGAGTCAGGGGTGCGGTCTCCCAGTAGTAAGTGTTAGGGAGGTGGCTCCCCTCCTTCAATGAGTGACTGCAATCCAAGACAAAAGAAAGGGAAACAAAATAATCCTGCAGCCCAGAAAACAATCTGGCCTCATCCCGCTGTTCTTCACAAGGGAAAAGCTAAATCATCTCCATGAAGGGGACTGTGTTCCTAACCCCCTGAATGACTGAGAGCCCCAGGCTGAGCCCCGTGGCCTCTAATGGAAAGCAAAGATGGTCCCTCTATCTCTGCAGAGGGTCCAGGCAGGAGAGGTTCTTCAGCAGCTTTCTGGGGAAGCAGCCTCTGCTCTATGGCGCTACAGAGCTCTAACTTGGCTTTCCTCTGAGTGCCACCTTCGACTGGGCTTGGAGCCTTCCTTTTAAGGAGCTGCCCCTCTCCAGGTGCCATAAGCCTCCCAGGCGCACCGGGTGATTGCATCCAAAGGAGCTCTTTAACCCCTTCCTGACTGGGTTGGGAACCTGCCCCACCACAGATGCCCACATCATTTCTATCCACTTATTGGTAGCCAGCACTCAGCAGCTTCACATGCAGCGTAGTGAAGACGATAGAAGATGAGAAAGCTACACTGTACATTAGAGAAATGAAGGGGGTGAAGTAATATCTTTTATTGGACCAACTTCTGTTGGTGAGAGAGACAAGCTTCTGAGCCACACAGAGCTCTTCTTGAGGTCTGTTGCAGTGTATTAATAGCCATGTCAGTCCCAGGATATTAGAGGGACAATGTGGGTGAGGTAATCTCTTTTATTGGACCACCTGAAGAAGAGCTCTGTGTGGCTCGGAAGTTTGTCTCCCCAACAGAAGTTGGTCCAATAAAAGATTTTACCTCGCCCACGTTTTCTCTCTAATATCTTGTCACTGCCAAAGCTACAACTACACTGCACACTTCACACATTGGCATGTTTATTTTTCAATGTCATACTTCAATCAAAACTAACATTTATCGCCTACTTCCTTCATGGCATTCTATACCACACTTTAAACGCCAAAGAATAAACATGTCAAGTGGAAATGGAAGATTATGGCAGCAACCAAGACAAATTATCATCTCATTTTCATTCTAAAAATTAAAATTTTCCCTTGTGGTTGAACTTGCTTACTGCTGTGTCTATAGGCTGTGAAAAAAGCAAACAACAAATGAGGATCTGTAGGGCCTTAGATCTGAAAATGACAGTACCTTGTCTGTCAGTAAAAGATAGTCCCAGAAATAACTCTCAGTTGATCCAAAACCATTGTTTTCAAAACCACAACCTACTGTGAGATTGTTGTCTCTGTAGTGGGAGATATACTTTATAGGCATTAAGCACTATGAGTACGTTTTATTAAGTTCGTGAATCTGCCTTGCTATTGCTAAAGCCAAGAGCAACAAATGTTTGAACTCTTTGCTTTTATTCTCCTTTTCTATCTGAAAATGGAGTTGACTTTTTTTTCCCCAATTGCACCAAGTTTGCTGACAGTCTCCCAGTTTTCCCAGTAAATGAATGCCAGGAAAATTTGCCAGTGTCTCCAGCAGGTATGAACTCCGTGCGTCTTCAGCATGCAAGAGATCAGAGAGGCAGGCGTCTAATAAAAAATAGAAGGGAGAACACAAGCAGCTGGACTTGTAATTATTTTGCCAGTTAGAGTATATTACCCAGCCAACGTAGCTAAATTGTGCTTTTAGGTATCCTGCTGCTAATCATTTCTAAATAGAAATCTGCTTCAATGATACCTTTTAGGACTATTGTCTGCTATGAGGCATTACTGTTGTATATGAATAACCTCACATATCATACATTATTGTAGTGTCAGTGCTTTTTAATTGAGACTGTTCTTTGAAAAGTCCATTCCATCCTCAAACAGACAGCCCCAGCATGTCCTTCTATCTAAAGTTCTAATACTCCGATAAATAGAACAAGTATCTGGGTACTATCGAAAATAGTAACAAGCCTGCAGTTTTTGCTTTTAAGGAGTAGGGTGGGGATAGAGATACATTAACAGATGTTTCATCATAGTCACATATTTTCCATATGAGAGATCCTCAGACAAGCAGCTGTCGAGTTAGAGGGGGAGAACAATGTGAACTTCTATGCCTTGGATTGGTTTCTTATCTTCCTAACGTGGGGCTGATTGTATTTCAAACACCACTGCCACTAAAAATTAAGGAATTGATGCCTATTGTTTTAACACAGTCATTTTCTCCGCCAAGTGAGAAGAAATGATAGCTATTGTACCCGTAGAGCTTCATTGAAGAGAATATTATTTTAGTAACAAAAGACAATTTCTAAAAACTTTATTCCTTTTATTTGCATATCACTCAGGATTCAAAAATAACCTGACTTAATATATGTGCAAATTACTCAAGGTAGTCATTTCTCACTCTTATGAGTTCTCTCTGATGTAGTTTAAATTAATGGCATATGGTAACTCTTTCAGGCCTCATTGTTCATTGGGAAATGAGTCAAAGACTATTTGATGTCATCTTATTGCAGTTCCCTAGTAACGGTAAGTTTCATCAGTGATGGTTCCTTTTGTTGAGAGAACTCTGATTATATTCTACTGCCTGCACCCAAGGAAAATTCCCTTATTTCAGTAATTCTCAGCAGACACAGAGTGACACATGTGCCAGCTGCCAGGCACATGTGGGATTACAGCAGAATTGGCCTGGAAATACTCAAATTCACAAGTACAGTAAACCATACCGTACATGGTGTCTTATTTATTAGGAACTTTACTAGACACTTTCATCATAATTCCATTCAAAGTGGTCCTGAACACAGCATGTCTTTCTTTCTTTTTTGCATTCTTTATTACCCTGCAATCACAAGCTGCATTAGTGACACTTAATACAGTAAGCCTAAACCCTGGAGTCATAGTCAACAAAGCATTTATGTCGCACAGTAAATTAACTGATCTTATAATATTAATACTAGAAATGGCCTCAACCAAGGCACAGGATGTAGACAACCAGATTTGTTTGTTGCAGCTCAGGCCCATCTCTTGTTAATATATAGCATTGTTCATATAAACTTTGCACTGTATATATATATATATACATGCAGTGCAAAGCTTATATATATATATACACACCCCACTAAAACCTCACTTTATATATATATAAACATCACTAATACCTCAGTATATCTACTATAGAGATTACATGGAAGAATACTGCAGATACTGAGATAGCCTCTTCTCAAGTATATTAAGTATGATGACAATGGGAATTTTCCAGACTAAGGGATTTTATTTACCCGTTGCTCTTGTAAGAATGATAGAGGAAAGTTCTGAAGTGAGGAGCATTTATGAATGTCTGGTGCTATTTGTGTGTATATGTGAGAACATTGTGCTCCACACTTAAAGAGGTGTTGGCCGATGAAGTAAGCTGTAGCTCACGAAAGCTTATGCTCAAATAAATTGGTTAGTCTCTAAGGTGCCACAAGTACTCATTTTCTTTTCACTAAGGCAGGGTACATCACATAGATGAGTAGGTACCCAGTGATGGGGAGGCAACGTGTAGGTGAAACTTCAATATGATCTGTTCCTAGCTCCTCTTGTAATAGCTTACATAGTTACTGAGTATGTGACCATATGACCAATTCTTCTGGAAATGAGAACATTTCTGATCAGAGATACTAACCTGTCGTTATGGATTCAAGGGAGGCAGTAGTACACAGTACCACATACCTCTCCTGTTAATGATCAAAAGAAGACACACAAAAAAAGAGAGAAGAAAGTAAATGTCTGGTTCAGGGTTTCATACGTGAGATACAGAGGGAAAGTTCCAGGTTCCAAACAGATTACTCATTATCAGTTTGTAAAAACTATTGTTGGCTCTATTTGTAAACAGTAATGAGGAGTCCAGTGGCACCTTAAAGACTAATACAGGGGTGGGCAAACTACGGCCCACGGGACCGTCCTGCCTGGCCCCTGAGCTCCCGGCAGGGGAGGCTAGCCCCTGCCCCTGCAGGAACGCTGCCACATGGGAAGCGCGGCTTGCACCCGCCCACCTCCCAGGCTTTCAAATAAGCCTGTCCTGCCGCTCTCAGCGGCATGGTAAGGGTAAGGGTAATGGTAAGGGGGCAGGGGGGTTGGATAAGGGGCAGGAGGCCCCGGGGAGCAGTCAGGGGACAGTGGGCAGTTGGATGGGGTGGAGGTTTGGGGGGGGACGATGGTCAGGAGACAGGGAACGGGAGGGTTGGATAGGGGGTGGGGTCCTGGGAGGGCAGTTAGGGATGGGGGTCCTGGAGGGCAGTCAGGGGACAGGGAGCAGTGGGGGTTGGATAGGCGTGGGAGTCCCTGGCAGCCTGTCAGGGGGCGGAGGTGTGGAGAGGGGTTGGGGGACAGGGAACAGGATGGGTTGGATAGGCGTAGGATCCTGGGGTGGGGGGGCGGTAAGGGGTGGGGGGTCCCAGGAGGGGACAGTCAGGGAACAAGGAGCGGGGGGGTTGGATGGGTCAGGGGTTCTGAGGGGGAAAGTCAGGGGGCGGGAAGTGGGAGGGGGCGGATAGGGGGCGGGGGCCAGGCTGTTTGGGGAGGCACAGCCTTCCCTGCCCGGCCCTCCATACAGTTTCGCAACCCCAATGTGGCCCCCAGGCCAAAAAGTTTGCCCACCCCTAGACTAATAGATTTATTTGGGCATAAGCTTTCATGGTTAAAAAACCCCACTTCTCTGATGAAATGGGGTTTTTTACACATGAAAGCTTATGCCCAAATACATCTGTTAGTCTTTAAGGTGCCACTGGACTCCTCATTGTTTTTGTGGATACAGACTAACATGGCTACCCCTCTGATACTTTGTAAACAGCATCAGCTTGCTAGGTACCTGGGAATCCCAACTCTCTGTCTGTAGTCTTATAAAAAGCTGAGGTAAGAGAATATTATGCTTTCATATGGAGGCTAGTTCTCAAGTGCTTCTGTTAGTGTCTAAGTCCTGTTAGACTTCATTGGGAGTAGAGCTAGGCCAATGCTGAGTGCTTTTCTGTTACCCTACCTGTAGACTCTACCTAAAGGAATCACTACAGGATCCATATTTTACCACCTTGATCTTTTTAGCATGATGATCTCATTCTCTAACCAGGAAAATAATTAAACTTTCATAATTAGAACTGCTCAGAAAACAGAGTACAACAGTAACATCCATCAAAGGTGCATGGCTGCCCCTGATGTGTTCAACACCATTATTGACCAAATGATGGAAGCTGTCACTAACCACATATGGGGAGGGCCAGGGGATGGGTACTTCATGACTTCTGTGTAACAGACCTGGAGTATGAGAATGACACTGCTATAATTCTCATCCTCATGAAGTAATCTCATCAATGCCCTGAAAATATTTACGGAAGAAACAAGGATGCTCACTCTTCAAGTCAATTGGAAGAAGACCAAACTGATGAAAGTGGCTGATGGACCTCTCCCCATACCCACCATAATCAATGGACAAAAAGTTGAATTTGTCAATTCATTTCAGAATCTTGGCTCCATTGTCACCGAGGGGGTAGGTTGCCTTGCTGACATGAAACATTGAATCAGCAAGACTATAGGTGTTATGCATGCGCTTTAAAAGCTACTATGGTGTCAAGCATAGAATCAGAGAATTGTAGAAGTGTGGGACTGGAAGGGACCTCAAGAGGTCATCTAGTCCAGTCTCTTGCACTCGAGGCAGGACTATGTAATAATTAGACCATCACTGACAGGTTTTTGCCTAACTTGTTCTTAAAAATCTCCATTGATGGAGATTCCACAACTTATCTAGGCAATTTGTTCCAGTGCTTAACCACCCTCACAGTTTGTAAGTTTTTTCTGAAGTCCAACCTAAACCTCCCTTGCTGCAATTTAAGCCCACTGCTTCTTGTCCTAGCCTCAGGAAGGTAAGGAGAATAATTTTTCTTCCTCCTCCTTTTAACAAACTTTTTATGTACTTAAAAACTTTTATTATGTCCCCTCTCAGTCTTCTCTTCTCCAGACTATACAAACCCAATTTTTCAGTCTTTCCTCATAGGTCATGTTTTCTAAACCATTAATCATTTTTGTTGCTCTCCTTTGGACTTTCTCCAGTTTGTCCACATCTTTCCTGAAATGTGCTGCCCAGAATTGGACACAATACTCCAGCTGAGGCATTATCAGTGTGGAGTGGAACAGAACAATTACTTCTCGTGTCTTGCTTACAACACTCCTACTAATACATCCCAGAATGATCTTTGCTTTTTTTGCAGCAGTGTTACACTGTTGACTCATATTTACCTCGAGATCCCTTATGACACACAGATCCCTTTCTGCAGTACTCCTTCCTAGGCAGTCATCTCCCATTTTGTTTGTGTGCAACTGATTGTCCCTTCCTAAGAGGAGTACTTTGCATTTGTTCTTACTGAATTTTGTCCTATTTACTTCAGACCATATCCAGTGTGTCTAGATCATTTTGCATTTGAATCCTATCCTCCAAAGAACTTGCAATCCCTCCCAGCTTGGTATCGTCCACTGACTTTATAAGTGTACTCTCTATGCCATTATCTATATCATTTATGAAGATATTGAACAGAACCAGACCCAGAACTGATCCCTGTGGGACTGCGCTCATTGTGCCCTTCCAGTTTGACTGTGAACCACTGATAACTACTCTCTGGGAACAGTTTTGCAACCAGTTATGCACCCACCTTACAGTAGCTCCATTTAGTTTGTATTTCCCTAGTTTGTTTATGAGACAGTCATGCGAGACAGTATCTAAAGCTTTACTAAAGTCAAGATATACCACATCTACCGCTTCCCCCCGTCCACAAGGCTTGTTACCCTGTCAATGCCACATATCAGATCGAACTAAGATGCATATCTATCAAACAGCAGTGGCTCCTGTCTTTTTGTATGGTTCTGAAACCTGGGCCATCACAGAGATGCTAGTGCACCAGCTGAATGCTTTTGATATGAAACAGCAATGACATAATGAAGACATATGGTGGTTTCATCACATTTATCGCAAGAATTCAGAAAATGGTTTTCCTGCCTTCCTCACATCCTGATATTTCCATGTAAAACAAACAAACAACTCCAACCCTATTAAATATGTGCAGCTGTTGTTTCTTGAATGCCTCATTGCCCCATGGGAAGTTTGCTTTTTGGGGGAATTCATGTGGGCCTGTAAGCTCACTGTGGGACAGTAGCAGGTTTATGCGACCACAACTGTATATAAACATGAATATTATATTGCTTTCAAAATATTGCTATTAAAATGACATTGGACTCAAAATGCATCAATATAAACAAGCGTTAAATGTTAAAGAGATCATGCTACATTCTGTTTTATCTGCCTATATTTTAAACATGACATTTTAAAATAATTCATTTTTTGACTGATTTTTATAGCCTTATGTTGGTTGAATAGTACCCAACTCCTGCTTAAATCACTGGGACTATTCACGGAGTAAGGTCCTATTCAACATAAGCTTATCAGAATCTGTCCCTTTGAGCCCTCTTTGAATTCACAGCTGTTTCTCCCATCTGCCTCCACATTATATTTCAAATATAATTAATAAAACAGAATTAACCCCTTTATTCCTCAAGGTAGCCTAATATTATTTTAAGATTATTTAATTATTTTCTGTCCAGAATCAGTAATATGGATAGCTGAAGTTATCATTAAATAAACTAGTTTTCTGCCACTGTTCAGTCCACCACCACTCCGTGCAGAGAAAGAATCAGGCACCTACATGACAAAGACAGACAACATAAAGAAGAACAAATATAAAGCCACATTTTATGGTTAGCTGTACTAGTCATGGTGAAGTTTGTCTCCTGAAGGGCATAAATCACATTCACAGATTAAACTAATTTTCTGTGACCTGAAGGGGATTTTCTCGATCCAGTCATTACATTTTTAGTTTAACTATTTTCAGATGTGCAAAAACATGTATGCAGCAGAGATGCAAATTTTTATCACAACTCTGGAGAAACTCATTCCATCATGTTTCTGGGACTTATAGATCTTAGAGCAGCAGGAAACTGAGGTAGCAGTGATATAGAGTTTAAAAACTCAGTGATCCACAAAATTTGTTTCATCATAAGTCATGCAAAGAAACCCTTATTAAGACAGTTTGGTGGCTTATGATGAGAAATCTTGTCTTTTCATTTGGGCCCTGACCTTGCAATTGAATGCATGTGGGTGCCCGGCTTGTACTTCATCAGTGACAAAACAGATAACTCTACCTTCAAAAAACCCTATGCATCCTAACTTATTAACTTATTAAAATACTACCTGCTGTTACCTATATTTAAGCATTTTGTAGGGTATCATTTCAACCTGGAATGTGTTATCAGTAAATGGCTGTATTTACTGTACGTTGCAAATACTAAAGATCATAAGTGTTAATAGTGTTAACTCATGGTGATCCATGATAAAGTCATTATGTTATCTTTTACATATCTTTTTCCAATACTGCCTTCAATAGGAGAATAGTATCTTAAAAACCAAAGATGTAGCCCGAAAATACTACCTTAAAAACTAAGTGCTATCTTAAAAATAGGAATACCTAATCATCCACAATTAAGAGATACAGATTGAATTTTTACTTGATTTATAAAAAGATTCAAATAAGGGTGTCAGCTTTGCTATAAATAAAATGCACCCATCTAAAAACAATAAAAAACAGTGTTATATATTTACAGTACCCTGTTCAGATAGTTATAGGAATAAATTAACACTTGCCCCAGGTGCTAACCTTGTTTTTAGAAAGATTAACTCTTCTCAGTCTAGATATATTTCTTTAAAGTGCACCATGCATTTAATATTAATGGATTTGTTGAACTGTATTGAACCAAATCCTTAAGCTTGAAGTGCTCCCTGTTCAGGAAAGCACATGTTTTCAGTCCGTCCCTGTTCAGCAAAGTATTTAAGAAGGTGCTTAAATATATGGACATACTCAAGTGCTTTGCTGAATTGGAGTGTTAAGCATATGCTTAACTTTAAGCTTAATATTTGTAAGTCCCACATGCTGAGGTGCTTTGCTGAACTGGGGCTTAATTCAGGACGATATGCTAGTATAAACTGGTCTATTCAATTAAAATAAATAAATAATAATTAAATGTTCCTTACTGCTTTGGAGAACCAAACCCTAGAAACACAGGAATTGCCATAATGGATCAGGCCAATAGGGTGAGGTCCTCATCTCCACTCAGGCCTCTCAGGACTGGAGGAGCATAAAAGGACCCTAAACCTCCCATATCCAGATGGGGGATGATTACTTTCATGCAAGTACTATGCAAGACATCTGTAGGTTGCCTCTTGATGACCACCTTGCAAACTTCAGCAAAGGGGGGCATGCTGGGGAAGGGGTGAATGTGAGAGGGGACTGTCGGGGCAGGGCCGCAGCATGCAGTGTTGCAGAGATTTGGGACACAAGTGAATGCTGATTAAACCATTATGCAGTTTCTCCTATCACACATTGGATAATGGCTGTTGCAGGATCCATGCTTCTGGAGAGCCGAGGATGGATCTGGGAAGAACTGCAGAGGCACAGATCCTCTGGTTGGATGGCCCTGCATGGATTTCTCCTCCAACTTTTGACTGAATCTTTAAAAACAAATCACAACTGCACTTTCATCTGCTTCATTATTACAGAAACGATCAAGGCATCCTTTGTTTACATCATCATGTAAGTGACTCACTGTTAAAGAAAGAACCTTTACAGTTTATGTGATGCATCTCTTACGATCAAAAATAGCTGCTTCTTGGTGTGTTCTTCCAAGACCATGTGAGTAGGATAGGGCCAAACTAACTGGACTCTAGGGTTTGTAAATTAACATTATTTTAATAAGATTGTTTGGCCCAATCTTGCAAACCAGTACTTTCCCATACATACTTCCTCCTGCATGAAGTTCTATTGATCTAATGAAATACATTTTCACCTATAGCCCTCTGAACTTATTTTGCAGATTGGCACCTGATACATGGAAATGGTGTGTCAGTTGTTCTTTGCCCTTTTGCTGTATTTTCTGTGGGCTTATAAATTCACCTATGTTTTACATTTGTAAGTAAAGTTGTCTCATCTATTATTTTTCCTCTTGTTTTTCCTGGTATTTTCATCTTTGTATTAGTGAAGTTGTGTAGTATTTTTTTTCCTTTTCCTTTTTCTTGCAAATTGTCTCTAGAGGAATAGCAAATGGTCTGATTCCATTCTCACACTGGTTTAAAAGTGACATAACTCTTTGGACTTAGAAGGATATAGAACAGGTATTCGTGAGCGCTGAATCAGCACAAAGTGTCTCTAGCATTCACATAGCACATATACCATACAGATAAAAATGCCTTCCTTGTATTTGAATAGACATTGGGGAAAGGTTTTTATTTGAAAGCACTCCAAAACTATAGCCATTTCTTAAAAATGTCTGAATATTTCTGCCTAATTGGATTAAGATCAATTTTATTAAAAGATGCCTGAACCAGTTAAGTCCTTTGTGACAGAAAGTGAAGTAAAACAAAAACACCAATGATAATAGTCATGGTTTCTATCAACAGTTCACATCTGTATTTAACTTGAAGCAGATGCTTTTCAGCATAAGCCATTGTTTTATTCTTGCATGTGATAATATGTTTTGATGTTTTCTTCTTAATTGTAACATGATGTAATGAAGCTCTTTTAGTATGTGTGTGGTAAATTGATGAAGCCTCTGTTTTTCCAAAAATCTTTGGTAAAATTTCTTATGGCCCCATGGTAACTATTGTTCTTGACAATCAGATGATTGCTTTTTGAAACCACAGAAATTCCAATTGGGAATTCTAGCTCAACCTTAGCAGTACCCTTAGGGTTGCCAGGTGTCCAGTTTTTGACTGGAACAGTTGAAAAGGGAACCTGGCAGCGTCCGGTCAGCACAGCTGACCAGACGCTAAAAATCTGGTTGGCCACAGTAACTGACCTCTGCCACTGGGGTGCCAGGAGGGAGAGCAGCAGTTGGGGCTGGAGTCACATGGAAGAGCTACTCTCTGCTTAGCAGCTGATGCCACCTGACAGAGAGCAGTGGCTGGCTTCCGGACTGGACTCCAAGAGGTAGGTGCTGCTGCCTGGGGGTGGAGGCGGGAGAGGAGATCCTGTCCGCCCCCCTTCTGCCCCACCATGCCCCGATTGCCCCAGCCCTAGCCCGTTGCTACAGGGACTGACCCCCTCCCTGCCCTGGCCCCTTGCTCTGGGGACTGACCCCTGCTGTGCCCCAATTGGGTGGGCAGGCAGGCTCCATGTCAGCTTCTCCCAGCCTGGCTCTGCAGGTAGCAGGTGAGTCCCGGGAGAGGGGAGGAGTGAGCGAGGGGGATAGTGGAAAGCGAGCGAGTGGAGGGAGGGAAGAGAGGAGTGAGCAGAGTGATCAGGGGCAGGGCTTCAGGGGGAGAGGCGAGGCAGGGGGCAGGACAAGGGTGTTTGGTTTTCAGCAGTTAGAAAGTTGGCAACCCTTAGCAGCACTGTACTACTCTTCAGCAGTCCTACTCTTATTGTTCCTCAAGGGCTGTGCCACACTGTGCTTCTCTGAGTGTGAATCATCCTGATGCAACTTCTGAATAAAATAATCCCATGTAACATGACAGCATCACTTTTAACTAGGTTAGTTAGACAAATCTGTCAGATCACTGGAAATCAGTGGGAATGGTATGTGTAGATCAAAGGTGTAACAATAACAGGGAGAGTAATATACAATGAATTTTTATGTACTTTTACTTATGATTATTGCTTTGCCCCACAAGTAGGCCCACTGAAGTTATTCTCTAAACACCAGTGAAGTACAAAAATATGCCAAATGTACTTTTGTCCTATGGAACAGGTATGAATTTTGAAATGTAATATTGTATTATATTTAAGATGTAATATTGTATTACTGGTTGCTATAATGTTTGGGTGCTGCTCTAATCTCCTGCCACAGGGCCTTATTTTGCCTTCAGATAGTCAAATGGTGCTCCCATTGACTTAACTGTGGACCTCATGTGCTCATGTGAGTATAAAAAATGACTTATTGTGTTTTTCACTGTCATTGACTGGTTGGTAATGCTGTCAGTTCACGACCAGTACTAGTAACATTCTGGATGTCCTCAGTGAACAGAGAGCATTCTCTGGTTTTGTTTAAATGTCTTGTTCCTTTTATAAAACTGACCCCCAAGAGTGGCTATGTATGACCCATGGCATTGGTGTGAGTGGTACAGCTGTTTGCTTGGCAGCTTACCAGTTGCTTTTGGTTTGAAATTTAACATTCACTCCCACTTGCCATGCGGGTAACTATTTGGCATTCTGTCACATTATTGCTTCTGTTCTCTTTTCTTGGACAAGAGGTTTTATGTAACTACCTCAAGATTAATCGTCTCTGACTCAAGAAGATATTGGCACTGAGGTTTTGGGGCCAGATTTTCAAAGGCGTTAAGTACTTTTGAAAAGTTGGCCCTTTGCCCATCTGCCTGTAAGAGTAAGAACTGGTTGGATGGATTGGGAGCATTGGAAGGTGTGTTGTGATAATCTAACACTGATAACTTTATATCACCTTAAGCTGCTAGGGCTTTTCTTTTTTATGTGCTTTGCTTTTAGTACTGTCTCATGCTAATTCTACAGAGTAAGAGCTTGGGGTCATCTGCTAGAACATATATATCAAAGATGATTATCTAAAGGAGTCACTTGTGGTTTATGGCAGCATTATCTGTTTTGTAAACGGGCAGTTCTTGAGTATTTGCTTCAAATTCCTCTTACTCCAGCAACTTCATTCCAGTATTTTTAGGTGCGCTTGAAAACGTATTTGCTGTACGAAGCTCCTCACTAGGTCTTTGTTTCATATTGAATGAGTACTTTGGCGATTTCCACGATCCCTTTCTAGGTGGTGTTTGCATAATCGTTTCTATAATATGGCTTCTAAAGATTTATGGGGTGTTTCTACCCAGGCTGATTTCTACCCATAAACACATTAAGGACACCCCAAGGACAGCCTGATAGAGAGACTGTATTAAAATCCATGTGTTATTAATGCCACGTACTTAGATGACACTTGTATTGAAATCATTTTGAATTTCTGCCTGAGCAAGGGCAGCAGAATTTGGCCCAATATATTTGTTTCTTTATAAAAAATAATTCTAGTTAAGATGAGAGCAAGTACCTCAAAAGCATGGAAGGATTTAATTCTGGATGCAGATGGGAGTTGTCAGAGAGCAGTGCTGAACCATCAGTAGGGCTGCTCAGCAGGTGACATGAGTTAGGAGCAGGTGCTGCAGGCAGGCAGGTGGAATGACAATGACATTGTGCCAGTTCTCCAGCACGGGGCACTGAGCAGCTGAGCTGTGAGTGATAATTTTTTCATATGCCCAGTTTATGAGTAAAAAGATGTTTTTCTAACTGGCAGCCCTGCAAACTCTTCTGGCATCTGAAAGACAAACAGGGCCATAGTCCTCACATACATACCTGTAATAAAGGTTCTTCCGGCCAACTTAGCTACACCTGAGCAATCCTACTGTCTTGAAATTATGCCCGGAGTGACACCTTGGTAAATCTATGTATAAGAAGGACGAGAATCCTGTTTGCTGTCTCAGAGCTGTGTTGGCTCTGCAGGGCCAACAGGAGTACAAAGCAGACACACATTTTTGTAACTTAAATCAGCAGATGTGACCCTGAATACACCCAGGGAGCAAATCTATGGAGTAAGAAGGTGCCATTTTTACATAGAAGAAACCTGTCCTTGAGTACACGTGGGTGCACCACTGATCCTGGCTGACAGGCAAAGTACCTGAAAATTGTGAAAACTGCCCACTGTCCATATCATAAGCATTTAATGTATTGTGCTTGATCCCAGTCACAGCCCATCTCCATCTCATCCCATCATACCTACCCTTCACCCCTTTTTCCCACCAGGAAATGTCATGTCAGAAAAATTCAGGGATGAGGGGCAAAATTTTGTTAGCATATAGAACATTATAAGCAATTATATTACATCCTGCAATGTCTGAGGCCGGCAGAAGTGGAGCAGAGACACCCATGTAAAGTAAAGGGGGTGATTCAAAGTCGGGGGGGCCACTGCCTCCCATTGCCCAATAGCAAATGGTGCCCCTGCTGCCCCAGTGCTCATTTAATTTTGCATGCACTCTTGCTGGTCACTGTGTACAGTTCTGTGGGAGCTTCTCTCCATGTATTCTGAGATAGTACAGAGTGCTCCGGCTGACTGCGCTGCACTTCCTTCAGCAGTGATTTCAATGGGATTGGGTGCTGCTTAACACTGCAAAGCACAGGACTTCCCAATCCCCTTGTGTCAAGGTTCCTTCTCCACTCTGAACTCTAGGGTACAGATGTGGGAACCTGCATGAAAGACCCCCTAAGGGTATTCTTACCAGCTTAGTGTAAGGGGACTGTTGCCCCCTTACTAACATTCAGTGGCGGTGTTTTAGTTGCTAGCTCCCAGTACTAAAAGGGGGAAGGGTCGATGGGGAATCAGGACCCTGAGACTGACAGCCCCCAGGAACAATGGGGAGAGGCCAATGCTCCAGGTCAGCCTGAATGACAGGGCAGGCAGGCTAATCAGGGAGTCAGGAGGCCAGGGAGGTCCTGTCCTCCGTGTGAACTGGATTTGCCTGGGTCAGACAGAGTGGGGAGAAAGCTAAGGAGAAAGCAGGGGCCCAAGCTGAGCTGGGGAGCAGAGCTGTGCCAGATCCAGAGGGACCAGAAAAGCAGCCCAGAGAGAGCAGACCCTGTCCTGGGACCACAGCTGCAGCCCCAAAGCCAGAGGCAAAGCCCAGAGAGAGCAAACTTGCCCTGGGAGCAGAGCTGCAGCAACCAGAGCCAGAGGGGCCAGAAAAGCAGCCCAGGAAGCAGGTCAGTGCTGGGAGCAGAGTCACAGAAGCAGCCGGCAGAGCAGACCTGTCCTGGGAGCAGAGCTGTAGCAACCAGAGGCAGAGGGGCCAGAGAAGCAGCCCAGGGAGCTGGAGGCAGAGCAGCGGCAGCAGCAGCAGTGCTGAGACAGAGTGGTGGAGCTGGGGCTGGAGCAGTCCAGAGCCGGGTGTCGTGAGCAGCTGAGGAGAATGAGGGGGACCCTGGGCAGTGGGCCCAGCACAGGGAGACGCCACAGCCAAGAGGCTCTGCAGGCTAGGCTTGGATCATAACCCTGCCAGGGCAGGGGCGACACTGGTAAGAAGGGTCCTACCACTTAGAGCCTGAGAGCATGTGGCCACCACCAGAGCGAGTGCCCAACCCACAGCATCCCTGCAGCACAGCCAGGGCTGGAGAAGAAGGCCTGGGACTTACAAGGAACAGACTGTGAACTGCCCTGACATTCCAGAGACACTGTTTGTGATGTTCCCTGCCACAGAGCGGGGTGATGTGTTTCTTTTAACATTTCCCATTTTTCCTATTCTTTTTAAAATTAATTATTGATTAAATAACTTGCATTTGCTTTAGATTGTATGTAATGGTCAGTGGATCAGAGAAGTGCCCAGTGCAGAGAGGGTACCCCGGAGTGGGGACACCCTAGCCCCTGTCCTAGGTGACCACAGCAGGGTTGGGAGTCGAGCCCCCCAGGAATCCTGGGCCCAGCCTTGTTGGGGTTACGAGGACTCTGTCAGACAGGAGAGAGGAAGGGGAGTCCTCAAGGGCAGGGAGGCCACTGGGTAAAGGAAGTGGGAGCGAGGACTCAGATCCTTTCGCTAGCCCACTTCACCGGGGTAGTGCAGAAGCCAGGAAAGATCCCCACTATAGCAGGACTATTCCCCCACTTACATTAGGTTAAAAACTTCCCCAGGGTACAAACTTTGCCTTGTCCTTGAACCGTATGCTGCCACCACCAAGCGTTTTAAACAAAGAACAGGGAAAGAGCCCACTTGGAGACATCTTCCCCCAAAATATCCCCCCAATCCTTACATCCCCTTTCCTGGGGAAGGCTTGACAAGAATCCTCACCAATTTGTTTAGGTAAACACAGACCCAAACCCTTGGATCTTAAGAACAATGAAAAATCAATCAGGTTCTTAAAAGAAGAATTTTAATTAAAGGAAAAGGTAAAAGAATCACCTCTGTAAAATCAGGATGGTAAATACCTTACAGGGTAATCAGATTCAAAACATAGAGAATCCCTCTAGGCAAAACCTTAAGTTACAAAAAGACACAAAAACAGGAATATACATTCCATCCAGCACAGCTTATTTTACCAGCCATTAAACAAAAGGAAATCGAATGCATTTCTAGCTAGATTACTTACTAACTTAACAGGAGTTGGAAGTCTGCATTCCTGATCTGTTCCTGGCAAAAGCATCACACAGACAGATGAACCCTTTGTTCCCCCTTCCAGATTTGAAAGTATCTTGTCCCCTCATTGGTCATTTTGGGTCAGGTGCCAGCAAAGTTATCTTAGCTTCTTAACCCTTTACAGGTGAAAGGGTTTTGCCTGTGGCCAGGAGGGATTTTATAGCACTGTATACAGAAAGGTGGTTACCCTTCCCTTTATATTTATGACAGCTGCACTTCCTTCAGCAGTGATTTCAATGGGATCGGGTGCTGCTTAACACAGCAAAGCACAGGACTTCCCAGTCCCCTTGCCATAGCTCTAACTCAGGTTTGTTGTATGGAGTTGCAACGACTAACTCAAAGAACAGGAGTTAGGCCTGTATGTGCTTATAGAGAGGGAATGTTGTCTAATCTTCTGAGAATGGGCCTGGGAGGCAGGAAGTCTTAAATTCTGACTGTGCCACTGTGGTGTGGTCTTGCTGTGTGGTCTTGAGCAGGTCATTCAATCTCTCTGCTTGTCACTGACCCCTCCCTTACAATGAAGTTAACAATACTACACCTTCCTCAAAGGGACACTTTGAGGACTCTTATATTAATATTTGTAAAGCATTTTGAAGGTGGAAAGCACTATGTAAATTCTAAGATATTAGTATTCTTGGCCTGTTTCAATACCACACTGTTTGGTATTTTGATACTTCTCTATAACATCAGATGTCTAAAGAGAGGCAGTGTGTTCTCATTTTTAACACAAGAACTCAGGACTTGTGCTTTCTATACCCACTTTGCCACTGCTTTGCTGCTTGACTTTGACCAAGTCATTTCGCTTTTCAGGGCTTCAGTTTGGCAATTTGTAAAATGGGCATCAAAATAATTATCTAGTTCTCGGAAGTGTTGTGAGGCTTAATTAACATTTATCCAGGGCTTGACATGAACGATTCTGTACAAGTGCAAAATGATAAGAATAGCAATGATTATTTTATCATTGTTTTTGAGTTTGTTGTTATTTACTGTTTAAAATTAAGAGAAATTTTCACAATATGACACAGCTCAGCTCTAGAGAAGGAAATCCTTCTTCAGTTATTTTAGGATCAGATACCAGATATCATTTATCATCTCGTGCGCTCTGTGTGACTGGCAAATAATAATAAAAAAAAAAAAGAGCGACAGAGGGAAAATGTGGATGATGCAATTCTGTTTTCACCAGGCACTGGCCAATAAATTATGTCTAGACTTTTTCCCTTGATCACTGTGCAGAAGGTCTGGACTGAAATACCTATAATAAATTAATTGTGGTGAGAAAAAAATCACAGTGGGAAAAGAAACAGGGTCTTCATTTCAGCTTCCCATATAACTTCTCTGCCAATAAATAGCTTTCCTGTGGTAGCTCAGCCAACAGGCACTTTTTGAAAACTGTTATTGAAGCCCAGACTTTCATACAATACCAGAGTCCATTGACTTGCCAAATAGTTTTTGGGTAGATAGCACATCTCTCTCTGGATCCATCCCAGGGTTTCCTTATACAGCGAGACTGCATATGAAGTATTTTATATAAAACCTTCTGTAGCTACTTCTACTTTCAAAGTCAGAAACCAAAAGAATTAAGTATTTGATTATCTATTTGTACTGCCTCATGCTTTCTCATTAGTCACCTCTAGCTGTCGAAGTATAATACTTTTTTTTGTAAAGAGGATTACTTGTATGCATTTTGGGTTACCTTTTCAGCCCGAGTCCCAACTTTCTTTTGTGCTGGTGTCGTTTATGCTGGTGCAATACTTTGTCTCAAAGAAACTGCTAAATTTTAAGGTACACATTTCTATGAGGCTGCCGTCTTTTTGCAGATGCAATTTGCCAAATTTGTGTCCACAAAATGAATTGTGGATGTACATCTGAGCAACTGCAACTCTCATTCCCTGATTTATGCCAACAGTGAGGTACAAAAAGATGCAACCCACTTGTATTTGAGCTCACAAGCGAAATGCAGATGAAAATTTGCCCTGGGAAAAGTGAGGCCACCCTTTTGAAAATGAACTTCTTTGAATAGTCTGTTTCTCTGAGACACTGTATTAATAAAATGCTAGACTATATACATCCACTCATTGCCTACATTATTCACTAGTTTGTAGTAACTAACTTATGTTTTATATTTAAATATGATGTTCCTAAGGCAGTGGACCTGATTTACCACTGCATGACTCCAATTTTATACTATTGATTCCAACGGAGTAAAACTGGAGGAACAAAGTGGTGAATCAGGCTGAAATGTTTTCTGTATTTAAAGAATAGTTTTCTCTGTCACAGATGTAATTCTGAAATGAAGTTTAAACAAATAATGTAGCGTAGATTATTTATATGCAGGGAAGAGGGATAGTGTATTTTACCATTCTTCCTTCTCTTTGGATCACAATCACAAGACTCAGCTGCAAAACTGTGGAAGATATATTTCCAATCATGGCAGCTGGCTCCTTGGCATAAGTCTCACTTAGCTGTGCTGGCAGTTTCAGATTTGTCTCTGGGTCTGTCATGTGGTCTGCATTGCTGTGCATTACTGGAACCATTCTCTTCTGATTTGCATTTAATTTTCTGAAGTTGCATTTCTGTCTGTTTGGAAGGGTCTACAAAATTAATTATCTGTGGGTGATAGGGTTGCCAACTTTCTAATCACATGAACCTGAACACCCCTGCCCTTCTCCGAGGCCCCACCCCTGCTCGCTCCATCCCTCCTCCTTCAATCGCTCGCTTTTCCCCACCCTCACTTTCACCGCGCTGGGGTACGGGGGTTGGGGTATGGGCTCTGGGCTGGGGGTGCAGGTTCTGGAGTGGGGCCAGGGATGAAGAGTTTGGGGTGTAGGAGGGGGCTCCGGGCTGGGGCCAAGGGGTTTGGAGTGTGGGAGGGGATGTGGGCTCTGGCTGGGGGTGTGGGATCTGGGGTGGGGTTGGGGATGAGGGGTTTGGAGTGTGGGAGAGGACTCTGGGCTGGGGCAGGAGGTTGGGGTGCAGGGGAGTATGTGTGGGCTCTGGGATGGGGCCAGGGATGAGGGGTGTGGGGAGGGGGTCCAGGCTGGGCCAGGGGTGTGTGTGTGGGGGGTGAGGGCTCCAGCTGGGGGTGGGGCCAGGGGTGAAGGGTTTGGGGTGCAGGAGGGGACTCCAGGCTGTGGTAGGGGGTTGTGGTGTGGGGGTGGTGGTGTGGGATCCCAGTGGCTCCGAGGAAGTGGCCGCCACGTCCTTGCGGCCTCTAGGCACATGGGCAGCCAGGCGGCTTTGTGCAGTGCATGCTGCCTTCTCACTGGCAGATGATGCCTCCTGCAGCTCTGATTGGTTGCGGTTCCCAGCTAATGGGATTGTGGAGCTAGGGCAGGTAGGGAGCCAGCCTTAGCCCTGGCCCCCCAGTGCACCGTCGACTGGGGCTGCCAGGGTCCCTTTTCAGCCAAGCATTCCGGTCAAAAACCAGCTGGAAAACCTAGCGAGTGAAATTCACTCTTGTGCAGAAGGGCAGTGTGAGGCTTATGGATCAAGTAAGTCCTATTTAAGTCATTGATATTGGAATTAAGTGATGCATAAACCTTGTATTGACCTCTGTACACAGGGGTTAATGTTACTGTTGTGGTTACAGGACTGCCTGGATCTCTGACCTCTTTCTGATCTCTCTGAGGTCACCTCCTTAAGTGATAGGCCTCATTCCTTTACCTACCATGGGGTAGTATTCTGCAATTATTCCAGTCTTAAACCAGGCCCTGGGCTACAGAACCTGTGTATGAACATTGTTATCCAGTAAATCTGACTGAGTTTGGGCACATTCAGTTCTTCCCCTTGGGAATCTGTGACCAAACAGCCTTTTTAAAACAAAACTACTGATTGTTTATTTAGCAACAGGAACAAAGCTTTTAGTCAAAAAGGATTTTGAAATAACAAATAGTCTACACAAACATCTACCTAAAGTCCTGCCATCCCCTGATGGTAACCTAGGCAGGCCTAGATTCTTCAGACACCACCAGGGGTTCCTTTGAGTCAGTCTGGTTCCCCCAAACAAGTGCTGGCTCTCCCCTGGCACAGTGTCCCTTTAAATCCTGCCAGAGTTTTGTTCTTCTGTTTGATGGGTCCTTGGTCATCCCTAGTCAGAAACAGTTTTGTAGGTTGGCCAGAGACAAGGTAGAATCATGGAAGCTATAGTTCTGGCATTGTCCTTTAAAGACTCCTGTTAGTTGTGTTCTAGGCCAACCTCCAGTGAGCTAAACCAATGTAGTCATACAGAAAACATAACCACAGTGTCAATAAATGATTGCAGGGCAGCTCCAAGGCCAACACAGTTACCCTTTGTGAATAATGTTAAAACATTCTTTAAGATATTACATTTACCTACCACAATGACTCACAAGTCAGGGAAGGACCCTATGGAATGGATGAATATCCAATCTTTAATATTCTCCCTTGTGCATATACCTAATGATATAGTCTTTCATTACATATCACCAGATTACAGAGTCATTCACACTCTCACTCTCTGGCTATTAATGTTCTCTGCGGGAAAAGAATTCACCCAGCTCCGTTCCCATTGAAGACTATAGCATAACTTCCATTGGGGAGGCGCTCATTGGCGGGACCGCTGGCGGGTGGGAGGCACTGGGGGGAGGAGGAGGTGCTAATGGGGGGGGGTGGGGTTGATGGTGGGTGCTCAGCACACACCATTTTTTTTCTGCGGGTGCCTGTGTGTTCAGGATGAAGTTAGCATAATTTCAGTGCAGAATTGTCTGGGTTATGTTGGTAGCAGGGCATAGGGCTTTTATTACGAAGGCTATTGTCAGCAGTGAGGTGGAATGTGAGAGGATTCTAATGCTTTAATGATGATTAAGTGTAGGTTGAGATGGCATCCTGTGAGTAAGTGGAGTTGTAAAAGGCTGTGAAGTGGTTCTGAAATTGCACGTGTGATATTCTTTTTGAGGAATTGGCTAAGTGTGTGTACTCCAGGATCTGGAACCACCTAATCTTAGAGTGCCACAGGCCAGCATGACTGTGTGCTTTTGGGGAATTGCCTGAAGAGGGTAGAGGGAAGGTGGTGTGAGCAACTTTTAATTTCTTTTTGTTCTTCAATAGTAGTAGATGGAATCTTGTGGGTGAGAGTGAATGGGTTGTAAAAGGAGATGAAAAGCTTGTTCATTCGACCTGCCACCAAGCAACCTTAACTCTGTGTCAATGAAGGCTGTGGGTATTTTTTTGCCATTGAATATATATTTTTATGTGCATGTAATTTCCAGGAAGTTAAGGAGGGCGAACAGAGGTGGTTTTAGTTTTATAGGGTCTGTGGTGACATGTGTTTTTAGCAAAGGCTTGAAGGATCAGCATAGGCAGACCAGATTAGGGAGGGGATTCAAGTTCTATGGAGAGGCCCCCGAGACTGCCATTAGTTTTGTGTATTGGGTGAAGCTTAGGTGGCAAGAACGATGGTGGACAGTGGTGAGAGCGAAGAGCCCTTTTGTATGATGCATTGAAAGGAACAACAAAGAGCTTGCATTGGATGCACGCAGCTAGAAGGGATTTGAAGTGGGGAAAATGTAGTACCATGGAAGAATGGAGGCCATATTTTCATTGGTTATTTATTTATGCAGAGTTTAGTGACATCCATATCAAGGAACATGTTTAAAATAATGTCAAATTCAATTATTTATTCAAGGAAAAGTTAGAATGAGAGGTATCATTCCAAACTAGGCCACCGGCAGCTTGCTATTCATGTAGCTCCTACATGAGAGGCCTGCAGGGCCATGCTAGGAAGAACGAGAATGGGTATGGGCAGGGAAAGCTGATACAGGTAGCAAAAAAGAGGAAGTGAAACTCAGGGCTGGTGAACGTGTGAGGAGACCCCTGGATTTCTTCAACATGATTGGGAGAAATAAAGGGATTTTTCCCCTTTATTGGTAAACTGTTGGACATTCAGAGAAGCTTATTCTAAAGAGCATTCATGGCAAGTGAAGGTTTGGAAGACCTTATGACTGACCCATTATCAGAGTGTCACTGTGGGATGCCAGTCCCATATATGTGTGGTCATGTGTTGGGTGTACCACATGCTCAGAGGCAAGCGGTTTAGATGCTGTGAGCAGGTTCTTCAAGCTGTAGCCCTTGATGTGTTCCCAAAGTACACTCACACTTCGGGTAGCAGATTGAGGAATGTCAAAGAGTTTCATTTAGACTAAATGCATAGAAATGACATTTCCAAATCAATTTTTTTTGTCTTCGTTCTGCAAAAAGTTTTGATATTTTGACTGTCTCAATTTGGGTACAATATTGATATTTTCTATGGGATGGAATTTCTATTTTTCAATCAGTTCTACAAAATGTTTTGGGGTATTTGCCAAGCTCTGTTCATTGAGAAGAGGGTGCCTAGGGCACCAGCTACAAAAGCCTGGTAAAACAATAGAACTACATTTATCATTGGGTGGAATTTATTGGATTAGAGCCCTGTAAATGGAAGTGTGCACAAAACAGGATATATTCTATGAATCAGGGCTACTTAAAAAGGGATGTTTCATCATTTCTTCCCTGCAGTGAATATTGTCCATGTTTCCACTGGATCATGCTTTGATTGTCAGGACTGATTAAATATCTTCTGCTTTCAACTCTGTAGAAATGCTTTAGTAACTTTTTAAATATTTTATCTCAGCATTATAGAGCTCAGATTCCCATTAGTAATGAAATCTTTCCCAGTGATAGTTGGACTGGAATGAAGGCAAAGATTTTAGCTTTTTATCAGCTACTTTATTTGCTGTTATTATGGTTGTGCACTGAACACAGGAATGGTTGGTGGCGGCTGAAGAACATTAGACTGTTTTCAGTTCATGTTAAGAGCTCTAAAAATGTACTGTGAATACAGTGAATGAATTTAAATTTAGTTTATGCTATCTGTTGAGCTTTCACCCTGTAAATTTTAACTCCTGTTTCACACTCCCTGGTATCTGTGATATTTATTTAGGCTGGATGTTCAAAGGTGCCTAATGGGGTTAGGTACCAAGACTAAATTTTAAAACCTGGGGTAGAATTTTCAAAAGAGACCAATTTACTTAGGAGCACAAGTCCCACCGACTGACACTTAGGCACTTTTGAAAATTCCAACCTGGCTGACTCTAAATATTGATCTAGAAGTCTAACTTTAGACAACCTAGTTCGAAAATTTTCACCCCAGGGTTAACTTTGAAAAGCCCTGCCTTGTCTTTAAGTTTGTACATTTAGACTTGTTAACATAAAATCATAGAATCATAGGATTGGGAGGGATCTCAACAGGTCATCTACGCCAGTCCCTTGCACTCATGGCAGGACTAAGTATTATCTTGACCATTCCTGACAGGTGTTTGTATGACCTGCTCTTAAAAATCTCCAATGATGGAGATTCCACAATATCCCTAGGCAATTTATTCCAGTGCTTAACCGCCGTGACAGTTAGGAAGTTTTTCCTAATGTCCAACCCAAACCTCCCTTGCTGCAATTTAAGCCCATTGCTTCTTGTCCTATCCTCAGAGGTGAAGGAGAACAATTTTTCACCCTCCTCCTTGTAACAACCTTTTATATACTTGAAAACTGTTATCATGTCCCCCCTCGGTCTTCTCTTCTCCAGACTAAACAAACCCAATTTTTCCAATCTTCCCTCATTGGTCAGATTTTCTAGACCTTTAATAATTTTTGTTGCTCTTCTCTAGAGTTTCTCCAATTTGTCCACATCTTTCCTGAAATGTGGCACCCAGAACTGGACACAGTACTCCAGTTGAGGCCTAATCAGTGCGGAATAGAGTGGAATAATAATTTCTCGTGTCTTGTTAACAACACCTTATCTAATACATCCCAGAATGATGTTTGCTTTTTTTGTAACAGTGTTACACTGTTGACTCATACTCATACTAGTAGTCCACTATGACCCCTAGATCTCTTTCTGCAGTACTCCTTCCTAGTCAGTCATTTCCCATTTTGTGTGTGGGCAACTGATTGTTTGTTCTTAAGTGGAGTACTCTGTATTTGTCCTTACTGAATTTCATCCTATTTACTTCAGACCATATCTCCAGTTTGTCCAGATCTTTTTGAATTTTAATCCTATCCTCCAAAGCACTTGCAACCCCTCCCAACTTGGTATCATCCGCGAACTTTGTAAGTGTACTCTCTATGCCATTATCTAAACCATTGATGAAGATATTGAACAGAACCAGACTCAGAACTGATCCCTTTGAAACCCCACTCTATATGCCCTTCCAGTTTGACTGTGAACCACTGATAACTACTCTCTGGGAACGGTTTTGCAACCAGTTATGCACCCACCTTATAGTAGCTCTCTCTAGGTTGTATTTCCCTAGTTTGTTTATGAGATGGTCATGTGAGACAGTATCAAGAGCCTTACTAAAGTCAAGATATACCACGTCTACCGCTTCCCCCCGTCCCTAAGGCTTTTTAGCCTGTCAAAGAAAACTATCAGGTTGTTCTTGACAAATCCATGCTGACTGTTACTTTTCATCTTATTTTCTTCTAGGTGGTTGCAAATTGATTGCTTGATTATTTGCTCCATTATCTTTTTGGGTACTGAAGTTAAGTTAATCTCTCTGGGCTTCCATGAGTTTTCGAAGATAATTGCTAATGGCTCAGATATCTCCTCAGTGAGCTCCTTGAGTATTCTAGGATGTATGTCATCAGGCCCTGGCAACTTGAAGACATCTAACTTGTCTAAGTAATTTTTAACTTATTCTTTCTCTATTGTAGCCTCTGATCCTACCTAAGTTTCACTGGCATTCACTATGTTAGACATCCAATTACTGCTAATCTTTTTTGTAAAAAGTGAAACAAAAAAGTCATTTATGACTTCTGCCATTTCCACATTTTCTGTTATTGTTTTCCCCCCTCATTGAGTAATATGTACATATACATGTACATTTGGGGTGAAATCATGGTCCCATTGACCATGGCAAAACTCCCATTGACTATATTGGGCCAGGATTTCACCCTCTAGAGCAGTGGTTCTCACAGCCGGTCCGCCGCTTATGCAGGGAAATCCCCTGGCATGCTGGACCGGTTTGTTTACCTGCCGCGTCTGCAGGTTTGGCTGATTGCAGCTCCCACTGGCTGCGGTTCGCTACTCCAGGCCAATGGGGGCTGGGGGAAGGGCAGCCAGCATAGCCCTTGGCCCGCATCGCTTCCCGCAGCCCCCGTTGGCCTGGAGTGGCCAGTGGGAGCCATGATCGGCTGAACCTGCGGATGCGGCAGGTAAACAAACTGGTCCGACGCGCCAGGGGCTTTCCCTGCACAAGTGTCGGACTGGCTTTGAGAACCAGTGCTCTAGAGGGCATTTTAAAGGGCTAGATTCTGATAGGTTCCAGTCAAAAAGAGTGAGGGTAACTTAACGGGTTGCCACATTGACTTTAATGTGACTATTGCTGGAATAAAGCACTATCTAATGTGAATACAGGTATCAGAATCTGGCCCAATGATTTTTATTTCCATGAGGGAAGGGAAATAAATTATAAATAAGAACATTAATAATAAGTGTAAAATAATATGCATGGATACATACCAGAGAATAAACATCAGTATAGCCAGTACACTATATTAGCTCTTCTCCTAAGAGCTAATATAGTGTATTGATTATATTGATGTTTATTCCATTTTTAAGAGCCAGTCTTGATGCCTAGATCAATAGGAAATCCTTCTTCTCCTAGTCTATGATATATGGGGGAGTAACTCTCAAGGGCATCACTGGTTTTGCTAATATGTCCATGGTTCATGGGCTAATACGTATTTTCCTTCCCAAGAATGTGAGCTAGCATCTTGGGTCTGTCAGTGGAGACAATGGTGATTGAATAATTACCAAGATTTTGCTTTTACTTGATTTACCCTATATTTTGGAAGGTTATGTTTGTTGAATTGCATTTCTTTTGAATTGTGTGGCATCCCAAATTCTGTCAAACTGCACAAGTATTCTTAGTGTAATAACAATAATGAATCATTAATAAACTACCTTTATACTACTTGTTAGGGGGCTTATTCCTTCACCCACTCACTTCCCTGGTCCTTCTCGCATGAACAGAGAGCAACAATACCCGAAGTCCAAAGGTGCAAACAATTCGATGTTTATTGGGGTGAACTTCCAGCAAGCATGATTCCAGTTTCCTTCCTTAGTATCCTCCTTCCCAGCTCTGACACCACAGAGCCTTACACCTGTGTCCCTGTTCCCATTCCTGCCCTTAGCCAAACATGATTCCAATTTCCCCAGCCCCATTCCCTGTTCCCATCTCCCCCACCCACACACCCACCCCCTCCCACCCACACCCCCTCACTTCCTCATTGACTACAGATTATATAGTAAAACTTGAGTTCTGCTTAGCTATACCTTAACCAATCATTTTCCTGAAATTTAACTAACCAATCCTAACATATTGTAACATGATTATATAACCAATTATATCCCACCACCTTAATTAGTTTACACCAAGCAAAATTAATTATACAGCAGACAGAAACAATCACAGAACCAGACAGAGATTATACAGACAAACAATAGCAAAGGAGGAACTATAATGACAAAAACAGAAGTGAGGATTTCACATCCCAGCTATTGATAAGTGAGTTCTTGCCAGACAGGATGCTATCAAACTAAGTTTCCTTTTACATTTTCTAGGCACTTCCCTTTCTCTGGAGGTGATAGGAATACAATCCTGTCCTGATAGTGCCTAACAGCCCAATAGCACCTTATTTCAATGTGACTAGTTTGGAATGTGAGGATGTGACCATTTGCTTCCCAGCTTATGGCTGCCTCTGTTGCTTAGCCAAAGGCCTTAGCCTAAGAACAGGGCCTCAGACTGTCACAGTAAGAGAAGGCCCTTACACCGGCAGACAGTGATTTTGATTCTCTTTTGTACCTCTATAACTAGCCAAGTGATAAGAATACACCTAAATTCTTAGAGTATAGGCCTTTACAGACAGGCCTGAATATCTATACCCTAACGCTACTTTTGCTCTTGATATTTTGGTGAGAAATTGAGTTATTTATTGAATTCCTTTTCTAGCAATTTTAAAGACATAACAGAAAGGGAATAGTTTTTTTTACTGCTTTTATGTATCCCTGAAATGGCATTTTATTGATGGTAACAACACAGTACTGTATTTCCACATTCAAATCATGCAGGTTAACTCTCATGGGTTCATTTTCACCATGTGTGCCTGGCAAGGGATGCTCTTGTGATCTAACTAGTATTCTCTGCTAGAAATCAATTTCAGTATGGAAATTCTAGTATCTACTAGCTTGGGAAGGGGGGATCTTTAATCTCTTCTATTGCATAGCCGTTGGATGCCATCAAACTGCTGGACTGACTGGCCTATTAATTGACATACTTACATAGTCTCCATGCCTGTAGTTATTTTATTTCTGAATGCTGAACCTCTTCAGTCATCTCAGATTCATAACTACTAGTCAGGTTAAGGCAAGGAATTGTTATCCTCACATGACCCACGACAAGATGATGCTTCTCATCAGAGCGATAAGACATGGCAAAAATAACAGACAAAGCAGATGTGTTGCTGATTTGGATATTTATATTCTGCTTTGAAATGGAAATAAAATTAAATTGAGAAAAGCAAAAACTGAATTCTATTTAGATTACCTTGTTGAAAAGGCTGATGAGTCTGAGAACATTTGGAAAGGAATGAAAGAACTTTTTGTAAAGCTAGAACGACTCATATTAATGAATGAAAGATTGGGCTAACTTGTAACAGACAAAACAAATAGTTAAGGGATTAAATAATCATCACTCTTCCTGTTAACAAATTTGGGAGAATACCGACCCTTTGAGAAGTTAAGTTTATGGGTTTTTATCTGATCAATTTTCTCTTTGTTACTGTGCATTTTAATGAGGTACTAAACATAATTAATTGCCATGTAATCAGACTGATGCATGAGACCCTCATTTGCAGCTACAATACTTGATATCCTATTCAAGATTTATTCAGTATATCTAAGCGCCTGCTGAACCCCCAAACCATTTGGAAGGCATTTTATATCACACCAAAGTGGCTTGATGTTTTCTTGGATTTAAATAATTATAGGCCCTCAGCTGTTTTAATGCCATTAGCTAATATTTCCAAATGTTTGGTGCTTAGACAGATCAATGACTTTATTAATTTAAACATATTACTTCTCCCCATCCTCCATTTCAATCTGGCTTTTGTTTAAAGCACTCCATAACCACAGCCTTATTCTAGGTTAAATGTGATATTAATCAAGCAGTGGATAAAGGCCACAGATATGGCTGAAGCTGTGTTTATTGGCTTTAGTGAAACGTTTGATTTGGTCACACATTCTTTGCTCTTAACAAAGCCTCAAAATAATGCAATATGGGTTTTATGTCAATCCCTAAATTGGTTATCATCATATTTAAGAAATAATGGAAAACAACTATATTCAAGATGGTGACATATGTTCTGATTTTAAACTGTTTTCTGCAGGTGTTCTCTAGGGTTTGCTTCTTCTATTGCCCTGGTTATTTTCTTTTCAAATGCCATATTCAATTTTTGGAGACAAATACAATATTTCATTACAAAAGATACAGTTCTCTCTGTCCTAGTCTTCCTTTTCACACAAAAAAGCCTTTAATGATAAAATACACTTTGTTTATTGCAGCTTATGCAAAATATTTTATAAAGAAAGGAATAGTGAAAGGAGAGCGACAAGTTTTCATAAAGGGAGATAAAAATGATATATGAAGACATAGTGGAATGAAAAGAAAGGAAATAGACCTGAAAGCAGCAGATATGCAAGTAAACTACCTGGCAAATTAGTTAAACGTAATTTGGAGATTAGCTGGTAGCTTGTCAGTTAGCTGGGATATAGTGTTTTGATTCAGCATGGCTAATATTAAGGGCTTGATCCACTGTCTTGCACTTTGTGTAGCCATTGGTCAGTACTGCTAAAATGGTATCAAGCTACGCTGAAGCAATCAGAGTTTTTGTTGGGTGAAGAACACTTTCTCTAGGACTCTGCTGGGTGAAATGGTTGCAGGTGGCATGATATAGCAAGGGAGGAGAGACACTGACTCTAGGAGCAAGAGAAGCGTTTGACCATGGAATTCTTCCTTTGTGTTGAAAGAGCAAAGGGAAAAAATGTGAAATATCAATACATTAACATGTATAAACTTGCCAGCAGTATAACAGATGTGTTAAAAAGCATTAGCATCTCTATGAAGAATGTAATCATTAGAGCTTGAAGAAGGGTCATGCCTCCCACAGAGACAGTGGGTGAAAAGGTTAGTGTTCACTGTGGTCATGGACAAATTCATGTTGTGCCTGCAGGGCAAGTTTCAGGACTTTGTTGTGACTTGGTCTCCATGTCCATTTTATACTTACATGGACAGTAATTTCCCAAATGCCAGGAAACCCAAAGGTTAACATAATTTTCTGTTTGTATAATAAAGTTTCTGCAATTTATAGCCGCTTATGAGATCCCATGGGCAATGACTCAGTTCATTATGATGAGTAAGTTTGATTAACAATATAATGTTTTTAAATTGCTGACACCTTTTTTTCATTTTTCCCCTTTTTCATTTTTCCCCTTCTGGCCAAGATCCAGTGGCTGGATGCCAAAGTTAGAAAAAAACAAATTGCAAATAAGCTGCAACCTTTTTAACACGAGGAGAATTAACAGTTGGAACATATCACCAAGAGATGCTGTAAATTCATTGACACTTTTAGTTGTTAAATCAGCAGATATGCTGTATTTCAACCACAAGTTATTGGGCTTGATACTGTTCACTTACATGGGAAGGAAGGATAATTTCTTCCTTTATAGGAGGGTGAAATTGTATGGCCTGTCTTATTCAGTAGGCTGAATATAGTGAACCCTTCTTGCGATAAAATCTATTAATCTTTTGGAGAGTTTTGTGTGTGTGTGTTCTATTTAATTTTAATTATTTATTGTGTATTAATTCAATATTAAGTGTGTTCTGAGACTAACAAAACTGTAAGTTTGACTGTAATGCTAGCTACTGTAACTGTTCTAATTGTTTTCAGCATTGTGGGACATCTGCATGGAGGCGTCTATATATGTCGTTGAATAACAGAAGTACACTTCCTTTTCCCTTCAATAAAATATATTTTTTAAAAAGTGGGGAAGGAGGCACATTGTTTTGTAAAAACACCAGCTTCCAAATACTTTCCGGAAGAAAATCTGCCTTAATGTTCAGCACAGCTAATCTCTGCAAAATTTAATAGCATCTATGCAGTGAGCTGTTTGGTGAAGCTCCTAAAAATACCCTGCAAAAGCTGTTGTCACATTCCATCAGGTGTTCAGACCAGGTGGTACAGTGCGCTGGATATTATAAACCAAATTTCCTTTACAAATGCAACTACTCTATGGATTTTCATTGTCCAGAGACATTTACCTGATAGGAGATTCTTTGATGTTGGTCTGTTAGTTAAGGGGTGACTTGATTACAGTCTACAAGTATCTACAAGGGAAACAAATATTTAATAACGGGCTCTTCAGTCTAGCTGAGAAAAGTATAACAAGATCCAATGGCTCTTGTTATAGCTAGACAAAGTTTGATTGGAAATAAGGAATAAATTTTTAACACTGAGAGTAATTAACCATTGGAACAACTAATCAAGTGTGGGGGTGGATTCTCCATCACTGGCAATTTTTAAAATCAAGAATAGATATTTTTCTAAAAGAGGTGGTTTAGGAATTATTTTGGGAAAGTTCTATGGCCTGTGTTACACAGGTCGAAGCCCTCTGTGGCCTTGGAATCTAGGAATCTCGGTGTCACTTGGTTTTGCCTCATTTAGAAGGATTTTTCCAACAAGGCTCTGAGTTGCTGTGTTGATTTCAGAACTCAGAGTATAATTTTTAAAGGATAAATTAACACAAATGACATAATAAAAATTAGAGATCATCAGAAAATGATAAGTATTTTCTACACCCAAAAGATAGAAAAAATGAAAAAATTCTTTGTTTTCAGTTTTTCATTGAAAAAAACAATTTTGAGGAAACAAAAATTTAATTAAAAAAACCAAACACCATTTTTATAAAAAAAAATAGGTCTGATGGAAATTTTTTGACCAGCTTTAATAATAATGTCTCTGATTCAGTTCAAGTGAGCCAGGAAGAAACAGATAGGCCTATTTTTGTTTTTATGGTAGTTGTGCCTTTGTCAGCTGCTGCAGTTCTTTAAATGTATTTTCAGAATGTGCACTGCCGATTGCACCACAGAAACACAGGCCTAATTATTGTTTAAATGTCCTGTTTAACTCTTCAAATGGATCTAGACTACAGTCCACACTGCATTGTAAACCTGAGTTTCCAGTTGCTGGATTGAGGTCTCACAGCATCCATACATTTTGCAGACCTGATTCAGGTCTGTGGCTTGACCTGCAGCTACACTGCAAAATGACAGGGCTTTGACCCCCTAGATGAGTCAGACTGATTTGTGTGTCGACAGAAGTGAGGCTTGGGCTCAAACCTGAGTCAGAGCCCAGACTTAGTATGCAGTGTAGACATACCCCTTGCGGATATAAAGAGAACAGGGAAACAGCCTCCTTCCATTGTTTTCTTTCACTCATATCTGCCCACTCCTGGTAGATAGGACCATGAAGAAGAATCATGGTCCAGTGGTAATGGTGTTAGCCTGGGACCTGGGAAACATGCCATACACTTCCCATGTGACCTTGGGCAAGCTAGTCTGTATGGCTGAGGTCCCAACTGTAAGATGGGATAATAGCACTGCCCTACCTCACAGGAGTGTCACAATTAAAGATTGTGAGTTGCTCAAAACTATGGTAATAGGAGGGAGGGAGGGAGTTATCATATAAGTATGTGTTATACTGATATAACTTCCCAGGTAGACACTCTCATTTGGAATAAGAGTGTCTTTTTTGATTTAGCTTAATTCTAAATTGAAAAAGGCCACTTTTGTTCCAAATGAGTGTGTTCGCACAGGAAATTACACCAGTATGTGATAGTGGTATAATTATAGCCGTATAGTAATACTAGTAAATTTCCCCATGTAGACAAGGTCTTAGTTAGGCCATATCAAAGCCACACTAAATACCCTATTTTGACCTTCCCTGTGCCTACGGAGTTTATGAGCTACTCCAGTCAGGTTGAAAGCATTTATGAAAGTAAAGAATATATAAAATCTATATCTAATATTCTAAAGTGCTTTCTAAAAAAAATTGTCTACAGACATCAGAGTATCATGATCACTGAAACAGATGGAGGGCTTCTCTGTGGAATTACATTTTAATTTCTTGACAGTGATGTCAATGGTGTAAAAACTTTCAGACATTGCAATACTCCCGACATACCAATATCACGGTTAGGTGGACAGAGAGCAGGGATGTCGGGTCAGAGTTAAGGTTGTTTGCTAAAGTTCAAAGCTTTCAAACTCTTTTTTTAAATAGCCGAAACACTGTAATAATGCTGCTTTAAATTAGTTTATATATATTTACAACCTTGATCCTTATTGATTGATTTGGGAATACACTGTGGCTTGGATGTCCCTAAGACTGAATTAGCACAGGGACTAATACAAGTATCTGCATGGTCACGCCACATACTTACATGCTTGCAGACAAGTCGACAAATCAGATTAGCTCATTTATCATCATGTGATCTATTTGTAATTAGTTCACCCTAGTTAATGGTTTCTTAAAACTGTCTTTTTTTAATTATCTTTTCAGAAACACATAAACCACTTTAAATAATTACTTAGAGTGGCTAAATATACTGTTTATTTTCTGGCACATTGCCAGTGGTGTTAGATATACAAACTTCATTAACTATATAAAATGTGCAGCCTCTTTGACTGCTTTCAGACACTGAATCTACAGAAATATCACATGATTACTGCAGAAGCTGATAAAATAATGTAGTACGTTCATTACACTGCTGCTGTTCACCAAATCTGACATTTACTGCTCCAAAATGAATGTAAAAGTAGGTAGTTTTATGTCTTTCTAGGAAAGTAAAACTATCAATCTGATTGGATCCCACACACAGTATTCTATGAACTAGTGTCTAATTTGAATAAAAAATGTAAATTGGCCCACCGCCTCATATAGAAACAAACAAATGCAAATGCTACATTTTTTGTTTGTTCCTTGTGTGATAATCATGAACTAATATTCTTAATTAAACTGCAATAAAGTTTTTAATTGGATCATTGTTGAATAGCACTTACTGTAACTTTAATATTTCACCTGAAAGATTTATAAAAGCCCTTTTTCTTTCTCTTCTTTGTACTGCAGTAGTTGCATGTTAAATACAAAAGTATTATTATACATACATGTCTTCCCAGAGGGTCTAGTAGCCAGGTTTTGGTGCTTTTGATTCCCTATCAGGGAAAAGCCTTCCATCTGAAGACATTTAGATACCTTGGTGATTGGAGTGACAAAAGAGATGGAATGGAATTTAACAGAATAGGCAAATTATATGTAATGGTGTATCTAGTGTGTGGTACATGAGAAAAGCATGAAAATTGCCAGGTTTACACAAAATCATTCTGATAAACTGTTAAAGAGCTTCTAATATACAGTTTGTCTAAAATAAATAAGTAAATAAAAATTCCAGGTTGGGCTCTAATCAGGGAGCAGAGCATTAAAAAGTTGTCCTTCTAGTTTCTGCAAAGTAAGCATTTGCTTTTGAAAGAAAAGTAAACATGGAGTGGAGCCAACCGCTGAAATTCAATCTGTCCCATTGTATTGTAGCTCAACTCAAAGGGAGCCCAAGCTCCAGATAACCTCAGCTCAGCTCCTCCTCCTTCCCTCTGGGTGTTGTTTTACCTTGTTCTCTGACAGTTCTTCTTTTCACATGAAAATTGTAGGGGGGAAGAAAAAAATCTCTGAAACAAAACACTTCCTTATTCAGTATTGACAGTGTGCTGTGAATAGAACATGCACAGTTTAAACTTGCCTCCACACTTTGTACAGATGTACTCCATACTACTGAATCTTTCCATGTATGTGTGTATAAACATGTTGAGGTTCCAATTTAAAGGCCCAATCTTGTGTGGTAGGAGTTATCGTACAACTAACATAATTGTAAAATGGAGAGGCCAAAGACAAGAGGGGGATAAGAGAGGATGAAGAGGGGCCAAAACAAAACAAAATGGAGATGGGAAGAAAAGAAAAGGGGAGAAGATGAGAAAGAAAACATAACTAAGGAGAAAAAGAGACGAGAGAAAATAGTGCTTTGTTTTTTCCAAATTTCAGTGACTCAGGCAATGAGGTAGACGCCTTCCCTTGGCATTCTGTTTGTGGACTGCAGTACATACACAGTACCAGTTCTGAAAAATGCCTGCTATAGTTTGGGCTCCAGTCTGAGACACGTTACGTCAGATCACATGTGGATATCAAATGAGAACTGATGTAGCTTCTGGATTTGGAAAATTAAACTTCTCCATGGATATTCCCAGCTTACTTATATATGTATAAAGTTAGCCGAAATAAAGAATAACAACGTGTTATGATTAGAGTTCACATCCAATAGTTGTCTGGTTGGCAGTAATGGCTGGCTTTCATATCTTATGCTTATTTTCCATTGTAAGGAGAAGTTCCTATTAAGGCAATTATTGCTCCCAAGCTCAGAAAAGTCTCTTGCTTTTTTGACACCTTCTTTGCAAGGCTTTGCAAGGCTTCTTTGTTTCCATGGAGAAGTTTCATGCAAAGCCGCATTTTGTCAGCAGTTGGCACCTCTAATTATAGCTGACTGGATACTCCCAAAATTGACAAAGCTTTTTCCACCTTTTCGTTTCAAATCCAGTCATGCATTTCTGGAAACACCTGGAGTCTGATTCTGATCTCAAGTACACCCCCATTTTACATCGCTGTAATGCCACTGACTTTAATGGAGTTACTCTTGATTTACGCAGCGGTGAGATTTAAAACAGGCATTTATATTCTAAATGAGATTTTTATTTCCATACCTTTTTAACTGACAGTGGTTGACAAAGTAGGAAATCTAATTGCCTTTTTACAAATTCTGATTTCAGTCTGACTGGTGTAAAGTCAATGGAGTTCCTTAGATTTATGCTGGTGCAATTGACAGCACATTTTCCACAGAGTGTCTGATTTGGTGCTAAGGGAACTAATGTCTAGGGCAAACCATCTTTTGGATATTTTGCTATAATGATGGCAGATATGGAGTTATAATTCGTGCCACAACAGCGTATGTTGATCTTTTCTTAAGTCTGAAGTGTTGATAACGTTAATTCCTCACTGCCTGATTCCATTCCTTTATGGATACATTAAAAGCTCTGAAGAAGTTTATTCAACCGTTTAAACTGTTAGATACTTGAAGAACCTCTGGTGCTAGTGAGGGATGTGGTTCTGCCTACAGCCAGTGCTATAGAACACAGTGGATATTATGTCCTATTGTTTGCAGTGTTGTTGTAGCCATGTTGGTCCCAGGACATTTGAGAGACAAGGTGGCTGAGGTAATATCTTTTATTGGACCAACTTCTGTTGGTGAGAGAGGCAAACTTTCCAGCTTACACAGAACTGAAGAAAAGCTCTGTATAGCTCAAAAGCTTGTGTTTTTACCAACAGAAGTTGGTCCAATAAAAGATATTACCACACGTGCCTGTCTCTCTATTATGTCACCTTGGCATATTCCATACACTTTAAAAACTGCCAGTGTTTTGGCTTGGTCAGATCCACTGCTTCATGAACAATGTTCGTGGAAATTAATGACTTAGAAAAGACTCTGAAATTTTAAGATTATCCTAAACTTTAGTCATGACTTTTAGGATAACAAACATAGAAAGAACAGAGATATCTATTTTTTTAGGCGTAGTCCTATGACACCTATAGTATGGGGGCGTATGAGTGCCAAACTGGAAAACACAAAAATGAATGTTAGAATACGTGCACTGCACAAATTACACAGTGTGCATGACAAAAAATTCCATAATGGTCATGCAACATAAATTCCACAATGGACATAAGGAAAGTCAAGCATCAGTTTCACAAGATGACCAATAAAATCCACATAGCAGTAAGCACTCACAAAAACAGAGACCTTATAAAATTGGAGGATTATTTCGATCTGCATTTTGTATCCTTCTTTTGGGTGAACAAAAGCCTTTTTTCTGATGAAAACAAACAAGGAACTATATTTATCTCATTAAGCGACTGAAAATATTTAATTTGTCATCTTAAGGATGCAGAAAAGAAAGCAAGAAATTCCAGTCACTTCCCAGAGACATTTGTAGTTTCATATACGTTTTAAATTAATGGGGTGTATACCAAGGAAAAAGAAGGAACCAAAACAATCTTTCAGATTCACAATATTTTTTGGTTTTGCATGAATGATGAGCAATTCGTTTTTCATTTATATGGAAGCTGCTTTTTGGTTTTGAGTTTGCCCACAGCTTACAGTTTTGAAGCATGTGTTGTGGCATATGTTTGGCACGCCTGTCTACCTAGGTATTTAAATGATCCCCATCACCATTGTATCTGACAAGATCACAAACATTAACACATTTACTCTTACAACACCCCTAAATTGTAGGGAAGTGTCAGTATCTCCAGTTTACAAAGGGACAAACTGAGGCACAGAAATGACTTGCCCAAGATTATCCAGGAAATCTAAGGCATAGCAAGGAATTGAACCCAGCAGAGTCCTTGTCCAGAGCCTTAACCACAAAACCATTCTTCCTCTCTAATGTGCCATTTCCCCTGTATCATAGAATTTGTTATGCACAAATTGTGGGATTTTTGTGTGTGTTTTCTGAGTGTTTTGCACTCATAGCACAACCATAATTTCATCTTCATAGATTAAAAAATGCATTTGAAAACCTCAGGGCTGTGCCTTTGGATTCTATACAAACCTGGAAAAGGCTGGCAATTCTGGTAAAATGGAATTAAACCAAATAGCTCTGTATTTGTAATACTTTTTTACATTTCCACTACCTGCATGAGTAAAGATAACATAAAATCTGATGTTTGCAACATTTCCACCATTTGGAACTCAATGAAAAAACAGGTCTCACTGTTTTTGTCCCCATAAATGGGTTCTTAGAGCATTAGCAAAATCCATGAAAAATACTGACAAAAATACAAAAAACTAGAAGTGGAAATAGAAGTTGACAGGCACTCCCCAAGAAATCCTGTGATAGTACTTCACATCGGCCACGAGTAAGTCAGAGAAAATACTTTTTTCCTTAACGTACATGTATACTAGCAGCAGAATGCATGTCCAGGTCTGTGCTTGTGCCATAACCTCCCCATTGTCCACATCTAAAGTCCAACAGCATATATCTGAAGGTGAGTACAGTGTGAGTAAGCTAGCATGCCTGATGACGGGGGTACATATGTTCCTCGGGCTGTGGCTGAGCCCTGCGCCCATGCTACTGTGCAGTGTGGACGGGGGCAAGAGGCATGTACTAGATTCTGCATTTCAATGGTCCTCCAGCTCCATTCCCAAAATGTGAAGAACTCTTTCCTGCCTGACCCTTACCAAGTCTGTGAACATAAGAACGGCCATACTGGGTCAGACCAAAGGTCCATCTAGCCCAGTATCTTGTCTTCCGACAGTGGCCAATGCCAGGTGCCCAAGAGGGAATGAACAGAACAGGTAATCATCAAGTGATCCATCCCTGGTTGCCCATTCCCAGCTTCTGGCAAACAGAGGCTAGGGACACCATTCCTGCCCATCCTGGCTAATAGCCATTGATGGACCTCTCCTCCATGTAGATTCCTGTGTCCCTGTTGCCACCCTTCACAACTTCTCCCTGAGCTATAGGAACATTCACCAGCACCCAGACATTTCACAGAGGCATTCATCAGGCTCCAGCCCAGTGCCAGGAATGCATGAAACACTGGAGGCTCCTGTACCAGAGAACAAAGGGCTCCAACAGTTGCCCTGGGAGGGGTCCTTGGACATGCCCGTTCTATGATGAGCTGGACCAGGTGCTCTCCAGGGTGCCCAGTCCAGAGCCTGAAGTAGTTCTTGACCCCTCCCCCCCCAGATCCCCTGGCTTCATCATTCAATGGGGTGCTGATGAGAGTCAGGGGAGGAGGCAGCAGGAAAACATGGGAACTGCGGAGAAACAGAAACATGTAAATATGCACCTCTGCCCAGTGGAGCTAGCTGAACAAACCCGCACTGAGGAGTCCGAGGAGGACCTCAAGCCTCAACAGGAACTGGAGCCTGAGGCAGGTAAATTACAATGGACCTGTCCCCTGTCCCCGTCCCCCCGCGCCCCAATATCCCTCTTGCTCCAGCGTTACATACTGTTACATACTGTTTTCGTCATTTGAAAATCTAATGCTCCCCTTGTTTTTGAATTGGCAGGACCTTCAGCTGCTGTAAGGGAAACCATTAAACCAGGAGGGCAGGATCAGTGTCCCGGGGGGAGCAGAGGCAGATGGAGAAGGACCCTAAAGGACTTCCTCATTGGCATGGATGGGAGGAGCGAAGAGCAGTTTGAGGGACATGGGAGGATCAGGCTCTCCAGCAGGAGGAGGCACTGACAAACAGGTTCCTGGAGCAGGATGCACACCACAGGGAAAGGGACATTGCCCAGAGAGAATGGGAGCTTGCCCAAAGGGAACGGGAGCGTGCCCGGATGCTGACACTCAACTGGTGGCTGAATGAATTTGGGGCCCACCTGCTGAAGTGGTCACTGCTGCTCTCCAGGAACTGGCACCAAAGTGCTGCTGAGGAGGAGGCCCAACCACTGCTAGTGACTTGGAGGAGCCTGCAGAACTCCTGGCACCGCACCCTCAGCTGGCACTTGAAACTTCACACAGAAGAACTCTATGGAATCACAGAATCAGAGAAGATTAGGGTTGGAAGAGACCTCAGGAGGTCATCTAGTCCAACCCCCTGCTCAAAGCAGGACCAACCCCAACTAAAGCATCCCAGCCAGGGCTTTGTCAAGCTGGGCCTTAAAAACCTCTAAGGATGGAGATTCCACCACCACCCTCGGTAACCCATTCCAGTGCTTCACCACCCTCCTAGTCAAATAGTTTTCCTTAATATCCAACCTAGACCTCCCCCACTGCAACTTGAGACCATTGCTCCTTGTTCTGGCATCTGCCACCACTGAGAACAGCCTAGCTCATCCTCTTTGGAACCCCCCTTCAGGTAGGTGAAGGCTGCTATGAAATCCCCCCTTACTCTTCTCTTCTGAAGACTAAATAATCCCAGTTCCCTCTGTCTCTCCTCATAAGTCATGTACCCCAGCTCCCTAATAATTTTCATTCCCCTCTGCTGGACTCTCTCCAATTTATCCCCATCCCTTCTATACTGGAGGGCCCACAACTGCACGCAGTACTCCAGATGTGGCCTCACCAGTGCTGAATAGAGGGGAATAATCACTTCCTTTGATCTGCTGGCAATGTTCCTACTAATGCAGCCCAATATGCCATAGCCTTCTTGGCAACAAGGGCACACTGTTGACTCATCTAGCTTCTTGTCCACTGTAATCCCCTGTCCTTTTCTGCAGAACTGCTGCTTAGCCAGCTGGTCCCCAGCCTGTAGCAGTGTATGGGATTCTTCCCTCCTAAGTGCAGGATTCTGCACTTGTCCTTGTTGAACCTCATCAGATTTCTTTTGGACCAATCCTCCAACTTGTCTAGGTCACTCTGGACCTATCCTCCAGTGTATCTACCTCTCCTCACAGCTCAGTGTCATCAGCAGACTTGCTGAGAGTGCAATCCATCCCATCATCCAGATCATTAATGAAGATGTTGAACAAAACCAGCCCCAGGACAGACCCTTGGGGAGCCCCTCTTGATACCGGCTGCAAACTAGACATGGAGCCATTGATCACTATCCATTGAGCCCAACGATCTAGCCAGCTTTCTATCCACCTTATAGTCCATTCATCCAATCCATAATTTTTTTACTTGCTGGCAAAAATACTATGGGAGAGCATATCAGAAGCTTTGATAAAGTCAAGATATATCATATCCACTACTTTCCCCATATCCACAGAGCCAGTTACCTCATAATCGAAGGTAATCAGGTTGGTCAGGCATGACTGTTCCCATGACTGTTCCATGCTGACTGTTCCCGATCACCTTCCTCTCCTCCAAGTGCTTCAAAATGGATTCCCTGAGGACCTGCTCCATGATTTTTCCAGGGACTGAGGTGAGGCTGACAGGTTTGTAGTATGTATGTAGGAGAGGAACCATGAGCAGTCCCTGAAGGCAGCAGATGTCCAGCCACCAAACACTGCATAGGAGACGCTCCCTGTTGTCCCAACGGACAATTTGCAGTCGCCATTCCCTGCCTTGTCAAAGGGAGGGGGAGGAGAAGGGCAAGGAGATGAAATGGTTGCAGGTGACATGAATATGTGCACAGTGCTCAGGGAGTGAGATCCATTGTGTGTTCATTTGCTGTTCCTTTTAAAACAGTTTCAATTGCATGTTACATGTGTAACTTTTAATACATGTTACTGTTTCCTTGACTTTCATATGGACCCTTCTTCCTCACTGTGATTAATAGGATTTTTATTTTTTTCTTCCAGATTTGGGATAGGGCCCCACGGTTCAAAGAACATGACTTTAATTTGTGTTACTCTTTGGTGCCATCGGACTGCAAAGAATTCTCTCCCCCATCCCGTTCATGGATATCTAAATTCCAAAGAATACACCAGAGGAATGGGAAAACTGAAATGTGCTCAGAATGCACTGGTAGTATTAACAGCGGTAGGTGTCACAACAACACAGGAAAAGTGTCAATAAACTTCTTGGTTCATATACAGAACAAGCAAACAATTAAATTAAAAGTAAAGATCTCAGACCTTCCTACACCATTCTCACCAAACGTAGACTGGTTTAAACCTAGTAGTCATGCAAACTAGCTGATAAGTGCAGCTATCAACACAGTCAGTCAGCTGTGAAAAGAAAGAACATTTAAAGCCCCTCCCAACCCCTCAAAGAACCGTTTTAAAGGTTTTGGTATTTGGGGGCTCACCCAGACCACCAAGGGGTTCTGTCACTGCCTGCCTTGTAACCCTGAGATGCCTTATGGCTGAGATGGCTTGGAGTCCTGACACCAGTAGCCAGCCCATACGCATAAAGGTCTGATCCTGGCTTCCACCAGCCGAGTTACTCCTCACAAGGAACAGGGTGACACCAACAGCCCCTCTGCTCCCAAGTCCAGGGCTGGCTCCAGGCACCAGCGTTCCAAGCAGGTGCTTGGGGCGGCAGTTAGAAAGGGGCGGCAGCGTTTCCGCGGCGGCGGCAATTTGGCGGCAACTCCTCTGCCCCACTGGTCGCGGCGGCAAGCTTCTCCCTTTTGCTGTCCGCAGCAGCAGTTTTATTCACTGCTTGGGGCGGCAAAAACTGTAGAGCCGGCCCTGCCCAACTCTTCCCCAATCCGTCCTTCTGGAGTTTTAGCTACCAGACACTTGGACTTTCCCCTCTGGTTCATCAGCCCCAAAGGCGTGAAACCTTCTCCCCCATTATCCATTCTGTTCAGCACACACACTTCACACAGTTTGTACAATAGAAACCTGCTTAGAGTAAAAATAAAATGTTTATTTAATAGAAAAAAATCACAGATTCAAAGATGAAATAGCAAGAAAAGCAAACAGCTACCAGTTTCACAGAAAATAAACATAAAGACCTAACTTCAGGATTTACACTGTTATGTTAGATAAATTCCCTTTCCTCATGCAAGTTACCTATTGCCTTTGAACAATTTCCCAGCATGTCTCCTAGACTAAGGGCGGGATCCAGCATTCACAGACAGACCTCTGTCTTCGAGACTGTCCCTCCGTTCTGCATGAAGGCTTCAGTCAGTTTCAAACTTACTTTTTAAAGGGGCTTTTCCCTTTTTTCTTTCTTCTGAAGTGGTGACTCATGGGTGATATTATAACTGGGTTGTCTCAGTGTTTTCCCATTAATCCTAATGGCCCATCATTTGTCTTTTCCTGGATTGTACAATGCTATATGATTGGAGCTAATCTCCTCTGGTTGACAAGGCAGCCCCTCCCTGTCTGATTGCTTCACCACCCTGTTATAAGGTGCTGCTGAAGTTGCATACAGTTACTATTAAAATTTTCTACGTGTATATGTGCATACATTCATATCCATGAGCTGTATACTGTGACAAAGTTCCTGCTCTACCTTGGTGGGTCTTGCGCTTATTGGCGGATTTGCTCGCCTTGGAGCTTGACGGCAGCCCTCAGCTTGGCCGTTTTTCTGAATTCACAGTCCAGGTCGACTCTTCCTGTGTCTGACCAGGAGTTGGGAGGATTTGGGGGGAACCCGGGCCCACCCTCTACTCCGGGTTCCAGCCCAGGGCCCTGTGGAATGCAGATGTCTAGAGTGCCTCCTGGAACAGCTGTGTGACAGCTACAACCCTCTGGGTTACTTCCCCATGGCCTCCTCCTAACATCTTCTTTATCCTCACCATAGGACCTTCCTCCTGGTGTCTGATAATGCTTGTACTCCTCCGTCCTCCAACAGTCTGCGTTCTCACTCTCAGCTCCTAGTGCCTCTTGCTCCCAGCTCCTCACACGCACACCACAATCTGAAGTGAGCTCCTTTTTAAAACCCAGGTGCCCTGATTAGCCTGCCTTAATTGATTCTAGCAGCTTCTTTATTGGCTGCAGGTGTTCTAATCAGCCTGTCTTAATTGTCTCCAGAAGGTTCCTGATTGTTCTGGAACCTTCCCTGTTACCTTACCCCGGGAAAAGGGACCTACTTAACCTGGGGCTAATATATCTGCCTTCTATTACTCTCCTATAGCCATCTGGCCCGACCCTGTCACAATACAGATAATGACCATCAAGGTCAGAACATTACAAGCTTTCATAAAAAACTTTGCTTGATATATTTTTATGCAGTTGATTCAATTGCGGTGTAAACTCCCTCTTCCTCCCTTGAGGTGTTTGGATCCTGATTGTCACAAAGGGCATTGAAACTAATTTAGTGCTCCCAATATTGTGGTCTTCAAAATGGGTTAAGTCACACAAAAGGATTGCACAATGATGGCAATAGAACTGGGTTGACACCTTCTACACCACAAACCCAAGCCTCAGGGTGTTAACATAGTAGAGGTGACCTGCCACAATTGTCTGTAATGAGTCAACAATTACAGAAACAAATGTCTACTTAAACAATTAAAGATGTGTCATTTAAAGGGGAACAAAACCTTCACAAAGATATGTTGGCAGACAGTTATGTGCCAGCGTTCTCCCTTGTGCTGTTCCAGCAGTTGCACAGGGTGTGAGAGTGTCCCTTGGCACAGGCAGAAGTCGCCATCTGCTTCCCTCCTGTTCCAGGATTTGCATCTATACAGCATCCCAGATTTTGCTTGTCCACTGGGATCCAAGACCAATGTGCATGTGGATGGGATCCAGCTGTCTATAAAGGCTTTGCAAACCAGTCCTGTTCAGTGCCCTCTCTGTAAGGAAGTACTTCCCTTTACCATCACATACATTATGAAGGGAACAGCAGACCACAATGTGAATGGTGAAGGCTGCACTGGCATCCAGAGGGGTGTTTAGGTATCGCCAATGAGCCTTTGACCTTCCAAAAGCTCACCCCATGAGAATCCTGCAGCTACTTACTTTGCAGTTGAATTCCCTTTTTCTTGGGTTGTTGATGTCAGAGTACGGTTTCATGAGCCAAGCTAGATGCCGGTGGAGGGTGTGTGTGCAAAATAACTGTTGGCACTGACTCATCATAGAGAACCACATCATATCTTCTTCTGACGCCAAGTACAATCTGAATCTCCTCAACCCTCTGGTGTCATGAACCTGTCCTGTGTTTCCAACTCTGGTGTTCATGAACCTGCATTTATGGTCCACTGAGGCTTGCAGAATGAGTGAATAGTAACTTTTTTGGCTCACATATTTACTTGTCCCTTTTTGATGGGCAAAGAATTGGGTTATGGGTGCCATTGATGGCCCCTGCACAGTTCAGAAACCCCATCCTCTGAAATCCCACTATAATATTTGGAAGTTGGGTTATGGCAACTACTAGTGGGGAGATGACAGTATTGATTGCATCGCAAACCTGTATAACCATTAATTCGAAGTTGACTTCCCCACTCTGAACTGGTTTGCAACTGACCAGTGGCTGTCAAATGATGCCATCTTCCACAGGCCATAGCCACCTGCTTCTGCACTGGTATGGCTTTCTGACATTGAGTGCTCTGGAGCTGGGGGGTTGGGGCAAGCTCCCCACATAGTTCCATGAAGAGCTGTTTCCACATTCAGAAGTTCTGAAGTCACTGCTCATCATCCTAGTTTTCCACAATGATGTGATCCCACCACAGCATGCTGGCTGTCCTGGACCAGAAGTGGTGATCCACCCAGGGGCATACCCTGTCAGTAGCGGCAGTCAGAATAGCTGTTCCATGGAACCAGAGAGAATTGTCAGTCACCTTCATGGTCAGCTGTCTTCAGGGTGTCAAAAAGTTCTGGTCCTATTTCATCCAGTATCTTACTGATCAACGACTGCACTGCAGAAAAATTTGTCCCGCAAGAAGGAGCAGAAGCAGACCCACACTGTCAGTCACTTGCTCCATGTATTCCACCTAGTTTGGCAGGAGGAGGGAGAGGTAAGCAGGAACTGCCATCAGCAAATGTGTGAAGGCGGAGGACAGTACCAACAACACACAGCAAGGCGGTTGCTAGAGTGTCTCCTGCGAGGCACCAGAACCCAGGGATACTGCCCCTGAAATGGCAGCACTGATGTCACGTACCAAACTAGAGGCAGTGTGGACATGCGTATATGCGGGAACACAGTATATACCTGTATTCAGCATAGCATATGTGGACACTCACGAGGGTTATGGGGTACGTGCACAAGCATGTACATGGTCAACTATCCGAGTATGCGCACTAGAGTAGACGTAGCCTATGTGTTATTTTACTTGAAAAAAAAAGTTTTGTTCCAAGTTGTTTGCTTTGATACAGCAGGATCCGATAACCCCTTAATTTAGTCCTGCTAATAACTGAACTTTGAACTTTAAAGGCATTCTGGGGTTTATGCCCTGGAATGCACTGTTGTGAGACTTTAAATTCCCATAAGATATGCTCATATAATATGAATAGAGACAGGGAAGGAGTTTGTATGGACAATGTTGTGGTGCACTCGTAGGCACAAATCTCCTATGCTAGCTACATTTAAATGTTAGAGGGATGAGATCTTCAGGATTCAAGGGAGGGTTTACTGAATCCTGTTGTATCCCAAGTGGGCCATCAGTCAAGATTAGAGCAAGACCCCAGACTGGACTGGTGAAGGAGCAGTTGGTCAGCTACTTCCTTACAGACATATTCCTTAAAAGAAGAATTAGACTCCTTGGTGTGCCTCAGAAAAAGGAAAAAATCCACTTGGTAGGGATAGCAAACTTCTGAGACTTCCCCAAGAAGATAAAACAGATAGGAGAAGAAAGAATCTGTTTGGGAATGGGTGGAGACGTGCAGAATTCTTCAAAGGTTCAGATCAGTCAAGTAAGCATCCAAACTTTTGTAAGTTTCTCCAAATCAAGTATTTTTAATATGTTTCACTGGATCTCCTGAGGTTCCTAGAGTCATCTTTCTTAACCTGTCCCATTTTTAATTGGCAAACATCTTTCAGTACTTGAGTTCTCTAAAAGCTTTTTCTCCCACAGTACCAAAAACAGAGACTTGCACTTCTATATTACTTTAAATATAACTAGACATGGCAAAGTATTTTATAATAATCAATGCCATTGCTGAGTTGCACAGGTTCTGCATTGACTTCTATATTCTATAGAGGAAGAATTTAATACAAATGATGTGTGCAGTGATGTGTCATTAAGAATTCCAAGGCAAAAAGCTCAGTATTTTCCTCAAGTATATATTTCTATCAGATCACTTTCTATTTAATAGTTTGTTTTCCGCATGGATATAAAGTATTGCTTATCTTCTAAAATACATTCTTTCTACATTATTTGAAAACTCATACTATTAGGCATGTGGGTGTTGTAAGTTATTCTAGCACATTGTCAAATCATAAATCAAAAGCATATCCAAGTACATTATGGAAATCCTCAGTATTAGTAGTGTTTTTCTTTGGAATTACTTTGTCCTAATTACAAATCTTTCTACTGAAGTTTTGTTAAAGAAATGTGTGTTTTCATGTGTGTGTCCTTTAGGCGGAGCTGGTAACACTGCAGATTATTAAAACTGCCCAACACTTCCCATTTTAGCACCCTGTTTTCAGTGGTTTATGAGTTCAAACTTTCGCTGTTTAGGCTAAAATTCTCAATGCTGAGTGAGCAGCAGAAGGATAGTGGGACGCAGAACCAGTGGGGAGGGGGCAAGGAGGGGAGGAGGAATGGGAAACAGCTCTGACTAGGAGCTGGTGCGTGTGGTGAGAACTGAGACTGGCTGGGCAAAGAGACTTGGGCAAAGAGCAAGGAGTAGTGAGGACACTGAGATTAGATGAGGTGCCCAGGAAGAGAGATTGGGACTGGGAGACAGTGGAGACGGGGAATGTGGACAGAGGGGGCAGCTGGAGGTATGTGTAGGGGAGACAGAAATATCAGTGCGGGGAAAGGGACTGGCTGGGCAAGTGGTCTGGGACTGGGAGTGAGGGGGCTTGGATGGTGAGAGTAGGAGTTGTTGGGCAAGGAGATTTGGACTAAGATGAGACATCAGACAAGTAGAGACTGTGACTGGCTAGATGAGGAGAATGGGGCTGGGATGAGAAGCCAGTGGTGGGGAGAAGACAGGATTGGGACAGGGACAGATTGGAGGGGATGGGGCAGAAAGGGAGTCACCCTTGGAAGGAACAGGCCAGAATAGTCTGTGCCCACAAGAGCACACTCCCCTCCACAGCCTGGAACTCAATTCTTGAGTCTCACCATTCCACTGCGGTGTGCAAATGAATGTGAAATCCACTTGCAAAAGTGTCCCATTTCCTCCAGTACTAGTCCATGTAGAAAGTGAAAACCTGTTACAGCTACCAGTTACTCTGTTAGCTCAAATGGAAGCGGTCTGTGCGGTGGATCAAAGGGTTCAAGCCCTGTTGATGAATCAGGTGGGTATTAATATGATGACACATGATGGAATTTTTCTGTTTTCTCCATTTTTTTTAAAAAAAGCTAGGCCATTATACACACACACACACACACACAAATTATATTAAAAGAACATTATTAAGTTTACATAGTCAAGCACTGAAAGCTTAAAAAGTGCCAGAATTAAATTATATGTGCAACCTTAAAGTGTCTACATTATGATGCAGTCCTTAATTATACGATCCCATACTTTTCCCCCAGGATCCCTGTGTCATTCCATGCACAGCTGGGCCTGCTCTAGGGCTAAATCAGATTTGTGAACTCTGGACTGTAGCTGGTGTTGTGGAAGGTGTGTGGTGAATGAGCCAGGGGATTGCAGGAAGAGAAAGGATAAGAATAAGGCTTCATGGTTAAGGCCACATTGCCCTGAAGAATTGAATTCTCTCTCTGACTCCCACAGCATTCCTACATGATGCTGGACAAGTCACCTAAACCAGATTTTTCACAGGTGATCACTAATTGTGTGTTCCTCATTTTCTGGGTGTCCAACTTGAGACCTCGTTGTCTGGTTTACAACTGAAGCCAATGGAAGCTGTGCTTTGAACCTATAAAGTGCTCTATAATGTGATGTATTGTGAATGGAGCAGGAGTCCTGTGGAAACACTAGTATTTGAATGTAATTAAAGACTGTATCATGATGCATATGCAAAAGGGGGCCGAATTAAAGTTGCCTGGGCAACATTAATTCTGGCATTTCCTACCTTTTGAGTACTTGACTTTGCAACCTTAATAATGTTCTTTTAATGTAGTTTGTTTGTGTGTGTGTGTGTGTGTGCGCGTGTAACATATATCAACTCATTCTTGCATGCTTGCCTTTTCAATACCTACTATACAAAAAAAATCCTGCCTGAATTCTATCTTTGGCATTGCGCATATTTAAATGATAATAAAATACCCTCTTGCTTTTAATGTATAATTAAACTAAAATACTGGAAACAGCTGGGCACTGCAGAACACTAGATTGTGCCTTTAAGATTCAGCCGTGTGGCAGGGGAGTGGGAGAGAGACGGTCTGTGGCCATGGTGCTCTGTGGGGAGGTCATTGCACTGCCTGTGCTACTGAGCTGCAAGCTGCCTGTACCCATCCCATTTGTGCAGATTGTGCCTGACCCCAGTGTGTAGGCGCAAAGGTTGCAGGAAAGCTGTATGCTTCTTCTCCTACCCCTTTGCGCGTCCTGGGACAGCTGTCCCAAGCCTACTGGTATCTCAGTAGTTTACCAGAAAACAAAGCTATGCAAAAAAAGGGGGAAGGCTAGAGCCTTATGGAACGATGCTGCTTTACGCTTGCTGGGGAGTAGGCCTAGCACATTGGCAATGTAGCATAATAGATGGAGCACCGGACTGGAACGCAGGAGACTGAGGTTCTCTTTCTAGTTTGGTCATGTGGATGAACTTGAGCAAGTCACTTAACCTCACTTGTAAAATGGAGATAATGATGCTGATCTCCTTTATAAAGTACCTCGAGATCTACGGATATATAAGAGCTAGGTGGCATTATTATTATTATTATTATTTATTTATTTATTATTATATCCTATTCAGATTGCTGTTTTTGTAGTTGAAAAGTCTATTGACCGTGATGAATAGTTAAAGTTTTCTTACCTCCCCCGCAGGAGAAGTTTATCAAGTTTTGGGCCCAACTCAGTGCGTGACAACACCAACGTTCCCTTTGCCTCCAGAATGTTTGCTCTTCAGAAGGTCATTCTGAAAATACCAAGTCATATTTTTAAACAATGATAATAAATCATTAAAAATAATGAAAAACAGATTTAAATATAGGAGACATTTGAAGCCACACTTAAAATGGACAGAGAGAATAGTTCTTTTAATCCCACAGGGGAGAATTCCAAGGACAGGAGCATGTTGTCATCTGATCATGAGCCTAGCCTGGATTTATTCAACACTCTCAGTATTTCCCTAACAGATGTTCATGATACTATTATTAAGAAGATTCTCCTCTCATGGCAGGGTTACTTCCCCTTTGCTTTCCAGGGATTGTGATGTAGAGCCAAACAAATCAGCAAATTTCTGTGATCACTGCCTTAGTCCTAACTTAGACCTAGAGACCAGAACAGAATATCTCTGAGGCACTGATAGCTCTATTTAAAACCCTGTTGGCCTTGACTAGTATCTAACAAGTCAAGAAAACCATGTAAGACTGGTTTATAAACAGGCTCGTTTATATTCTTTAAAACAATATAATAAAGTGCAGTATGCTACAAACAAAGATTGAAACTAAGTTATTAAATTTAAATGAGCTTCTACTTTACTTTTCACCATTTACAATATGCTGCTTATTTTTTGAATTTTGCTCTGTTTGGTCAATGCAATAGTAGTCAGGTCCATATCAAATCAATGTCATACTTTTGTTTCATGCCGTAGCACACTTCTGCCTGCTGTGTTTGGATTCAAATCATTGCAGGGAACCTTTTAAATATAGGCCGCCCACCAGCTCTCCTATCTCCATCTCCAGCCCCTTCCCCCTCTCTCCATACCACTGTTCCTACGGCATTTTTTTAAAGCATGGACATTTTTTTCTCTTTGTGTTCGATTTTGAAAATGATTCTTTCAAAAAAAAAAAAAAAAACCACCCCTGAATATGAGGCTTAAACTTAAACAAAATTTCTCTTTAAAGTATATAATTTGTTTAACAAATTGTCATAGGTAGAAAAGAAGTTTTTGACGCATCTCCACAAATACTTACACAGAACAACATTTATTTCCATGCCCAGGTATTCTTACCACACAACATCACACAGCTCATTCACCTCCCGAGGCAAAAAAATCTGCTTCGCAGCACTGTCAGACTAACACTGTTTAAATGAAACTTTCTACAGTGTAATACTGTAAAATCAGACATATCTTGTGCAGCGCTTCCTTTTCACTTGGAATAACTACAATCGTTTTGTGTGCAGCTCTGCTGATCAGAGAGCAGCATTTTCTAAATGTGGTTTCCATTTGTGTGAGCATGTAAATTACTTTACAAAATTTTGTGTGCGATCACTAGTACTTGCAAATGATAAGGCTTACTAAGGCAAAATCCATTTGAATGAGCACGCCAGGTTGTCTCTGCACCTATAGAAAAGCATGCACTGGGGAGACTCTACACCAGCCCAACGTAGTAAGCTGTGGAGGGTGGTGATGCGGGTGAATTTAGGACAAGGAAGGAGCCAGGTGCTCCACATTTACATAGATGCAGTGGCTTTAATGCTGTGACTACTTTAGAATCAACGTGTATGCTGAGTTGAGCAAAGCAGTGAACCAAAAAACTTGATTGCTCAGACTAGGGGGTACATTGGATAAATGTACAATCACTTACATTGTGAATATTTGTGTGAGCAAATGAAAAATTCACTCCTGAAAATCCTTACATATATGACTTAGAAATTTATCTTCATAGATTCACTCATAAAGTCATAGATTTGTAGATTTCAAGGACTAAAGGGATCATTATGTCCTCTGATGGCTTGCACAAAAGGCCATAGAATTTCCCCTAGTTTTCCCTTTTTTAAGCCCAGTAACATTCCTCCAATATTTTTGCCAGTAAAACTCATTCACTCAAATGTTCATGTGCCAAGCTATCACAGAAAGAGGCAGGAGCATGAGCAAAGGGACTCCGATTAAAAATCTGAGTAAATATTTTCTAGAAAATTTTTGACACATTTGCTGAGCTCTAGGAGTAAGGTTAACATCAGCAAAACAAGTGGCATCAAAATTACTAAAACCAAAGAAACCCTGTGAGAATCATGATAATTTCTCAGAGCCAATTCTTAGAGCACGGCTGCACTGGAGGTGGAAGGTGTAATTTCCGGCTCGGGTAGCCATACCCATGCTAGCTCTGATTGAGCTGCCATGCTAGAAACAGACATGTCACTGCGGTGGTGCAAGCGGAGGAATGGATTAGCCGCCCTGAGTACAATCCCGTCCGAAACCCGAAGGACATAGTGTCTAGACCATCCTGCTGTTCACGCCTCAGCCATGCTGCTGTTTAGTACTAGCTCTGTCAGTGGTTACAATCAGTCCAGCAATATATTCTGGCTCCACATGATCATTACACTTTACAAAAAAACACACATTAAATCTGTGTATAGTAAATGCTCATAAATATAAACATATTACCATGTGTCACCGTACTGATCCAAACCACTATAGAGAGAGATCCTCATCAGACATAAATCAGCACATAAATCATTGGAGCAGTGCCAATTTACACTAGCTGAGCATCTGGCCGGACAGCTTGTGGTCGTGTTACTGCAGTGCTCTGGACCAGTCCTGTACATGACTATGTTATTTCTTTTAAAGGTACCTGTGTTCATAATAACATTGGTCTAGAACTGCAAAATTTAGATCTATATCCCAATCTCCACCTTGTTGCCCAAATTCTGGAGTGTTCAGAATCAGAATTTGGATCTGGATTCTGATTATGGGGCACCCCGAAAGTCGAGGGGTGTAGGAATCCAGCAATTTGGCTAATGCTTATATGTGAATAACAAATATTATTGTAATGGTAGATCTAATAATAATTAGCATTTATGTACCATTTTACATTCTCCCAGTGCTGTACAGATATTAACTAATATATTCACAGAACATCCCTGATAAATTGAAAACATGTGACTCCCAAGGATTTGCTCTTCTGAACACAGAATAGACAGAATAGAATGGGGGCAGCAGCCACAACAAGTGAACAAACAAACCAACAAAAATCCCACATCACCAAAATATAAACAACTCATAAGACTTAAAAGTTGCTCCCAATCCTGTGATTCAAGTTGTCTGAAAGAAGTAGTTACATATGGCTATGTAAGGGAAGAGGAGAAAGATCTCTGAAAATAAGCTGGTCTTTCCCTCTCAGCACTGAGTGCTTACATTCAGAAAGGAGATCTGAAGAGCCCTCAGTAGAAGAGATGGGGTCTTAAAGGTAATATACCTATACAAGGACACAAATTCATCACACCACCATGTTTCATTACATTCCCAGAAGTATCTTCAGTGCAGTAAGTAATAATCCTTTGCTTTTATACACAGATACCTAGGTTGCCAGCTAATCGCATACATAAAGTATGGAGACCTTAGATTCAAAAATACACAGATTTCTTCTCAGTTGGCTGGAGAAGCAGCTCCATTAGTTGGTAGTGGAAGGAACACACCATCACTTGGGCTGGTCTGATATTCCATTCAGTGATAGGTATGTACAAAAGTATTTCTGAAAATATCGCAGCATCTAGTAGTCAGAGTTATCTTATACACAGTGCATTTCAGTATTTCTCATGGAGGTACTGTATCACATTTAGGGACAAATGAGGACAGAGCCTACAAGTTTAGCGGTGAATAAGGAAGGTCAGATATCCTGTCCATCAGCTTTTTAGCACATCTCTTTATTCTGTAGCTACTGCTCTGGGCCAAACCAATTTTGCCCCTCATATAGAAACAAGAAATGGAAATTTACGTAATTAACATAAATCTGGAAACAAGAAAAAATTATTTCTAAAACTAGTGAATAGGGGTCCTTTTTGAATGGTAATGAAAGCTGAAATTAAACGTCTCACTGCACATTTCTGCATGCAATGGGAGTAAAAGAAATGACATGACATTTTGTTAAAATGATCAGACGAAAACTGGTTTAAGGTCTATTTTTGAGGGGAAATGGCTCATTTTCAGATACCACAGTGATGGGCACCTTATGAGAGCATGGAGGAAGTAGAAATGGTGTGGTCCTGACTGAAAAAAAATATGTACAATTTTAAGATATGATTTTTGCAACCATATTACAACATTTTGGAGGTGCAAAAATTGGTTATATTAATTTGTAGAAAATGTCAGTTTCCCCTCCTCCCCCATTATTTTATTCAGTACAGCATTAAAGAATCATTAAGGCCCCAATTCAGGAAAGGACCTCTAGGGCAAGGAGAGAGGAATATGTTGCACCCTCTGCCGGGGAGGCACAGCAGTCATGAATGTGTGCTGGCTGTAAGCACCAGGAGGAGTTCTGGCTGAGTCCACAAAATTCCTTCTGGAGCCACCTCCCCGTCAGTGTCCCGGATGCTGGTGCATAGCACAGATTTAGCCCAAGAGTCCACATGCTACTCTTAGCTCATTACCAGTACCACACCTATTTGTGCCTTAAAGCTCTAAGACTTTGCTTCTTTTTTTGTCTTCTTTTGAATACTTTACCAGCTGTAAAACACTAGAGTGCTATTGAATTGCCCTTTCCTTCAAGTTGGTTGAGCTGCCTCGGTCCACATTGAAGTCAGATGGTCAGCATTTTACAGGTTTGGGCCTAAGTAATAATAATTTATAAATAGTGTTGTGGGTCATAAGTGTAGAATGCTACTTCATTTTAGATCAAGAGGCCACATGAGTTTGTGGGTTTTTCCTGGGGTAGGAATGCTTGCCTCAGATTACGTTTCTAGTGGATTTTTTAAACCCCTTTTGCCTTTCCAAATACGTCATTTTCATTTTGAAAAAAGAAATGCCATGAAAAGTACTGCTGCTTGGTTTCGATGGGGTTTCGAAAAAGTAAAAAGTAAAGGTCATTCTCATTATCTCCTGTGATTTAGGAACTTCTGGGTCTGGTAGGCATTAATTTTTAAGAAATCAGGTTGGCATTTGATGCAATTTCTTTAGCCATCTTTATGGGGTTTGAAAAATGATCCCTAATCTGACAAACAGTAACACTGCAGAGGGAGTCTAACCCACACACCTCCTGGGTGTGGGGTTCTGTGCCATCTAGTGGCACTGAGACCACTTAGAGTTAAATGAGTCTGCTCTACAGCCTTAGCTAGCAGCCAGTTGGCTTTTAGCTCATGCGGTAGAGGGTTATGCACTGAGCTCCAGCGGTACCTGGTTCGATCCCGCCCGCCGATGACCGGGGTCTGTCGGTGTTACACAAGCATATGGGGCTTATGGGGAAGGGGAGTGGAGCATTGCTGTCCAGACATCTGTACCTGGACCATCTGGTGGGCACACAGCAGGGGATGGCTCAGGGGAGTGGGGAATTTGAGGTGACTTTCTGCCAGGCACACTTGATTCGACCTTTTCAAATGAGCGGTGCGCATTCTCACAGCTGGCTGGGGGTTTAGCCACAACTCCTAGCTGGCGGGCCATGTCCCCTTGGGGCTGTGGAGTGCCAGCTAGCATGGAAGCCAGACTCCTTCCTTGCAGTCCCCTGAGTGCTAGTTCCTGCTCTGCCTGTTGGGGGAGGGGAAGAGGTTCCCGTTTTCTACTGAGAAGTAGAGTGTAGCAGAGCTTGGGAGGATTTTGTGCATGTGTTGGGGTTCCGAACGTAATATGAATTTTAATGCCTGTGGAAAGTCTCTTTTATGCCTACAACGGGCATACCCATTATGCTGCCAGTCATACTTTGCCCATCTACATCCAGCTTTTTTATTTTTAACCAAAATCTGACTGGACTCAATTATTTTGCCTAGTTCCCATGTTTCATTAAGAACTGCTTTTTACCCAGAGAGCTGAAAAGACTGAAGCAGTAATAAGTCCCAAGTGTGAAGGAAAGAATGAAAAAGAGGAATATGCTCTTTTTGTTTGTAATGTGTCCATATAGGCAATGGCCACTGTTGCGTCCCTTTTTCTTGTGATTGGATGGGGGCTGGGTCAAAAAGCAATTCCTGGAAATATCTTGAAGAAAGGTGGAATTATAAATATGCTTCATTACAAACTAGTGAGGGAGAAGTTTCTAATGGTAGCGGAGCTGCCGTGAGATGGAGCAGCAGGCATCTGGGCTTGATCAAGCATGATGGAAGGACAAAGTTCTCTGGCACCCAAGACTTCTGAGCATCCTCTTCCCTTTTATAACAATATGGTTATACTTTGTCTCTAGTTATCACTATTTCACTGACAATTCTGTATTGCAAATTCCTGTGGTAATTCACAATGATTAGGAGTAAACAAATACTTTACATATAAAGCTACACACTTGAGCAACCAGGAAACCACCATTGTATAAATTCTAGAGACACACACCTGTCAAGCAAAATCCTTATAACTGCCGTCATAGTCACATAAGCATGTAATCTCTTCTTGCATACACATGTATAAGTGTCTGGTAGTTTCTTCCTCATCCTGCAGACACCTCCATCACTGCAACTGAAGTGTTGTTTGGAGAGGAAGAAAGGTGGTGGTTATTAGCACTAAAATGTCAGCATTTACTAGCATTTACCACACAGTTATTATTGTTTTTCCTATATTTGGAATGCAAAATAATTGTGTTAGCTCTGTGGCATCTTTTGTCAAACACCGACTTCTTAATGGTGACCACTCTAGTTGTGTGAATGGGCACTGCCAGAGGGTGGGACCCACTGGCTCAGAAATAGGTTTTATTAGCATCAATCCACTGAGTAATTGTCTTCTCTTTAGAGGTAGCCCTAGACAGACGTGCCACAACACAACAGGTTCAGTAAGAACTAAGGTGCTTAGTACCTTGTGTTGTGGAGGTTGAACAGCTCCTGGCTTTGCTGTGCTTTGTTGAAATGAGTGTATGGTCAGCCTCCCCTTTTATAAGCACTGAAATTCACAAGACTTTAGGGAAGAAAATTGACATTAGTAAACCGAACAGGGTGTAGTTGGAACCCACTGTGTTCAGTTTTATTTTAGTTCTGTCTGAACAGCTACCTGTAAAAGGAACTACATCCAAATCCCTAAACTGAACTAGACCTCCCTTCACCCCACAACACATACCATGTTGCAGCATTTTCCCGTTCATAACACTACTGCATTATTGCTTTGCTTCCTGGCAACAGTGTCAACTGGTGATTAGTAAAACAAGGTGAAACAATGACATCATGTCTATAAAATAATCACAAAGAAATGTTAAGTATTAAAGACACTGAGTTTCTAAGCAAAACCTTAGAAACGCTAATGGTGTTTGGGTGCATTTCAGATGTTCTGAACCTGTGAAACTTGGATGGGTTCAATATTATTTCCCCAAGTGGTTTGTAATAAAAAGAACTGTTACGTTTCAAAAACACCCAATTTGCCCTCTGATCTTTGTTGGATGTTTTGCCATATTTTAAATTGCCCAAATGAAATTCATTCTGGAAGGGTAGGTACTGTATGAACATATAGAAATTCCACAGTTCAAATACAGTTAGTTGGGGATTTTATGGAAATTTTCAAACACATGTAATTGCCTATCACAGGATCTGACACAATTTCTTAACTTGTAGGTAGTGGAAAGCAGCAAGCACTACTCCTGAAAAGAACAAATATCCGGTGCATCAACATACATCAAATCCTTTTAGCTAAACATCAGGTCTAAGGCCTGTGCTAAGAGGTTGCCCCGGGGCTTGCTGAACTACCCCAAAACAATGGTGCTTAGACTGAGTCCTAAGTAGGGTCTTCAAATAATTTTAAATTAGAGCTATAGGAAATTCTTTATGAGAATTGGAAATAGAGCTTGCAAGCTTCCTGTCACTCAACTGATGTGTTCGCTGTCCATCATCAGCCTCAAGGTGCCCATTAGACTTGTGACTCAGCACCTAAATGTTTCTCCTACATCAAAATCCCAAAATCCCAAGCTGGTGGCAAATGTGAACTGCTTTGAGGGGCGGAGGCAATGGAATGGCGGATTAAACAAAAGGGGTGTGTTCAGCATGAGATCTCTGCGTATTATATCTGTGCTGGGTCATGATCACAGTTGCAGGCGGGATGTTGTATATTAGATGCTAGGGAAGTATGGCTTGGGGTCTGTGTAGTGAACTGGCAATTCAAAAGCAGCAGAGTATGATGTGAAAGTAAGATACTAAGTCTATGGAGATTTACCTAAACAAAACAATTCAAAGGCTATTTCATTTTCTTTGTTTCTGTATTTGCTTAACATAAAATCAATACCCTATTTGAACTTCTGGGGGTGTGGTGGGGGGAAGCTTTCAATGCATTCAGGACTCATTTTCTCATTTGCTAATAATGTTAGCTTACTACTTGTGTTGAGTAGCATTTACTCACCTGAATAGTCCCATTGAAGCACCCCACCCGTGTAAGTGCTACTTGACATGACACATGAGGGTTGCAGAATCAGGCCATTAATAAATGTCAAGAGAATTGGAATAATTACTTGCAAAAGCTATCTGTAAAGATTTCAATGGCAACGGCTGTATAGGAATGCGTATATTTGCCTTAGAGATGGTCTCAAGTCACAAAATTTTAGATCCAGCTCTGGGTCTGGAAAATTCCAAAATTTAGGGATTTTGGTTCAGACCATTATAGTGATGCAATATACAGATATAGATTCAGATTTCACTTCTGAACATACCTAAAGGTTAGGAGAGTTTGGAACCAGTGTTTAGCTTGGAGTCCATATCTCTTTAGTATTATCTATTATTCTTATTGTCATGGTACCCATAAATTAGGTGTTTTCCAAATGTATGTGAGGATACATTCTCTGCTATCAAGACAAGTAGGCAAGACATACAGGCAATAACAGTTAAAAACATTGGGGCATGTCTTGTGGTTTAGATTTTCCCCCCAAACACTCCTCTTCCCCACTTTCCCATTGAACAGGTGCCCAACCAATCTGCTCCACCATTACTGAGCCAGAATATCCTTCTATCATGTCCATTTCACAGAAATAAATTCAGGTCTGATATTGGGACCATAACAGCATCTCAGTGCAAAAGGGCAAGGGCTCACTGATATCTGGTAGTAAGTTTCAGCTGGCCTGACCATTTCAGTGTACCCCAACCCACTAATGTCATTACCTGTATATAAAAGAGAGGGGCAAAGAACCACAAGTAAGATTTCACTTAAAAAGACAAAGGAACTGCACACTTTGGACTCTGTGTGAGATCCTAACCAGAAGGATGGATCTGCCATCATTCTGGAAAGTAGATTGGTAAGGAAACTACCTTGAACAAAGGCTGTAGCTTATTTTGTTAAGGCATAGCTTCTGGAAAGTGTTTTTCACTTATTTATTTGTAGCCATTTCTAATGCTGTCCTTTATACCTGAACTCACTTAAAATCCTGTTTCCTTTTGTTAGTAAATTTGTTTTACTTTTAATCTAAACCAACCCAGTGCTGTATTTGATTTAAAGTGAATGTTAACTTCAGTTAATGTGGCAAGCTTTGGGTAATGTATCTTTAAAGGAACAAATGAACCTTAATCTCTCTATGAATGGTCGAGGAGAGGGCTTCACATTGCAGAGCTCACAGTTTGGAAAAAAATGGAACTGGGGAGGTGCTGGGGTCATCTTGCCGGATGTAACCAAGACTGGTGGAGACCAGAGTGTGGCAGTTGTGTAACCAGCAGGCTGATGGAATCAGAATGGGTGAATCAGAGCTGCTTAACACACCTACACCAGTGCATGCTTGTATGCTGTCTGGGAGTCTCTAGACAAAAGGTATTACAGCAGCAGAGCATTTTGAGGCATTCAGGGTTACAGGACAGGCAGTGACACAACCCTTCACTGGTCTGGATTGCACCCCAGAATGTGACAAATGTAAAGATTTTTTTTTAATTAGTGAAGTTCATGGAAAATTGCTGCTGTTGCTCTAGCTTCTATGAACCAATTACTCTTGATTACCCTTGCCAAAAAAAATAAAGAAAAAAAATAAAGAGAGGTTTCTAGAATAGATCTGCTGATCTGTCAATAGAGTTGTGGGGGGCTGTTCTCCCCTACATATTGGACTTTTAACAGAAAGTCCCCTCTAAGCTCCCTTGGCAAAATCTGGAAACTCATTGCCATCCATTCACTCACTCAGGAGGGACAGAGAGTAATCCTGAACATTGCCAATATTTGGATTCATATTTGGAGTTCCAGTTGCCCACTGACTTAATTTACATTCTCCCTGTTGTAACAAGTTTGCTCATCAAAGTGGCATTGACTTTCCTGGTGGCATTTTCCTTTAACAATTTAGTACAATTGTAGATATTTTAGGCACCTGATCCATTTATTTATAGGAATATGACTTCTTTCCCTGGTGGATTTCTAATTCCACGCTAAGGAAGGAATTAGAATGTTATTGATATTAAAATAAAACAAAGCAAAATAAAATCTTAATGTTTATTGTAACTCTCAAGCAAATGCTCAGGAAAGGCTCATCTCTTCACATTTCCTGCCTCATCCTTTGTAGCAGCAGCAATGGCAACAACTAGTGGGAGGTGCTTTCAGCAGTCAGTTATGTCACGTTGTGTTACTATACTCAAAAAAAGTTCAGAGTCAAGTGGAAAACATGTCATACTCAGCTCAAATGTATATACATGAGTCAGAATAATGTTCCCAAATGAGGGCTCACAAGACAGGAGCGCTGTGGAGGTTAAATGTCCCTTTAAAGTACACAAACAGGAGCAGATCCTTAGCTGATGTAAAGTGGCTTAGCTCCACTGACATCAATGGAGCTATGATTTACATTAGTTGAGGATCTGGCCAATATTTCCTGTTGCTTCTTAGGAACTATAGTGCATTGAATAGAATGTGCTATGACATGTTTCCACTAAGGAGTTCATCTTTGGGCAAAAGTGATTGGTAGTTCCTTATATTTGTATCTGACTCCCAGATTGAGTTATTGGCTCAATTTAAAATGGCAGCACGTCACACTTATCACAAACAATCAGCAGACAGAAATTTTTTTTTTTTTTACAACATAGGTCAAAAACTTCCTACTTCTCAATCTCCAACAAAAGCGACTCCATCTCCAACCACTTCAGCCCTCCCAAGTACATGTCCAAATGGGCTTTGCAATATGTCCTGAAAGCTGATATCTGTGCTGTTTCAGACCAAGGGAGAAGGGAATTCCAAAATCAAAGGCCATCCTGGAGAATGCCAAGCTAGCAGTTTCCTCCCTTAGGCCCCAATTCAGAAAAATATCTGTATTCAGGACAACACTCCTTCAACTGAACTTTATGCACCTTTATACTTAACTTTAAGCACCTGCTTAAGTCTCACTCAAAGTCAATCGCATCTAAACACGTGTTTAAAGTAAACTGCATGCTAAAGTGCTGTCTTGCATAGGGATAGTCTTTAAACAAGTGTTTTCCTAAATAAGGGCCTCCAGGGAAGTCCAACGTGGATGTCTCCTCTGAGTTACAAAGCATACCAGTAGCAAAGAGAGAAGCAGTCACACGTAGAGTTGGAATTTCAAGGCTTTATTGGTTAAACCAACACCTTAAAATCCACCCAGAAGTTAATAAGTAGTCAGTGCAGTACATGAAACAATGGTCAATCTTCAAAGCAGAATGCTCCACTTACCAAGGAAACTCTTCCTTTCAATTCTATCCTGGCTTTAGCTTTTGAATTTATGAGCTAGCCCCTTGTAGGCTGAATTGTAAGGATTGAGTTTAGAGATGACAGAAGCATGGATCATAGCTAAAGCTGGCTGGAAAATTTCAAATTTCTCCTATGAGAAAAGGGGATAATTGTTTCATGAAAATTTTCATGACAGTGTTTCACTTTTGACTAGCTCTAATCATGGTAGTAATGTCTGCATCTGAAAGAAAAGAATGTATTATTGATGCCTGCAGGAGACCTGGGTGCCCTTGAATCTCCCATAACAGCAAATTTAGGGTAGATCAGGACCAGTTATTATTCTATCAGGAAGTAATCTACTAGTGCTGATATTGGACCAAAGGTGCATCTTGGTCATTTCATTACTGCAGTTGTAGATGGAAGTTATAAATGCAAGTTCCCAGGCCTGATCCTGTATTGTAATTTGACTCATAAACACATAGTGGATAGCTCTTGAATGGGCCTGATCATCTTGTCCAACAGTGGCTAGAAATTGAATCTAGACAAATTCAAACTAGAAATAAGGTGCACATTTTCAACAATGAGGGTAATAATTAATCATCGGAACAACGTACTAAGGGATGTGGTAGATTCTCTATCACTTGAAGTCTTTCAGTCAAGACTGGATTAACTTTTTAAAGGATATGGAGTAGGTCAACCAGAAGTTATGGGCTTGAGGCAGGAATTATCGGGTTAAATTCCAGGCCTAGGTGTGCAGGAGGTCAGACTAGATGATCTTAATAATCACTTTTGGCCTTAAAATCCATGCATCTGTTAATTAACCAGGAAAGTTCCTATACTATCTAACCTTACTTTTTGATGAACTGATGTTTCCAGTTAGAGGATAGGTAACCTTATGCTTTACTTTGTCTCTAATTCACTAGAATGGATTTAACGTTTTTTCCACATCTGGTGTTTGGATTTTTGCAGGAGGAAAACATTCTTTCATAGACTTAGGCTATAAAAAAATCCCCATTTTTTGGTACATTAATGGAGCTTCTGGGCCTTCATCCTGTTAATATAATCACTTGTGATGCTGCCTCTTCTCTTTGCAGATATTGTGTGTCTGTTTTCTATGTAAACACAAATTTTCTTTTATCTCAGTTTTATTGTTCCACATTCCAACCTTAGGGCTAAAAACCTTTGTTTCAGAATGTTCTTTGTATGTGAATTGATTGGGAGGATCTTACTCATGTTTTTGAGAAATATTTGAGGTGACCTTTTGTTCAGCTGATAAGTAAAAGCACTAGATATATGAATTGCTAGTTTTTATATATATAAATAAAATATGATGATTAATCCTATAAATATTATCTTTGGGAGGTGAAGCATTAAGTGATGTAAATATAGAAATAAATGCAGGAAATCATACCCTAAAGAATCTGTTTGTCTGTATTGTGATTTTTTGTTGTGTTGGTAATGAACCAAGGAAGAAAATAATGTAGCTTATATTTGAAGAATGAAAATAATTTGTCAAATATAAGTACACAATGTATTTTCTTCTCTTTAAATATCAGGATTGGAATTCCTTTTTTCCAGATTTTCTCTGTCTTCAGAAAGATACCTGGAAGCATTTAAAGCTAGACTGGACAAGGCACTGGGAGAATATATTGAAGGGGAAATTGTTACCCAGAATATGGACAAGATGTAGCCTCATACATATTTGTCACATCTAATTTCTTTGATTCTGTGATCTGTCATGTGCAACATACTGTAGAATCTGGGAGACAAATCATCATTTATGATAAGCATGAAATTCAAAATAAACACTGCTCTCACCAATCCAGTGTTTGCCACTTAAACTTGGATTTCACCCTCTTTGTTCTCCTTTTTCCGCTTCAGCCTTGGCCTTCAGTTTCTATTACTTTGGGTTGACCTCTGTCAAGAGGGTGTCTTACAATGAGGTCTGAAACTGGTCAGATGAGGGCTCATTTTGATCACCTCCAGTAAGGTATTCTACTGCCTAGGACACTGCACAGAGAATGTCTTTCCTCTTTCACCATAGGCACTTCCATTTCCCAGTAAGTACAGATGTCTTGGTTGGTTGCAGATAAAGAGAGTTTTGAAGATTAGGCACAGAATCATTATAAGTATAACTGTCACTGCCTGCAGGACCACTAAAGATGAATAAAGCAATCTGCATGTGAACTGTGAACATGAGACTCGACAAACTTACAGCTCCCGTGGCTGGGACCTAGAAAAGGGAGTGAAGCCTTACAAGGGACAGAAACAGAATAAAACATTCTGATTGGTGACTTCTCTAAAAAGTAATAGGGGAGATCAAGCATTTCAGGCAAGCAAGATAAGACCCAGGTGAGACTATTTTTATGCCATGTAGCATTCACATATGAGGTTATTAATTTGGTTTATGACATCCAGGTGAAAATGTTGCCACATTGTTCAACAACCAAGTTCTACAAATGAGCTCTAAGAGCCTAATCCAGTGCCTGTTTAAATTAGCAGGAGTCTTTCCTGGGCTTTGGATAAGGCCTGAAAAGAGCCAAAACTCATGTCAGACAGATTTGTGGACATCAGTCAGTTTGTGGAAATGGTGGAAACATAGGCCCTAGGCATGGAATGTAATACAAAATCTGTGGTAAGCTAAAGGCACACAAGAGGTATCTGACCACACAGGAAGTGCAGTATCTCCTTAAAGGATAGCCGTCATGTCCAGTGATTGGGAAGGAGTGTCCTGAATACAGCAAGAATGAACAATTCCAGAGGGAACAGGTAAACATGCAGCCAGTGATATAGAACTGCATGCTGGTCAGGCAGTAACCACAAGTCATGGTGATACCAACTCATATCTCCTAGATTGGAGGATGACTCACTGTAGTGCCTTGCTTCAGAATTTAAATGAACACGTAGCAGCATTAATTTAGCTAAAAAAAACAACCCAGAGAGGTTACTGAAAGTTTGTGAGGAGAAATGTAATGCGGATCAGTTTCCAGAAAAAGAGAACGTCTCCTTTTGTCATTAAAGTGGATAGGTAATACAAAATATCTCACTTCTGAAAAAGGAACAAATAGGACTGAGGTCTTTGAAACCAGCACTGGAAAGAAATAGATATCTGTGTAGGTATGACAGCAGCCTCATCTGAAATATGCTTGTGGGAATGAAGACTGCACAGAAAGTAAAAGTAATGCTGTGAAAGAGAAGGTGGAAGCTGAACTGAAGAAGCTGGAAAGACAGTGATAATGAGGATTCAATCCTTTAGCAAGTGAAGATTGAAAAGAAAGTGCTTGAAAAAGAATTGAAGGGGACACCGGGGGGGGCGGGAAATGATAGGTTTCTAACGGGAAAAAAATAGTAGATTCAATGAAGTTCCAGTTTGAGTTTTGGAATTAATTCAGTCCTGAAGCACAATTATCGGAATAAACAAACAAAAACCCATGAATCTCTATGAATCAAAATGGCTGAGTTTTGCATAGCTCTGTACAGAATGTCATGCAATAAGGAAAATAAGTGTCCAGAGATGATCCTAGCAGTTGGTGCTCAAAATGTTGTGCAGGTACAGCTGTGGGTCCCTTCCTCCAAAAAAACATTGGTTAAAAATCTTTTTAAAATATGTATAGGAGTCTTCATATGGCTAAAACCATGGGAAAAACTAACTGCACAACTTTCTGTTTAACAGACACAGGGATACTCATTATTCTGGGTGCTTACAAAACAGTTTGTAGTAGGTCTCTCTGATAGTCAGCATATAGGAGCTATTTTCATTGTGAATTTCCATTTCTGCAGCAGCACTAGCCCACCAGAAGTAGGGATTTACCTCTGGAGTCTGTAGGCTCTCCTGTCTGACAGGTTTGAAGAGGAGGAGGAGATGGTGGAATGTGGTTCTACCCAAAATGCTATGGATTTACATACATTTAATATCCACATTCCATTAAGTGATATCTAAAACCCATGCAGAGACCTTACTTAAAAAGAAAAGAGGCACTGGATGATTCAGAGGATTAGTAATGAAATACAGAGCCATTCACCTCCAGGTCAGCTGTTTGAGTTCAGCTTGAGTTATTACTGACCAAACACTTATACTATTTGATGGCTGTGAAGAATCACCAGTGACTTTATAATTATGTGTAATGTGTTATTGGTCCATTTCCTAGGTATCCATAAGGCAAAAGCTAACGTCTCAGAGGACACTACTTGACAACCTGGTGTGCTATTTTCGCAGAGAGGATAATGTCCAAGATGAAGTGGACTGGCATCACCAACCCATTTCACAAATGGCACCAAACAGACATTGCATAGTAATACACCAGGTCACTGCATCACTACTGATGCAAACTAATGCCCTACAGCTGCAACACTGTTTGCTTTCCCAACACAGTACCTTCTTTTATCTCTTTCAGTCCATAAAGATTTGCATGTTGTTCAGTTTTGGTTCAAGCAGACCAGGTAATATGGAATGATGCCAGAATAATTCATGTAAAATTCTTATGGCATCAGATTTCGTTACATAAAATTGGAGCTGTGCAAAACTCACCTGAGTTTGAAGTCTTGTTACAAATGTAAAACTCAAAGCAGGTTTGTAAACCTATCAAACAACCCTGAGATGGTTTATGTGCTTTGTTGAAATAGAACATAAAAATAGAAAACCAGGTGAAATTCTATGCTTTCAGTGGATGGACCTTTACTTAGAGTTTTTTAATTCAACTTGAAATAGAGAAAACCCCTCATTAGATTACATTCACTCCTGCTTCCCCTCAGCAGGGCACAGGGTGTCTCCCGGATGATAGAAAGTCTGCCAGAGGCTGTTGCAATGGGTTGAAAATCGCTGTAACTTTCCCTCCACTGGGGCACATGTGCATCTACAGCAGATATTGTCAGGGAGAGCAGAGGGTGTGCTGAATTGGTGCATCCTCACTGCAATGCCCTTCAGTGGGTTGCTGTTTGAGTCCTTAGGATATTTAAGTTGCCCTCCTGTGGTGGAACCCTTAAGGGAATGTGGTATAGGACTTGCGTCTGCCCATCTTTGTGGTGAAAAGAACATCACTGGCACACAAAGGTGCAATTCAGTTATAAGGTCTATTGCTTAGAAGTGTGGTCTTTTGGTTAAGGCACTGGTCAGGCACTAAGAATATCTATGCTGAATCCCCAAATTTGCCACAGCTTCCTCTGTGACCTTGAGCAAGTCACTTAATCTCTCCGAACCATCTAAATAGACAGAAAACCCAGGAGAAGGATTTTTTGATAGCTGGGTATCGGCCAGGTTTTTCATTGCCAGGGTGTGTGGCCTCCAGAAAAGTTGTGCAGTCTGGCACATGCATTCCACTGCACCTTTTCCTTTACCTATTTTATATTATATGCTTCTGTGCTTACAGGGAGGGCTTTCTATTGCTCTACTGCTCTTTTCAGTATAGAAAAATGTCAAGGTTCATTAAGTTGTCACTTCCAGTTTTAATCTGTGAATGGGTAAAGTACTTCCTCTTGCAGCTCTAAAAAAATGTTACAAGCCTTTGTTGAGTGACTGAAATGAGATCAGATTTTGTGAGCCTCTGCTAGAAGATATTGAATAATAAATAATAACAATAACATCATTCTTAAGAAAATGCATGCAGCAGCAGGTTTAGACTGTGCACAGAACATGACATGTGTGAATTGGCCATCTCACTCTACTCTTACAACATTGGCTCCATTGTCAGTGATAATAAAACCAGCGGAACGTCCTTGGCCGGTAAGCTGTACATATATTTGTTTTTAAAGCTCTGAAAGTATGTAGGCTGTCATCTGATCTTTCTTAACCTGCGAGATGTTGAATGCAGCTTGTTTCTAAAAGTCACTGCAAATGGCTGGCACATGCTTTCTCCATAAATACCGTGTGATGTGTGCTTTTTATATAGCTGGGTGCTTGTCCACTTTTCTGTGAATCAGTTGGCATGTGCAGACAGCTGGACAAATTCTGCTTTTGGCACTTAACTCTGTTGAGAAGCTTATTTTATTAAGATGGCCGCCGAGTGCTGCACAGAAGTGTCAGTATCCTGGCTGGAAAATAACTTTCAGGCTTAAACAAAGACACCATACTGGTCACACTTGAGTCACTTTGGCCTTCCATGAATCATTTGAGCCTTTCATTGTGCATCATAGTATATTCAGCTTCTTGGGTACCTTTTGGAAGATTGTGGTGGGACTCTGTTTTCCAGAGTAGAGTCTGCCTCCATACTCACTGGGTTTGTGCTTGAAAACATGCCGCTTGTGCGTCAGTATCCCATCCTGAGCTGATCTGTAAGACCACTATCCTTCTCTATCAAATTCTTCCTCAAAATCCATGTCTGCTTCACCATCCATAAGAAACACTTAATGATGGCAGGTTTGCAAGGCAGATAAGAACATAAGACTGGCCATAGTGGAGGAGACCAATGGTTCATCTAGCCCAGTATCCTGTCTTCCAATAGTGGCCAATGCCAGGTGCTCCAGAGGGAGTGACAACAACAGGCAATCATCAAATGATCCATCCCTTGTCATCCACTCCCAGCTTCTGGCAAACAGAGGCTGGGGGCACCCAGAGCATGGGATTGCATCCCTGCCCATCCTGACTAATAGCCATTGATGGACCTATCCTCCATGAACTTATCTAGTTCTTTTTTTAACCTTGTTATAGTTTTGGCTTTCATAACATCCCGAGGCAAATAGTTCCACCAGTTGACTATGCACTGAAGATGATTGACACTTCATTTAGTTATAACAATATTATTTTTAAAATGTGTTTGTACCATGACAACATCAGACCTGACAGCTATAGGAGAGTGGTGGAAGGCAGGAATATGAGTCCTAGAATGGTGAAGGCCCTTTTGCCTATGAACTGAAAAGAGGTTACCTCAGGTTAATTAGACACACCTGAATCCAATTAAGGGCCTCTGGTAACCTTTAAAAACCTCTCTAGTGAGAGGGAGTAGGAGGAAGGATGAGAAAGAAGCTGCAGCAGGGTTAGGGGCAGCAGGGAGAAAAGGCTTCTCCTAGATGGGGAGTTGCTCTCCTTCATACAGGGTAAATATTGAGTTTACTTCTAACTGGGGGAGGCTGGCAACCAGAAGCCAGCATAAGTCAGTGCTCTGGTGGGGGCAAGGAAATGTATACCTTTTGTGTTGTGGGTTTTTTTCCTTAAGAAAACGACTTGGGACTACCCTGAGGCCCACCTTGCATATACTGTAAATAAACCAAAGTTAAGAATTAGTAAATCATTCCTACTCTGGAGCTTTTTATCACCTCCTTCCCTGCCAGAAGGAGGAACGCTGAGGCTGACATGGTGAAAGAGGTGCCTTGCCACAGTGCATCAAATTGTATGCACTTACGCCTATCCCTTTTCCCACAACCTTCAGACGGCACCTGTATTTTTACATTGTAAACATTTCTGAGCTGCGACTGTGTCTTCATCTTCATCTATGTAATGTCTCCACCATTCTGATGGGGCCTCTGGGCACTACTACTATATAAATAATAATAAGCTAATGTAGAATGGATAATAAATATATGGGACCAAACTGAGAGGTAGCCTAAGTGGTGATGAAAGTAACAAAGTTGATATTATCCAGCAAAAGTTTGTGTTAGTTGGGGAGCTTGTTATATTTCTTATACCTTTTTTACACTCTCCTGATGGTTGCTTTTCCTGCAACATCTCTGGTGTTTTGTTACCTCTCTCATAGAAACAACACTAGTGAATGATGAGAACACAGTAGGTACTATTTGCATTTTAGTAAAGCATTTAACATACTTATAGATATCAAAATTAAATAAACAGGATAAAATAAAAACTTTTTTAAAATTTAATTTAAATTGGTTTGGATTAAAAGCTGGCTGAAAAGATCTTCACAAAAAGGTAAGGATAAATGGGAATATATTGAGTTGGAGGATTTCTTGGTGGGATCTAAAAGAGGATGTAAAGAGCACATTAATCAGATCTGCGGATGACACTAAATTGAGAGGATTTGCGAACACTAATTAGGACAGAAATAATTTAAATGGACCTAGATATTAGAAACATTGAGAGAAAAGAGAAAAATGAAATTGAGTTTGGGAAGATAGTTAATGTACATAGGGAAAAACAACCTGAATCTTATGTACTTAATAGGAGAGAGAAACCAGGGAAGCCAAAAAGAAATCTAGGGGTGATGGTAGACTGTCAATAGGACAGAAGTTTGCAGTGTGACATGGTGGCAACAAAAACTAATGAATGTTGGTCTACATGCATGAAGGTATCATATCAAAAGTGGGGAGGCAATGTCTCCTCTCCATCTGAGTTTGGTATTACTGCACCTGAAATGTGACATTCAGTTTGGGTCGCCAAATTATTGGAAAGATAATCACAAATTAGAAGGTGCTCATAGAAGAGTAAATTGATCAGGAGGGTGGATGACTTGAGTTTTGAGAAAAGATTGCAAACCCTTATTCATCTAAGTAGTCCTATTGTAGTCAATAAGACTACTCACATGAGTGAAGGTTTGGAAAATTTGACCCTAATACTATAGAGTAAAAAGAAAACAAAAGATTTTATTTGCTTCTTTTTCTTCCATTAAAGCAATGACAAAATATTAGAAAAGCAAGGAAGGAAGGCAAAGCAAACTTGTAATTTCTGTAATTCATTGTATTCCTTTTTTTACCCTTCCCGTTTCCACTAACTTTTTCATTGCCCCTTTATTGATTTCCATTATCTTGAACTGACATGTTGAGCCTGAGTCTACCAGTTGAAATGACCTGCGTTCATTTACCATCAATACTGTTCCAACTCCAACCTTCCTGACATTGTGTTTTAATATGAATTCCAGACACAGCACTGAAATATTGATCTAATTGATGCTTAACAACACACAAAGTGAACACATGCAGATATAGATTTTTTTTTAACCCTTGGAATATTTCCTTATCAAGGTAGGTTGTTGAAGTGTACAGTGCACTCTTTAAAACAGATGCAAACTTATACTTCAGAATTTCCATGATTATTTTTAAATCCATTTTAATATATTAAAATATTTAGGGAAACACTTAATCATGTGCTTTAGTCCTGTTGAGTTAAATTTAAGCACATGCTTTCAGGATTTCCTGAATCAGGGCCCAAAAAATGATGGACCAGGTTCTAAGCTGGTGTAAAACTGGTACAATATGTCCATTTTTCTAGGCATCTCTAATTCCTCCTGGGGAAATTCTGTGCCCCTGCGGCAAGGCAGAAAAATGCCCCCCTGCAGATTCCCTTTGCTTCCTTGCAGAAAATGGTTTCTGTGGGGAAACAAAGAGAAGCCGCACCAGTGCTCACTCACCCTTCCTCAGCAGCTGAGACAAGTCTATTCGGGCAGTCAGGGTGGGGGAAGAGATAAATCACTCGGGGGAGGGGGGCCTGGGGATGTCCCGGTGGCCCAAGGACATCAGTCTCGGCTGTGGGTGGGGGAGGACGGTGACAGTTCCCCCTCCCCAACACAGAGCAGCTGGGGCTGGGTCAGATCCAGAATTTGGTAAGTATTTGGTAAGTCAGCCCCAGAAATTTTCCCTGGCTGCAGGAAGCTCTGCACCATGGGGTGGGGGATTGAAGCTTGGGGTGGGTGGGGGAGTCCAGGTGAGGCTCGGTGCGGGGGGTCTGTATGCACAGGGGTTGGGCGGACGGGGGAGCAGCTCCTTGTACAGTGATCCCTTCGCCCACCTGCACACCTGGAACCCCACCCCCACCAAGCCCCCTCCACATTAGGAGCCCCCCAAAGCCTCACCCCACCGAGCTTCACCCCCTGCATCAAAAGAGCCTCCCATACCTGGACCCCCACCCCACTGAGCCCCAGCCAGCTGAACCCTGACCCCCCGCCCTCCCAAGCCCCACTTCCCCATTCCCGCCCCCACACTAAGCCCTAATCACCTTCATATGGACTCTCCAGCAGAGTCCCATTCCCCCTGCACCCAGAACCCCACACCGAGCCCCTGTGCATCCAGATTCCACCCCCCCTGCACGCAGACTCCCCACTGAGCTTCCCACACCCAGAATGCACCAAAAAAAATGTCTGCACACAATATTAAAATTATGCAAAATTATGCATATTTTATTTATCAAAATAACACAATATAATTACACCATTTTCAATTATTTGCTAACAAGTATTTTGAAATAGATTACCAAAATAATTGAAAAGGGCGTGAGTATATTGTTATTGTGTTTCTGGTACTCTTGAGGGAATTCTGCACCAAAACATTTAAATTCTGCAAAGTTCTGCATATTTTAATTGTCAAAATATCACAAACAGAATATTGCAGAATTTTAATATTGTGTGTAGAATTTTAATTTTTTTGGCACGGAATTCCCTCAGGAGTATCTAATGCATACAGTAACAGGATATCTAGCAGTGCATTTCAAATGTGATGGGAATGCATTTTGGTATATTTTTACATCTGCTCTATAGTATGGATACAAAACTTCATGACTATACTTTTTGAGGGTTGAGTTCCATTTCTTATGTCCAAACTGTCTGTATGTAATTCTGAATGGGAGGCAGACTGAGTGATAGTTAATGAAACTGTATCACACATACTGAGTGGTATCATACTAACCTGGAAAAAATGTGGGAAAAGGTATTACGTAGGGACAGTGAGGTTGAAGCTTGTGCATTTAAATCATTATTATTCATGTGGCTGGCCTATGCTGATCTTAGGAACAAAGTAAGCATGAGAATTCCTGTTACAATAAAATACTTACCAAATTAAGCCTGAACTTAGTCATGCCTTTTTTACAGTGATGTTAGATTTGGTAAGTGTTCTTTGCACAGAGGTCCCATATACAGTGCATGTGTACACAGTTTTTCAATTTCAAGCATACTTATTGGCATGACAAGTCATACAAAGTTGCCAAAGTGGAAGAAAGGGATCAACTTCCCAGGTATCTTTCAGAAGTAGCTACATTCTGCCTAGAATAGGGCTTTTCACAGTTTGTGAAATGCTGGACCCACTGGCAAAACACCGATTGATTTAGTGGGGCCAGGATTTCACCAAGTATGTTGTAGTTACATCCACTGTGTTAATTTGTCATTACTGTTTATTCCTGATACAGTGGTAGATCACTTTATATGATGAAGCTATCTCTGTGGTCTTTCGCCAAGTGTTAGGCACAGTTTTTTCTCGTTCTTTGTTAACGAAAAGTCTTCTTTCACTTCTAACAATTTGAGGAAATTGTTTCTCACTCTTCCTCTTATTTTGGGCATTGAGGTAGTAAAATCTCCATTTTAATTTCTTCTCTGTCACACTGGTTGCACAGTTCCATCGGTCTGAACTGTACTTTGTATCTCCAGTTTCCAAGCCTAGTTATAGTCACTGATTCTGTAGTTACAGTAGAAACTCAGAGTTACGAACATGTCTGGAATGGAGGTTGTTCATAACACTGAAATGTTTGTAACTGAACAAAACATTATGGTGGTTCTTTCAAAAGTCTACAGCTGAACAGTGACTTAATATAGCTTTGAAACTTTGCTGTGCAGCAGAAAAATGCTGCTTTTAACCATCTTAATTTAAATGAAACTAGCAAAGAAGTAGTTTCCTTACGTGTCAAATCTTGTTTATTAAAATTTGCCTTTATTTTTTAGTAGTTTACGTTTAATACAGTACTATATTGTATTTGCTTGTGTGTGTGCTGCTGCTGCTGCCTGGTTGTGTACTTCTGGTTGTGTACTCCTGGTTCCAAATGAGGTGTGTGTTTGACTGGTCAGTTCATAACTCTGGTGCTCGTAACTCTGAGCTTCTACTGTAGTAAGAATCTGCCTTAGCCTTGAACATTTCACTAGTATGATAGCTCTGTGCAGAGTTTTATAGAGTCATAGACTTTAAAGCCAGATGAGACCATCATGATTATCTAGTCTGATGTCCCACACATCACAGGCCACAGAACCTTATCCAGCCACTCTCGTAGTAGGTCCATAACCTCTGGCTGAGTTACAGAAGTCCTAAAATGTTGATTTAAAGACTTCAAGGTACAAAGAATCCACCATTTACTCTAGTTCAAACCAGCAAGTGACCTGTGCCCCATGCTGCAGAGGAGGGCAACCCCATCCCACTCCTGCACCCCTGGGTCTCTACCAATCTGACCTGAAGGAAAATTCCTGCCCAACCCCAAATTTGGCAATAAGTTAGATGATAAGCATGTGGGCAAGATCACCCTCCAGATACCAGGGAAAGAATTCTCTGTAGTAACTCAGAGCTTTCCCCATCTAGAATCCCATCTCCAGCCATTGGAGAAATTTGCTAACAGCAGTTACAGATGGGCCATATGCCACTGCAGGCAACCTCATCGTACCATCCCCTCCATAAACTTATCAAGCTCAGACTTAAAACAAGTTAGGATTTTTGCCCCCACTACTCACCTTGTAAAGCTGTTCCAGAACTTCACTCCTTTGATGATAAACTTTCATCTAATTTCAAGCCTAAATTTGTGATGGCCAGTTTATATCCATTTGTTTTTGTGACAGCATTGGCCCTTAAATAACTCCTCTCCCTGACTGATGTTTGTCCCTCTGATATATTTACAAAGAGCAATCATATCTTCCCTAATCCTTCATTTTATTAGGCTAAACAAGTCACGCTCCTTATGTCTCCTCTCATAAGGTTGGTTCTCCATTCCTTGGATTGTCCTAGTAGCTGTACTCTGCACCTGTTCCAGTTTGAATTCATGTTTCTTAAACACGGGAAACCAGAATTGTACGCAATATTCCAGATGAGGTCTCTACAGTGCTTTTTATTATGGCATAAACCTTCTCTAGCTCTACTGGAAATCCCTTGCCTGATGCATACTAGAATTGCATTAACCTTTTTTACAACCACATCACATTGGTGGTGCATAGTCATCCTGCCTTTCTCGTCCTCTATCTCTTCCAATTGATACATCCCCAGATTATTGCCAAAATTCTTGTTGTTAATCCCTAAATGCATGACCTTGCACTTCACACAATTAAATTTCCTAACATTTCTATTACTCCAGTTTTCATGGTTGTCCAAATCTTCTGTATGATATTCTGGTCCAGCTCCATATTGGCCATACCTCCCAACTTTGTGTCATCTGCACATTTTATTAGCACACTCCTACTTTTTGTGCCAAGGTCATTAATGAAAATGTTAAATATAGTTGGTCCCAAGACCAATCCTTGAGGAACTCCACTAATAATCTCCTTTCAGCCTGACAGTTCATCCTTCAGTATGACCTGTTGTAGTCTGCCCTTTAATCAATTCCTTACCCACCTTTCGATTCTCACATTTATTATCATCTTCTCCAATTTAACTAATAATTTCCCATATGTAACTGTATCATGCTTTACTGAACTACAGGTAGATTAGGTCTACTGCATTTTCTTTGTCTAGAAAATTGGTTTTCTTCTCAAGGAGATCAGCTTGGTTTGGCATGATCTACCTTTTGTAAAACTAAGTTGTATTTTATCCCATATTGTATTTTAAGCCTGCCTAGTTGTTTCTGGGTTGTTCTTCCCAGTGACTTGTATATAGAACTTGTCTGAATATTTTCAACCAAACTTCATTTCATCTAATATTGTTTTCTTTAAGGCAAAACCATTCATGGAGACATTTCAGTTTTGATGAAGAGTTTGTTGAAAAGATTTGGTTTGGGGGAGACAGAGAGAATATCATACTCTATAAACTGGTGGTTAGAACACTGGCATTGAAGGGTATATTTGCAAGCCCCCAGAAGTGAATATCCCAGCCCAGATTGCCAGACGTGGGCTATCAGGGCTCATGCTAGCTCTCTAAAAATAGCTATGTAGATAGCGCATTGTCAACCTGGGCAGGGAGTCTTGCTGCTGTGGGCTGTGTAGACATATCTGGAGAGATCCAGGTACACGCCCATGCTGTACCTGATTCAGGGAGCTCTGGCATGAAAAATTCTTCTCTGACTCAGGCAGAGCAGGGACTTGATCCTGGCTCTCCCACATTCCTGCCCAATGCCCAACCACCAGGTCACGTACACACACTCACCTTCCTGGACATTTTGACTCCTCTTTTTCAATCGCAAACATCAGGTGTCACATGTTTTGACACAATTCCATTTTCCTGAAATGTTCAAAAGAGTTTTGTTTGTTTGACTGTGGAAAGGAAGCAAATTATGAAACCTTGAAAGTGGCTGTAGAATGGAATGATCAACCTTCCATCTGCCCTGCTGTTATAATGGCGCTTTAGTTTCAGCTCTGCATTTTTCAGTTTGGGACGAGGTAATTTGCTCCAATGATCAGGAAGTTTCTGTTGGTGAGAGGAGGAAGTGATAGATGCAGATGAGGCTTTTCATTTGGTATTACATTTTTTCTCTCTTTTGCCTAAAGGTGCGGGGATGATGATGTGATTCAAACTGCGTGGAGTGTATGTTGCGTTGGTTCATGCAACATTATAAATTAATCATCCATTTCTGTATATTTAATGCAGGAGAATGCACCTAGGCAGGTGAGAAATATTTTCAGGTAAGATGTGAAATGAAATGCAGAGCTGATGATGAAGTTAGACAGAGAAGGCTTTTCCTGATGGTAGTAGTTGCAGAGGAGAAAGATCTTAAACAGCAGTGGTATACTAGTGTAGTCAGATAAAGAGGAAGTTATTGCGCTAGGTAATACAGAGGGTCTTCAGAAGATATAGAGAATGGAGCAAGAAGATATGGAGGCATGGATGAGGACTGCAGCTGAGGTGACCTGCTGTGGAGGTGATAGACACATATAAATGTAAGAAGTGGAGGGAGAAGGAGAAGATTTACAGGTCAAGGATGACACCAAGGCCATAGATTTTTGGCAGAAGGAGGTGGAGGCAAAGCATAATAGAATAGAAACAGAATGGAAAAAGCACAAGTTTACATGGTCAATGCAGGCAGAGAGGGTCAAGAGGGACGAGTATTGATGCGCAGTGGAGATATCATGGTGAAGAACGTAAACAGAAATCTGGAGAGACAGGTAGCTAATTTCATTAGTGTAACCATTGTAGCTGAGATTGATAAAATGACAAAGGGAGAGAAAGGAAGACAGAAAATAGTAGTATCTTACAGGATGCCAACAGAGGTCTTGGACTGCACTTGTTTGCACTCCACCTGTTCGAGGAGGAGTGACAAAGTTTGGGTTGTGAGAGTAGGATAAGAGTAGGGTGACTAGATGTCCCGATTTTACAGGGATAGTCCTGATTTTGGGTTTTTTTTTCTTATATAGGCACCTATTACCCCCACCCCCTGTCCTGATGTTTTTCACTTGCTATCTGGTCACCCTAGATAAGAGGCACTTTGTACAGCTGTTGAGGCATTCCAGGATTGCTACTTAATGGTGAACAGTGTACTGAGGGCAAGGAGAATAAGGAAGATTCCTTCACAATACAAAGAGGGGCTGCTACTGCCCTGTAGCTCCACATCTTTATCTGTGACTATAACAGTCATAAGAAAGTGTCCAAATGAGAATTTTTGCATCTATTAAGGAACTTTTTTTTCTGGGGAAAGTAACTTCTGTCTTGGCAAGTAAGTATTCACTGTAATTTTGGTTCCTCTCTTATCAATGAAGAGGAAGGTGTGTGTAAATGAATTGGCCGCCCCCATGCACTCTCTCTTGGCTGGAGTGCCTCTGCATTGTGTAATGCTGACAGATCCTAGTCGTCAGCGGGCAGGATCGAATCTGGGACTTATGGAGCTTAGTGCATGAGCCAAAAGCCAACGGGCTGTTAGCTAGGGCTGTAGAGCAGACTCATTTTATCTCTCTCTTGAAGTGGTCTTGGTGCCACTAGAGGGGACACACCCAGGAGGTGTGTGAGTTCCATACTTCCCCTAGCTGAGGAAGCACGTCCCAAGCTTCAGAGACTTCCCAGTTGGAATCCAGGACGAGCCCCCACTTGTAACACCAACAGACCCCAGTTGTCAGTGGGCGGGATCAAACCTGGGGCCTTTGGAGCTTAGTGCATGAGCCTCTACTGCATGAGCTAAAAGCCAAGTGACTGTTAGCTAAGGCTGTAGAGCACACTCATTTTAGCTCTCTTTTTAAGTGGTCTCGGTACCACTAGAGGGGACAGAACACCACTCCCAGAAGTGTGTGGGTTACAACTGCACTGCCCTTTATTCTCCCTCTTCCAGGCCCTTTTCCAGAGACTTCACACACTTGATCATCCAGTCACCATCTTTGTTGGGGTCTGGGTTTATTCAGATAACTCAAAGTGGCCCAAATCTGTCCTGAGGCTTGGCTCTGTCCTCAGAGCCTGGATGAACAAAAGGGTTCCTTCATAGATTCCTTTTTAATGAGTTCTTAAGAGGTGACCCACCCTGGGATTCAGCTTGCAGCTGCTCTGCTCAGAGTTGGCTCCCCTGTAGACTTCCCAGAGTCAGCCCTCTTACAGAGCTGCTTCAGCTCTCTTATAAGGAACCAGCTGCTTGAGGTCCCCTCCCTGCACCAGGTGTCTCTGCTTAGCTCATTTAACAAGCCTGCTCCAGGCTTCAAGTCTTCGGCAGGCAGCTCCCTCATTCCCTCTTACTCCCTTTGCTCTCTGTGTGATACCTCCAGAGCTTCAGGATATGGTTTCCTGATTAGACTATAATTGATCTTTAGTTGTTCCATCTCAAAATTATTTCTATTGTTTCCACATGATTGCCTCCTCCCAGCTCCTAGCAGTATCCATTATTCTCTTGAATCACAGCAACCCTTAGCAGTTATGTAGCTTTTTGTATTTTCAAGGCACTGGCTGCACATTATAGATTTAGGTTCAGAAATGCTTCAGCTTAGAGACGCTTTTGGAATCATTAGTAGTGAAATTCATGTTTCAAACTTCAGCCTGCAACATCTTTTTTCAGAAGTTTTAATGCTAACTACAGTTTTATGGTCATGTTCTCATTGATAGATTCTGTGTGTGGATGTGTGTAACAGACAGAGAGCGAGAGAGCACACACAGAAATCATGGAGCATTTGATAATTCTATTCCTGTTTTCTTACTCCATGGCTATCACCATAATTCTGAGTGCTTTACTATAAACACTATCATTAACGTTCAGAAAGGAAGTCTGTTAAAACCTTTGCTATCACTTGCTCTTAACTTTTTTTAAACATTCTCGTTTGAGGTTCCTTCCATGCTTGGCTCTCAGTCCAGAAATGATTTTTCTTTTCTTTTTTGGGATCATTTGAGGAAAATCTCTACCACTGTTTTGTGAGTAATGTGTACATTTGGGCTATTAGTTGAAAACATCATAGGTGCGGGGGAATGGCTGGTTGTGTTGTGTCTTATACTCAGATTGTAAGCTCTTTGTACAGGAACTGCCTGCCTTTTTTGTTCTGTGTTTGAACAGCACCTAGCACAATGTGGGCCTGGCCATTACTCGGGCTCCAAGGTGCTTTGGTAATATAAATACATAAGTCAGCTGTCAAAACATTTTTATTTTTCCCTGAACATTTTTGCAAATTGCTTTTTGTTTTGTTTGTTGACACACATCTGAGGCACAATTCCACCCCTTCGTCTCTTCACTCTGCGGGGAGGGGAATCGTTTACCAATGGCCCATTCCAGCAGAAAATTACAATACACCCTAGACTGGTCAGTGGTGTGTGGGGGTTATGGAGCCGAAGCTCCATCCACCATCTGGCCCCGTCAGCCTACACCATGTTTCCTTGCGCCTGGGTGGAGTACACAGGCATGCGGTGCCTGCTGACTCCTAAGCACCTGGACCTGGGGTTCAAATGGCCTGTGCAGAGGCTTAAGGGTGTGCTTATTCCCTCTAACTCACTTGCACATGTATATAGCCCAAATCACAATCTAGCTCTGGCCCCCGTGGCTGGCACACTGAACAGTTATGGACGACTAATGGATGAGCAGAAAGAAAGAACTAGATCATAGATTTTGGCCTGTCCTGTTTAGGATTCAAAAGAAGCACCACTCCATCCACGAGAGCAGAATGCAGAGTAGAGGGACAGCTCTAGTGGAACATGCAATTTTTGGAAACAAAAAAAGCTGGTATACTCTTTAGAGAGAGAGAAAGAGACTTCCACAAAGGCAACAAGGCATTTAACTTAGTCAACTAGAGAAAGACAAATGCCTCAAAGGAAACATGGAAAGAAAGGAAACATGTCTAAATCAACATTTCATTGAAAGGACAGAGTTTCTTGAACAGTGAGGCTCAACGATGCTAATTCTTTCACATGCTGTGTGATTATAAACCTTGACAGACTCACTGCAATTATCAAAGTGCATGCCAGCGAGACAATGGCATCCCTACTATTTACACAGGGCCAGGCTGGGTTCTGCTGCTCTGTGGATACATGGAGTGGAGGGCAAAAGGAGGCAGTCCCTGAAAGGAGCAGCAGGATGGCCCAGTTACCCATCCTGTTCTGCCCAGAGTGAAAGAACTGCTTGGGCATAGAAAGGACATGGTCCCATGTCCTTATACTCCCTATGCACAACCAGCAGAGCTGTTCAGGTCCATAAGGGGGTTATACTACACCCTATGAAGAGAGGTAGCAGCAGACACCCTTCCTCTGGTCATTGGGAACCTCCAGAAGGAATTGTCGCTCAGGGAACAGTAGAGCACATCACTTCCCCCAACTGAGGGCTGAGTCTGAAAGCACCTTTGAGCTCATTGTCAGTAACTGAGATGCAACCTTCAGCAGCCGCAGAGACATGAAAAAAAACTAATTTGGAAATCACTGTAAATGTACAAAAGAGTGTTATTTATAAGGCAGCAGTTTAGATTACTACAAAGGAATCATTAAATTTGTTCACCAAAACAGCCAAATAAATGTTACAATAGGTGCAGCCTTACTGATGACTCAGTGAGAGATCGAGCCTTTGAAGTCTGTCACCAGTTTTGAGCCTTGAGAAGTCTGTTTCTGTCCATGTCACTGCCACCCACATGCCTGTCTCTGTCTGTGGCTTTGTTTTAAATTGTCAGCTTTCCTCAAGGCATCAATGCCGCATCATCATCATCAGGCTCCAAGCAGTGCTTTGCTCAGAGAGCTGTGCACAGAGCTATGAACAGCCAGATGCAGCCTGAGAGCTACATATGGAGTATCATGGCAGGAAGCAGAGATACATGCACCACTGTGCAGAAGGAACATGGATTTGCAATGGAAAAGGCAGTCACGGAGCTAAGCAGACAGGGGTTGTTCTATATTATTCAGCTCCTCAGTCAATAAGGTTTCAGTATTGCTCCATAACAGAGAATAGTCTGGGAGTTCTGACAGTAATAATCAATCGCCATCTCTAATAATTCTGTTTTTCATCAATAGGCCTCAAAGAGCAAGGGGATCATTATCTCCATCTGACAGATGGGGCAACTGAGGCATAACAATGCACAGTGCTGTAGATGGCAAGAAGTGCCATACAGCCACCATCTTTTTAACCTACCCTAAAAATTGCATGAAACATAAGTAATACATTTGAGGGCATTTCACTTTGATATACTCAGTGCTTTCTCACTCTTTTGAATAAAACTATGCAAACAGCAATGCATGGAAATGTTAACGGGCAGATGTGACACAGATTAATTTCATGCCTGCCACAAGATCTTGTGAGTTTCATATTTCATATTATTGTAACTCTGGGTTACCAGGACCATTAAACATTATTTGCAGTGGAAACATGATCCTACTGAGTTTGGGCAGTTAAACAGAAATCCAGGCTCAGTTTGAGGGGGAAGGGTCACCATTGTCGCTAACTCAGTGGGTATAATCGAAAATGGTTGTGAAGTTTGTGGATATAATGACCAGAAAAGACTATGCAACAAGCGTCACCAACATACGTGATGAGCCATTATAATCAATAATGCACCAACATGGAAAATGAAAAACTCCGGATTTTTTTCTTGTAACTTTTGCTTTAAAATGTCCATAATTACAGCCTCATAGCAGCATCCCTTTTTAATTAGAGATGTTTTAAAATATTTTTAGAGGGGAAAAAATCATATTACCAGCCAAGGAACCAATTCTGCCATCCTTAATCACAGTGAGCAGTACCTTAGTCCATGAGTAGGCTGGGAATTCAACATTAACTCAGACATTAACTCTCCCTGGCTCATCTGCAAACAAACTAAATGGCAGTGTCCGTGTGCAGGGTCTGGCCAGGACGCAGCAGTCATGGAAGGGATTGCTAACTAAACTATACATGCACTGACCTGGGATGAAATTTCACGCTGGAATGGTTGAGTGGTTCTACTCTGCTCTCCAAGTCCAGGCGGAAGCGATGATAGCGGGGTAAAATGAAGCTATTTCGGTCAAAAATATTTCTATACTAATGGCTGTGCAATGTACAATTGGAAATAAAATGCAAAGGAAGGAAAGAAAAAGGCTGATGGGCCAGTGAGCAGAAAACCCTGTAATTAGTTCTTTAGCTGTGATATACAATATGGAAACTATGTTCTAGCAAAAGAAACACCTCAACCTTACTTTCCCCCGAGGAATCTGTTGTGTTATAAAGTAAGACACGCTCTGGGAGATCAATCCGAGCTCAGGGTTAGGCTTCAGAAATAATATTGTGGCAGTAGCTGGTGGCTATTGGCTGCTGGACTTCAGCAGCTGCTTCCCTAATCTCTTCTAGCACATCATGTTGCACATCCTATTATGTGGGTGGGAAGGGTCTCTTAAGAAATTTTCGGGTCTCTTAAGAAAACTGTGGATAAAAATGGAACGTTTCATAGGTAAAGGCTTTGAAACGTTGGACCGCCATTTAGAAAAAAGATGCAAATAAGCAACGGAAAAGTAACCCTAGACCAATGTGGCATGATAGCATGAACATAGACGCATGCCCTTCTCAAAAAAAAAAGTACTTTTTATATTTTTTCATTGGATTCCGTGTAAATAAAGAGTTGCAAACCTTGAGGTAATGGAATAATTTAGCTTTAGCTGCCTCAGCAGTATTATGTAAAAGGTCATCATTTATAATAGCAAAACACTTAAAGAAGACATCCTGCGTGCTCATAGACAACTTAAAAACACTTCATATTCGGTATGCAGTATTTCAGATACTTTCTGTTTTTCTCTCAGTTGTTCATGATTAGGGACATGAGAATGAAAAGCAACATCTTTGCTTCTTAAGTATTCATCTATTCCTGCCACTTACTGGCTTTGCTGTGCAATAGCACAATGGTGCTTACATTAAGCCGGAACAGAGCTATTTATACTACATTACTGAACTAAGAACTACTGCTTGAGTTGATGTTCTTACATCAAATCTAGCAACCTTCTCAGAAACAGCACCAGCTTGTTGGAAAACAAGGCACAAAGGGCCTAAATCCTCTCTGCCATGCACCTTGTGTCGTCATGCAGCACTGTGCAAAGGGAGGGCACAGCGGATCTGAAATGCTACCCAATCATGATGGCAGCACGGGTGTATAGGACAACGCATGGTGCAAGGCACTACAGCATCAGGCCCATAGTCTCTTAAAAGTTGCAAGAGAGTTCATCATTCTAACAGTTTTGCTTGGAAGGTTCATCATAAAGGAAGCAGGAGCTAGTCAGGACAAATATTAGGAAAAGGAATGTGTTTACTGGTACTGGCAGCAGGCCCCAATGGCCTCCTCTCTGAAGATGCAGCTGCCATGGATGAGGATGATGTGTCCAACAGTGTTTCTCCTTTCCTCCCCCCAAGATGCCTGGTGAAGGCATGAGCCACGAGGATTGTCCTTTCTTGGAATCTTTGCTCTTTATGAAGACAGCTGAGACTGGTGACATGAGCCGTCTCATCGATAGCCTGTTCCCCACTTGACATCACAAAGCGAGATTCACCAGTACACTCTGGCTGCTTTGTGTAGCTCCAGGGATGCAAAACAGCTAGTAACTGGTCAGAACTGGCCTGTCCGCTTAAGACTGTTTTGCATCAGCGGAGGGGCACAAAGCAGCTGGAGCATACCAGTGAGTCTGGCCTGTAATCTTCTGTTAATGAGATCACAACTGGGTTGCAATGGAAATATTTATGTCAAATGAGGAGTATGGGCCTCATCCTGCAAGGTGCCAGGTATGTTCAAACTGGAAATCTGTGGCATTTATGGGTGGGTCCCAGGGCCAGTTCAGTGGTGGGGCAAATCCTGCTCCTGATGGAGCGATCCAGGAGAAGACTCCACATGTGTAACTTCAGCATCTTCCCCACTTGTACACTCCAGTACCTCCTGTGGGTTCATCCACAGGAAGTAGCAATAGGACCCATTCCCATTATGGTTACCAAAGGCCAAACAACTTCATGGAGTTCTCTCTAATGTTTTGTTTCACCTTTAAATACAATATTACAACTTAAAGAGATTTAAAATAATTGCTCTGATTGTAAAACCTATATCTTATTAATATAGAGCCCCTCTTTCTACCTGTTAGGAATAGGAATTACCTTCAGAAGAAACTATAATAAATCTACTATTTATTTGAAAAGACAGTATCTTGGCTACAGACACAAGTCTATGGCTCTGTAACATATACATTTCATGGCTTCAATAAGCTTCCTAAATAGAATACAATGCAATCCAGACAATTACAAGCCTGTATTTGTTGTATGCATTTTAAAACAATGAGAATACTTTATACTTGCCTCGCACCTGTGAGCCAAAGATCTCAAAAGACTTTGCAAGTAGTGGGCCCAGTCCTCACCTTTACACACAATGCAGGTGACTCTAAGCTACCCTTCCACTCTCCTGGCCCCAGGCCAGCCAAGGTGTGTGTGGGGGACGAGTGGGTGGCACAGAGACAGCTTTACCAGTTTTGCATCATATGAGAGTTCAGTTGTGTCAGGACAAACCCTCAGCTGCCCCTTTGGTGTATTACTAAGCCAATAATTTTTATTCTTACTTATTCTTATATATTATTTGCATTGGTGTAGTGCTTAGGATGGAGTGCCAGCGATGGACCAGGATGCGGTTTCGCAAGGTGCTTTACAAACACAGAACACAGATAGTCCCTGTCTGAAAGAGCTTGCAATCTAAATATAAGACAAGAATTAAAAATTAAAAGCCCCCAGTGAAGGGGGAGATGAATATTCTTGTACTTGCTTTACAGCAAGTAGTCTGAGGCAGTGAGAAGTTTGGGATACCTGCCCAGTGTCACACAGCAATTCAGCAGCTATAGACAAACCCAGGAGTACTGATCCCAGTCTGCTGCTTTAACCACTAGGCAACAGTGAGTCTGTGAGAATTGCTCTCTCAAGTGAAAAATAAAAGCCAAAGTGAGGAGGGTAAGCAGGAAAGAAGAAATTTGGTGCATTCAATAGACCCTATTTTGCTAACAGGTTTTCAGCAAAACTCCCCTTCAGATCTCAAAGGGAAGTTCTCCTTAAAGCCTTATGGTACAATAGGACCCTATATTTAAAACCAACAAACTACTTCTTAATATTTTAAAAATTAACGAATCTACTCTATGGCAACCTTCATCTTAAAGCTGGAGGGAGATATAGAGTTATTTGATGTCTCTGATACATTGCTTTAATAAACCTGGAAGTTTATCAAACATTTAGGAAAGTAAAAAGCATATTTTAGTGCAACAAAGCTGCACTGGTATGGCTAAAAATATATTTTTAAAACGAATACTGCATTTTTAAATTAAGAAATTGGACAAAGCCCTACAGAACCCTGTTTCAGGTTTGGCTTTAAGCCTGCAAAAACACTTATTATGGTCAACCTCTGCTACTGAAACATTTATTATGGCTGGATGTAGGCAGGCTTGGTCAATGTGAAAGATGCTTCCAATCTCCTTTACTCTTGATGAGTATGTTTTTCACCATGTTCCAATTCAGCAGAGTCTGTTTCACTCTAGTACAAGGTCCCCACCCCGCCATCCCATCAGATTTTATTCCTTAGCTTACAGATTGGTATGAAAGCTATTTTTGTTCCTAGCAGGATGTAAGGAATGTTAAAAATCCTATTTCTGTTTTTTTAAAAAGATAATTACTATGTTGGTGTTATTTATCTGCATTTTATTTGGGCTATGTTTAAATTTATAAGTTGATAAAAGTGAGTTTTCTGTTTGATCATTAAACGGTATGAAAATCTGTGAAGTAAGACCACAGAAAAATATGGCAACATAAATAATCTGATACTGCTGAAAAAACTGCCTTCATAAAACAAGAGTATAATAATATCTTAGAATGGTTTCCTCCATGTGACTAAAGACTAAAATAGATCCCATAGCCTGTCATCATTTATACAGGTTTCTAATTATCATGTGCCATGTTGATCTATTAGCATGCATTGCAGTGGGGCCTGAGAGAGAGTTTTTACTAAGAAACATAGCTATTCCTAATTGGAAAGAAGTACCTGAGGATTCAAGGTTAGCTGAAGCTTCATGAATGAAACCCTGTGTAGTCATTTAATACATGTTCCAGGTCCCTCCCCAAGATCCACTTCTTCTCTGATGTCTGCAAGAAAACAGCCAACTACTAACGGTTAGGTTGAAAGGCTGTTGGGTATAGTGGATGTGCACTTATTTTTAAGGAAACAAATGCACACAGTACATAATAAATGTAGCTATAATTTATAATGCATATTAACATTTCTATATATTGATGTCTCCCCAATGCCCCTTTTCTGTGTTACTTGTCTTGAAGGTAAAAAAGGAACTAAGAAATGTACCTATCATCAACCTTACCATTTTGCTTGATTGTTGTGTCCTGCTTTTGTCTTTCTATATTGTAAGATATTTGGGGCACTATGCATTGTGAAATGCCTAGTACAATAAGACCCTGATCTCTATTGGAGCATGCAGGCATTGCTGTAATACAGTCTTTCCATTGTTAATTATTTGTAAGACCAATGTAATTAACTAAAGAAATGTACTACCACAGCTCAAAATTACTCTTGATATGTGTATACCAGAATTAAAGACTTATTTTTATCAGAGAAGGTAACACTTACTGAAGGTGAAGAAAGTCACCTAAATGGACTATTCTCCCTTATATATTACATGGCCCCTCCTCTCCAGGTCTGGAACTTATAGCTTCTGCATTCCTGTAAAGACACATCCACCTCCATGCTGCCTGGATGCTAGCCAGAAAACATTAAGAACACAGGATAAACAGTCTCCCTACTCTCGGTCCTAATGCCTGGTGCCACAGTGACTCCTGGCAGCTTGGAAGACCAGTTGCAGAGAAAGTCTTGTTCAACCCCTACAGCCGTGGGCTGGAGCATTCCCAATACAGGTGGAATCTTTGGAGAATTTATCAGCAAAGCTCAAAGTCTCTACTGAGTATATGAGAACTGAGATTTTTTTTAAAAAATCTTATATCGTGGCCAAGTGGCTACACAGCTTTTTACACAGCTACAGCAAAAAGTACATCCTTTTGATACAGAGGCAACCTCCGCCCTGGCCCAGATTTCTGGTCCCTGCTCCAAAGCATGGGATGTGATAGAACTTCCCAGTGAAAAGGTTGTAACGTTTTTTTTTTTGTTTTTTGTTAACATGTGCAAAACAACACATTTCTCCCAAATCTCATTCTTGGAAATGGGTAAGCCATTTTTTCTGAAACTTTCCAAAAATGTTCAATCCAAAGCAGACACCCAGCATGGAAAATTTCAGCCTGAACAGGCCAGTCTGGAAATGTCATAAGCAACGGAAAATAGGGTCTTTTAATGGGATGTGTTGGGCACCCAGGCAGAGTAGGCAACTCTGCCTTTTATATACACACCCAGTTTACTAACAGTAAAATGCCAACCTTCATTATGTTTGATATTTCTAACAAGAATAACAATGTAAAGAGAATAAAATATGCATAATATTCTCTACATCCCAACATTTTGGAATGTAAAGAATTGCATTAAAACTGACATCATCCTTGGTTTCAATTGATCTTTTTGAAGTTACATTAATGGTCAATGCATCACCTTATTTGGGTGCTAAGAGGTTTCTTTGAGAGATGTTTATAGTGCTAAAAAGAAGCTCATATAAAGCTAGAGGTTTATTTCGATTTTATTTTCCAAATTTCAAACTCATGTAGTAGGTTATTTTGATTGGTCAACTTAAGTGGTTGGGGATAACTTTTCAGTCTGATCATTCCAGCTTTTCATTTCAAAGTTAAAATAGACCCATTTAAGCTAGTGTTCTAATCTTCTGTACATTTTTAGAATTGTGATCACACACACTCACATATTTTTGGAGATTGTCAAATAGTAAAATAGCACCTATCTTTTCATTCGGGCAGCATTTAGTTACCAGCTTTTTATCTGAAATTTCCTTTCACTGTTTTTTAAAAAAATCCCATATGTAGTAATATGTATCTCTTTGTGATTATTTTAATATGTATTTATAATTATTTTTATATCAGGAGTAAGAGCCTAGCTGATGCACGTGAACGATCCATATCAAACTCTAATTACTATGTGAAAAAACCTGTACAATTTTAATACAGCCCATCAAAAGCTATTACTATTAAACTCACACAGATAACATGAGTGACGCATATTATCCCTTTACCTTTTGTGAGTCTGACACAGAAAAAGTTACTGAACAGCCCTGTGTTTTTCTAACAGGAAAGAAAGAAGGGACCTAAAAAAGATTTCTAGTGACAGTCCAGGAGGGCATAATGTTTGCTTGTTGTGCCTCTAGGCAATGTAATATAATATGTAAGGTAGACGCCCATAGTCTGGTTGTGACCATCAATATTTCTGAAACATACAGACTTTGCAACAACAACACACTTTACTCCCAATTTTAGATTAAAAGTATTATCAAATAAAAGAGTGGGCTTAGCAATTATACGGCATCTAGAATCTTACATCAGAAATAGAAATAACCCAGATTCAAAAATAACTTGCAGGCACATCAGTCAATCAAATAAGGGTGCTACTGAAAAAAGATCTGAATATCTTAGTCACAACAAAGACAACTATTTTCAGAGAGTACTCTGCAGACGTACATTCTGTTTGCAGCTGCAGCCCAGCCCTAAAAAGAGAGGCAGATTGGGTTTGGAGGGAATCCAGAATGAGATCAAAATGCACTCTACAGCCTAACCTTCCAAGTGAGTGTGAGAAATTAAAGCAAACTCAAGATTTAAGTCCACCACAGCTGCCAAGGGAGGTGTGAGGTATGTAGATTGCACAACTAAACCCCTAAATAAACGTGTTTGGGTCAGCATAAGGAGAGTGTATGCTGTTTACTTCATTGCCTAGACAATCAACCACAATGTGGGACCTCTGGGAAAAGTGATGTGGTATAGAGCTTGTGGGTCAAATGATAGAATGGAGAACTTATTCAAACAGCAGAATAACACAAGGATACATATGGAGACCCTTTAAATTCATGGATTAGTCTGTGATTACTTGTGTTGAACTACTGATGTTTACTTTTGACTGGCTGTGGAAACCTCACATGCTGTGGCATGAAAATGAATAGTATAAGTTACAGACAGTCCGATCCAGAGCTGATATAAAGTGGTGTAGATTCACTGATATCAATGAAGCTATAACAATTTATACCAGCAAAGCATCTGGCCCAGAAATGGATATGGAGAGAAAAGTGAGGAAATATGGAGCATATACTTTTAAACCACAGATACAAATTGCAGTGCTGAAGGACTTAAAGATACATAGCTCAGAGGCAAATCATTCAGGCACAGTCATAGCCAGCATGATTTGAATATGCCTGATTTATCAGTTCATTCTAACTTAAATGAATGAGATTTCCTGAATGAAAAGAACACCAAGATAAAAGTAATATATTTTGTTTCTATGTAATGTTGTGGATTAGATGGATAGTGGACAGGGCTGAGGAGGAGCACATGGTCTAGGGACAAGGCTGGGTGAGAGGCACATTGTCTCCTGTACCAGACCTATGGAGATCAGAGTGGAAAGGTAATACAGCCTGGGGCTAGGTCCCTTTCTGCCTTAGCAGTCCCTGTTTATTGGGATTGGGACCTGTGGCAGCCATTCAGGCCAGTCCCTTTCAACATGGCTCCATTGCAGCTGTGCGCACAAGGAATTGGTGGGAGTGCCACCAAAGATGCAAAGGCATGGGGCCTCTGTGCTGAAATCCCTGATTTTCAGTGGATCCCCTGGAGTCTATGCAAATCTGTGGGTAGGCCCCAGGGCCTGTTTTGCAAAGTTGGTGACCTCATCCCCACACAGAATGATTAGGGAGAAGTCTCTGGAAAGATAACCACATAGCAATGTCCTCCCCTTTGTCCTCCTCCCATGGGAGGATCTGTGGGAGGGTGCAGTCAGGCCATGAATAAGGACCTGGCTCATAGTTTCTATCAGCTACACTGATATACACACTCTGAGGATCTGGCCCAATATATTTCCATCTACAATGTCATAAAAAATTCGGTTTCTCATATATTATTTCTTATTGGAAAAGGTTACAAAGTGAGAAATAATGGACCTAGTATACACTCTCTGTGATTTAGTAGATATTTATAGAATACATATTAAAGCTGAAAAAAAATTAAATTGCACAAGGGATTGTAAAAAAAATCAAATGAATTAAACAGTAATTTTAGGGCCAGCAGTTTCAAATTTACCTTGCATTTTTCTGTGGCTCATCTGTACTTGCATATTCTCATACCAGTCATTTCTGGTTACTAAGACACATCAAAAGAGAAGTCAGAGTCAGCCTCTTCTTGTCTGCTAATCCTAGTGTTGAGTGCAGTAGGATTTTAAGACACTCAGTATCTCACAGGAATTGCCTCTTAAAGTTGTTCCAGTTCAAAGTTCAGTGTTTATGCTGTCATGATAGTTTGTGTGGTATTGAATGATGATGTCATAAATGGCAGCTTGTGTGCTGTCCAAAGGAATTAGACATACATTGGTGCCAACTCAACTGTATATCTTCTAAGGAACAATCAGGAACATGAGAGCGTAAGTACTGGCCATTTTTTTTTTACTATGGTCAAATCAGAAGAACAACAGGAGCTGCTGGAGTCAGTGATTTTCTCCCTTTCTTTTCACATGTGAATAAATCTTTTGTATGCTGATCCATGTCTAATAAGTTTCCTCTAACTGTTGCCCTTGTCTCCCTGAGATTGCATGACCTTGTATCAGCTCTTGTTTGAGAAGTGATATGCTTGCACAGTATGAAGTATGTTACAACTACATGTATCAAACTAGGGTATCATAACTGGTACCCAAGAACTCATCCCCAGCAAGAGCAATGTGTCACTTGTCCTTTGTTTACATTTTTCAATACCTAAATACCTGCTACATAGCTTAGGGAGCACCTCTTTTCCTAGTACTGCTGATCATCAGAATCTCCTTTTAGCAATACTTTGTCCTTATAGTCACATAATAGCCCAAATTCACATGCCTAAAATAGGCTTTTAAGGTGGTCCCATAGTCACTGTGGCAAGGGTGGCCGCCACCCAAACATTCCTTATGGCCAGAGGTCACTGCAGACAGCACTCCACCCCTGTGGTCTCTTTCATATGGTTCCTTAACCAAATTCAAGACCATTCAAAGATAATTAAAATATCCCCTCCCAACCAATTTATTCATGATTTTAAGTATAGAGTGACCCTCCAGATACCAACCCCAGTTCAATGTGTCTCTCCTCTTAGGGGGGTCCCCAGCCCTCCTTCCCAAAACTAGATACATTTCAAGCCTCTGCTTCCTGATCATCCCCCCCACCCACCTACCTTATTGCAGCCACCTGCTGCCCATTATAGGGAATTTTCTGATTCCACTCAGGTGGGGCTCATCCTGTAATCAGGGTTACCTTAACCTGAGACTCTTCAACCCCTGGGGCAAGCCCCCCTGTTCCAGTCATCAGTTGTTTCATAGTGCCCTAGAGTGTGAATAAAAACATTTTATTTTCATGAGCTACATTTTTCTGGGGGTACAGTTCCTCCCCAATTTATCCAAAATATGGAGCAAATTTTCTTTATCTTTCCCTGCCTCCCAGATACAGAATATTTATAACAGGGTGTTGGTCCCAGGGTGCATATGCACATCGCTGCACTTTATTCTGAGCTGTGTCCCTTTAAGGCTGAAGGGAGTGAGTTTAGGGAACACATGACGGGGTCATGTGGCTTCAGATTGCAAGCAGTCAGATATAAATAGAGACAGCCTGCCCTTAATAAGGGAAGATTCAAGGGGTAAGCTCTCTCTCTCTCTCATTTCCATGGAGGGTTACCTAGCAGGGGGAAAATGTGTCTTCTTTTCCTCACAGTTGGCAGATAATATTTCTTACTAAGTATGCTGTATTACCTTAAGCCTTAAATAGCTTTCATGATTTAATAAAATCTACACTGAGGAAATTACATAATGTCAGTTTACAGCATTATATTCCTTCAATGCTGCTGAGCCTTAGAACTGTACCATAGAATCTCTATGGATAGAAATTCCATGCTTGAATAATAAGAATATAGCAATAGGAATATATGACTGACCACATGATAAGGATGGTAATGGTGAATGTGAAATGCTCAGGGAGATTAGAATCATAGAAGATTAGGGGTGGAAGAGACTTTAGGAGGTCATATAGTCCAACCCCCTGCTCAAAGCAGGACCAATACCAACTAAATAACCCCAGCCAGGGCTTTTTTCAAGATGGGCCTTAAAAACCTCAAAGGAAGGAGATTCCATCACCTTCCTAGGTAACCCATTCCAGTGCTTCACCACCCTCCTAGTGAAATTTTATAGAGAAACTATAAAAATAGAAAATGATAATAATTGGGATTTCAACTATCCCCATATTGATTGGGTACAAACTTTATCTCTGCCTCAGGACGGGAGGCAGGGATAAAGTTTCTAGACACCGCTAATGACTGCTTCTTGGAGCAGCTAGTCCGGGTACTCACAAGGGGAGAAACAATTATTTATGTAGTCCTAAGTGAAACACAAGATCTGGTCCAAGAGGTGAATATAGCTGAACCACTTAGTTATAGCGACCATAATATAATTAAATATAACATCCTTAGGGGAGGGGAATACCAAAGAAACCCACCACAGTAGCATTTAACTTCAGAAAGGGGAACTATACAAAACTAAGGAAGATAGTTAAATGGAAATTAAAAGGAACAGTCAGAAGAGTGAAATGCTTGCAGCTGCATGGAAACTTTTAAAAAACAATATAGTAGAGGCTCAAATTAAATGTATATCCCAAATTATAAAGAATAGTAAGAAGGCCCCCAGCCCCCCTAAAAATACCACCATGACTAAACCACAGAGTAAAAGAGGTAGTTAGAGGCAAAAAGGTATTCTTTAAAAGTTGGAAGACAAATCCTAATGAGGAAAATAGAAAGGAATATAAACCCTGGCAAGTGTAAAAGTTTAATTAGGTGGGTCAAAAAAGAATTTGAACAGCCACTAGCAAAAGACACAAAAAGTAACACCAGTTGTTTTAAGTATATCAGAAACAAGAAGCCTGCCAAACAATCACTGGGGCCACTGGATGATTGAGGTGCTAAAGGAGCATTCAAGGAAGACAAGGCCAATGCGGAGAAACTAAATGAATTCTTGACGTTGGTCTTCACTACAGAGGATATGAGGGAGATTCCTTCACCTGAGCCATTCTTTTTAGATGACAAATCTGAGGAGCTCTCCTAGATTGAGGTGTTAATAGAGGATGTTTTGAAACAAATTCATAAATGAAACAGTAATAAGTCACCAGGACAAGATTGTATTCACCCAAGAGTTCTGAAGGAACTCAAATGTGAAATTGTAAAACTACTGTGCTATGTAACCTATCACTTAAATCAGCTTCTGTACCAGATGACTTGAGGAAAGCTAATGTAACACCAATTAAAAAAGGCTCCAGAGGTGATCTGGCCAATTTCAGGCCAGTAAGCCTAACTTCAGTACCAGGAAAATTGGTTGAAACTACACTAAAGAACAGAATTCTCACACACACAGATGAAAAAAAAATTTTGGGGAAAAGTCAAAATGGCTTTTGAAAAGGGAAATCATGTCTCACCAATCTACTAGAATTCTTTGATGGGGACAAGAAGCATGTGGACAAGGGGGATCCAGTGGATATAGTGTACTTAGATTTTCAGAAAGCCTTTGACAAGATCTCTCATCAAAGGCTCTTAAACAAAGTAATTAGTCTTGGGATAAGAGGGAAGGTCCTCTTATGAATCAGTAACTAGTTAAAAGACAAGAAACAAAGGACGGGAATAAATGATGAGTTTTCAGAATGGAGAGAGGTAAATAGCGGTGCCCCAGGGGTCTGTATTGGGACCAGTACTGTTTAGCCTATTCATAAATGGTCTGGAAAAAAGATGTAAACAGTGAGGTGCAAAGTTTGCAGATGGTACAAAATTACTTAAGATAGTTAAGTCCAAAGGTGACTGTGAAGAGTTACAAAGGGATCTCACAAAACTGGGTGACTGGGCAAGAAAATGGCACATGAAATTCAGTGTTGATAAATGCAAAGTAATGCATGTTGGAAAACATAATCCCGGCTATATGTACAAAATGATGGGGTCTAAATTAGCTGTTGCCACTCAAGAAGGAGATCTTAGAATCATTGTGGATACTTCTCTGAAAACATCTGCTCTATATGCAGCAGTCAAAAAAGCTAACAGAATGTTAGGAACCATTAGGAAAGGGATAGATAATAAGACAGAAAATATCGTAATGGCACTATGTAAATCCATGGTACACCATGAATACCATGTACAGTTCTGCTTGCCCCATCTTAAAAAAAAAAAGGATATACAGAGGAAGTTATTGCTTCTTCTTTAGTTTGATGTAACTTCTGTTACCATGAAATGTTTAGTAAATACTCAGGAGACAGGTTGTTTGGAGATAAATCACAGCACTTTCGAAAAACAGCCAGCTCAGCCTGAGAATGCTCAGGCTTCTGGAAGCTTCTGTTTCAGAGCTGCCATGGTCAGAGGCTTAACACAAACATTAATGTAGTCACACCATTGCTAATATTACACAATTTGCATAGTCATTTCCATGCTTGCAACATGATAGCTATCATTACAAGGCTGGGACCAATAGCAGCACCAGCATAAACACAGACTTTCCGAGGCAAAAGTGTTTTTTCTTTTTAAAAACGTGTCCTACTATGACCTCACTTTAATAATCTGTGCAGGGACCGTCCTGTCCCCGACATGAGGAGGGAGTGCCAGACAATAGGGAGGGCAGGAGAAACTGGCGATGTCCTTTTACATATCAGGCCTTGTCTACACTGGCAAGTTTCTGCTCAATAAAGCAGCTTTCTGAGGTGTAACTCCCAAGGTGTACACGCTGCCAAGCCACTTCATGCGCAGAAACTGCGCAGTGGCAGCGCTGTAAAAAAAACACCCCGACGAGAGGCATGGAGCTTTCTGCGCTGGGGCTACAGTGCCGCGGTGCCAGTGTAGACACCCAGGTCGATTACAGTGCTGCTACTGGCCTCCAGGAGGTGTCCCACAATGCCTGCTCTTGCTTCTCTGGTCATCTGTTTGAACTCTACTGCCCTGCCCTCAGGTGACCAACCGTGAGCCCCACCCCTTAAATTCCTTGGGAATTTTGAAAGTCCCCTTCTTGTTTGCTTGGTGACACGTGTAGTGGTCTCAGCGAATCTTCAGAGAAGAGGGACTGAACGGAGAACGCGGCGTGCCAGAACGAAGCCACGGAGAGGCTCTTAAACGTTATGGCGCACCAAGCAGACACGCTCCAGGTGCTACTAGCACTGCAAACCGAGCAGCTCCGCGCCCGCCCTCCCCTGCAGCCACATTCACAAAACTCTTCCCCATGCCTCCCACCCAGACATCGCAAACACACTCTTATCAACCTCCTGGTGCTAGTCTGTACCCGCTGCATTCCACTCCTCCCCCGTCACAGTCCAGCACTGCGGATTTCCACTACCCACTGCACTCCACACCTGTCCCTCTGCAGTTTAGCCCTGTTGAAGTACAGTACCCGCTGCACTGTACTTCAAAGGAGAAGGTTGGATTTGATACCTGGACATCCACAAATCTTTAACCATCCCGGGACCCCACCTCCTCCTGGGACCCTCCTTTCCCCTATCCCCCACAGTGCTGATGTGTTTTTTTGTTTGTCTCTCTCCTCTGGCTATTCAAATTCAGCCTCCAGGTACTGAGCCTCAGCAGTCCAGGCCTGAGTGAAGCTTTTGCCCTTCCCTTCACAAATATTATGGAGCATACAGCACGCGGCTATAAGCATAGGAATATTGTCATCGGCCAGGTCCAGCCTCCAATACAGGCATCACCAGTGGGCCTTTAAATGGCCAAAAGCACACACCACAGTCATTCTGCACTTGTTCAGCCTGTTATTGAACCGCTCCTTGCTGCTGTCAAGGTGCCCTGTGTATGGCTTCATAAGCCATGGCATTAAGGGGTAGGCGGGGTCTCCCCGGATCACAATGGGCATTTCGACTTCCCCTACAGTGATCTTCTGGTCCAGGAAGAAAGTCCCTGCTTGAAGATTCCTGAACAGTCTAGTGTTCTGAAAGATGCATGTGTCATGCACCTTTCTGGACCAGCCTGCATTAATGTCCGTGAAATGCCCGCAGTGATCCACAAGCACCTGGAGAACCATAGGGAAATACCCCTTCTGCTTAATGTACTCAGTGGCTAGGTGGTCTGGTGCCTGAATTGGAATATGCGTGCCATCTATTGCCCCTCCGCAGTTAGGGAAGCCCATTTGTGCGAAGCCATCCACAATGTCACACACTTTGCCCATAGTCACGGTCTTTCGGAGCAGGATGCGATTAATGGCCCTGCATGCTTCTGTCAACACGAGTCCAACTGTCGACTTTCCCACTCCGAACTGGTTAGCCAATTGATAGCAGTCTGGAGTAGCCAGCTTCCATAGTGCAATTGCCATGCGCTTCTCCAACAACAAGGCAGCTCTGATTCTCGTGTCCTTGCACTGGAGGGCTGGGGTGAGCTCATCACACAGTCCCATGAATGTGGCTTTCCCTACCCGAAAGTTCAGCAGCCACTGCTCGTTATCCCAGATGTGCATGACGATGTGATCCCACCACTCAGTGCTTGTTTCCCGAGCCCAAAGGTGGTGTTCCATGGTGGTCAGCGCCTCTGTGAATGCCACAAGCCATCTTGTGTTGTAGCTCTACGCATGGCGAGATCAATGTCAAACTCCTCTTGCCTTTGTAGTTTAAGGACTAACTCCACTGCCACTCGTGACGTGTTCATCAAAGCGAGCAGCATATTGGTCAGCAGTTCGGAATCCATTCCTGCATACCGAAGAGGCAGAGCATGCGGTACACAAACCGTTGAAAGATGGCGCCAAATGCAGATGGAAGCACAGGGATTGCTGGAATGCGAAGCAATGCATCACGGAGCATTGGGACAGGACCCAGGATGCACCGCGACCCCCTCCACCTTCCCACAACTCTTAGTGGCAGAAGAGGAAGAGGTGCTCTGTGGGGTAGCTGCCCAGAATGCACCGCTCCGAATACCGCTGCAAGTGCCGCAAGTGTGAAAATGCTATTACGCAGGCAGATGACAGTGTGAACACACAGCAGCGGTTTCCCTTCAGTGCTCTCTGAACTCCCGACACTGTAACTCTGCCAGTGTAGACATACCCTTTTGTCAGCATAGCTGTGAAGTGCTGCAGCAACAGGTGTGCTCCCTCTGCATATCAGGGAGTTTGGGGAAGAATTTTGCCTCCCTGGGGCAAAATTCTTCCTGGATCACCCTTTTGAGGATGAGGGGTGGGTGGGTGGAGGTCTACTTGCAGCTTTTAGGGCACAGCCTATTGTGATGTGGCACAATTGAGACCTCTTGTGTTTAAGAAATACCAGTAAATATCTGATTCTAGCGGTAAAACAAATGAGTCAGAACAGAGGGAAATCAAATCTATGTACAGATCAGAGAAGAGCAGGTTTGCAAGAGGAGATTTTAGTTGACATTTACAAACTCCAAACAGGGTTCATAATGCCGGCCTATATCACCTTTATACACTCATCATAAGATCAGGAAGGCCATCATAAACAAAAGCTAGAGAAGAATATATTCATGACACACAGAAATGTGCTTCTAAAAAAAGTTACTTTTCTGCATAAAATAACCCACTTGCTGATATTTTAAAAACAAGGGAGACAGGAAAAGGGTGATTCAAGCAGCAACAAGTGTGGTTATTCTCAGGGAAAAATGTATTAAGGATGAGCTTAGACAAGCCAAGTGACCTTTGCTTGTAGCCAATTTTCTTATGCAGAGACTAAAATTATGTTTTAAATAGCAAATTAGATTGGTCCCACAGGACTGCAAAACTCTTGTTTTACGTATTCCAAATGTTCTTATTTGGCACAGCTGTAAATTTAAAATAATTTAAAAACAATAACATTGTGCTGTCTGTGCGGTTACTAGAGTTTGTTTATAACAAGTCTGTTATGCCCATTAAATTAATTGGATTTAAATATTTTAATCCATGTTTTATTTACTCAGCAAAAGGCTATTCATTATCAGAATATTATGGTTTAGAGCAGAGTGAGACTGTTTCTTTGTGTTCATGTGCACAACAAAATGTCCAAATTTTTTCAGCAGCATGTTTTACAGAGGCTAGAAATAATAAAACAAGCAATTGCGGGACATTGACTGCTGCCCCAAGAGTACATTTTATGTGTCTTGTAAATTCTAGAGTCCTGATCTTCAGAGTACTTGAGCACATGAGAACTCTGGTCATGTGAGCAGTCCCATTGACTTCACTGGAACTACTCAGGTGTATCAAGCTAAGGATATTTGCAAGTGCTTGCAAGACTAAAGCCGTAAGTAGTGCAGCGCTGAGCACAATGAGACCACAAACCTGACTGCAACCTCTGGTTGCAAAAATACATAAGAAGAAGAAATGGCAAAAGTGTGTATATTTTAAGCATGTAGCTGCTTTATAAATGCACATTTGTCTCCAGTCCTACACAGCCGGGAAACAATGAGGTGTAAAAATAAAGGAAGCAGGGACTATTCAAACGAACTTCTGACAAGATAGCAACAGGAAGATGATCAAAGTATGGAACAATTTATCTGAGGCAAGTGTAATATTATTATGCTTTTGTGTGTCACACTGGTGTCCTGTTAAAGGAAAAGGAGATGGCATTTGTTCCGTGTTCTGTCTAGCACATACTATCCTGCTGTAGAATTTACAGATCACTGACAAACTGTTTTTTTCCTTCTGGAGCTCCAGATACACTTGCTGAGCTCAGTGTTACATCAGTTCAGGACCGCAAGCCAACACCTTCTTGGGGAGGGGAGGCGGCGAGGGGACTTGAGATTAGGGTTTTGGAATTGACCTATATACACTGTGCAGTTTAGCTTTGTTTTAGAAACTCTGGGCCTGATTCTTTGCTGATGAGCAGCCACTTCCACTTATCCAAAGTGGACTCGATTCTGATTTCAGCCTCACTGGTTTTACACTGGTGTAACGCCACTGACCTCTGCAGGGTTACTCTCGACTTACACCAGCATAAAGAGGAGAATCAGACCCACTAAGTGCAGATTGAGTTACCATCGGTGTACGTGAGTAGAGAACTTTGCACTCACCTTACACAGGTATTCACAGAAACTACAGGGCAGGAGAGAATGAAGCTCTTTGACTCATTTGGCTAAATTTGGAACTGCTTTACATCCCATGGTCCTGATTCTTCTTCAATGGAAGTCGATGGCAAAATGCCCCTCTTGATCTTCCAGACATTCTGCAAGGCTCATCCATCTACCCAACTCTTGTATTATTAATGATTGAAATGATAAAGTTCCACATAAAGTACTGAGGTTTGGATCTTCAAAAATGAAGTTCTGCACACACCAAACTTACAAGTGTGCAACTCCAGGAGCACATGGTCAAGTCTGGGCTTAACTAGAAATGTAGACTGTAGACCAAGGTACCAACAAGTCAGCTCTAAGGTCCCTGCCAAACCTGAACATGCATTCTTATCCCTGCTTCTCTCACCTTTTCTCATGACTGCTGTCCTCTTGCTGATTATTCTGTCCTGTCCTTTACGACATTCAGGAGAGGACACTACTTTATTGCCCAGTGTATCCAGGGCACTCTCACCGCAGGTCATCCCATCTCTGGTTATATGTCTACAGTTACCATCACTTCTTTCTGCTTCCCCAGGCTAGTTTCTACTTGGGCCTTCTTCAGTCAATCTAATTTTAACCCAGCCTGCCTGGACCCTCTTAATTCAGCTGGTCAACCTGTTTACTTACCGTTCGCCTGTCTGTTCATCCTTCGACAGTACCATTTTATGCCAGAGGTCATCTTGTAGCAATCTGTGGTGTATTAAGTTGTGGTTACAATTCTGTGGGAAGATGGTTCTTTTCTATGGTTGCTCTCCCTATCCACATTAATTTAATCTCATTGCAACCTCTTGCTTTATGGTTGCTTACATCCCACATGCCTGGCCAAGCCCATCTGTTCCAGATGGCTACAGCTTTAGTGTACTGGCAATGCTCTTTCTTTTATGCCAGTGCAGAAGGTTCTCATTATATACATAATTTTAAAATGCTCTATAACATAATGGGGGATGTGGAGAATAAGATAACCATGTACAGGTATTTGATTGGGTCTTCTCCCGATTCAGTCAAAATTCCTACTGACTACACTGGAATTTTTATCTGAGTAAGAACTGTGGGATTGGGGCCCAAGGAATAAAAAGTCTTGTTTAGGGAGTAAGAACAATGGAATTAAGTTGAGCAAAGGAAAATTTAGGATATCTCCAGCTATATCCTAATTCCAGATCTATTTAATTTAACGTAATGACTCATAGACTATGTCTACACTGACCCACAGTTTGGACTATGGGGATGTGAATAGCAGGGTGCGCCAAAGTGCTGCTCTGTAACTCCCCCGTATGGATGCTGCAGGTGTGAACTAAAGGTTCCTAGTTTGCATGAATGTAGTCCTGTTTGAAGAGGCCTATGTTAACACAAACTAGATGCCTTTGGGTTCATCCCTGCAGCATCCACACAGAGGAGTTACAGTAGAGCACTTTGGTGTGTGCTGGTATTCACACCCTCTAGTCTGAATCACAGGGCGGTGTGGACAAGCCCAAAAAATGCCTGTCACCATGCCACCTACGTGCTAATTAAATTACATTACATTATTACATTATAAATTACAAAGTAAATGAAGTTCACCGCTGTCATTACCTCAGTTGAAACCACTGCTTCTGCCATCAGAAATATTTGCAGCCATTTTGTCAACCCAGAGCTGTGCTCTGCATTGTCTGGAACTTCAGGATGATTTTCAAGGAGATCCATCTCCAGAAGGACAGCCTGGAGATTACAGAAGAATGAGCGACCATTGCAAGTTCTGTATTATGGAAAAGGAGGTGCAAAAGATGATGAAAGGCACTAATGGCCAGCACATGAATCTTGGAGGCGCAATGAATCCAATAAGGTGTTGGAGTCACAAGCATTTCGGCAAAAAGAAGACTGCTGCATAGCTTCAGCTGTTGGCACGGACACCACCTCTGTTCACCTCTCAATATGCTCCTCCTGGCAAGCAAATTTAATTTCTGTCTTATCTGAGATGAGTCACAGCCAACTTGCCATCATCTGTATCCCTACCTCAGCTAGACACTGTGAAAGAAGTAGGACTGTAGAATCCTAAGGAAAAAAGAGGATAGAAATGACCATGTTGGTGACACTGCAGCCCAAAATATTTTACCATTCCCCTAATGGCTCTTCATATGCTTTGAAAACAAGGGGTGACAAGATGGAAACTTGTAGGTTTTTGAATGTCAGGGCCTTCAGGGAAGTAAAACTGTTGCCAGCATCTTTTAGCATGTCTTGTTCCCCTAGAAGTCTAAGGAACATGCTGCCAATGGCAGTGCTAGAAGTTCCCTCTTGAGTCATTTAAAGCTGGACTGAACAAAGAATGAGAGTACAATCCTGCCTAGGCTCTGAGAATAGACAAGAAGAACTATCAGGTCTCTTCATATCTAGCTATGATTTTAGTACTATACCACAGGAAGGGATAAGAAAGAGTATGTTTAAAATAATCAGTATAGCCAAATTCAGATTCAGCCAAATACCTGATAGAATCATAGAATATTAGGGTTGGAAGAGACCTCAGGAGGTCATCTAGTCCAATCCCCTGCTCAAAGCAGGACCAACACCAACTAAATCATCCCAGCCAAGGTTTTGTGAAGCCGGGCCTTAAAAACCTCTAAGGATGGAGATTCCACCACCTCCCTGGGTAACCCACTCCAGTGCTTCACCACCCTCCTAGTGAAATAGTTTTCACAGAATCACAGAATGTTTCCTAATATCCAACCTAGAGCTTCCCCACTGCAACTTGAGACCATTGCTTCTTGTTCTGTCATCTGCCACCACTGAGAACAGCCTAGCTCCATCCTCTTTGGTACCCCCCTTTCAGGTAGTTGAAGGCTGCTATCAAATCCCCCCTCACTTTTCTCTTCTGCAGACTAAATAACCCCAGTTCCCTCAGCCTCTCTTCATAAGTTATGTGCCCCAACTCCTAATCACTGGACTCTGTCCAATACGTCCACATCCCTTCTGTAGTGGGGGGACTAAAACTGGATGCAATACTCCAGGTGTGGCCTCACCAGTGCTGAATAGAGGGGAATAATCACTTCCCTCGATCTGCTGGCAATGCTCCGACTGTTACACAAGCTTCAAAGAGAAAGGTAACACTTGCCCCTCCCTAATTGTGTAGGAAATGCTAGAGATATCAGAATTTCGAACTGTAGCCTATTTAACAAACCCCTTCAGCCTTGCAAGTCCAATATTGCTTGTTTGTTAGAGCTGTAATGAAGAATGAGCCGGAAATTGCCCACTGCGCTGACAGAAAATGTCACACAGCTCAGAGTGTCGAAATCAATTATTATGAAAGCATGAGGTAATGTTTATGTAGTTCCAAATGTGATTTCTTTTTATTTTTGAGGTGTGTATGTGTGTGGTGAGTCGTGATCATCAGTAACACAGAGAGGAAGAAAGGAAAAATGTGCATGGAGTAACACATAACAGAACCCTTATAATTCTATTTTCCTTGTACCAAACAGGAGACTGAGAGTAGAAAGTTGGAGAGATTGTATAAGTGGCCTCCAGAAATGACTTCTAAATAGACCATTTAATATTCAGATATGTGATTTATCTGTGGGAGAGCAATGAGGCCCAAATCAAACATTGTTAAGTGACTTTTATGGGGGAAGAGATTATATTAAAGTTATAATATCCAGCCAAGGAAAAACATGGTGACAAATACAAAGTGACTCCACTTTTAGATCTTTTTTTTCTCTTGACAATTTGGGCCAGATTTTCGGATGAGAGCATTTAAGTACACCTGGAAATCCTAGACATGCATCTTCTGCACATGAAAATCCCACCTTTGGGCACATAAAAATGAAGTGGGTACTCACTTGCATATCCAATATGTGTAACTGCCCAAACAAATGAATTCCTCGGCATGAAAATGTTAAGAAAATAAGAACGTAAGAATGGCCATACTCGGTCAGACCAAAGGTCCATCCAGCCCAGTATCCTGTCTACCGACAGTGGCCAATGCCAGGTGAACCTAACAGGTAATGATCTAGTGATCTCTCTCCTGCCATCCATCTCCACCCTCTGACAAACAGAGGCTAGGGACACCATTCCTTACCCATCCTGGCTAATAGCCATTAATGGACTTAACCTCCATTAATTTATCCAGTTCTCTTTTAAACCCTGTTATAGTCCTAGCCTTCACAACCTCCTCAGGCAAGGAGTTCCACACGTCGACTGTGCGCTGAGTGAAGAAGAACTTCCTTTTATGTGTTTTAAACCTGCTACCCATTAATTTCATTTGGTGGCCCCTAGTTCTTATATTATGAGAACAAGTAAATAACTTTTCCTTATTCACTTTCTCCACACCACTCATGATTTTATATACCTCTATCATGTCCCCCCTTAGTCTCCTGTTTTCCAAACTGAAAAGTCCTAGCCTCTTTAATCTCTCCTCATATGGGACCCGTTCCAAACCCCTAATCATTGTAGTTGCCCTTTTCTGAACCTTTTCTAATGCCAGTATATCTTTTTTGAGATGAGGGGACCACATCTGTATGCAGTATTCAAGATGTGGGCGTACCATGGATTTATATAAGAGCAATAAGATATTCTCCATCTTATTCTCTATCCCTTTTTTAATGATTCCTAACATCCCGTTTGCTTTTTTGACGGTCGCTGCACACTGCGTGGACGTCTTCAGAGAATTATCCACAATGACTCCAAGATCTTTCTCCTGATTAGTTGTAGCTAAATTAGCCCCCATCATATTGTATGTATAGTTTGGGTTATTTTTTCCAATGTGCATTACTTTACATTTATCCACATTAAATTTCATTTTCCATTTTGTTGCCCAATCACTTAGTTTTGTGAGATCTTTTTGAAGTTCTTCACAGTCTGCTTTGGTCTTAACTATCTTGAGCAGTTTAGTATCATCTGCAAACTTTGCCACCTCACTGTTTATCCCTTTCTCCAGATCATTTATGAATAGGTTGAATAGAATTGGTCCTAGGACTGACCCTTGGGGAACACCGCTAGTTACCCCTCTCCATTCTGAAAATTTACCATTTATTCCTACCCTTTGTTCCCTGTCTTTTAATCAGTTCTCAATCCGTGAAAAGGTCTTCCCTCTTATTTCATGACAACTTAATTTACGTAAAAGCCTTTGGTGAGAGACCTTGTCAAAGGCTTTCTGGAAATCTATGTATACTGTGTCCACTGGATCCCCTTTGTCCACATGTTTGTTGACCCCCTCAAAGAACTCTAATAGATTAGTAAGACATGATCTCCCTTTACAGAAACCATGTTGACTTTTGCACAACTATTTATGTTCTTCTATGTGTCTGACAATGGTATTCTTCACTATTGTTTCAACTAATTTGCCTGGTACTGACATTAGACTTACCGGTCTGTAATTGCCAGGATCACTTCTAGAGCCCTTCTTAAATATTGGCGTTACATTAGCTGTCTTCCAGTCATTGGGTACAGTAGCTGATTTAAAGGACAGATTGCAAACCATAGTTATTTTTTTCATGAGCAAATGCTTCCTTTTGCATCGCAGGTGGAAAGGGTGTGCTTATATCAGAAATAGCAGCACTTTGCAATTATTTAGCATGTTTCATCTGGAGACTTCAATTCGCTCAGAAAGCATGAACTGTATCTCATATCACCCTCTGAAAGGGGCATGTCTCAGATTGGTGTTCCTGGGTCCAGGCCGTTAAAGGGACTTTCCCATGATGACACAAGCAAGTCAGGGTTTGCCTACACTAGGGTTTTTAGCCACCAGAGTAGCTACCCTGTATAAACCCCTAATGCAGGTGACCTTCATTAGTACAGTTTATCCTGGTTTCTCAATAAACTCAGTCAGTGTAAGTCCCGGTTTACACCAGTGCACCATGTCTACACCAGAGGCTTGCACTGAGACAGATATATTACTCTAGCTATAAGAAAAGGAGTACTTGTGGCACCTGAGAGACTAACCCCAATTTATTTGAGCATGAGCTTTCGTGAGCTACAGTGAGCTCACTGTAGCTCACGAAAGCTCATGCTCAAATAAATTGGGGTTAGTCTCTCAGGTGCCACAAGTACTCCTTTTCTTTTTGCGAATACAGACTAACACGGCTGTTACTCTGAAACCTACTCTAGCTATATCAATGCTAAAAATTCTTGGTGAGATCCTCAGCTAGTGTAAACTCTCACAGTCCCACTGAGGTCAATGAAGCCATGACAATTTACACCTACTGAGGATTTAGTCCTCTAATAACATAATGTAGACATGATCTCAGTGACAGAGCAGAGAATAGATCCCAAAGGTCCTGATACCCAGTCCCCTGCTCCGGGCAACACTGTCTCCCTTATTTATTTTGCCCACTTGTGTGCCCACATCTGAAAATCTACCCTTTGTAAGGTTTGTTTTGTTACACCTGACACTAGGTAGGTAAGGAAGAGCAAAAGATTTTTTTTGAGCTCAAAAGAAAAATGAACTAGTATGTGCATGTGCTTTGAGTTGATTTTCCTGTAAGCGTATTTTGTTTCATGATATGAGAGAACAGTTATATGGGATGAGGAGGACCTGGAGAAGCAGGAGAAGAAAGAGACAGCAAGTGGTTTTACAGCTTAACATTGTACATTTCAGATGTTACATTTATGTGCTTGCATATTTTTTCTTAATGTTTTTCTTTATTAACTTGAACATCCTCCCTGGGCTTATGAGATGAGAGCTTTTAAGAAACATTGCTAAGGGGAGTAAGTTTTGTTTCCCCAGGCTTTCAGAACTTACTCTACTGGACAATCTTACAACCTTTTCTTAATGTGTTCCCTCTTCTGGTCTCAAATGCTTAAATCTCTAAGTTACTTTTATAAAAGTAAATATCTAACAGATGCAGGAGTGCACCTTAGAGGTTGGGATGAATGTACTTTATCATCTTATCCCTTGCAATGATGTTTTCATCTGCTCAGGTGGTGAACACATGTGCTGTCTTCCTAATTTCATGATATATAAATATATCAAACTACATTTATGAATAAAGATAATGCAACAGTGACAGCTAAAATTTTCCTTTTCATGGTGTGGAATTGCACTCCACAAATTAGCAGAAAAATATGGGAATCCTTACACGAAAAAGATAAAACCCTTTTGCAAAATGTGTGCTCATATGAGCTGTCACTGTTTTATGAGAATAGCTGATATGATAGGGAAATGGTTGATCATTTAGTTCTCCATCCTGCTACTGCTGAAGCCAATGGCAAACTCCCCATTGACTTCAATGGGAATAGGATCTGATCATTTATGTTCAAATAATTATGGGTCAGATTGTCCCAGGTCCTTACATGTGGGATGTACAAAGATTTCAGCTCACATTTCCTGTGCCCACAAGTATCCATTTGAATGTATGAAACTTGTGTTTGCTTTTCATGAATATGCTAGCAAAGGAGTTTGTAGGAATGATCATAGAAACAGCAATTTTTGAGTGAATACTAGAGAACATTCATGAAGAATACATTTTAAGTTCATAAACACATTCACCCCAGCAACCTGATCCCAGACGGTAATATCATCCATTCAGGGACCATCACAGCCCATGCGATCTTCAAAGCTACCTAACACAGCTGGAATTTTGAACATAAAATATTTGCAGTGATCTGCCCTCAGACAAACCACAAACTAAGAATTATTCACAAAAATTATCCTTCAAATAATATTGAAAAGCAAAATAACTGGAGAAATCTCAAAGCCAGCTCACAAGCAGGAAAAGAGGGACATGTTTTTAAATAAATTCTTTGTTATGAAGTTTTTGCCCCAACTCGTTAAATACACATTGTTAGTTCAACAAACACTCTTGCATCCTGCCCTGAACATGCAAATAGATGCCTGAACATGCCCTCCCCTACATTCTCTCTCAAGTTCCAGCACTACCAGATCACACTGTAAGTAGACCTGGTACAAAAATGATAATTATTTTTGTGAGAAATAAAAAAAAATTCGTATGAAAAATTATACTGTCGGAACACCATAACCACCACATTTTTCATTTTTCAAAAACTGTTTCTAATGAAAATAGGTTTTTTTGTTAAAATTTTTCAAACTTTGAAAACCAAAACCTGAATTTTTTGATCAAAAATGGATTTTTTTTTACCAAAACCCAAAATTTTACCCCTGAAATTTCAATTTTGTATTTAATATTTTGATCAAAAATATTTTTATATAAAAATAATGTTTTGATAAGTAAATTTTGATGAGCTCTAATTATATGGTCAATGTCTTGGTTGCCGCTACCAGTACTAGCTATTTCCCACATGGATGATTTGCTCCTGAGTGATATTAACAATGGCCTGGGTCATCCCTTCTGCTCATATGAGCAAAGAGGACTGTATACAAGTGGAGCTGCCCTGGGTGCATAGAAAGGAGAGGGAAGGTACCACCTCAGCAGCAGCATTCCCCTCCCCTTTTCTCAGTAGGGTCCCTACGCTGTGTTTTGGGGATGGGACTAGGAGGGGATAGAGCAGGGAGCTTGAGCATCAAGTACATAGAGGCCTTTCCCTATAAGACCCCTGAACTCCCCCTGCCCACTTTGCAGCCCCCTAAACTTCTCTCCTGACTAGAAGGAAAGAGTACCTGAAAATTAACCAAGGATAACTCTTCTCTGCATTTGCCCTCTTCTGGCCCTGGCTTTTGATCTGAACCAGCGATTCCTGTGAAGATCATTGCCCCTGCTGTTTCTCTGTGGACAGCCAAAGTGGTGCAGCCTCTAATAGAAGAATAGGGAGTCAGAGGAGGATTCTACAGCGTATTTAACCTTAGCTAAACTAACCATCTTTGAAGCCAGACTTGCTGCTTGCTAACGATTCCTTTGGCTCCCCCTAACCCCCTCCTATCTGTCTTCTCATCTTTTCCTGCAAATTAAAGGTACTATCATCCCTTCTCTCCGTGACCAGAGGGGACAAAACCACAACAGGCAGGGCAGGGGGAACCTCCCTGGCATTATTCGTCCTTCCTTCAACCCAGGGAAGCCACTGTGCATGGGGTTTGAGCTTCACAGGTGGAGAGGGACAGTAAGGACAGGAGAGGGGAGGCCTGAAGCTGACATTTCTCCAGTCCCCTGCTCCCAAACCAAGGGACTTTTGTAGGTAAGTTCATGCTAACCGTGTCAGAATGTGGATCCCAATAGCCGTGCCCCAAAGTGAGGGAAGGTGCTGGTTCAGGAAAGCAGTGAAGCGCTTGCAAAGTCCATCCCTGTTCAGCAAAGCACTTCAGCACAGATTTAACTTTAAGCACTTTTGACTTTGACTTCAATGGGACTTAAGCACCTGTTTAAAGTTAAGCATGTGATCAAGTGTTTTCCTGAGTTGAGGTCGGTAAGAGGCTGTATTTTATGGGACAAGAAGAAAAAGAGGGGAGGCGGAGGTAGGAGTATATATATCATAATAATGATTAGCAGCCTAAAATAGATTCCCAAATGGTGTGGATGAGAAAGTTCTTGCGTAAGCCTCAGGAACTGTCAAAATCGTGTCCTAAATCCTGACCTCTTGGACGCACAGAGAAATAAATTAAAAAAGAGTAAGACAAACAGGAACAAAAATGTATGAAATAGAGACTGCTTGGGGAAATAATCAGAAAAAAGCAACCCTCCCTTCCCCCTGACACTGACATCCACAGATTTGCCTGCCAAGCATGTGATTTACATCCACTGCGAAAGGATTTTTTTTAAATGCCTAATAACATATTTGATTCTCTTAACCCTCTCCCCTTTTGTTACCTCTGTCCATGACATTTAAGAGCACAGCTGGAGCCCCCCAAGCTAACTGAAGTCAGATGATCGTCTGAGAGCAGCCAAACATCCCAGAAGCAGTAAGAGGCTGGCAGGCAGAGCAGCTTGACGGGACAGCAAACGGCAGTTTAAGGAGAGAGCGAGAGAAAGGGGAGAGGGAAGTTTGATCAAATTTGTCATGTCAATGGAAATATTCTTCTTAATGAAATATTGCATGTTTTTATTTTTCTTTTCTTCTGTTCTAATGGAGAAGTCATGCTGAACTATTTGAGGTATGTCAAGTATTGGAAAAATAAGCATGGACAGAACAGAGGCACAGATGTTTTCTGTGTTTGATTTTTTTTTTTTAAACATTAGTGGCCACCATGTGTTGCTGCATGACACAGTCCTCTGGGTCCCAAGCTGAACTTCATCCATTGTCGTTTGAGTTCAGTATCTCTGATCTAGCTGTTCCTGACCACATTGTAACTAAGGTCTTGTCTGCCCTGGGATTTCAGCCACCAGTGCAGCTCTGCTTAGTCATCTGACTGTGTAGACTTGGGATGCACCACTGGGGTTTCCTACCAGGGTAGCACAGTGCAAATTTGCAAGTGCAAATCACGACTAAGCTCAGAGTTTGCACTGGGGTAGCTACCAATGCAAATTGTGCTTCAGTGGTGCAAACGGTGACTAAGCCAGGGGTTTGCAAGAGTGATTTACCTCATAAAGGACAAGAACTAAAATAATTAGAAATGAGCTTGAGCAAGAAAGTTTGGAACGAAGGTTGAACTTTTCAAATAATAATGGGGAAGCCTAGCCACCGCTGCCAGCATAGGGCCAAATTGTGGCCAGCTTGCCATGGCAGTGCAAGGGAGGACTGAGGTGTAAGCTCTAGCCTTACTTCCTTGTGCTGGCTACCCTACATTGTGGGCAGTAGCGCAGCAGGGGAAGCCGGCTTTGCAGAGCCACTGCCTCTGCCGCCACTACACAGATGTTCAGGAGTGCGTGGGGAGTGGATTGCACCGTTGCTTTGCCCCCTCCTCCAGGAAGTGTCTATAATGTAGCTGTACTGTTGCACTGGGCCGCAGGTGCTATGCTGTGTGTAGACTCTGCACAGTTTACTTCGTCTCTCGAGCAGTGGAGAAACTAGGAGGGAGAGCGGAGTCATAATCTCCCTTCCAGGTTGCGCCTGGGTCAGCACAATAACCTACGGCCCCTTGCTCAGGGCAGATCAGTTAGTCACAGTCCAGCAGATAACTAGCTCATAGCTGAAGCTTAGAGACATGAGCATTGGCTTGAGTCGTGATCTTCAGTGACCAAAATAATAATAATAATCATCATCATCATCATAATTATGATCATAATAATCCTGCTTTCCAGAGTAGTTCAAGTCAGAAAATGTAAAAGATGCTAAACTCCTTACTTTTACTCATCCATCCCTGGCTATTAAAACCACAGATACAATACATCAGACCTGCCTGTTGCCTTTTCACCCACCCATCCAGCTCTCTGGAGCCAGGCTGTATAATATTTCTGTACTGAGGCGTTCCCTCTCACTCCGTTCAAGCCTTCTGAGCTCACTGCTGCTCTTCACCACACAGTGAAGTCACGGGTGACTGCAGCAATGTAAAGGTGAGTCCACTCACAATAAAAAGTTCAGGGACTGTGTGCCAGAGGAGCTGTTTTAAAAGCAGAAGAAGGTCATCAAGGCCATGGAGGGAGAATCTGAGAGAAAGAGAGATGGAACCAGTCATGAGGCCTTTTTTCTTTGGGAAGGTGTCACAAGGTGCTTCCTGCCAATCCGTGGTGGAGTATCCGATCTGATAGGGCCCAGTCTGCAGATAGGAGACCAATTGAATTTAACAGTAGCAGCATCCATGGCAAAAGGAATTTGAGTTGGTGAAAACTTGCAAATGTTAGTATAAGAGGAGAAGGCAAGAAAGCTCAATGTTGGAAGCGGGGAGAATAAAACAGGAGAAAAGAGAGGAAGAGGAGTGAGGTGACGGAGACAGATGGGAGAGGGAAAGGTGAAGAAAAGGAGAATAGATGAGGAAGGGAATGTAGGGCATAGAGAGTAGGAGCTGAGTTGTGGACAGGCAGGAAAAGGAAATAAGAACCTGAGATGAGCAGCCCAGAGGGATAATTGTTGCCTTGTTTCCCCATATTATCAAACACTCAGGCAAGTAACGAGGTTTGAACAATGTGATTCCCATTAGAGGCAAAGGGACTATCAACACTAAAGCGCTGTGCAGCACTTCGAAAACGTCAGGGGTGGCCATCCACCTGTTTAGAATTTACATCTGAAAGACACTTTTTTTGCTGAGGAGAGTCACCTCTGACCCCCTCACCTCCTCACTGCACATGCACACACAGACTCAGACTCCTGGAGAGGAGACCCTTGCCTGCCTGCCTAGCTGTTCAAAACCCCAGGTGGTTTGAAACAAGAATGATATAAAAACTGCTCAGATGAATGACCTAGGTTACAGTTTGCTCTTCTGTGCATGGGACCTGTTTTGTGGGTGAACATGCCCCCCCCCTTCCAAAGCTGTCATTTTTGCACATTCCATCATCACTAAATTCACTTTTAATGTTTGAAGAGACTCAGAGATCCAGTAAATCAGTATACACATTTTAGCAGAAGCCAGTGATAATGGAGCCATGGTAGCCTCTCTATAGTTCAGATTAAAATTAGTTTTCCATTGTAAAGCTAATATTCAACCCCCTACCTCAACTTCCCCCAACGGAAACTAAATCCCCCTACATACCATATCTCATCCCAGGGTGAGATTTTTCTGGGAAATGTTTTGGGAAAATATATAAAGGTTTAAATGTATGGAGGCAGATCCTTCCCCCCATTTTTATCAGTGAGTGCAATGCCCACTGACTCTGACATGCCGCCTCTATCAGGTAGAGCTGGGAAGGAAGGCATAAAACCATCATAGCTGGCTCTGTGCCTCTCAGGGATTTAGGGAAGCTAAAGGCACAAAGGAGGACTGAGCATGGAGCAGGAATCTGACCTTTACTTTGTGTTCCACCCCAGAAGTGGTTGGTGAAGTGATTCCTGTACAAGTAAAGTTTGTAGAGTACTCTCAGTTCCAGTGTGTTGGAAGGCACTATAGAAGTTACTGCTTTAGTTTAACTTCTGTACTAGGAGCTTGAATACTTACCTCAGAGAAGTGCAAAATATGTGAATAAGCACAATTTCTGTTATGCAGTAAACATGGAGTAAGTGAGGCTTCCAGGTGATTCATTTGGAAAGTGTCTCAGCATAATGAGAGCACCTCAACCAGGCAACCACTTGGGCTGTGTTGGCACTTGGCATCAGCTCTGGAGAGATCACTGGTACTCTATTTCCACCTTCCATGAGCTAATAGTAAAGTACAGGATGAGTAACAAATGCACACATATCTTATTGGTCTAAGGCCATATGTTGTTAGGCTACTAGAGGTAACAAAAACTAGGAGTCTGATCTCATATTGGTATAAATGAGGATTAACTCCACTGAAGTCAATAGTGTTACATTGGCATAAAACTGGTATATGTGAGTTCAGAATCAGCTCCTGGAAGGATATTCATGAGCAGAAATAAAACACTCCCTCTGGGAGAAATTAAGCCCAAATAACTCAGTAATGAGGCTTTATGTGGATGAAGTGAGGGAGATTGGTTAGTAAAATTGACTAACACAACTTTAGACCACTTCTTCATTTTACATGATCAGACAGACGCTGTAGCTCCTCTGAGCAACTGAGTGGAGTGTTAGGGACACTGAATACATGTAATCACAGATACTGTGGCCCCTTTCCACCACTAGACACCTCCATTGCTACCTTCCGCACTGGACTATGCAGGATCAGCAGAGAAACCTCCTCCATATTATGAAGGCACTGTTCAGGTACTTCTTCACCCACAGGTCCCAGTGCAGGTACCACTCCCTTGTTGTGCAGGATCACTGTCTGCGTGCTGATCCTCTCCACCAACAGTTTGCAGTCCCACCATAAGGCTTATGTGGTGCTGAAAACCCTCTGTGTGCCTTCTGTAACCTCTATAACTTCTATTAATATTAGCAGCATCAACTGGAGATGAGAAAGGAGGTGTGGACAAGGAATCCTAATTTTCTTTTCCTATTTTGCACCTAGCAGGTGAGTGATCTTAATTAGTAACATGAGTGAGAAATTCAGAACAACACAGAAGCAACAACACTTGAACTCTCTTAAAATGGGATCAAATTCTGCAAGTCTAATGAATTGATCTAGTATAGGAGGAATTTTGTTGGTATCTCAGTAAACTGTTTAATGTGCATTCAACTAAAAGGTTTCAGAGGTAGTGGGGAGAATCGAGTTAGCCAAAAAATGCATTAAGAAAATATGTGTTTTTTTAAAAAATGTAACTTTCCTGAGCTGTCGGAGGAGGGGATTCCTTTATGCCAAATGGAACTTCACCATCTTCTTGACAACTTTCAGATTCCAGTAGGAATTGAGGTTGCCTGTGAACTCAATGTCAAGTCCATTAGTGAGCTATTCAGGCATATCTTAATTAGCTGGATGTGTATTCAACTTGTAAACAATCTGTGCTTTAAAAATGTGTAACTAAGCTTACCAAAGCTAAACTCAGGCTCCTTTAAAGTCTCCAACACAAGGCACATTCAAATGCAAATAGCTTTGTTGCAAAAAACATCCAGGGACAAATTTTGAGCAAGATTGCGCTTGGCTCATGGATAGCTCAGGAGAAGGGTGCTGGAAGCCTTTGCATATATCATCTAAGGGCCAGATACAACTACTCTCTGTCCTTACTCCCTTGGGTCATGCAGTGACTAGGGGTTGGGAGAGGAAGGCAAAACCAATGCCCCCCGCCCCCCCCCCCGCCCCACAAGTCCACAGCACAGGACTGGCTCAGTGAGGGAAATAAGCTGCATGCCTGGAACACAGGGCCATCCGAAGTGGGAGTTCAAATGGAACTGGACCAGACCAAAAGTTGGGTGTTTTTTAAATAAAACACCTTTATTTCTCGTTCTTTTCTTCCTTCGTGAGGCCCTAGCCTTCTCAATTTAGTGCCCCTAATGGTTTATTAGAGTCCCTGTTTAGTGCCCCCGTGTGCCACTCGGGAACCCATTCAGTACACCAAAAGGTATATTTGAGTCCACAGTTAGTGCCATGAATGGACCATTCAGGACCAGGCTTAACGCTTTGTACAAGTCATTGATGTCTACACCAAAACAGAGGAGGTTAGTACAGAGGTTATTTTAGAGAAGCTGAAAAAAGTCAGTTTAGATATGGCTGATTGCAGGGGACAAAGCTATGACAACAGAGCTAACAGGGCTGCAGCATACAAGGGGTTCAAAATCGAATCCAGCTGGTAAATCAGTATGTCTTTCATCCCACGTGCTACCCACTCACTGAATCTTGTTGGAGAAGCTGCTGCAATGGTTATTCTCCAGGTTGGTTTATTTCTTGGAATTGTCCAAAGATTGTATACTCAGCTTTCCACTTCTACTAGTCATTGGGATGTGTTGAAAAAGCATATTGGCATTACATTAAAATGTCAAAGCGCAACAAAATGGTCAATAGGGTAGAGGCAATCCATCCACTTCAAAACCAGGTTGAGGGTGTTTTTGATGCTTTAGACAAGATCAAGGCTTCACACAATGTTAAACCAGAACTTAAGCTGGAACATGCTGGAGTTTTTATTTCATGTTTTGGCTGAGATATGGAATACTGTCTTATAAAAAATTAATTATGTAAGCAAAAAGTTGCAGAATCCAGATCTTGCCATTCAAATGGCTCGTGGTTTACTGGGTGTCCTTCGAGACACTTTCTTGGAATTATGGTCTTTTGGATTCATTGTGTGTAAAGAAGCTACTGCTTCACGGGCTGAAATGGCTAGGAAGGTCGCTTTGTAAAAGCACTTAGTGGTGAGTGCTGGGTTTTTTGCAGCAGCGAGGGGGAGGGTCTGGATTTACGTCTTCAAAGTGGGCCTGGAACACCCTTGGCATGGCACTGCCTGAAGGGTTTTAGCAGTGGGCATGTTCCCCCTGTGTACCAAGGAGCTAACAAAGCAATTCTCCTTGAGAGACTCAGGTTAATTCTTCCTTTATGACTGGCATGTTTCTGCAGACTCCCTAGCTCTGGGCTGTAGCTACATGACACAAATGAGCATTTTCCAAACAAAACTTCTAAGGATTTATTTTTCTGGAGATGCTGCATTGACTTTTTTCCATTCTTTTCAGTTTTTGGACACAAATGCTGACTTAGATGGGTATTTTGCTTGAGTAAGGACTCCAGGGCAAGTGTGCAGGGCTGAGTCCTGAACAGTTAATTTCCCTTGTATTTCACAACTCATCTCTGCACAACAGCAAGTGGAAACCTGGAAAAGCAAGTCTTCCTTGATGAGAATAAGAGAGGGTTTGAAGCCCTAACATGGTCACTTCGTTCAGAGATAGAAATATAATGCACAGGGCAAAGCCATTTCTGGAAATGCCAAAGGATCAGTCATTTTTCTTTGCTGTTGATGTTTTCCCAGAACAGCTAAATAAATGTCTGTAGTTGCTGTCCCAAAGAAAAATGGTCTCTTCCCAACACTTGGATTTTACGGGTATGTAGTAATGTTTTATGTTAGAACATTACCACAGGATATACTCAGATCTCTACAATGAAACACCTCTCCAACCAACCCCTTCAAAATCTTCACCCAATCCTTTGGTCCATAGCACAGTTATAATGAATCATCATTAAGTGATTTAGTTAGAAGAGACAGGAACTGCACTATGAGTTAAGAGGTAGTTCATCAAAGGAAACTCCATGGGAGCAGCCTGAAATGGTTATATGAAATTATATCAAAGAAGCACAAGCAAATTCTATAACTGTGCTTTAGGAAATCTAATTGTGCCCTAGTAGGATTTATCAGGTGGATTTCAGGCCTGTAAATAGTAAACGAAGAAATAAACTTAGATAAGAGTTGTTCCTGGAGCATTAATAGTGCAGTGTTTCATCGTAGTGTTTATAGGGCCAGATTGTTTGAGCCCTTTACACACATTACTAGGCAGTTACTCATGCAGGTAGTCCCACTGAAGAGAAATCCCAGTTGCAATGGCCTAGCTAACCTTCAAAGGCTTCTCAAGAACAAGATACGAAAAATAGCAGGTAAGTCATAGGACAAAACAATATTTTATCTCATTTATTTTATCTCATTATTTTTTTCAAATTTACAAAACAACAAGAGGCATCTATCTCCTACTGAAGATGCCTTTGGCTCTTTGCAGCGAGAGTGAGGGGCTCACAATCTGGCCCCTTATTGCTACTAATATCTACATGCTGAATCTTGCAAGCCGCTGAGAATTCTGGCCCCAATCCAGCAGATCACTGAAGTAGACGAGCAGTCCCATTAACTGTAACAGGCATTCAGTCCCTGTTCTCTTCCCCATGCTCAAACCCATGATGTAGAGAGCCCCAATGTGCTTGTGTAGAGGGTGAAGGGGCCTCACCTTAACTGTAAGTTTGCCAGGAAAGGAGGAGTCTCTAGAAGGAGACTCAGCCTCATATGTTATGCTAATCTTAGAATCCCTCAATATTGTTTTGTTCACATTCATGTTTGTGGTCACTATTTAGTGCTTTTGTTTCACCAAAGACAACACGTGCCACTAACAAAACTGCTGCCTCCCGAAAGCTAATATCTCCATGCACTTGATCCATTGCTTTACTTATTTATGGGACAGATTTCTTTCCTCTCTCTTGAGCCTGGAGTGTTGCCCTGTAGTATATGCAGCCTCTGACAACCTGGATCACAATGGCTGTCTGGTCTAATCTATTCAGTGAACCAAGCACAGGTCATCGAGGAAGATCAGCCATTCAGTCAAACAGGTTGTTTTAAATTTCTTAAATTGAAAAATATTGAGTCAACGATATTCCTTTTTCTGGGGAGAACAAAAATAAAGGAATGGCTAGACTAGGAATGAGTTATATAAACGATTGCACAAAGACCGAAGTTGTTGGCACTGTTAACTACAAAAGGATGGCCATAAGGATCATTTTCAGCCTGTCAGCTTACACTATCTACACTATATTGAATCCCTATATCCAATTATCTTCATCCCGACTTGGATCAGTCTGTGTAGGGAGTCCCACAAATGCCTGGTATGCACCAGAAGTCTGATTATAGCCAACCATGAAACTTTGCCAAGTCTCCTGAACAAAGAAAAATCAATCCAAGTGAGCTATTTATCTTACATTTTATTTTACATGAATTGTCTCTTGATTTTCACTGTTATATCATCTACATATGGAGTTGTCACAACAAGATTTTTCTTATCTATATCATGTTCTACTAAAACACCAATCATGTCTTTTACATAGGTCTGGTATGTATAGCTACACTTTTCCTCATGTTTAGTTAAATTACAGGTAAAACAAAAGAAGCCTTGCCATTATATATCACAGCTGTAGACTCCCAACATCAAAAACTTGAATTTACTAGGGAACATTCTAACATATATTTCCCTATATAGATAATGCATGTGAATAATTATAAATACAAATAATAGACTTTTTCAGGCAGAACGCTGTTAGTTTTATTATTATTATTATTATTTATTATTATCAGTTATAGTACCACATTGGTATATTCTACAGCTTACTATCTAGAAGCTTGCAAGACATATTCTCCACTCCACTAAATCTAAGTGGCCAGAGATAGCTAGTGGAGAATTCTTGCTGTGTAGACTCCTGCATCAGCTGACCATCCACCTAGGCACAAAGAGGAGGAGGGCTGAGTAAAGACTCAATCAAGCCTGGTATGTTTAATTTAATTTGAGAGTTCATTGGGGGAAGGGCCTGTACTTTTAAAATTTTCTGTTAGCTGCCATCCACATATATGGTGCTAAAAGAAATAGTAAGTGGTCATGAGACTTAAGTTTTATGCACCTCACTCCATGCTGGGGCCCTGGTTCGGTGCTCACTAAGAGCGCCTCCTACTGCATTGCCGACATATCTTCCTGCAGTACGCTGAGTTTTCTGTGGAGGTTTTCTGTCCAATTACCAATCAGTTGTTTAGTAGCCTGACATCATCACAGCTCAAGGAGGTGTGGCCTCCACTCCCATACACTGTTCTAGCTATGTAATGTACACCTGCAAGGTACTGTATGCGCTGATGAAGACCATCCTGACTGAAACTTACTGAATATGGAAGATCTCTAAAGAAGAATAAAGAAATCTTGTTTATATGAACTCTTCATCTGGATGATTTAAAATACTTTGACATTTATCTATATTTGTATTTGGAAAATGAATCAAGAATAATTAAATGGGAAAAGTAACATCTGTCACCAATCAATAGACTTGCAGGAAAATTAAAATGGTATTTTTTCTCCTGAAATCAACTGGTATGTTTCATTTTTCATCTCATGCCATTCATTAAGATCAGATGCATTTTACTCTAGCTGTGTCAGACCTTGGAATTACTAAGTAATAAAGTCCTGAAGGCCAACGGCATGGGAACAATGGAATGTGTAACAATATAATCAGGAGCAAAATCTATATTTAATATGTGGCATTCTAACACCATAAAATATTAAGGTTTTTAATCTGCTTTGTTCTTTGAGGCCAGGTTCTACAGCTGCTAAATTTTTTTAATCTTGTGCCATTTTATTTTAGCCGATGCCTTTTTATTTTCTTTGTTTCTGACTTTGGAAATTGTTATATAAGACACATGAAGGAGACAAGTGAGAGAGTACAAATGGATAAAACAGTCTATACTGCGCTTAGCAAGTGTTAAGCAGAGCCAATAATTTTTTTTTTACTTGACAGTCTCTTAATCTTTCACAGTGAACACAGTGATAGTTTTTCTTGTTTCAAAAGCTACCATGGCATTCAATAGTAACCATTTTATGGCTGGGATTAGCTGAGCTCTATCATTTCTAATGAAAATGTTGCTTTGCAAGCTGGGAAAAACTCGATCTCAGTCCAACAAATTTCAGCTTCACTCAGGGTAGCAAATGCCACACGAAGCAGTAATTCTAGCATTCATTTTAATAGTAATAATATTAAATCCCCAAATTGTGTTAAACCTATGTCAAAGGGACAGTGCTAAAACTATATTAGGAAAAGCCAGGAAGCTTAGAAATAAGGAAAGAGGGTTCCTCTATCCAAAGGCCTAAGGAGAGAGACATAAGGCTAATACTGCAGTGAACTCCAGTTGCCCTTGTAGAACCCCGGTGAAGCACGTAGGGCTATGTGTGGGCACAGGGATCCGCCATATGGAGCCCATTGAAGCATCAGGGCCTTAATTTACACCATTGTGTCTAAGTACTGTATACCATCAACACATATGGAGCCCAGGGGAGAAGGGCTCTTTCTTTCTCCCAGTGTCTCCAGTGGGCTGGCTTGCAGAGCAGGGGAAAAGCCCACACAAGGGAGTGGAAAATCACGTTCTTAGATAATGAAGAAAATAATGGTGAAATCCTGGCTCCAAAGTGCCTGGGAGTTTTGCCATTGACTCGAATGGAGCCAGGATATCACCCATTCTCTTTTTCTTGGGTTTTTTATTAAATCTTGAGACTTCTGTGAGTGGTGCACTATTCTTTTTGTAGCTGTGATGAATACTGTGCTCTACAAGGGTGGATTTAGGGAACATACAAGCTACCCCGATAATGCAGAAAGCCTAGTAATAATCAAGGCAGGATAGCCATCTCTCCAGTTCCGAGAACAATAATAGTCTTCATTTTCATACTAATCTCTGTCAACCTACAAGCTTAACCTGTACTGCTATTAAAAATTCCCTAATGTATCTCTACTGATTACTGTATTTGTAGTGTGCCATGGCTGTGCATAGTCCTTGGACACAGTAGTTTTGCTTCATGAAATACAGTTTCAACCTTAGCATATATTCAGCCAGAGTATCACAGACAGGAGTGCGTTGAATATAGGGCCTTCTAAGACGAACCATGGAAGAGAACACTAATAATCCTAAGGTAAGACTTGTGTCTGTGATAACATACAAGAGCCAGTGAAGTAGTGATTGAGGAGCATTATCTGTAAACTCCGTGTGAAATGGGCAGGGATTAGTATTTTCATATATCTTCATTCACTAACATTTCCCCAAAGTTGACACTTTTGGGGCCTGATCTTGCAGTCTTCACTTAGACAAAACTCCTGTTGATGACAATGGGAGTTTTGCCTGAGTAAAGACTGCAAGATAAAGCCATTGTGAATACAAAGTAATGAAGAAACAGAAGGATTTTGTCTGGTTTTATTTGGAAAGTTATCCATGTAGAGCGCAAAGTGGCTTTTCCTGCTTAATGCAGTACTTCACAAGCTGGACTGACATAGTTCCCATATTCCCTAGCCTGAACATGATATAAACATAGAAGGGAAGACATATTGGTTATTGTAGCAGATAAGAGGAAAATGCTCGCTCATGACTGGTTGAACGCATTATTATCCCTCAGGATACTTAGATTGTAAACTCTGTGGGTCAAGGACCAATGTTTGTTCTGGGCTTGTGCAGCACCTAGCACAATGGGTTCCTGGTCCATGACTAGGGCTCCTAGGTGTTGCTATGGTAATACAAATAATAATAATAAGAGGAAGATAAAAATGTATCTCTTAGACCAGTGCTGATGTCTGCCAACCATGACCAAGGTGTTTCTTCTGGTCTTCAACAATTTAGACAGAATGGCAGATATAGTACATTTCAATAAGCTTTATGATTTCTTGTCCCTTAAGGTAAATATTTGCCCTCTAGATCCATAAAAGATATGGTCTAGCTCAATCTCAGGTCATTAGGCTTGATGCAGGAATTGCTGGGTGAAGTTCTATCTAGGATGTTATGTAGGAGTTCAGACTTGATGCTCATAATAGCTCCTTCTGTCTTTAAAACCTATCAATCTAAAAATCTTGATGTGCACACAAAAAAAGTTCAGTATCTGTTTATTATTGTATTGTGAAAGTATTGTCTACCCCTTCTGCTGCTGTTGCTCCTTTGGTCAGTATCAGTTGGGGATAGTCTATCAAAGACTGGCTTCTTCTATATGGCAAGTTGATTAGCAACATTCAAATAATCAAATCCAGATCAGTAAGCCAATGAGTGGTTTGGAAGAGGCTCATTGTACATCTGAGATGCCACTGGCAAACTATCAAAAGGGCACTGATTTACAATATAGTCCAGAGTTTGCCACTAATGTCCATAGTCACATCACTCTCATGACAGTGAGTATGGTAACACCCAGTGTTTCATGTTCTCTGTGTATATAAAATCTTCCCATTGTATTTTCTACTGCATGCATCCGATTAAGTGAGCTGTAGCTCACGAAAGCTTATGCTCAAATAAATGTGTTAGTCTCTAAGGTGCCACAAGTACTCTTTTTCTTTTCACAGTCACATTGTGCATTGTCTCTCATCTTCCAGAGGTGTAAGAGATGACAGCACCTGCCATGAGATATTCTGAAATGGTTCAATGAGGACCATTGTTTCCAGGATAGTTTGAAACTTAGAAGTTCTTTTGTGGGGTCAGCAATCATGTGTTGTTTTAGGACATTAGCATTGTCCCAGAACTTTTCCAGTGTGCCTCAGGATTGAATGAGGGTGCTTTAAAAACTTTAGCCCAATCCCAAAAAGGGTTATGAGATTTCAGGCATATCTTCAGAAGATTCTGGAGGTACTTACGAATTGGTAAGTGGCCATGATTACATTTTGCTCACAAACTGTGTGTGTGTGTCTCTCTGGATTTTGGGTGGAGGTCTATGTGCCAAAGTAGGTAACCATTGAACAGGTGTTTTAATGTTCCAGTTATGATTATCTGAGTGACATTAGGATGTGCATCCAGAGATTTGGTATGTGAGCAGCCTGACCAGACTGGTGCACAATATTCAGTGATTAAGTGGACCACTTACTGTTGGAAGTGTGTACACACTGACACCCCAGGTTGTGCCTGTAATTTTTGGACAAGGCTGCTCCTTGTTTGTATCTTTTTTGCATGTCTTTTCCAGATGAGCTTTAAAGGTCAAGCTTCTATGCAAGGTTACACCCATGTCCTTCAGATAGGGTTCATTTTGGACCCATCGACCACAAAAGGTGAGATTGAGTAGTTCCTTGGCAGCTTTGTTGTTTAGGTGAAAGTCTGTTACTAATGTTTTGGAGGTGATTTGGGGGGCAGTTTCCAGTACTAAAAGTATTCCACCACTATCAGTTGAGAGGGTGTCACCAGTGGTGATGCAGTCTTTGCCTTGTGCTGCAAGAGACAGAACATAGACAAAATTGTGTCAGGTAAGTCACTAATGTAGATGTTGAATAATAAAAGAGCCAGCATGGATCATGGAGGGAGAATGCTTTGTTGATCTGCCCATTCAAAAGGATGCAGTAGCTACGGTTGCTTAACATTATGGCCAGGAGTCACATAACGATATGTTTGTAATGAAGGATCCATCTGCAGCACACAGCATTAGACTGGTTAGTTGCGCTAGGGTGCTGAAGAGAAGATGTGGACTTATAGTAAGTCACAAAGAAAATCTAATAGAAAGACAAACTCCACAACACAGCTAGGAAACATGGTATCAGACAATGATGCCAACATTCATCCTTAAGTGGCGTGGCACTACAAATACCATGTTCTGCCCACTGTCTGCATTTACCCACCCACATGGACACTTTGCCATGTTGAATATACATTAGGATATCATACTTTACTACTACCGTAACCACCACTGGGTACCAATACATATCACAGATGAATGACTAGCTGCTGATGGATAACTGGATGGTCATTTTCTCCAGAGGTACAGCTCATCTTTTCCTTTCCTCTTTCTTCTCTTTCTTTCCAGTTTTGATAATAAACAAGGTTTTTCGGGTACCCAACAGATAGGTAACATGATTAGTCGGGACTGTTTTTATACTTGCCTTGAAGGTAGTCTGGATATTTCAGAAATCAATAAAAGGCATTTATTGATCATGGGCAGAAATAGCATATACAAGAGGTTAACGTTTGCAGTTTAAGACTAGGACCCAGGGGTTAGTGGCACATCACCCATTTTGCATTGTATTCTGACTTTCTTTAGGCAGGACTTTGTTGTAATGCACAGAGTATCATTATATGTGAAATAAAACCTACAGGTTCTCATTAACATTAAGGCTTCTTCATACTGCTCTGGCAGCATAATGGGGCCTTAAAGTGTTTATAGGGTATCCACCCACCTCAAAGCCCCTGTATACTGATAGATCAGGGCTAAGGGGCCCTACTGTAAATGAGAATCAGGCTCTACATGTGTTCAATATACAAAGTCATTTTAAAATCCAGGTAGTCAAAGCCAGGTTGCTGTCCTGCTTTTTGAGGTGGACCCAGTTCTTACTCTGGATATCCTAGGATATGCAAGGAGTTCCTTTTGAACAAGTCTAGTTAAATCCTGTGAGATGTGGTATATGCAGTTCAACGCTATTTGTCTAGATTGTCGCATCAGTGACTTGTTTATCTGAGTACATTCATCCAGACGTGCACTTTAAAAATACATATAGAAAACTAACATCCATTTAGCTGTTACCCTTCATGTAACCCTTCATCCATTTAGCTGTTACCCAGGCGGATGTAGTATTTTTCAGATCGCTTGAGTTAGAAGTAATAGTTTCAAGTTAATATAACAACTGTTTTCCAGCTTTTTCCATCTTGTCTTAAATCCTGATATTCTTACTGTTCTTATGGCACCTTTATTTCATCTATCTTTTCAGGCCCAGGAAAAGTTTGGCAATCATTTTGCCAGATGGGGGAGGTTACAAGGTTTTTCAGTCCCATCAAGTACGATTATCCTTAATTGAGTAGTTATTTTATTGAAGTAGGGGCCACTACCTGGATTGTTCTTTAACAATTTTACCAGATGGACAATTTTAACAGATACCCATACAAACTACAGTACTTTTATCAATTACCCAATAGGTTTAACACACATTGTGGCTTATAGTAAAGCTGATATCAAGACATATCAACCCTCACCCTTAGAGGGGGCCTTTTTCAGACTGAAGGGAGCACACTGTGCAGCCTACTTTATAGACTTAGTTTACCATGAAAGAAAGGGATACCAAAAATGTGCACAGATCTATTTTGCCTTTCTCTGGCCATGGTTGATAAATTTCAAGCAGTTTGACTTAGAAGTGCATCTTCGGGGATCACGTGTGAGATGAAGGAAAGTTCCTTTAGCTCAAGTGTGGAGCACATGACTGGGAAATGCAGTACATTTTGGAGAACCAAAGAAAGTCCAAAAGGTGAACTTCTCTCTAAAAATTAGTTAATTCCTGGATTTTCATACTTCATATTATCTGTGAAGAAAATAATTGAATAGTGAAGTTGTTGGGATAGGACCTGTATGTCTATCTCCAACTTTCCTAATAAATGCACACTGCTACAACTAACTGCAGAGATAATGGAGCGGAAAAGCATGAAGTGACTGTCTTTGTATTAGCAACCTGTTTTCAGGAATTCACAGCCCAGTTGTATAAAAAGTCACCCTGTGCTTGACCTCCAAAATCGGAGCTCGGGAGATATTTTTCTTTCATAATATTGTAATGCCTGTGTTGAAGTTATAGCAGTGCTTAAAAAATAACCTTCTGCAAAAATACCTCTTTACTGTTATCTATTCTTCCCTCTCTGTGTGTCCCCATTTGTTAATTTATTCACCAGTTGCATGTTGTCTAAACCCCAGATTGTGAGCTCTCTGGGGTAGGTACTGTCTTTGTGCTATTTGTTTGTACTGTGTGCTGCAAAGAACATGGGAGATGTGTTTCCCATATTTCATACATATAGGGCTCAATCCTGTAAGTTGTGAGCACCCTCAACTCCCACCAAACATCAGGCCTCAGATTCCCAGAACTGGATCAAATCCCAAAGCAGGGTAGATTCTACCCCAGCCTAATCCCCACCTTACACACAAACCTTTTTTTCCATGGATTTTCTTGAAGAAGGGTATTTTAAGGAGGGATTTGAATGATGAGGGTTTTCACATGGCTCATAGGGATAGTGAGGAATTTCCAAGTAAAGGGGGTAGCATGGCATAAGATGAGTGGAAGGACACAAGAAGAGGGTGAAGGAGGATGGTATGGTTGAAGTATCAGCAGCAGGTGAGGAAAGGGAAGAAAATAGAACTGAGAAGTAGGTGGCTGGAATTATGTGTGGCGTTTTAGGTAATACCAACAGGCTGGAGGAATGACATGGTTGGAGCAGCAGAAGGGGAGAAGGTTATTTTAGAAACAGTATTTTGAACAGACAGAAGGAAGCCAATATGTGGCCAAGGGTAGGGTACAGAGGATGAGACTTCAGTAGCCAAGATGAGAGAGTGTCAAGGCATGGAGTGAAACTTTTACAGTGGCCACAGAGAGGAAAGGAAAGGTTTTAGAGACATTCTAAAGGGAAATCTGACAGGACTTGTCAACAGTTCAGATGTGGGTGGAAATTTGGAGGGAGAAAAAGGAGAGAGAGAAGTTGAATACAACAGGGAGCCTAGGGGAGAGAGAGTGTAGTAGGACATTCAATGGGGATGGAGAAAGGCGGGGGAGAGGATATTCTAGGTGGCAAGGGAAGAGAGGGAATTTCATTTTCCCAAGGTTTAATTGGCATGCTCAGCAAGTCACCCGGGATGAGATCTCCGAAAGACAAGAGGAGATATGAGACTGATCAGAGAAGGAAAAACTTAGATAGAGCTAAATTTGGAAATCATCACCATAGAAATGGTAGGTAACGTCAAAAAAGTGGCTGATGTCAACCAGGAATAAATAAAGGGAAAGACCAAGAAACAAATCTTGATGGGTGCTGACCAAGAGATGAAAGAAGCAATGGAAAATATCAATATTTTCTTGGCAGTCTGGAATGCCCTTTGGAGCTTCTCCAATCATTATGCCTGCTTCTGGGTGTATGTTGTGTGCATTTAAATCTGTACAAAATGTAATGACCAGTCCCACTGGTATAAACAGGCAGACTGTTTCATTTTGCAGGTCCATGATACAGATCAAAAGCTCATACTAATCAAGCTTATGAAAAGTAGTTACTGCACATGGCAAAGTCATTTTCACATCTAGTGTCCCAGCCATTTACTTTTTTAGAACCCCAAAGGGGTTTAGAGCAATTGGACTAATTCCTTAACAAATTGCCTTTGTAAACTAAAGCCATTTTTAAATTTTATGAAACCAGAAAACTTTCTCTTTTGTTGTTCTTCTATAACTAAAGATGTCCAAACTAATTTTTTAAAACTCTGGTCTTAAAAATGAGTCCCAGGCTGAGATGTCATTTGGAGCCAATTTTAATGTCCGAGCTTGGAGCCAATTTTAATGTCCAAGTTATAAAGGATCCCTGAAAATAGCAACTTTTAATGGAAATGTTGAAATTGCCCAAGCTTTGGTGAGGCAAACGTGCCACTATAATAATATAAAATATCTGTTTTCTCTATATCCAGAACCTTACCACACTCTTTCTGTGAGGAATTTATATTACTAGCATAGAATTCCCAAATGGAATGTGTATTCTTTATTATTAAAAAACCTTATATGCATTCAACTGGATATTTTTCTCCTTGTTTACATATTCTAATATTTAAATAATATCTTAAAAGATTATACATAAAGTACTGTCCCTTCCACTTCTCCCATTCTCAGTATAAATTACCAGTAATTACATTAAATCTTGACTGAACTTCTTTTTAGTATGTTCTCCAGAAAAACTTCCCTACATAGCAAAGCATAAACTTTCCTTAATCTTGGCATTTTGCTCCTCAGCTGCTGTCATTCCATCTGAAGCATTTACTTTGAAATGCCTGCCAAATATTTTTGCCCCAGTACCACAATAACAATGCAGCAATGTGGGACTGATTCAGCCCAGTGCATTTGCAACGAAGGCAGCCTACAGGAAGACAGACTGTAGAGAATGGCTGAAGTATTACGTTCTCAGCGTGTGATCCAAATCCTAAACAGAATCTCTACATGTTATTAAATTTCATCCTTTACATCATCCAAGGTATTGTTTCTTCTGATAAACAAGATGTGTTGTACTGTGTGCTGCAAATGTGTACTATGTGTGTTGTTTGCATTTTGTTGTGCTTTTTTTCTTTCAAAAATTAATTTCAAAATATACATGTTCTAAAGGGTAACATTGGGACCCATCTTCAGCTGGTGGAAGCCTGCATAGCTCTATAGTTCCATGGAGCTACATGAGTTTAGACCAGCTGTCTATCTGGTCAATCATTTTGGATAGGGTGTATTTGTTGGAAGAGAAGATTGAAGGTCTGGAGCAACAGATATCGACCCTGCGTTGCATATGAGAATCTGAGGATTTCCTGGACAAAAGTCAGGATATGCTTCTACGGGCACAAAGCTCTAAAGATTTAGAGCAGGTTGCACACCGGAGCCAAGAGGCCAGTGAAGAAGCTTGGCAACATGTGACCTCCAGAAGAAGAAGGGGGAATGTCCGGGTACCAGCAACGCAGACACAGGTGAGTAACCGTTTTCATGTTCTCTCCACAGGTACCATTGCGGAGAGTGGACCAGATGATACGTGTGGGGGGAGAAAGCAGAAGGAGACTCCGCTGGTTGGAAGGCATGAGATGCGCTGTCGTAAGGTTGCGGGTTCCATGACCACCACTCCCAAGAGAAGGAGGCGGGTGGTGGTGGTCGGGGAGTCTCTCCTCAGGGGGACTGAGTCATCTATCTGCCGCCCTGACCAGGAAAACAGAGAAGTCTGCTGCTTGCCAGGGGCTAGGATTCGCGATGTGACGGAGAGACTGCCGAGACTCATCAAGCCCTCGGATCTCTACCCCTTCTTGCTTCTCCACGTGGGCACCAATGATACTGCCAAGAATGACCTTGAGCGGATCACTGCGGACTACGTGGCTCTGGGAAGAAGGATAAAGGAGTTTGATGCGCTAGTGGTGTTCTCGTCCCTCCTCCCCATGGAAGGAAAAGTCCGGGGTAGGGATCGTCGAATCGTGGAAGTCAACGAATGGCTACGCAGGTGGTGTCGGAGAGAAGGCTTTGGATTCTTTGACCATGGGATGGTGTTTCATGAAGGAGGAGTGCTGGGCAGAGACGGGCTCCACCTAACGAAGAGAGGGAAGAGCATTTTTGCGAGCAGGCTGGCTAACCTAGTGAGGAGGGCTTTAAACTAGGTTCACCGGGGGAAGGAGACCAAAGCCCTGAGGTAAGTGGGCAAGCAGGATTCCGGGAGGAAGCACAGGCAGGAACGTCTGTGAGGGGAGGGCTCCTACCTCATACTGAGAATGAGGGGCGATCAGCAGGTTATCTCAGGTGCCTATATACGAATGCACAAAGCCTTGGAAACAAGCAGGGAGAACTGGAGGTCCTGGTGAAGGCAAGGAATTATGACGTGATTGGAATAACAGAGACTTGGTGGGATAACTCACATGACTGGAGTACTGTCATGGATGGTTATAAACTGTTCAGGAAGGACAGGCAGGGCAGAAAAGGTGGGGGAGTAGCACTGTATGTAAGGGTGCAGTATGATTGCTCAGAGCTCTGGTACGAAACTGCAGAAAAACCTGAGTGTCTCTGGATTAAGTTTAGAAGTGTGAGCAACAAGAGTGATGTAGTGGTGGGAGTCTGCTATAGACCACCGGACCAGGGGGATGAGGTGGATGAGGCTTTCTTTTGGCAACTCGCAGAAGCTACTAGATCGCACGCCCTGGTTCTCATGGGTGACTTTAATCATCCTGATATCTGCTGGGAGAGCACTACAGCGGTGCACAGACAATCCAGGAAGTTTTTGGAAACTGTAGGGGACAATTTCCTGGTGCAAGTGCTGGAGGACCCAACTAGGGGGAGAGCTTTTCTTGACCTGCTGCTCACAAACCGGGAAGAATTAGTAGGGGAAGCAAAAGTGGACGGGAATCTGGGAGGCAGTGACCATGAGTTGGTCGAGTTCAGGATCCTGACACAGGGAAAAAAGGGAAGCAGCAGAATACGGACCCTGGACTTCAGGAAAGCAGACTTCGACTCCCTCAGGGAACTGATGGGTAGGATCCCCTGGAGGAATAACATGAGGGGGAAAGGAGTCCAGGAGAGCTGGCTGTATTTCAAAGAATCCCTATTGAGGTTACAGGGACAAACCATCCCGATGTGTCGAAAGAATAGTAAATATGGCAGGCGACCAGCTTGGCTTAACAGTGAAATCCTTGCGGATCTTAAACATAAAAAAGAAGCTTACAAGAGTGGAAGATTGAAAAAATGACCAGGGAAGAGTATAAAAATATTGCTCGGGCATGTAGGAATGAAATCAGGAGGGCCAAATCACATCTGGAGCTGCAGCTAGCAAGAGATGTTAAGAGTAACAAGAAGGGTTTCTTCAGGTATGTTGGCAACAAGAAGAAAGCCAAGGAAAGTGTGGGCCCCTTACTGAATGAGGGAGGCAACCTAGTGACAGAGGATGTGGAAAAAGCTAATGTACTCAATGCTATTTTTGCCTCTGTCTTCATGAACAAGGTCAGCTCCCAGACTGCTGCGCTGGGCAAAACAGCAGGGGGAGTAGGTGGCCAGCCCTCTGTGGAGATAGAGGTGGTTCGGGACTATTTAGAAAAGCTGGACGTGCACAAGTCCATGGGGCCGGATGCGTTGCATCCGAGAGTGCTAAAGGAGTTGGTGGCTGTGATTGCAGAGCCATTGGCCATTATCTCTGAAAACTCATGGCGATCGGGGGAAGTCCCGGACGACTGGAAAAAGGCTAATGTAGTGCCCATCTTTAAAAAAGGGAAGAAGGAGGATCCTGGGAACTACAGGCCAGTCAGCCTCACCTCAGTCCCCGGAAAAATCATGGAGCAGGTCCTCAAGGAATCAATCCTGAAGCACTTACATGAGAGGAAAGTGATCAGGAACAGTCAGCATGGATTCACCAAGGGAAGGTCATGCCTGACTAATCTAATCGCCTTCTATGATGAGATTACTGGTTCTGTGGATGAAGAGAAAGCAGTGGATGTATTGTTTCTTGACTTTAGCAAAGCTTTTGACACGGTCTCCCACAGTATTCTTGTCAGCAAGTTAAAGAAGTATGGGCTGGATGAATGCACTATAAGGTGGGTAGAAAGTTGGCTAGATTGTCGGGCTCAACAGGTAGTGATCAATGGCTCCATGTCTAGATGGCAGCCGGTATCAAGTGGAGTGCCCCAAGGGTTGGTCCTGGGGCCGGTTTTGTTCAATATCTTCATTAATGATCTGGAGGATGGTGTGGATTGCACTCTCAGCAAATTTGCGGATGATACTAAACTAGGAGGAGTGGTAGATATGGTGGCAGGTAGGGATAGGATACAGAGGGACCTAGACAAATTGGAGGATTGGGCCAAAAGAAATCTGATGAGGTTCAACAAGGATAAGTGCAGGGTCCTGCACTTAGGATGGAAGAATCCAATGTGTCACTAGAGACTATGGACCGAATGGCTAGGCAGCAGTTCTGCGGAAAAGGACCTAGGGGTGACAGTGGACGAGAAGCTGGATATGAGTCAACAGTGTGCCCTTGTTGCCAAGAAGGCCAATGGCATTTTGGGATGTATAAGTAGGGGCATAGCCAGCAGATCGAGGGACATGATCGTTCCCCTCTATTCGACATTGGTGAGGCCTCATCTGGAGTACTGTGTCCAGTTTTGGGCCCCACACTACAAGAAAGATGTGGAAAAATTGGAGAGTCCAGCGAAGGGCAACAAAGATGATTAGGGGTCTGGAACAAATGACTTACGAGGAGAGGCTGAGGGAACTGGGATTGTTTAGTCTGCAGGAGAGAAGAATGAGGGGGGATTTGATAGCTGCTTTCAACTACCTGAGAGGTGGTTCCAAAGAGGATGGTTCTAGACTATTCTCAGTGGTAGAAGATGACAGGACAAGGAGAAATGGTCTCAAGTTGCAGTGGGGGAGGTTTAGGTTGGATATTAGGAAAAACTTTTTCACTAGGAGGGTGGTGAAACACTGGAATGCGTTACCTAGGGAGGTGGTAGAATCTCCTTCCTTAGAAGTTTTTAAGGTCAGGCTTGACAAAGCCCTGGCTGGGATGATTTAATTGGGGATTGGTCCTGCTTTGAGCAGGGGGTTGGACTAGATGACCTCCTGAGGTCCCTTCCAACCCTGATATTCTATGATTCTATGTTAACTATTATAACAAGGTTGATGACTATAGAGCGACCCAAGTTAGTTATTCCAATAGCAAAAACCAAAGAACTAGATACTCTGTGTGGCTCTGTTGTTATACTTTTAATGTGGATGCACAAAGACCAGTTTGCAAAAGGCTAGAACACAAAAGGCCTTTAGCTCATTCAATCCTGACCTTTTTCTTGACCACCACTTCAGTCGAAATAAGAGGAATCCTCCATTAGAGGCTCAGCTGGGAGAGACCACCCTAGTCATAGCTCATTTCACTTCTGCTGACCTTCTGCCCATCAAGGAAGAGATTAAAATATAGAGCAGGAACTTTGTGTAGTGCAAATGTCTTCAATCAATCTCCCTTTCATCTGGCTCTTCAAATGCTTCAGACCTGAGTAAGCAGCTGAAGATTCTGCAAACAAGAATGAGTAAATGTAAAGACAGAGTTTTTTTCTTTGCTCTGGTGCAGGATGATCTGTTTACCTTTCTGAAGGAGCTGTCAGCAAAGTGGTCATCATGAAATACGAAATCACAAAGGGTGCACTCTTAGGAAAACAAGCACATGTACAAACTCGTTGCCTCTGATTTCAGAGGGTTTTTCTTTGGTATTTGAATTTGGCAGCGGACTTCCGTATTTAGCTCTATGTAGACTTTTAATAGACCTTTGGCCAAGTACCGTAACTGAACCTGCAAATATTTACTCGCTTGCTTATCTTTACTTGCATGAGGTGTCCTAGAAGTTTATACATATGAGTAAAGTTAAGCAGGTAACTGTTTGAAGATTCTGAGCTTATAGAGTTACAGTCAATGGGACAACTCACATGCTTAAAGTTAGGCATCTGTAAGTATTGCAGGATCAGGACCATAATACATTAAATGTAGATGTGCTGGTCCATATGTGAACAACAAGAACCTCTGTAATTTCTGCTAATTGAATTGTCTTCTCTGCTCTTTGTGGATTTGTAGATTTTCCCTATTGGCCGTATCCTGTGTATCCTGAATAGGAATTTTGGCTCTGGGGCAGCAGAATAAAGAATGAAGATGGGAGTACATTATATTGAACAGAGAATATGTGGAGAATTCTCCATGGCAGAAGAGCTGACTGTGGATGTTTTCATCCACAAAGTGTGAAGCTGAATGCAGGTTAAGTTGAACAAATGGAATTTTATTAAACCCTGTGCACTGCTTTGTCCATGTGGCAGAGTTGCTTCCAGCCTAACTCTCTGCATTCCCTGGTAAGGCAACTCCCATTTTTTCATGTGCTGTGATCTATATACTGCTTACTGTATTTTTCACTCCATGCATCTGATGAAGTGGGTTTTAGCCCACAAAATCTTACGCCCAAATAAATTTGTTAGTTTCTAATGTGCCACAAGGACTCCTCGTTGTTTTTCCCATCAATAATAGTCTTTCCAGGGAACATGGGACCTCTGACTCCTGTTCCATTGATCATGGTACATGGATGACTATCTTTTAGGGCTTAATCCTTGAATAGAGCACATAATCAAAATAGGCAGGCTGTGTGTATATATATATGACTTTTCAACCCGAGTCTGAAGTAGCTGGAGTGAAGCCACTCCAGAGAGACTATTGGAGGCTATGAGAAGGAATAACAGATGCAGCCTGTGTGAAGTTCTGTGTTAGGGAATCTGTGCTGTAACATAGAGATCTCTTTTCTGTGCTCCCACTCCACCCATACACACCCATTCCTATGCAGAGAGATGATGCAGGTCTTGACTGTGTACTATGCAGTGCATTCTTTGTGTAGGCTTTCCAAAGCCTGGCTACACACATACACACGCAACATAATTTTATTTCTGTTGCATCCTTGGCTTTACACACTTCTCAGAAGGCAGTGTTAGAGAATTTGGCCTTTAATTATTAGATACAGGAGAACTTTGCTAATTGACATTATTGACTGGGAGATGCAATGGCAAAAATTAGGGTTCAACTATGTCACGAATGCACAGGCTTTTGTGTGAAGGAGTGTGGAGCCATGTACCCCTGAGGCTGTAGCCCATAGGGCTACCTTGCCTTTGTTATACTCACTGTGTTGCCTTCATTATATTCTGCCTTTATTATATCCAGCAGTAATGCAAGAAATCTACAGGCCTGTATCCTATAAGACATTGGCTTCAGCAGTTAGCATAATGCTTGAGCCTGTGAACTTTGGCACAGATAAATGACCTAATGGTCACCCCTAAGTTTTGGGGAACTAGAAACAGACTGTGAAGGGGAATTTTGTCCGTGATGACATCAGCCAACCACAGAAACATGAGCTAACACCAGCTTTTGGGTAGAAAGACTGAAAATGTCTGATCACAAGAGTGCCATAGCAATGGGTTGATGTACATGATAATAAGTTAAGATCATTAATATACTAACCTATAGGAGAATGATACCCCAACATTAGTAGGGTGAGGAAATACAAATAAGGAAAAAGGGAGAACCCCTACTGAATATGCATCAGACATAGGGTGTCCGTGTAACATATTATAAAAGCTGTATCCCAGCCTGTGTGCAGGAATGGAGAGAGAGGTAGCCCTTGGGAGGTGCCAGAATGATGGCCACTGGTGATGAGGAGGAAGGTGATGGTGAGGAGGAAGATAGGAACCGTCCCTTTACTTCTCCAAAATCAGTGACTTCATTTTAACAGGCCATTGTTCGGAGTGTGGAAGGAGAAAAGGCCCCTTGCATGCTCCTCTGTCCCTTGTGCACCCACAACAGGGTCGGTTACAGTCTGGCCCCTAGCAACTAGGTGACATATCTTGCTCCCACTGAAGTCATACATTTTTGCCATCGCCTTCAATGGGAATACAACTCGGCGCTAAGTGAACAAACATGATTTTAAAAAAATGACAGTTACAGTACCATAAAGTAGCCTTTGTTCATTTATTTTGATGAGTGTAATAAACTTTACATTATTTACAATTATACCACATAGTACACTGAGAAATATGCTGCAGTGTATTGTGTGAAAAGAATGAGGTCTTCTTAATATGGAGAATTCACTATAATATTGTGTCATTAACTGATGAAAAGTGAGGGGAAAAGTAAAGCAAGATCAGTGGGTACTTTGTGAGAATTATTAGGGTTGCAGATTAGTGAAGTTACAATAGTCAAGATACTAGTGTGTGACAGTATGAACAAAGGAACAACCTCAAATTGGTTGCATTACTGTATATTTAGGGGTCAAAACCAAAACCCAATCAAGTCAATGGAAAGACTTTCACAGGTAGAAATCAGAGATGAAACAGACCTAATTGAAAAATGAATTAACTTTGCTGTGAGAAGCTGGGGCCTTGCTGCTCCAAAGTTGTTTTTGCAGGTGAGATCCTGCATTCCAAATCTCAGGAAGTCTAAAGACTGGACAGGTTTTAAAGATGAACATCTGCCTTTGCATGCTATTGTTATTCCCAGGGAATCATTTTACAAAATTGACACCCGTTACCAAAAAAGAAAAGAAAAAAAAAGAGGAGTTTGGAAGACATTTTATTTATACTGTAGCTAAATCTGCTTGAGTTGTCTAGTCCCAGTGAACCATACAGTATTTTCATCAATGCATAGTTCTCTTGCATTTCAGTATTTGTTATGAAAACCAAAATTCTTACTCTGAGCTATTTATGCTGGCAACACTTCAAAGAGAGCAACTCCTTTACTTCATGCAAACCTCTGTGGCAGTGAGGAAGAATCCCTCTTGTAAGATCATTTATATCTTTTTAACCTTTTGCTATGGATTTGTCTCAACAAATTTTGTTCTTAATATGTACCTAAACTTTTACAGGAACCTGTTTGGTAAACTATTGCCATAAAAAGGAAAGTCCTCTTCTTCAGTGAAAATAAATTGATCTGTGAATCCACAATCTTTTAGCTTCTTCTTCACTTGCTGGCAAAATAAACCCTATTTCGAAGAGGTAGTAGTACCATAATGTCCTAGTTATACAGAAGAAGGGCAGCCATTGTGCTGTATTGCTCTTGTAGGTCCAAGATGGTGAATATAAAGTTCAAGCTGTGGTAGAACCTCAATAAATAGAGGCCTTCACTTTAGTCAGTCTACAGCCAAATCTGCTTGCATTACACTAGTAATTCCACTGATTTTAACAGGGCTACATATATTGGGCAAATTTCAAGTGTTTTTAATTTCACCTCCATTATTTCCTACATAGTAAGAATTTTTTTTATCACAAATCTTTGAAATGGTAAGTAAATTATGCCTATCAGTTCTCATGTATCCACTATTTTAATTCTTTTCAAATAATTCGAACAGGCCAAGAGGTAGCATTTATCTTACAAAAGTCTCTTTAAGGGAGCCCAGGATCTAGACCTGCATCTATAGTGCTGTGTGCAGTCAGGCTATCTTGCAAGAGAACCTGGAGGTTTGGGAAGAGAGCATCTTAGCCCAGTTGCATAGGAATGCTGCACTTATGTGGAAATAAAAAATGACACACTGTGATAAGGAGCGATATAACTTTGTAATCCATGCCCAATGTAACTTAAATAAAGAGAGAAATTTACTTTTCTCTGGCTTCCACCTATTTCTGCTATGTTTGGAATTTAACATCTGGGAGCACACCAGGGCCAGGTTAGAGCAATCCAGCCCCTAGGTGCACCACAGTAGGGATGTCATTGGCTTCGCGCTGTACACAAACAGTAGACCCAAATTCCCATTTGGATTGGTTGTCACAGGGCCCCCTATTCCTTCCCAGGGGCAGTAGCACTGGATCTTCTCCTCATCCACTGGAGTGACAGCAGGACCCCCACACATTCCTTGGGACCAGCAGAGGTCCCCTATTTACCCCTGGAGGCATGGGTTGCAGCAGGGGACATCCCCATACTGCAGCATTCAGGATGAACATGCCTAAGTGGATGGGCCATACCCACTGCACTTGTCCCCCTCCTATCAATGCAGAGCTTTCTAGGGTGCTGTTAGCTGAGTCAGTGGAGACCCAGAGCAGCAGGTCTTGGAGTTAATACCCTCTTAAGATGCAGGGGGCAATTTAGACCTCTCCAAACTGTTGTCCGACACTGTCTGCAGACTCAGGCAGTTATCACTTGTTTAGTTACTTTCAGGTTGAGTTTACTTTTCTTTGCAATCACAAGCTCTAGAAATGTACTTGTTTAAAAATGAGAGCCAAGATTTTGATGTAATCCAGGAGCTAGTGCCATAGGTGCAAGTCTACAATGACGATGGCTTAATTCAGACCTGGAGCATACAGGTACTTTTTGATCATTATAAGCAAAGGATGCTTCAATATAAACTAAAATTTCAATAAATTGTAAGAGAGTTGAAAAATGAATTAACAGTGTCACTTAAAAAGCTCTAGATTAAAATAGCCGTTTGCTGTTTACTTTGGAACATACCTGGTTTTGGTCCAGTATAATCAATACATTTCTCTGGTCAGAGATGGCTGAAATGGCTTGCCTTCTTCCTGGCACATATATAGTTCCATCTAAGTCTATGAGTATTAGGGAAAGAATTAGGTCTTAATTCCCTGGAGTCAAACCAAGGCACAACATAAACACTGTTGTTCCGGTTTCAGCTTCTTAAGACTTTCCTCCTTTCCCTTCACAGCTCTAATTACCTCAGTCTATGCACAGAATCCTCCAGTTGTCAGTCTCAAAAAGATTTGGGAAAATGCTGCGAAAAAAAGATATTAATGAATACTTATGCTAATTACAACTTCCAATTTACTTTGACAGTATACACAAGTCCTTTTCTTCATTTTCAGTGAACATGTGTACTCATTTGCACATTCGCATGAGGGGTGACTGGATAGCCCTCTTGAAAGCTATTTGTGGGTCATCCAATGAATCATCCAATCAGGGAGGCAGAAACACTATAATATGATGTCGGTGAACTGATTACATAACATAAATAGCCAATTGGGAATAGCAAAAAGTAGAGGCAATAGTTATAGTTACAGCTGGTAGAAAATTAGAATTTCCAACCCATGGGAAAGTCTGATATTTCAAAGTTTGTTTTTGTCCTGAACTGGGACAAAAAGGCTAAATATTGAAATATTTTGCAGAAAGGGAAGTTCCAAAAAATATTATATTTGAAATATGTCATTTGGACATTCCTGAATTGAAATATTTCCTTTCACATGGGTTTGACATTAATGTGTTCCCTTTTGATGCCCACTGGGAGATGAGGTTCAGATGCCTCAGGCCCCCATTTTCCGCTATGAGCTGGGTTCCCCAGATGGACTACTTCTCCCATGATGCACCATGGTCACGTGACACAGATGATACACCACATCAGTTCAACCAGAGGTACATTAAATAAGATATAGTCCAGTCAATAAGCCCAGCCTTTGGGGACTTGAGGAGAATGGGTATGTGAGGCACTCGAACAGTTTCAACTGTAGATCCAAATGGAAATGAAGTTATTTCATTTTACACACCTTCTGGAGATGAATGCATGGCTGTGCAGATAGTGTCGATGGGCAGGCTTCAGTTTCCTTGACTATAGGATGCTGTTCCAGGAAGGAGGTCTACTGGGAAGAGATGGGGTCTACCTGCCCAAAAAGGGAAAGAGCATCTTTGCACACTGACTAACTACCCTAGGGAGGAAGGTTTTAAACTAAGTTCAAAGGAGGTAGGTGACAAAACCCTCCAGGGAAGCACAAAAAGGCAGAAGGTAGATGCTGAGGTGGAGAACTCAGAAAATTACAAATGGGACATAGAAGCAACAAGATGGAAATCAGTGGGGGAATCTGCTCACCATCTTAGATGTCTATATAAAAATGCAAGCAGTATGGAGAATAAACAGGAAGAACTGGAAGTATTAGTCCATAAGGTACATTATGATTTAATTGGCATCACAGAGAGTTGGTGAGATAAGTCTCATGACTGGAATATTGGTACAGAGGGGGAAAGCTTGTTCAGAAAGGACAGTCAGGATAAAAAGGAAGGAGGTCTTGCATTATACATTAAGAATATATACACTTGTTCTGAGGTCCAGAAGGATGTGGGAAGCAGACCAGTTAAAAGTTTCTAGCTAAAGATAAAAGGGATAAAAAATAGGGATGACATCATGATAGGTGTTTACTATAGATAACCAAATCAGGAAGAGGACGGCATTTCTAGAACAAATAAAATAAATATCCAAAACAACAAGACCTGGTTGTAATGAGGGACTTTAACTACCCAGACATCTGTTGGAAAAGTAATATGGCAAAACATAAAATTTCCAATAATTTCTTGGAATGTCCTGGTGACAACTTTTTGTTTCAGAAAGTGGAGTAAGTAACCATGGGGACAGCCATTTTAGACTTCATTCTGACCAACAGGGAGGAATTGGTTGCAAATCTGAATATTTGCAAGATGAAATTCAAGAAAGACAAGTGAAAAGTACTTTACTTACAAAGGAAAAATCAAATGCACAACTACAAAATGGGGCATAAGTGGCTTTAGTATTGCTAAAAGGGATATGGGGTTATAGTGGATCACAACTGAATCTGAGTGAACAATGCGATGCATTTGCAAAAAAGGCTACTATAATTCTCGGAGTGTTGTATGTAAGATATGAGAGGTGATTGTTCCCCTCTATTCAGCATTGGTGAGGTCTTCTCTGGAGTACTGTGTCCAGTTCTGGGTGCCACACTTTAGAGAAGATGTAGACAAACTGGACAGAGTCCAGAGGAGAGCAACAAATATGATAAGATGTTTAAGAAAACCTGACCCATGAGGGAAGGTTTAAAAACTGGGCATGTTTAGTCTTAAGACAAGAAGACAGGGCATGGAGGGAATCTGATAGTCTTCAAATTTGTTAAGGGCTGTTATAAAGAGGACTGTGATCAATTGCTCTCCGTGTCCACTGTAAGCAGGACAAGAAGTAATGGGCTTAATCTGCAGCAAGGGAGATTTAGGTTAGATACTGGAAAAGGCTTTCTAACTATAAGGGAAATGACACTCTGAAATAGGCTTCCAATGGAGTTTGTGGAATTCCTTTCATAGTAGGTTTTTATGAACAGGTTGGACAACCACCCGTCAGGGATTGTCTAGGTTTACTTGGTCCTGCCTCAACACAGAGGGCTGGATTTAATGAATTCTTGAGGTCCCTTCCAGAACTACATGTGTATGATTCTATTATTCTGATTTTTTCCAATGGAAAATTGAAAAATGTTAGCAAAATAGAAATTTTCCTATGGAAAATTTTGTTTTGGCAGAAATAGCATTTTCCATCAAAAAACATTTTGATGGAAAATTCCCAGCTAGCTCTGGTTGTGGTCTGTGAATAATTTACACAGAGAAAAGGGGGCTAAATGCATTGAATAAGTTGCTTATGCAAATAGCTATATTGTTAAATCCTGAGCATAGGTGAAGGGTATTGAATGTTGATTCTGATTGTCTTGTGAACACCTATTGTGTTATCTTTGTAGTTCTTTAGCTTAGCTTTCACTATGTTTCTTTCTCCTTCAAATCACACAGAAAATGACCTAATCTCTTAGGGTCAGATTCATATAGGGTAGCACCTTACTCCATTATTTGAAGAGTAACTTAGTTAATACTTAAGTAATATAACCTTATCACAATTATAACATAACAAAGCTGCACCATACCATGACCTAACGATGTTGTAAAGGGCATATTTAGAATCATCTTTCCACAGCCTTCAGTGAAGGCTTGCATTATTCCCAGGTAACCTTCTTGTACAGTTTGCCCAAGATGGGCTAAAAGGAGCCCCTTGCAAACTGAAACAAGCTATTTGTTCTCTATTTCCCAGGAATTGCCTTAGTGGGGATTGAAATTAGCTGAGAAATACGTACATTTTTGTTGTTGCTGAAGCCTGAACAAAGTTAGGAAAAACAAAAATCAGGATTTCGAGCATTGCACTGTGGTGAAATCGAGGAGGGTTTTCATTAAATTACGGTGTATCTTCCCTGACACCAATATTCAGAGAAGCACATTTTAAGAAATTTCTCCAGGCTCCTTTATGTCAGGTGAAGCATGTAAAGGACTTAAGAGTCTGGGTATAAATTTCTTCTGTGTCATCATTGCTCTTCAGGTCCACCATCACCCATAGAGAAGACATATAGATCCAGAGACACACACTTTTTGAAGATTGGTAGATCATGCTTTAAAGAGACAGCTGCTAACAGCTACTCATATGTATAACTTGCTCCAGTTTTCAAAGCTACATGGTACAGATCTGAGGAGAAAGACCCATAAGAAAGAGGTCAGTAATTTATTAATTTTTATTATTGCCAGCAACTTGGCAAGAGATCCATATACAATGAACGTGTCCAATTTATTATTGATATTCATCTTTGTGTGTTTGTTAAAGGTATTGATAAGCCTCAGGAAGTCAGTTAATCTGACTGAAATGAGTAGTCATGACAATTTCATTGCAATATATAGTGTTGTGAACTGTGCGATTTTATCATGTGTTCTTGTTGTTACAAGGGTTCTTATTACCTGAGAATCTCATCTTTAATTTTTTTTGAAGTAAATTTCCATCTCTTGTAATTTCAGAGAAAAGTTTAAAAACTTGAACCCTAAAGTCTCCAACACTAGAAGACAAATAGAAAAGAACAGATTTATGTTTTCAAAATTCATGATTTTTAAGCCAAACAAGATTTTGGTGCATGACTCATGATTTTTGAACATTTGGGGTTGGCAATACTGAATATAGATTTCTAAATAGAAAATTACTAAAGAACATCTAATATACACAATTCAAGTAGGGTGAAATTTATTCCTGTGTAGAGTGCCTGCACAAACATTATATACCACTTAAGTGCCACTTAACCTTCAAAATAGAGTGTGCGTGATATATACGGCTTATGCTGGCCCTCATCACAGAGGTGAATTTTACTTTTAATTTAACTGAAGTGTGAAAACACACACAACAATTACAATCATTTCCTTGGAGGATGAGTGATGAATTATTAATATTTATGCATATTTTAGGACATTTGTACTCTTTTGTGCTTGCTTCTATTTTTTAAAATGTGAACCTAATAAAACATGATTAAACAAATCAGCAGTACACACAAGTGACAATTTATTGTCTGTTATATTATTATTTTTATTAGTTTTTAGTTTATCTTATTCTCTATTGTTCATAATGTTCTTTTGGAAGTTCAAATTCATTTTTCACACCAATTTTGTCTTTTTCCATTTGGTCAAGATTTTCTTTTCTGGGCTTCCCAGGGGATTCAATCAGAAGTATTTATATTTGTTTTTATACACGCATTATAAATGCTGTCAGCAGAACTCTTGGAAAAGTGTTTGTTACTTAACTTGGACTCATTCCACCACCTCTCCAGCAGCAAAGCAGAGAACGTAGTTGGTGCTCCATGAACAACAGCTATTGTTATATTAATTGCTTTTTCTTTCTTGGAAAAAGGTTTGTGGATTTTGTATTTTTAGGAAAACAAAATAACAGCCATGCATATATAGAGCCCAATCCAGCTCCTGCTGAAGACAATGGAAAGACTCCTGTTGACTTCACTGGAAATTGGATCAATCTCTTAATATCCAGAGGATATTTCTCAGCAGATTATAATAGATCTAGGGCAAAATTTACAAACCTGGGTGTCTAAATTGAACTGCTAAGTCCATACTTATATATTGAGGAGGGAGTCTTCAGCTGACATGGCTTCAAATTCATTAGCATTAGAGAGTATGTCCACACTGCATACCCCTTACAGTGGCATGTAGAGTACATACACCTCTAGCAAGGGTATAAATGGCAATGTAGATGGTGAGACACTGCTAAGCTGAGTAAAGACACACTAGAACTTTAGGGATATACTCAACACAACTCTCTACACACCCAGGCACTGCCTCCCCTATCTACACTGTTATTTTTATCAGTGTAGGGTCCTGCTGCCTCCTTGCTGCCAGAGCCTTTCCCCACCACATAGAGCTGCTGGAGCCTTTCCCCTTTGCAGGGAAAGACTCTGACACCACGAAGACAGTGGGGAAAAGCTCCAGCAGTGGGGAAAGGCTCTGGTAGAGGTAGGCAATGGGGAATCCCTGCTGCTGGCACCTTTCCCTGCTGCCACCCCTCTGCCAGAGCTTTTCCCCACCTCAGTGAAAGGCTCTGGCATTGGGGAGCCTTTCCCCACTGCCTCGTCCTGCCAGAGCCCTTCACTTCCACATGTACCTATGCACATTGCAGTGTAGACACAGTCTGCTTTTCACTGCAGCTTGTAACTACATGTACTCTACACAATGCCACTGGTGCTGTGTAGTGGAGACATACCCAGTGTTGGTTAGAAAAATTCCAACAAAACATTGCTTGCCAGAATTTGCTGATACATCAAAACTGAAACATTCTGCAGTGATGCTTAGATTTCCTTGATGTCCCAACAGAAATGAAGCAGGACTTCTAGGGCCTGCAGCTACAGGGCAGCACACCCAGTGGTATGTTCTGGAGCCAGGGCTCCATTCCCCTCTGAGGAGAGTTTTTTAAAATTTTGGATTTCATTCCAAAACCAGAATACAACCAGATTTTGAAATATTGAAAGCCTCTCTGAACTGGAATTAACTTTCTCCACCCAGCTCTAATTAGCTGGAATCTTAACAAGGCTTTTCAATTGTGTTAAGCTAACTAATCTGAGCTAACATAATTAAAAATCCTCCTTGTCCATTATAATACAAAGACATCACAGAGCTGATTCTCCACTGCTTTGAATCTTATGTAGTTATTTAAACTTGTGCAATGTGGATGTAACAATCTAATAGATCAGAAGTATAACATTTTGCACCCAAATTACACAGGAGCAAATGATTACATAAGGCAAAAGAAATGGAGAATGAGACCTGATGCATACAAATTCTATGTACTTGAGTCAGTTTTCAAATGTATAACATTACCTTAAATCCTTCAGTCATGAATAAAAGTAAAGCAGATCATAATGAAGATAGTGTTTTAGCCTTCAAACATAATGTAATTGGATGTCATGAAAGTGAGTTTGAGTAAAGCATCACATTTATGTAACTGCAAAAAACCATTAAGGGCCACTCAAATTGGTCATCCACAATTGGTCAATTCAGTCCATAGTCTAGGAGTATTCTTGGATTCCTCTCTGACACTGAGGTCTCACATAACAACAGCCAGAGATAACATTTTCCACCATCTCCTTTGGGCTAGGACACTGCAGCTATTGAAGACTTGGCCCCAGTTAGTCATGCCTTTGTCAACTCTGGGTTGGATTACAGTAGTGCAATATACCTGGGCATGAAACCTTCAGCACTTAGGAAACTTGTGTTTCCTGAGTAACACAGACTACTGTGATGGTTTTCTCCCCCTCCCCTTTGGGATGCCACTTGGAACTGGGGTATCATTGAGCCCGCCTGACCCACCAGTCTGGGTTCCTTTTATAGTGTATTGCTGTGCAGCCTGCCAAGCCCTCCCTCAGGCTTCAGACTGCACTTTACCAGCACATGTAGAGGTAGGGACACGCCCAGCTGCAGCTTCACACAGATGCTGAGATCAGCTTTGCATGGGAAGGCTCAGCTAAGGAACTTCCCAGTTACTCAAGTGCACACCCCCCTCTGGAGGGTAAACCCAAAAATATACACCATCTTGCACTGCACAGAGATCTGTACAGCGTAAGCTCGTGAAATTCACCCCCTCCCTCAATGTGGAGAGGAATATACACAGCTTTCTACCCCAAGTTATGATTTCCGCACACTGGTATCAGACAAAACAAGTTTATTAACTACAAAAGGTAAAAGTGCCGTACAGTAAATGAGAATCTGTCCCAAATGTCTTACTGTATGGGAATCTGTTCTGAATCCCATGTCTCAGTTGTGTTCCTTGCATTCCAGTCAAACAAACCTGATTTAGTATCTGCCATATTACCAAAGCTTATAGGATCCCATTTAATTAATAGAAGCAGGACTTTTTGGATGATTGCAGAATTAAGGTACATACAAAAATTACATCAACACCTCCTTTTACTGCATGGCTGAAAGTGCAACACTTGTGATTTCAAAATAAGAGCATGAGCATGCCCTCAATTTTGATCTTATTAAGAAAGTAACAAGAGAAAATATGCACAGACTTATTCAAGAACTTTGAAAACATTTAATTCTGGGCACAGAAACTAATGCTGCTTCTTCCAAAGTTCAGACATAAAACACATGTGACAATAACCACTGATGTGCCTGATAGCAGAGCTGTGTTTTGTGAAATAAACCCAGTACTAAGCATATATTTAATGTATGCCGAGTGAATGCCTGTCCAGTCAGAAATGCCATCCCTCCACATTGGCATTCAAGCAATGGTAAACAATGTCTGGTGTGCTTTGCAGAGGAACATTGGTGTGGGGTTGCACACTAAAGTCACAGAATGTGGTCTGTGTTTTGTTAAGCATTACAGATAGGAAATTCTGCACATGATGGACATTTCCATGAAGCCGTCAACCACTGAGGAGGAGCTGCATGAAAAACAACATTCTGTATTGTGACAGCAACAACAATACCCACATCAGGAGAAGTGGCAGAAGTATCGAGGTCAATGGACTTTCTCCATTACAGACATTACTTCTGCTCCCACCACGAATACACCTAATTATGATGAGGACAATGAAGAATTAGAGGGTTAGACAACAGGCATGTGCTTTCTGTGACAAATGTCAGGTATGAAAAATTGTAGTTTCATTTTCCAACTTGGGCTGTGACTAATCCAAAATATTATACAGCACATTTTTAAATTAAAAAGTATGACACGGTATTTTTTTCTATTCTATTCAGGTTATTATACCACATCCATCACCATAGTATCTGAATGCCTTCCAGCAGAGTATTAAGCAACATGACTACACATCTGTCACACGTTGTTTGTTCTCTCCATCTCTTCTGGGGTGGGGGAAAGGAGTACAGTGGAGTGTCTTGTTTTGATAAGGTTTTTTGTTACGTTTTGTTAATTAATATATCCATTGCTCTGTTTATAATAGAGAAGGCAGGGTCAAAGAAATGTGCCTTGCACTTGGCATGGAAGGTGGTGAGGTTTGTGATGGTCCTTAATTCCTGGAAATATTAATTCCATAGTCTCAGACCAGCCCCTGTGAAAATTCTGTTTCCTACACAGACCAGATTTACTCTTACTGTAGAGAGTTCAATTGTACCGGAGGAGCCTAGCTGTCAACCATGGTTTTCATCCCAGAGCTTTAGGCAGTCTTTTACATATCCTGGCCTGGGACATGGAGCACTATGAAGATAAGGAGGGGGGAGGGATAGCTCAGTGGTTTGAGCATTGGCCTGCTAAACCCAGAGCTGTGAGTTCAATCCTTGAGGGGGGCCGTTTAAAGATTTGGGGCAAAAATTGGGGATTGGTCCTGCTTTGAGCAGGGGGTTGGACTAGATGACCTCCTGAGGTCCCTTCCAACCCTGATATTCTAAAAAAAAATAGGGGTTAAGACTTTAAACTTGATTTAAAATAAGAGGTCAATAAAAATAAGAGTGAATTCACTTATTCACTTATAAAGATAAGAGGTGAATAAATAGTATTTATTCTTCACCTCTCCCTAAATAAGTGTGCACATACTCCCACAACGGTGAGAAGAAAAATAATCTTCAAATATACTAATGGTGAATAAAGAATAAAAAAAAATCAGGTGCACTGTATCAAAATTAAGTCTGAAAAATTGTTTTCTTTGTACAGTCATTACAGTACAGGACATTCATGGCTAAATTGCAGTGAGATTACAGATCTCATTCACAACTGCTTTAATCCTGTTTTATATAGCTGCAACTCAACAAAGTAAAAACAATATAAAACTGGAGTAATGCAGTGGTAAATCAAAGCCTATATTTTGAAGCCGCATTCATGCCAAAGTAATTCACTATGTAATGTTAGGAAACGGGGTGAGTGCTCATTTGGGAACAAGTAATTTAAATGGTTACCTACTTCTGCATTTAAAAAGTGCACAGGAGAAAATGAGCTAAATCCACGAAGGGACTGAGGTATTGCAATGCTGAGTGGACAGTTAGGTACCTCAGAATGGGATCCGCAAAAGTGAGCATGTTGACTGGGGAACCATCTAAGATAGACAGTAGAAAATGGCAAGCAGAGGGTGGGTTCAAAAGCTCCATCCCTCAAAGGGAGTTAGGCACCTAGGTCTGGGCCAGAGGGAGGCACTTATCTGCTTCGCATTCTCAGGCATGAACCCTCACTTGGAATTAGGCACATAAGCCATTTCTTGCAAAACTGCTGAAAGAGGAACGTGCACATGCCTAGTGGCTGCTTTATAACTTTTAGCCCAATTGTTAGAGCATGCTTTCTGGATTTGGGAGACCTAGGCTCAATGCCCGCTCTGTGGGATGTGGAGAAGTGATCTGAATTTGGGTCTCCACTAACCCTCAAGAAAGAGTCTGAACCACTGGGCCAGAGGGTGTTCTGGGTCCGGGCTTTCTCATCTCTCCTTTTGGAGTTGCTCCATTGTGTATAAATACTTAAATAATCATTGGGACAGAGAAGGCGTGAGAATGACTTTGTAACCTAGAGTCATTATAACCCTCATCTGGGATATGGGGGCCTCAGGTTCCAATCTCTCTGCTCCAGTGAATAGTTAATTACTTATATACAGTGGAACAGCTTCACCAGGACAGACCAAGAAAGACTTGCCCCAGAATACCCCATAGCCCAGTGGTTAGCGCATCCCCCTCTGAGATGGGGGAGACCCAAGTTCAAACCACATCTTCCCATTAAGCAGAAAGGGAGTGGTTAGAGCACTCTCATGGTCTCTCACATCCCAGATGAGCACTCTAACTACTGAGCTAAACGTTATGGGTGTTGTGTGGAGTTAGGAGTGCTCTGAGCATGTCTATCTGATCAGGCTCCGCAGACAAGATAGGCAGAGAAATGCCTAGTTTGAGGGTCCATCTGGGGTTTAGGTGTGAGATAGGTGCCCAGGCTCCCAGAGTCGGTTGACAGTGCACAAGCCTAGTGGCAAAACTTAGGTGTCTAGGGGATTTTTACAGTGGAAATGTAGGGGCCTATAAACTGTAGGCCCCTACAAATAGGGTCCTACCAAATTCACAGTCCATTTTGGTTAATTTCATGGTGATAGGATTTAAAAAACTGTAAATTGTAAAAGCACATAAAAGACCAGATTTCACAGGGGGAGACCAGATTTCATGGTCTCTGACTACATTTTTCCTGGCTGTGAATTTGGTAGGGCCCTACCTATAAAGTTCCATGGCAGCTAAGCAGGGGTTTTGAGGGTCTCAGTGGTACCTAAATGTTGAACTTAGGTGCCTTAAATGGCATGTAGGCATCTAAGTCCTTTTGTAGATCTAGCCCAATATCCCCATGTTCAAGTGGTTTATTCTTTGCTTTTTCTTATTACTGTAACTTAGGTAGGCAGATTCCTTAGTAAACAGAATTTTAAAAAGGTTTCTGGACCCTGTAGTTTGAGAGATTTGGGTTCAGCTTTTGAAATGTTTGTTCCTTAATGCAACATCAAAGCATATCACAATCAGTGATCATAGGCCAGTAGGAAGTTGTGGCACAAGGTCAAATTGCAGTGGAATTATATTTTTAGATCTGAATAAATAGTGGAAAAAAATTTTCCTTGAATTTCAACTCAAACCTGTTTAAACACCTTTCCTTACCAAAGGAAGAGCATTTTTTTCTTACTGTTCCTTTCTTCTTTCCTTTCCATTAATACCAAACTTTAGCAGCAAGAATACTCACAAAAGCAAATTTTAAACACAAATGCTCAAATATTCATCCCACTTTTTTTCTAAGGCCCTGATCTCACAAAATGTTTTCTGTGGTTGGACCCCTTACAATGTACTATTGACTTCAATGGGGCTCTGCATAAGAATAGGCGTCCATTGACATAGGTTTCATTGCGGGATTGGGGCCTAAATTGGAAAAGTTAAGAAGTGCCAGAGCGAAGGCAGCATTAATTTGGAAGACCTTTTGATCCTTAGCCTGGCTTTAAGCAAAGTTTCTTCCGACTTGCAGACAAGCATCTTTCATCAGAATGAGGATTAACCATAGGTAGGGATCTTTAGGAGAGAGACTCCAGCTTTCTTTGTTTTGTTTTTTCCCCCTCCTCTCTGGGGATTATAAAGAGATGAAGTATTTGAAATATAATAATTTCCTCTAGCTTCACGGGGACTTTAGGGCTATGAACACTTGAAAAAGCATGCATGGTCATGCTCTTATTGTTTGTTTGTTGCTAGACAGGACAAAAACGCCTTACTTGTTAACTAAATCTGCAATCTGGCAATTGAGTCCACAGGAGTGGAGCCAGCCTCGCTCCCACAGATCCTCATTGAAGTCAATAAGTCTCTATGTGGTGTCAGGGGTCTGCCTGTGTGGTACCAAGTACAGGATCAGCACCTTAGGGAGAAGAAAGCAACCTAGAGAGAAAAAATGCAAGAAATGGAAATAATATCTACAGAAATACTAATCCTAGAAAATATTGACTTTCCTTAACTGTTTGCAAATATAATGTTTAGAGATGGGGGGAAATCACTTAAACATGATCCTTTGGAGTGTAAAGTCTTCACAGTATTTGCACTTGCAAAATGCTGCAATTCAGGAAACTTTCTTTTTTTTCACCCAATTCTCCAAACTGACCCATGAGAGCAGACCCCTGGGCCTATCTGCCTGCAGCCTCACTGACTTCATTGTGACTCAGCCCAGGTATAAGTGGATCATCTTGCATCCTATTTCAATACCAGTTTTTCCTACAAATCTCTAACAAGAAAACTCTCTTGGTGGATAACAAAGTTTAATAATGAATGTCTTAAACATTTCTAGGATCTGCTGTCAGTCATCCTCTACTTTCCTTATCTCATTACATTTTTGTCTTTAAAAATTGCAATTTCATTAACTAGCAGGCCCCACTTTAAAATTCTACTAAAGATACTGCTTCAGTCTATTCCAAATGCTGCACAAAAGAGCTGGTGGTGGGACTTCTGCCCAGTCTCTTTCTTCGTCTCTGGAATGCTGCAGGTGCACTTGTTAGATTTAAGGGCAAAACGTTAAATAGTATCCTCCTTTGTGACATACTATAGCAACTTATCAATTTGCTTTCATTAGTTTGTGGCACTTCCTACTCAATAAGCTGCTATTGTACTGCTCTAACCTGATCTGGGGAGCACCACCAAGCTGTCAACTCATCAACCCTAGAAAATGGATAGTTAATCTTTTCAGGTGACTTGTTTCATTTCCTGTTGCTCATGTAAAACCCCAAATATTTAGCTACTACAAGCACTGGGTTCTCCTGTTGGGTTCCACTGATTAAATAGCACAGATTATTCCCTCTTTTCACATTCTATCCACTGATTCCTCCCACCCTATTGTTTTTCCTTCTTGAAACTTTATATGGTCATTTGAGTGAATGGAGCCTTATTTCCAGTGTCATAATGGGACACATTGCTAAGCCAGCCTATTCGAGCTTGTAATTAAATTTACTAAGCACTTAATTTTTGTGTGTGTTGCATCTAGAAAGTCAACTTCATTTTCCATTTTCTGTGCTCTCCTCAGATTTTTTGTTCTCATTGATGGCTTTGATTCCTACAGCGTGAACTTGTCACAGTGAAAGATACTGTAGGGACAGAGTCCCATTATTGTGAGCCTTTGGCGTCTTTGCAAGGTCTATTCAACATCACACACACAAAGAAAATCCTGCATCACAGTTTATTTTGATAATTTTCTAGGTTTCTTTTAAGGGTGTATTTTGTGCCTAGATGTCCCCTTAATAGGTGCCCTTAGATAGATAGATAGATAGATAGATAGATAGATAGATAGATAGATAGTCTCTCTCTCTCTAACACAAATAAAGAGCATTTTAAGATATATCTACTTTTCTCTCAATGGAAATAAAACACATGCCACCTGCAAAAAACAGGTGGTGCTGGCTGTAAACTAAGACTAAAGTAAAAAATATTTCACTAGAGTGATATAACACGCAGTTAAGTCTATTTTGTGGCAAGTAATCATTAGAGCAAAAGAGGCAAAGCTTGTGTCTATGTTCCTCTCGCTTTGAATTCCATGCAGATGTGTGTGGTTGTCTGGAGGGGTTTGCCTGGTTTGGGATTTTTGTGTGCTTTGTTCAGAGGCCAAGCTTGGAACCTTGATCCTGCAATCAGCTTTGTGTGGGCAGACCAGTGTGCCTCTGTAGAGCCCCATTGAAATCAAAGGGCCCAGATGCCCACCCACAAGGAGTTCATTGCATGGAGTTCATTGGGAACAAAGAACAGACCAGGCATGCCAGGGTGGGTAAATACAGTCTAGATACTTGAGGAAAACTCATGAATCCCTGCATCAACCTGTGTACTGACTCTTTGGAGGTTTTCTTCTTCAGGGCACTAAAAAAATGTAAAACGTTAGAGAAATATAATGCTAAAAATGAGAGACATCCTATTTCCTTGAGATACACCTTGAATCTGTTTTCCTGTGGTTTACAATTTAGACCAAGAGATCCCATACGGGTGCAGAATCTGGATAGAAGGGGAGTCAGAAGTTAGGGAAAGTGTTGCCATTCTTTCTGATGAAACAAGGAATTCTGGGAAGCTACAGTAAACCCCCTGTGGGGAATGCAGCCTGACCAGGCCCACTGGCAGGGGGTTGGGGGAAAGGGATCAATTGCCCAGGGGCCGGCGCTTTAAAAGGGTCCGGGTGGATGGGATAGATATGTATTTTTTAAATAAAAATTATGATTTAAAAAAAGAAAGGAATCCGTTTCCTGTTGCAGCTGCTCTGTACAGAGTGCCATCCTGCACTGTGACAATAACTGTTTCCCAGAGCACTGCTGCACCCTGGGGTCTGGCAGTCTGGCAGAGCAGCAGCAGCAGTAGCCTGGGAACCACGGAGCTTGCTGCCTCCTCTGGGTGCTCAGGACCCGCTGTGCCTGCTGTGCTGGCTCTCTGGTTGTGGGGCTGAGGACAGGGAGACTTGAAAGAGGAACAAGCTCCCTCCGTGCTATCAGATTTCCTCCCCCTGGACTGCAGCTCCTCGTCAGACACAAGCCAGCAAGTTCAGCCACCCACCTGAGCTGCCTGAGTTTTGCCGAGAGGCAGCCAGGGCTAGCCCCCCCTTTTGCTGCCGCTACCATTGCTGATGAGCTGCTATCACGGGTGCCGGATAAGGGGCCATCTCACTCCGCCAGAGAACGAGGCGCGGGTTTTCCCTCTACCTTCGTCTCTGTCGTCTCCTAGATAGACTCACAGATATTAAGGTCAGAAGGGACCATCATGATCATCTAGTCTGACCTCCTGCACAACGCAGGCCACAGAATCTCACCCACCCACTCCTGCAATAAACCTCTCACCTGTCTGAGCTATTGAAGTCCTCAAATCATGGTTTAAAGACTTCAAGGTGCAGAGAATCCTCCAGCAAGTGACCCTGCCCCATGCTACAGAGGAAGGTGAAAAAACCCCAGGGCCTCTTTCAATCTGCCCTGGAGGAAAATTCCTTCCCAACCCCAAATATGGTGATCAGCTAAATCCTGAGCATATGGGCAAGATTCACCAGCCAGATACCCAGGAAAGAATTCTCTGTAGTAACTCAGATCCCACCCCATCTAACATCCCATCACAGGCCATTGGGCCTATTTACCATGAATAGTTAAAGATCAATTAATTGCCAAAATCATGTTATCCCATCATACCGTCTCCTCCATAAACTTATCGAGTTTAATCTTGAAGCCAGGTAGGTCTTTTGCCCCCACTGCTTCCCTTGGAAGGCTATCCAGAACTTCACTCCTCTGATGGTTAGAAACCTTCGTCTAATTTCAAGTCTAAACTTCCCGATGGCCAGTTTATATCCATTTGTTCTTGTGTCCACATTGGTACTGAGCTTAAATAATTCCTCTCCCTCTCCGGTATTTATCCCTCTGATATATTTATAGAGAGCAATCATATCTCCCCTCAACCTTCTTTTAGTTAGGCTAAACAAGCCAAGCTCCTTGAGTCTCCTTTCATAAGACAGGTTTTCCATTCCTCGGACCATCCTAGTAGCCCTTCTCTGTATCTGTTCCAGTTTGATTTCATCCTTCTTAAACATGGGAGACCAGAACTGCACACAGTATTCCAGATGAGGTCTCACCAGTGTCTTGTATAACGGTACTAATACCTCCTTATCTCTACTGGAAATACCTCGCCTGATGCATCCCAAGACCGCATTAGTTTTTTTCACAGCCATATCACATTGGCGGCTCATAGTCATCCTGCGGTCAACCAATACTCCAAGTTTCAGAGTAACAGCCGTGTTAGTCTGTATTCGCAAAAAGAAAAGGCGTACTTGTGGCACCTTAGAGACTAACCAATTTATTTGAGCATAAGCTTTCGTGAGCTACAGCTCACTTCATCGGATGCATACTGTGGACTGTAGCTCATGAAAGCTTATGCTCAAATAAATTGGTTAGTCACTAAGGTGCCACAAGTACTCCTTTTCTTTTTGCCAATACTCCAAGGTTCTTCTCCTCCTCCGTTACTTCTAATTGATGCGTCCCAGCTTATAAATAAAATTCTTGTTATTAATCCCTAAATGCATGACCTTACACTTCTCACTATTAAATTTCATCCTATTACTCTTACTCCAGTTTACATCCAGATCTTCCTGTATGATATCCCGGTCCTTCTCTAAATTGGCAATACCTCCCAGCTTTGTATCATCGGCAAACTTTTTTAGCACACTCCCACTTTTTGTGCAGAGGTCAGTAATAAAAAGATTAAATAAGATTGGTCCCCAAACCAATCCCTGAGGAACTCTACTGGTAACCTCCCTCCAGCCTGACAGTTTACCTTTCAGTATGACCCGCTGTAGTCTCCCTTTTAACCAATTCCTTATCCACCTTTCAATTTTCATATTGATCCACCATGCCTGCCATCTCCTCATTGCTCTGGGTGCTGATGTCCAGCAGCAAAAGTATTGTGTTGTATATTTTAACTTTGTTGGTCATATTTATTTACATCTTGTATATCAGTTTTTTCCTTGTCTTTAGATTACACATGAATCATGAGTAGGTGTTTAATTAGCCTACTAGATACTTTAGGTGTTTTCTTACGTCGTGCTTCTTTAAATGTTTTATATATTAATTAATTTCATTCCATAATGTATTTATTTAATTTAAATAGATAATTCAAAACAACAAATTCTACATCTTATATTTAGGCTCACAATTTGTTTAATACTGGTGCTGTAATTGGGAAAAAAAAGTTAACTAGATCAAGAACACCACAACTTACGCCTAGTGGGTTCTAATGTGTTAGCAATAGCATAAAAAGTAGTGTCGTAAACCTCAGCCATCCCTTTCTAGGGGGGACCATTGACTGTTCTGCCCTGGGGCCCAGAATTGCTGTCAGCGGGCCTGAGCCTGACTTAGGTTGTCAGTAGGAGGGGAGGTTCCCATTGCAGGCTCGAAAACACTTTTATGCAGTTGTTTTAGAAGTTGCAATAGTAGCAAAAATGTCTGAAATGCCTAAGTGGACTTAGTTGGCATATATTAATTTTATCTCCCAATACACTTCTCCAACTTCTAAGCTATTATTCTGTAAAGTGGGCTTAGAATGTTTCTGAAGACGTTGGCTCTCTCCTATCACAAACTTAAAAAGGAAAGACAGCAAGAGAGCGAAAGAGAGTTATGAGAGGGTGAGTCAAAAAGCAGGCAGAAGCAAAGGGAAGCAGGATACAGTTATATTAGGCCAGCTATAGAATTAGAAAGCCCCATTTACAACAGTGCAGGAAAGCACTTTTCCCTTGTGAATATCATGCTAGTCCATAACCTGCATGTTATCTCACAGACCTTCAAGGTCTCTGGATTTGGGTTGTAAATTAGAGTTTGAACACCCTGGTTATAATGGGTTTCATTCCTTTTAGAACTCACTCTGACAACCCTCCATGCTATAATATATTAATACAGTCATGTTATCCTGAAGACATAACTGTGACGGCACAAAACTTGATGTGCCCCCAGTGAGCTGTTGTTTCATGCTACTCTTGAGACTCAAAAGCATTGTAGTTTACCGTGTGAAAAACCAGTACATCAATTATACAGTGCTGAATACCCATGGAAGCATGCTAAAAACACTAACATTTTGTACCAAATAAATTCTCGGTAACAAATATTATTGCAACAAATACCAAAGGAACGTAGAAAGTGCTCAGTTATGTCAGAATTGCTTTTCCATTGACTTTTGGAGCACCCTATAATCCTCCCTATATATCAGTTTAGAAACACTGAAGCCTCCTTTATCACAACCAGCTGACCCAACCTCAGCTGCTCTTTAAAAATAAAAACACATGTTTTCTTAGTCATTCCATGTGGTGATCCATTTAGTTGCTCTCTGCCACTAGCTTTTGATGCCAAACCTACAGTTTTATGGAGTTGCAGTAGCTGCTCCACAGCTGAAGATGAAGCCGGCTTTCTGTCAAAGTCACATTTCCAGCCCTACCCCTTCAACTGCCCCCAAAAAGGAGCCCGATCCTCTGAAGTTTCATGTGCCTCATCTCGTTCTATGATGGGTTGTTTTTTTTCTGGGAAGTTTGGTAAAATCGAGAAGAGGAATTTGAAATGCATGGTGTTTCAAAACATTCCATCATTCACTTTGGAACATTTTCCTAACTTTCTTTGGCTTGTCATACCTCGTGACTTGGCCCACAAGCTCCGAATTTCTTTTGTTTTGTTGGCCTCGTTAAGAAGTAGTGCCTTTTAGTGTCTTTGGGCAGGTTATATATAAGGTTAATCTTTATAAATATCTACTAACCTTCTGCTGACTCCAGGCTTTTCTTCAGCAGCAAATGGGCTGAGCTAGATGACCCCGCACATCTGCACCCAACAAGTAGTGATGAGAAGCTGTACTCTACCATAAGACCCCTCCCTTGTGGAGTCTCACAAGGATCAGTTCTCTCTACTGTCCTTTTCAACATGTACATCCAGTTATTCATTTCTTTGTCACTTCTCTACTGAACTACAGCAATGCAACGTACCTGGGCATGAAGCCTTCACACTTAGGAAGCTCCATCTGGTACAGAACACTCTAGCACATCTCCTCAGAAACACTGACCGCTCTGAGCACATCAAACCTGTATTCTTCTCCCTCCTCTGGCTTCCCACAGATAATCAAATCAAATTCAAGGTCTTGGTCCTCATCTTCAAGGCCCTCCACGGCCTGGTCCCAGGATATCTAAAAGATGATCTAAAGTTCTGGGATGAAGACCATGGTAAACAACTCTACTCCTCTGGCACAGTGCAATACTCTACAACTGAGGTGGGCAAACTATGGGCCACAGGACCCTCCTGCCCCGCCTCATAGCTCCTGGCCTGGGAGGCTCACCCCCGAGCCTTCCCCCACTGTCCCCCCTTTCCCCCAGCCTCAGCGCGCTGTGCCACCAGAGCAACATTCTGGGTGTCCGGGCAGCGCAGCTGCAGAGCGGCAGCCTGACCTGGTGCTCTGGCCAGCGCAGCTGTAAGTGCTGCCAGCCACTGGTGCTCCAGGCAGTGCGGTCAGGGGGCAGGGGGCAGGGAGCAGTGGGGGTTGGATAGAGGCCAGGGAAGTTCGAGGGGGTGGTCGGGGGCAGGGGTGTGGATAGGGGTCGGGGCGGTCAGAGGGCGGGAACAGGGCGGGTTGAATGCGGGCAGGGGTCCTGGGTGGGCAGTCAGGAATGAGGGAGGGTTGGATGGGGTGGCAGGGGGCAGTCAGGGTCAGGGGTTCCCGGGGTGGTCAGGGGACAGGGAGAAGGGGTGGTGGATCGGGTGGGAGTCCCGGGGGGGGGCCTCAGGGGACAGGGGTGGGGTTGGGATGGGGCAGGAGTCCCAGGGGAGCCGTCAGGGGGCAAGAAGCCGGGGGGGGGGGGGGGGGTCGGATAGGAGGCGGGGGCTGGGCCACGCATGGCTGTTTGGGGAGACACAACCTCCCCTAACCGGCCCTCCATATAATTTTGGAAACCCGATGTGTCCCTCAGGCCAAAAAGTTTACCCGCCCCTGTTCTACAATATGGGCAAAGCTTGTCAATACAGGAGACAGAGCTTTCTTGGGGACAGTTTGTGACTATGGAATGAACTCAGGAACCATCGCAAACCTTGTCACCTTCTCCTCCAAAAGCAAGGCACATTTCATTGACCTTGCCTTTTCTCACATAAACATATAGCAACACATATGTGTGTAAAATCCAAAACAAAACACTCTACTGCACACACTTCTCCCTCTGGGAGAGCATGAGAGAGCAAACAACATGACAGTTGTCGGTCACATTGCTCAATGCATTGTTGGAAGGAGTTCAGATACTACTGTGATGAGTGTGGTACAAGAGCCTATATAGGACAAAATAGATGATGAATGGAGGCGGATAAGACTCTGGCAGGGTATGTGAGGGATGAAGACTACATAGAGCTTCTGATGGCATGGGAAGAGAGTAAAGAACTGTGGTTTAGAAGGGCAGAGTATGGAATGAGACAGGTCAGAGAAGTTATGGGGGAATGGAAGGGATGGTCACAGGACTAGAGAAAGGTGGGTGGGTGTTTTGAAGTGGTAGAATTTTTGTATTAATTGTATAATAGGGAATTTGGGTGTTTTCTAAACTCCAGTGAAACATGCTTTCAACCTTAACTCTTTTTTTAAACTGTTTATTAGTTATGCTGAGAATAATAATAATAATTACCCACTTCACAGGGATGTTGTGAGGATTAGTACAGTGTTGTGGCAATGAGCTGGTTAGGCCGTATTGCACTTGCCACCCTTGTACCTGCAATGTTACAGCACAACGACTTTCAGAGATAGTCCATTTTCAGCTATAAGCAAATCTGGGTCTAGACATGTCATTTGCTTCCCCAGCCCTTACCTTCACTCCATCTGCACTGTTCTCAGAACTCCCAGGAGAGCTGCTGCTACAGCAGACAATGCAGCATGATGAATTTTTTTTAATATGCTTCCAATATTCGGAGAGTAGAGAATTAGAGAAAATGAGTCATCCTTACCTATTGCCTGAGACAGAAGAATGCTGACAGCTGTGTACATTGGACACATTCCTAACAAACAGTTTAGGTCTAGAGCTAGTTGGGAATTTTTTAACAAAATGCTTTTTACTGCAAAATGCCAATTCATCACAAGTTGAAACTTTTTGTGGGAAAGAAGCAGTTTTGACAAATTTTTTTGAAGGAAAAGTTTTGAAATTGTCGGAAATGTTTCATTTCAACATTTTCTGAACAAAAAATTCTGGTTTTCTCTTTCAAAATGACTTTTGGTTTAGAAATTTAAAGTAATTACAGTAAAAAACAAGAACAGTCTCTGGGTGCTTTTATTTCTCTATGCTGGATGCTGATATTGGAACAACAGACTCTGTCTTTGTCTCTTTCGCAGAATAAATAGTTGCTCCTTGGTCAGACACCAAAAATGCTCATCATCCCCATGATAAATGAATCTCATGTCTCCAGTTTCTCCATGCAGTGCCCTTGACAGGCTCTTCCAAGTCCAAGCTCAACAAAACACTTTTCTGCAACACTTCTCCAGTTGCCCGAGCTTTCTGTCCATCCAGTTTGACTTGTACTGCTTCTCCGAGATGATGTTCTGGAAGAGGTCCAACTGATCTGTGCTTGTCAAATGATGTTTCTCTTCAGCTTCCTCATCAGCAAGCTGAACCCGTTAAAACCTTAGCCACATTGGACCCAAATTGTGCTCCAGTGTGGGAAATGTAGATCTGATTTGTCTCCTGTGCATAAATTAAGCTGGGCTGAATTTAGCTGACACAGTGAAAGTAGGTTTTACATTAATAAAGCTAAGAGTGGATCTTCTTGACATAGGATTCATTTAGCTATTGGCACAGCTCTTTTATCTTCTCCATTCACTTGAGAATAATGAGAATGAGATAATAATGATAATAGTAACAGCAGGGAAACTGTGCGGCCAGTTCTGACCCCCATGCCCTGTACGTCACTCCAGCATTGTACATGGGCTGTTGATGTACTGCAGCTGTCTGAAGGAGAACTCCCCAGAGCAGGAGAAGTGTAGGGCTGACATATGTGGCCTCATGCTGCCTTTTTTGCTGCCTCTGGCATAGACTGCATGGCAAAGTTGGTGCCAGGAGCAGGAGGTGGCGTGTCAGATGCAGGAGCACTACAGGGAGTCTGGTACTTCACTTGGGTCAGCATCCTGTCTCCCACTGTAGCCAGCAACAGGTGCTTCAAAGGAAGGTGAAGAAAACCTGCAGGCAGCAGTTTTAACATAACCTGCCCACGAGGTTATTCATCAAGGTGGGGTGAGGATCCAGGGTAGAAAATTAGATAGAAAGGAAAACAAAGAGAAAATTAACTGAAGATGGAAGAAGAGAATAAGAAAACAAGAAGAGTAACTAAGAGATATGGCAAAAAAGATAAATCAAGGTAAGACACAACTTTAATGTTCACGGCCTGGTGCGGTGGGTGCAACCAAAACTTCCATTTTGCTGCTTGGCAACTGAACATTCATGAAGCAGTTTGAGATGACGGATAGAAGCCACCATACCAGCAGAAGACATTACCATTATTGGGTTAGATTTTCAAAATAACAAGTGATTTGGGATGCTTCAATTTTTAGATGATTGACTTGAGACAATTTAGGTGGGCCTGATTTTCAGAGGATAGGCACTCAGCACTTTCTGAAAATAATGCCCCTTTCAGGCATTTCACACTGAGTGCCCAAAATCACAGGTCACTTTTTAAAATGTAGGCCATTATGTGTAAACTGTAATTCAGAACACAATCCAGGCTGCATATCTCAAGCTGTTCATTACCCTTAGATCATTCAGATAACTCAGATTTCAGGTTATGCCTGAAAATACTACATGACTGAGGTGTGCTAAATTTCACAGAAACTCACTGCCTATTGTTTCTTATTGCTCAAATGAAGGACAAACAATAATTCCTGGAAGTGCAAAAGCAATGCAGGGCTGCATGTGGTTTACCATATCTAATGGCCCAGAACACAGAACAAAGAGCAGGATATTGTAAATACAGAGGGTGTACATGCAGTGGAGGGAAGATGGGAGGAGGCTAAAGAGGGTGGGGGATTGATTAGGTTCCGCTAGCTTGGTGGTGAGTTTCCATGTCTGATACTTTCTGACTATAACTCACAAATCCCCTTTCTTTGATCTTGCTACACTGGAAATCCAGCTAATGTTGCAATTTGAAAGCTTGTGGGTTCCTTTCATTATTTCATTACCTATCACTGAGTAAAAGAAACAATGTGTTTTGTTTTAAATTAATGACTGTTCATTACTACCATGACTCTGAAAATTTTCCTATCGAGGCTGTCTTTGTAAGGTCAAATCTCTGACTATTGTTTAAATGAGGAGGGTTTCATTGAACTTCTGAGACTTTTGGTAAAAGAAATGTCTTTCCTTAACCACAATATAAATAGCTTTCATGGCAGTGGCCTACCTGAAATAAGTTGGTGGTCTCAGTCCAAGAATCCACATCAAAAGAGACACCCTCAAAACAAGCACTAATCGTCATCCTTAAGGTCGGTGTCAGCAGAAAGGCCAAAGCCCAAATGAGCATGGTGATTGCACTATTGTATTTTCTCACTGCTAGTAACAGTGGCCTGTCTGGGAGGTGCTGTGCCACACTGGTGGGGTGAAAGGGAGCTGGAGCTGTCATTACTTACCTGTTTCTCTGGGTAAACTGAGGCTTTGGGAATCTGATTTAAGAATTACTGATAGTAATTAATATTTTAAAAGTTAGATCAAAATCTGCCAATTGTCCACCTCACTAGTCTGTGTAACCATATGTTACTATTACCTTTGTTCTCCTTCCACCTGGCCCTCTATTTCACCTTCTGTTGTGTCTTGTCATAGATGAAATTGCAAATTCTTTAGGGGCAACCTTAATTCTGGCATTTCCTAACTTTCTAATGGTGAACTTTGCAACCTTAATAATATTTTTAATGTAGTTTTATTTTCTTTCTAGTATTTCCATGTTGTATATATCATTTCCCTGTTTTCTGAAAATATGAACTGGCCCATAGCTGAGTAAATCAGTGAATATGAAGCGACTTTAGATACCCATCTTAACCTTTTAGAAATGGATTAAGAAGATGTACTTTATCTTGTCTTCCAGGTGCTTAAATAGATAATATTTATCTTTCCTTGCACAAATAGCAAGGTCATTGCTTATTTGTGGAGAAAAGAAGAGACTGGAAGCTGAGGAGAAACCTTGGGTTGAGCAAAAAGAAAACCTTGTAGAAAATGCGACTGGCAACATTTTGGGGCCTGAAAGGCTTTTGTTGCTAACTAACTTCTCTCAGTGGAAAGAAAATCAAGCAATGGAGATTTGGGATTGAAAATAAAAGTGTCATAAAGTGTTACTATTGAGAAGGCAGGCTCAGCCAGGTTTTTGAAAACTTCCCAAATCTTCCCTTCCTTTTGACAGCTTCTCAGATAACTCACATGGCGAGTCAGACATGTTGCTGCAGCAAGCACCAGGTGGAAAAAATCAAAGTAATAGTCTGTTGCAAGGCTCTTGTTAGCATGGCAAATTTCATATTGACACCTGGCATGCAGACACACAGTTGTACACACGCACACCACACACGACCCAGCATTTAAATAGCCAATGACAGTGGCTATCTGCCTAAGCAATTGCTCCTCTACATAATAAATACATGACATTTAATAATGAAAATGAGGGAAGAAAAGATTATTTAGAATGCCAGTATTGTTGGTGAACTTCAAAGTTTCTTTGTCTTAAATGCTACAATGAAAATGATACATTGGGGCCAGATCACAAATCCCTTACTTGCCCTGGTGAGTGTTTACTCATGCGAGTAATCCCATTGAAGTCAACGGCAGTATTCATGTGAATAGCTGCTCACCAACGTGAGCAGCATCTGGCCTTAGGCAAGCAGTGCGCTTGCAGCTCCCACTAAAGTCAACTGGAGTTGTGGGTGCACAGCTCCTCTGAAGGTCAGGCCCTAAGTTATTACATCTGACACTTCAAGCTGTGCGTGGTGAGGCTACTACATACAGTACATTCAAATATTTTCTTTCTTCTGATTTGCAGTATTGGTCAGAATCGCCGGGCTCCATAGTTGCCAAAATATGGCTTTGATATGTCGTTTCTCCTAGCTAGGTATTTAAAATGAATCTAAATAAGCTGCTTGGTTCAGTGGTTCAGGGAATATGATTCAAGAATCATATTTTAAGAGGAAAAAAATCTTAAGATTTCATTGCAAGCATAATTGCCAGCCTGCCAAGTTCGAGTGCCTCATTCTTAGGTATTTTAAAAACAGAGTTTGTGAAAAGGCCTCAACTATGGTCCTAATCAGCTGACAGGTTCCCACCAGCCATCCCTATGCCAGCTGGCTCATGTATTCACAGACTTTCTTGGCAAATGGTCAAATACAACACACATTTTAAGCAGCTGGATTAACCTAGGGATTCTTACCAGAACCTTTTCATCTGTTTTTCAGAGATAGACCACTGCCATTTAATTATACTTTAACTGAATAAAAAAAACAAGTCGATACCTAATTAATTGGGGTTAAAGCAGACCTGGAAGGTGGTGCTCAAGATTGCGAATTATGGCATTAAAAGGAAAACCTTGTTCATTTTAACTGCATTTTCCAGGTATTTTTGCTGCTGCTTCTTCTTGTTCCTCTTCTTCTTCTTTCTTTTTTGTTATAACTTCACATGGGACGCAGAAAACAATGAAACCGGTGCCTTTCCTTGGTAATTGGCTTGTTCTGTAATGAAAACATTGCTGCTTTATCTGCAGTGGAGAAGCCTATTAAAGGAGCCTGGAATTCTCACAGCTTTACATCATTTAGCATGTAGTTCTCTTTTATTTTCTGTCTGAGAGTATAATCAAAACAGTAGTAGTCTTTCTTAAACTTTCACAGTCTACATCATGATAGTGTTTGCAATGTTTTAAATGAGGACCACATGTTCCTCCTAAACCTATTTAACAGTTGTAACCAGATGTTTGAACAAATTACGAAGGACAGCTCTACTAACTTGTCCTAATGGTTACATATATAATGCTTACTTACCAGAGATGATGCCACTCCTCCAAAATTTTGCTGCTGCCTGAGAGGGGCCTGGGAGGGCAAAACCTTTTACGGGAAATGTTTATCAAATCCATCATCTTCATCCTCATCCCATCCAGTAGCCACAGGGTTTACCACACCATATCTAACTCTGACATTAAATCATGAAGAACTTACACAGAGAGAAGAGTTTATTCTTTGCTGTGTTACATCTATACAGTCCTGGTGAATAACAGAATAATTCATTTCATTGCATCAGAATGTGTCACCCTTTCTTGGATATGTTGTGATTCTGGTCCAGACTCATAACTGAATATACTCTTAATATCATTGACAGCTGGGCTCTATCCATTGACATGATTTGAATGTCATGGGGTTAATAATGAATTCTTTAATGTTAAATGCTTTTGCTGTCTGAAGTATGTGAAACAGACAAAACTCAAACAGGCAAATAACTTCTCTTTCATAATGGATGATTAAGTTCACTCACAAAAATGCAGTATATTTCCTTCCAACCATTTAGCTTACTTTACATCTGTTTTTTGTGACAGAGCTGGTGCTTATGACTTTTTTCACTTTATGAGTATATTTATTTTTTATGTGACAGCAACTTGTGTCCTCTTTTACTTTCAAAATTTGCTCTTTCTTCCAGGCGTATACTAATATTGGAATATTTCTGGGGATGACCAATGCTAGTGAATTAATTTACCTGCCACTGGATATTTTTCAGATTAATTCATTTGTATGGTGATTTAAAAGTAAGAAAACTGAGTTTCTGAAATAATGTAATACAGATGAACTGATATATGGCAACAGTATCCAGGACCAAATTCAGCCTGCTTCACTGAAAATTCTTCTAGGCTTCAATGGAGTTTTGCATAAGTAAAGTGAACAGGATTTGCCCCTCTCAGTGTGTTATTTTAAAGTCTATTTATTTCTTGGGGTGAAGAAGTTAAGGACTGAATATTTTGGGCCTGACTGCACACTCCTTAAAGTAAAAGAAAAGCTTTCCACTGAGTTTGGTAGGCATTGCACCAGGCCCGTAAAATTTGGAGCTCTTTGTTTAACAGTAAAGTAGCTGTAATCACTATACATTTCAGATTGAATCTGTGTCCCTTTGGGTTGGCATATGGATTGCTGCACCTGCAGTCCCATAATGCAGGGCTGCATCTTTACATTCCTTGGGAGGTCCCCTGCCTAAAGAGTTCTTATCAGCAGAAGTCACGTGCAGCAGAAAACAGGCTGGAACTGTCCCCACCCAGTGCTCATAGCACGCGTGTTTAAAGTATAGTAACTAGGACGGGATGCGGGAGAAGAAGCAGCTCATTTTAGTTGGGAACCTGGGCCAGTCCTTTAAATAATGTGACAGTCCTATTGACTCCAGGATATCTGGCAGTCTTATAATACGGTATATAATTTGAGCTAACATTGCTCGGTTTTAGCCCTTTATTTTTAATTATCCAGCTTCTGCATTATTGTCCTGAGAAAATTATGTGACAAGAATCACTATCAGCTGTATAAGCTTTTAAAAATTTCAAAACCGTATCAAAAAACTATTCCCCTTTACCAGTGAGCCTTGATCTGCTGCTATGTGTACATTTATTCAGAGAGTACTTCAGAGCACACTAATATTTATAAACCTCCAAGTATTTAGTGATAGACGCCATTTAAAAAAAATTAAGGGAGAATTTTGATGAGACATGAATGAAAAAAACTGAAAACAGTAATCTTTTGAAATTGCATAGTCTATCTACAGTACAGAGAGGCTTTCTGAAAGTGCGTTGCATACACCCTCTTTTGTAACTTGGAGGTGACCAGACCACCCTCTAGTGAGCAAAGATTGCATTTCACTTTGCAATGTTTTGTCTTTTTAAACTGTGAAGAATGCAATTCTGCTACACTCTGCTTTGGAGGTCTTTTCCGATGAAAGATCAGATCACATTTATATCAGTGCAAGGGCTGCTAAAGGTTTCTCAGCCCAGAGTCTATTCAGAGCTCCTCTGGCCTTTCCAAGCACTCTGAGGTTTGCCAATGTAGAGTGGTGTGTATGTCTTGATATTGACCAGAGCTGTTTGCCCCATGTCCTCAGGATCTTAAATCAGGAAACTTATTTACCCAAAGTGTCTCTTACATTTTTCTGCCTCTGCCCATTATGGTACCAAGTGTATGTGATGCAAGGAAGGCAGGGGCAACTTTCTAAACTACTAGAATCAGGCAATCCACCCAATAAAGGTTAGAAAGATTCAGAGATAAATATCTGTAGAGTTGGGAAAACCACTTCTGGTTAGAGCTGGTCAAATTAAAAAAAATATATATATACATTTGGGAATAAATTTTTCAACCATTACTGGGGAAAAATCTCATGAATAACTGACTTACCAATTATTACTCAGTCATCTCTAGATTGGTTTGAATACAGAAAAGCATTAGAAATAATCGCAAAAAGAAAAGAAGTACCTGTGGCACCTTAGAGACTAACGAATTTATTTGAGCGTAAGCTCACGAAAGCTTAGGCTCAAATAAATTGGTTAGTCTCTAAGGTGCCACAAGTACTCCTTTTCTTTTTGCCAATACAGACTAACACGGCTGCTACTCTGAAACCTGTCATTAGAAATAATGTAGCTCATGATTGACAGGGACTTCCCTCCAGACCCTGGGCTAGATTCACAAATGGACTTAGGTGCCTACCTGCCACTTCAGGTGCCTAAATCCCCAAAGCAGGCAATGATGGGATTCACGAAGCCCATGCACAGCTGCCCCTGAACCCTGTAGATGCCTAAACTTTCTCAGTGCCTAAATTTTTTCAGTAAAAGTTCCCTATGTGCCTATGCTGCTGTCTGAGCACATGCACTGCAGCTCCGAGCCAGGCATCCCAACACTTAAACCCCCGAGCAATGCACAAAGTGGAAGAAGACAGGCGTTCCTCTACCCAGCTCCCCTGCAGGGACTGATCTGGTAGGCATGAGCAGAGCTCATCTACGGATCAGGCCCCTATGGAGACATTTTCACAAAATGTCCAAAGGGGGGAAAGGAAGGCCTCCCTCATAACTTTTACCTGGGTGGTTAGAGTAGTCCCCTAGGATGCTGAAGTCCCCCAGTTCAAGTCCTGCTTCTGCCTGACAGGGAGAAGGGATTTGAACTGGGATAACTAATCTAAAAACCCCATTGGAACAGGGGAACTGGACTCCAGGTGTACTACCTCCCGGAGCACGTGCTAGCCACCAGGCTACAGTGTCATTCTCAAGCTTGCTCTCTCTCTCTGGCCTAGTTATTCTTTCATTATTTAGCCACAGTGGATCAGCAGGAGAGATGAAGGCCTTGTCTACACTACAGAGTTTTGTCCACGCAAGTTACGCTGTTGCATGTCCCCGTTATGCTCCTTGTTTCAGTGGCGCGCATCCACCATAGCAGCTCTTGCATCAACACACAGATCAGTGCACTATCCCATTGTGCAATTGGCCGCAGGGTGCTTTGGGAAGGATTTGCATGGGGGCAGGTACAGCATGGGGGCTGGTACTAGATTGCCAGCTGCTTTTCAACTGCCCTGGTAACCTGTAACCCAGGCATCTCTGTCAGAAAGCATGGATCTTGCACTGCTGTTCACATTGTGCTGTGTGTTATGAACACAAGGCTATAAGAGAAGCCCAACTGGGGGCTATTCGGTTGGAGGATGCTTTGAAGAAGCATATTAATACTGAGCCACAGTAATGTGTGTTGCTGTAGTGTGCTGAGCCTGGCATTGTTTGTTTGCACCCTGCTATGAACCTTGTAATGATTGCTGTGTGTGCCCAAAAAGTAACACATTTTAAATCACTTTTTAAAGTAGCACTCAGTGTGACCAGGAGTGGTGAAAGCTTCCTAAAAGTGCGGGGCCCACTGGCACCCAACCTATAGCCCCAACCCGCTATCCCACCCTTTCCCCCAAGCCTCTGCCCTCCCACCGCCCCTTCTCTCTGAGGCCTCACACCTGTGCCACCCCTTCCCCTGAGTGCTCGCCCTCACACTGCTTCTTCCCCCTAGGCTCCACTCCCCCTCACTCTTCTCCTCCCCCTCCTCCCTGTCACTCACCCTTATGGCCAGTGAAAAGTGGGAGAGCATAGCCCTCCCACTTGTAACAGTGATGGGGCCATGGTCCCCTGGCCTCCCCTGTTCTGGTGCCCCTGAATACGACCAAACTGACATTTCTGAACACCGCCACAAGAAGACCACAGGCGTGTGTAGGTATGGGTGGGTGGGGAATGTGTGACAGGGAGTGTGTATGTGAGAAAGAGAGACAGAGTGTGTTGGGGAAGTGTGTGTGTTGGGGGAGAGTGAGTGTCGGCACACTGTCTCTTTAAGTTCAGACAGCAGCCGGAAGCAACCAATCCTGAGGCAGAAGCTGGTGCACAGACAGCTGGTGTCCCCCTGGCCCCCACCCCAGCTCAGCGGAGATTGGTGCACTGGCTGGAGGGAGGAGGACACCAGCCCCCACCTCACTCCCTGGCTCTGCACAGCACAGCATGAGTCTCTTCCCACGCCCCCAGGAGCAGCTCGCCCTTCCTGCCTGCCGCTGTGGTCCTAGTGCTGGGCAGAGCAGGATTCTGTATTAATGTTTTGATTTTGTGATTCTCTCCAAGTTCTCCCACAGCCTCTTCTCCCCACAGACCAACTAGATCCACCCCCTCCTCTGTAGTCCAGGCAGGAGTACCTTTGCTGACGGGAGCCAGCACGCTCAGCTGGGCAGTAGCTATGTGAGCTCTCCATGATGAACAGTTTCAAAACTTCCTGGAGCTTTGGAGAGGCATGTATGCCTGTGTAGCTGGATGCAAGGCAGCAGAGTTCCAAACCGGGAGCAGAGAGGTCACAGTGGGCATTGTGGGATACCTCCTGGAGGCCAGTTACGGCGACATAACTAACACAGTGTCTACACTGATGCTTTGTCGATCTAACTTTGCCGCAAAAACCAATACGCCTCTGACCAAGGTGGTTTTATTTTGTTGGAAAAGCAGGAGTTTTGTCAGTGGCAGGAGCACTGTAGTGTGTACACTTCCACTGTTTTGTTGACAAAAGCTGCCTTTTGCCAACAAAACTGTGTAGGGTAGATAAGGCCTCAGAGAGCCTCATATCAGAATATCCTATAGACCAGTGGTCAGAGCACGTACTTGAGAGGTGGCAGAGCCTCAAACCCGATTTCAAATCCCTTTTTCCACTCAGGTGGAGAACGGACTTGACCCATGGGTCTCCCACATTCCAGGTGAGTACCCTAACCACTGGGCTAAAGATTACAAGGGAGCTGCATCTCTTCCTCCTTTTCTCCCCACAACTTCTTGTTAAAAACAGAATAAGCGCCTGAAACCAAGGTGTGCATCTGAAAATCCCAAGCAGAGTACGGCACCTCCCTGCAGCCTGCATTTAGACACTTATCTCTGAGAGAGGGGGCAGGGGTTGGCACTTCCCATTGGCTAAAGTAGCCAAGGACCCCCTTAGCAGTTGAACTGACCTTGTTTTATTCTATCTTATCTATAAGATAGAATGCTTGGACAGGAATCAACCAATTTGTTGGGGGCAAAAACCACCCTTGAAAATTACTAATAATATTTTATTAGAAAAAAATCATAGTCTATCATTTTCAGAGTCCAAAAATTCTTTATTAAATCATCAAAACACAATAGCTTTGATAATATACGGCATAGATCTCTAGTGGATGGCAGTGAAGCAACACTGATTTTATTTAACTGTTTTCTGGCTGTTTGGAATCAGCTAGAGGGAATGCAGATTTTTTTAAATTGATTGAGTCAGATTCATTAGCGCTTTAGAGAACTTTTGAGTTAGAACCTCAAAGATTCAGGGAAAATGAAAGGACTCCTCTTAGCTGATAAGTTCTTTTCGGGGATACATTTTTGCAGAACCACGATAAGGTTTTGGTACAATAAGTATTATTATACATCTTTCATCATCCTAAAGCACTTAATAAATATACAGAGTGAAGACTACTTATTGTGACTTCATATTACATTAAATTGAAAGTTCAAATTTACTGTAATTAATTTTCATTTTAATGGCTACATTCCCTTTATGGTTAAATTCTCTCCACTCTTAATATAACAGGCTGAGCAAAGCCTGGAATAAGGGAGTGCCGCTCCATGGGAGATTCTGGGCTAAATTCAGCAATGGTTTAAGTGGGTAAAAGTAGCAAAAAATTGTAAACCGCACTGATTTGGCTTTCATGGGGTGGGTGCAATAAATGTAATCTGCACACCATGAGATGGCAAAATCTGTAGCACAAAAAACAACTCACAGCTGAGTGCAAGATAAAAGAATCCCCTACACCACCTCCAACACTTTTATGACCACAGTCAGCCCTGGTGTAGGCAGGTACAACTCCCAGTGCCTTCAAGGCTGAGTAAACATAATTATTTTATTAATTTTTGTTGGATTATGGTAACACTTAGAGGCCCAAAACTGGAAGTAGGCCCCATCACACTCGGCACTGTAAACACCCACTATAAGAAAAAGACAGCCTTTGCACCAAAGAGCTTATGCTCTAACTATATGACAGGAGGCCCCAGGTGGATTCAAAAAACAACTGGGGAAATACAAGCGGGAATTGACACCAAGCCTGAATTTGGTCCTCACACGTGGCAAACTGAAGTAAGTTACACTCATTTAGCACAGCTGCCCTCAAACAAATCACTGCAAGCTGCATGGCTTTGACACTTATGACTTATGTATGACCTGTTTATAATCAGGGCCAGATCCTCAGCTATGTGAAAGTGAACACAGCATGTGTGGGAAGTGCATGTAGAGCCTACCTGTGTGCTCTTGTGATCCTGCTGCACAGGGCCAACCCATCTGTGCCATTTTAGAGTAGCTTGAAGGCTGTTCTAACTTAAGCTGGCTGCAAACAGCCCCCGGGGGCCAAAAACACAGCTGAGGCTCAGCTTGCTACAGGGGCACCCTGGACCTACCCCCTTCCCTCTAGCCATTCCCCTTTTCCCTGCTACGCTGGCAGCAGGGAGTAGGAATGACTTAAGTTCCCATATGACAGTTCAATGCCACTGAAGGATCCATTTTATGATGAGGTAATCCTCCTGGGCTGGTTATGCCAGCTCTACAGCCAGGTGGTGCTGTCAGTGAGGCACAGAGTGGCCACACTTCACCAGAGGAACTGGCCCTTCACCACACTTTATATTACTGCTGAGTTGCTCCAGTTACATCTATTGTCAGCCTCAGCAGCTTTCAGGGCTCAGCACTGTCTGCGCTGAACGGCTTTCCTCTGAATCCTACCGCTTTCCTCCTGGCCTTCAGTTGCCAGTACGATGTATTGCTGTATGCTCAGGATTATTGATGCTCCTCCCCACCCCTTTCTTAATAAATATTACTGCTGCATTAGGTGATGGTGAAGACCAGCAAAGAGCCCATGTTTGGGTCCCAAGCCCTGTCACATGATGGAGAAGACTGGCTCCCCCAACTAATAAAGGCTGAAGTTTTTTGCGGTCACGTTTTAATAAAAGGTCTTGATGGGAATTGTTACTGTTGCTAATGCACTGCAGTCACTTCTGGGCTGGAGTGTTTAATAGCACATAGCCATACTACCCATAGTACACAACAGTTCAGGGCGGAAAGTTGCAAAGGGTACCACCTGAGAAACCAAGTGGACATTAGGGTAGACTACATGTAAGTGCCCAGATATGAATTTGTCCCATAAGCCAGGGCTAACATCTCTACTCTGAGCAAAGTTCATGAGCTCTTTAATGACCACAGATAGTAAGGATTATCATTTTATGTCTCATCCACAGGATGGCACAGTGACATATAATTCAAAGCTTGGTCACTGATTTAGTACTGACTTGCTGGGAAGAATACCACCTACTGAATCACCAGTACCACTTTTGGCCTTTTCTTGGTGGTCTCTCATCTAATTATTGACCAGATCTGTCTCTGCTTATCTTACAAGAGTGAGGGAGGCCCCAGCCCAAGGTGGTATGGATGATTAGCTGTTAGTCGTGCACTCCCACTAAGATTTCAATGTGAGTCATGATGGTGGCTTACAAATTGTAAGGGCAGTAAGTTCTTGGGGTAGGGACCATGCCTGCCCATGGGCCTGACTGTGGCTTGGCCCTACACAGCCATGCAGAAATATGAGAGGAAGTAAAGACTCCCCCATCCTAGTATATGAGCTATCACAGGTTTAGATATATTAGAGAGGACAGGGATTGCACATGAGGTGCCCCAGACAGGATTAACTGGCTGGGAGACAGACGGAGCCACAGTTTTATTTCCTCCTAATACATCTGCTATTACAGCTGGATGTGCAGAGGCGAAAGGATGCTGCAGCCCATAAATGGAGATGACAATTCACTCCCCCCCAAGTGCAAGCAGGGAGTCCCAAGAGGTACAAAGGGATCCCATAAAACTGGGTGACTGGGCAACAAAATGACAGATACAATTCAGTGTTGACAAATGCAAAGTAATGCACACTGGAAAACATAATCCTAACTATATATATGAAATGATGGGATCTAAATTAGCTGTTACCACTCAGGAAAGAGATCTTGGAGTAATTGTGGGTCGTTCTTTGAAAACATCTGCTCAACGTGCAGTGGCAGCCAAAAAAGCTAGCAGAATGTTAGGAACCATTAGGAAAGGGCTGGGTGATAAGCCATAAAATATCATAATGCCACTATATAAATCCATGGTATGCCCACACCTTGAATACTGTGTGCAGTTCTGGTCGCCCCATCTCACAAAAAGATATCTTAGAGTTGAAAAAAGTACAAAGAAGGGCAACAAAAATTATTAATGGTATGGAAAATCTTCTATATGAGGAGAGGTTAAAAAGACTGGGACTTTTCAGCTTGGAAAAGAGATGACTACGGGGTGTGTCTGGTATAATAGAGGTCTATAAAATCATGAATGGTGTGGAGAAAATGAATAGGGAAGTGTTATTTATTCCTTGACATAACACAAGAACCAAGGGTCACCCAGTGAAATTAATAGGCACTAGGTTTAAAGCACCTGGCATTGGCTACTGTCAGAAGACAGGATACAGGGTTAGATGGATCATTGTTCTGACCCAGTATGGCTGTTTTTATGTCCTCTCATTTCCCCCTTCCTTCCACTCATCTCTTCCTCACCATGGCAGGGGATCTGTGTGCCTCCCATTCCTCTCTCTGCCATATGCCAGGAACTCTCTGGGTCCTTTATGTCCCCCTCCCCTATATCATTGTCCTCCATTACCCACCCACCCCCCAATGCTTGAAATATCTACATGCTACCCATTTGCCCCTTTCCCTATGTTCCCCATGCCTCCTTCTCCTACATACCAGGGACCTCCATTCTCTCCCCCATGCCAGGGGCTGTGTGTGTGCCATTTCTCCCTCTCCCCCCTCCCCCACCATTATTGTTTATTTTCTTTCTTTCTGGGAGATAAGTCATTCAGGTGACATTTTGGAACTGATCAGATGTAACATTCCAAAGTTATAGACACGTTACAGACCGACAGAGGAATGCCATTGAGTTCAGTGTGAGACCTCACTTTGCTAGGCCAATAACAATAATGATAATAGTAATTGTAATCCAGATCTCTTGCTTTTTTTTAGGGCTGTCAATTAACTCAAGCAATTAACTCAAAACAAAGTAACTTGATTAAAAAAATTAATTACAATTAATTGCAGTTTAAATCACTCTGCTAAACAATAATAGAATACCAACTGAAATTTATTATAAATATTTTTGGATGTTTTTCTACATTTTCAAATATACTGATTTCAATTACAACACAGAATACAAAATGTAAAGTGCTTACTTTATATCATTATTTTTTATTACAAATATTGGCACTGTAAAAAAGATAAACAAAAGAAATAGTATTTTTCAATTACCTCATACTGGTACCGTAATGCAATCTCTATTGTGAAAGTGCAACTTACAAATATAGATTTTTTTTGTTACATAACTGCACTCAAAACCAAAACTATATAAAACTTTAGAGCCTCTAAGTCCACTCAGTCGTACTTTTTGTTCAGCCAATCATTAAGACAAACAAGTTTGTTTACATTTATGGGAGATAATGCTGCCCACTTCTTATTTACTATGTCACCTGAAAGTGAGAACAGATTGTAGCAAACGTTGCATGGTATTTACATGCCCGATATGCTAAACATTCGTATGCCTCTTCATGCTTCGGTCACCATTCCAGAGGACATGTGTCCATGCTGATGATGGAAGGGTTTCCAAATATCTCACCTAATCTCCCTTACTGCAGACTAAGCCCATTTCTTCTTGTCCTACCTTCAGAGAACATGGAGAACAATTGATCACTGTTGTCTGTATAACAGCCCTTCACATATTGGATGACTGTTAACAGTCTTCGTTTCTCAAAACTAAAGATGCCCCGTATTTTTAACTTTTCCTTACAGGCAGGTTTTCTAAACCTTTTATCATTTTTTGTTGTTCTCCTCTGGACTCACTCCAATTTGTCCACACGTTTCCTAAAGTGTGGCACCCAGAATTGGACACAATACTCCAGCTGAGGCCTCACCAGCGCTGAGGAGAGTGGGACAATTACCTCCCATGTCTTACCTACAACATTTCTTTTAATACACCCCAGAATGTTAATAGCCTTTTTTTCAACATCACATTGTTGACTCCAATTCAATTTGTGATCCACTGTAACCCCCAGATCCTTTACAGCAGCACTACCACCTAGCCAGTTATTCCCCATTTTATAGTTGTGCATTTGATTATGTTTCCAACATATGTTTGGGTATTTAAAGTCCCACATTACTACCAGGCCTTGTGTTTTGAATATTTCTGTTATTTGTTCTAGAAATTCCTCCTCCCCCTTCTCTTCCTGATTTGGTGATCAATAGTAGATCCTTACTATGACATCACCTCTATTTTTTTCCCTTTTATTTTTGACCAGTGATTTCAACTTGACTGCCTCCTAGTTCCTTATTGATCTCAGAATGAGTGTATATATATTCTTAATATATAATGTATATAGTCTTAATGTATAATGCAGCACCTCCTCCCTTTTTAGCCTTCCTGAGCAAGCTATACCTGCCTGTACCAATATTCCAGTCATGAGATTTATCCCACCAAGTTCCTGTGATACCAATTAAATCATAATCTAGTTTATGGACTAATATTTCCAATTCTTCCTGTTTATTCCTCATACTCCTTGCATTTATGTATAGACAGGTAAGAAGTTGAGCAGATTCCCCCACTGATTTCCTCTTGTTGCTCCTCTGAACATAAGAAGATAAAAACGGCCATACTGGATCAGACATGTGATCCATTTAGCCCAGTGTCCTGTCTCTCAACAGTGGCCATTGCCAGGGGCTTTAGAAGGAATGAATAGAACAGGCAATCATTGAGTGATCCATCTCCTCTCATCCATTCCCAGGTTCTGGCAAACAGAGGCTAGCTATTGATGGACCTATCCTTCATGAACTTAACTAGTTCTTTTTTTACCTCCTTATTTAATTTTTCCACACCAGTCAAGATTTTATAGACCTCTATCATATTCCCCTTTAGTCGTCTCTTCCATGCTGAACAGTCCCAGTCCTTTTAATCTCTCCTCATATGAAAGCTGTTCCATACCCCTAATCATTTTTGTTACCCTTTTCTGAACCTTTTCCAATTCCAACATAGCTTTTTTGAGATGAGGCAACCAGATCTGCAAGCAGTATTCAAGATGTGGTGATCTTCCAAGTATTTTGTTATTCTATTTTTAATTGTAATTTCAATCAATTTGCCCCATACAGGTGTAAGCCTTATCTGGTCTGTCATTACCTGGATCTCCCTACACCCTTTTTTTAAGAAGCAGGCAAGTAGAATTTTGCAAAGTTGTTCAAATTCCATGAAACCTCTTTAAAAGGTTTCAGGCTGATGTCAATGATATGTGTATGGTGGAGGACAAGTTAATAGCTAAAAATATACAGTACTTATCTAATATCAGAATGACTCCTTAGCCATTAGCTTCATAACCTTTGTTAATATATTTCTCAGCTGCCATTTGCCCAATGGATGTTCGTTTCAATCATATGCAATAACTTATCAAAGAAAATAAAAGGAATGGCAAAAGCCATGGTGATATCCCAAACTTATATAATTTTTGCAACTATATGACTAAGGAAGTATCAGCAGCCTTCTTTCATATTTCCTGAATTTTTGATTGAATCCAACCCTCTTAACGGATACATTTATTATAATTTGTATATGTGTGCTGAACACAAATGATTGTCTTTGCTGAGAGAACAGTAGAAACAATTTTCAGCAAAACCTTGTTTGACTTTCTAAAATTAATTTTGATTTGGATCTCTTGGAAACACTTTTATGTTTTCTTTCAATGAACGTTCAAGCAGCTGAGTTTTATTATCACAAACACTTGTGGAAAATGCATTTTACAGTTGAGCACTCAAACATCTGAAAAAGGCAAATTTTGAATTGCATATTCAATTCAAAAATTTAAATTCTAAAACCATGTTCTGTTGGTTAGTATTGAATTAATTTACATGGAAAAAGGGGGCCCAAAGAATCAAAGGTATTAACATAACCTAGTCACTATCCAATATTAAACAGTTTTAAACAATATTTGGGATTTGGTATGCAGGGACCTCAGACTGCTTAGTACCGTGGCAAACACATCATTTTAACCTTTTATTTAAGGTACAAAAATATATGAAAACAGTTAAAGAATTTGAAATGTTAAGTATTAAGAAGGCTTTCATTTTAAGAGCTCCTCTTGTTCTCTTTCCCTTCATCTGTAGAGAGCTTGTAAAAGGAAAAAAAACACCTTGTTTGAATAGCAAGATGATGGTGAGATCTCAAAGATGACAGTAATTGTCCTTTTTGGCAAAAAGTGAAAAAGTTACTTGAAATGGGCTGAAACTGTCATTGTTGCTGTTGTTTTTAAAGTCTGATCCTGTTTCCTAGAAGACAAAACAAAACACATACATGAGGAAAGAGAAAAAAGCAGGAAAGAAAGAAAAGGTAGCTTGTTTCTCTGGTGTTGACTCTTACTTGCAACCTCAGAGCTGGAAAACCCAGACCCAGAACACAGTCTTACCAGCCAATCTGAGACCTGGCAAACTTGTACCAGCGTCAGGCAGGTTAGGTCATTGCTTTTAGCTGCCTCTCTGGTCACAGACTTACAGCAATGTTGCAGTCTTGACTGGCTAAGCCTGACTCTTATTAGACAGAAGGAAAAAGGAGAGACGTAGGAAAGAGAAGAAATAAGGAGGGGAAGGCAAAAGACACATGGGACAGAAGAGTGCAGTGTGGAGATAAAGTCTCACATCCAGGTGGTGTTTGTGTTTCAGCTGATGGCAATGTCATCTGGCTCCCTCTCTCTTTTGTCCCTGTCTGATCAAGACATCTCTTAGGATTAGAAAAAACATAAGAATGGCCATACTGGGTCATACCAAAGGTCCATCTAGGCCTGTCTTCCAACTGTGGCCAATGCCAGATACTTCAGAGGGAATTAATAGAACAGGTAAGCATCAAGTGATCCATCAGAAGGCCCAAGATAGCAGGGGATAGTGGGGGTGGCAGCCATGATGGTGACACTTGCTCCAATAGCCACTTTTTCGCCCCGAAATCTCTCTCTTTAAGGATCCAAAAAGGAAGTGGTGGGTTGAATAGCCCATCTCCTCATTATTATGTCCACCAATTAGGCCTAATTTCAAATGCACCAATTTTGGTTCACTGATTTCTGGTTTTATCCTTTTCCTGTTTACCAAACAAGATCTTAATACAATCCTTGAATTAGATCAGTAGCCATTTTTGTTTGGCCTAATTCAGCCTGTCTCTTTTTTGCACCTTTTCCCATCAGCAGTTGTTATGGGTTATTGTGACAGCTTATGAATTTACACTCACTTTTTACAGTTGCACTCCCAATTAGGGTAACTTTTGTAGGCCCAATTGTCACAACATTAGTTACCTAAGTCATCTAATTAGGGAACAGAAACAATATAACAACATGTAATGTAACAAAATAATGTGCTTTAGGAGTCTCAAAATTAAAATGTTTGCAGTGAACAGTTTGTGACTTATTCATAGGGAAACATAATCCATAAACAAGTGGCAAATAATTTCAAATAAATAAATCTGAAAATGTCATGAGCTGCCCACAAATTTTCTGAACGGAGGAAGAGATGAAATTGAGCACTTAAAATTTATGTCAGCATATGTACGTTGGTCAGGTGTGTGAAAATGACTAAGTCCCCAGTGTAGATTCAGATATGTTGATGGAAGAGTGCTTCAAGGAGGTGGTGGTCCTATACTAACAGAAGAACTCCTACTGTTGGTGTAGGCTGCATCTACACTAGGGGACTGTGCTGGCATAGACTCCATAGTGTAGACATGGCCTAAGTCCCAGCTTCAAAAGTGACCTGGGGGAAGATTTTTAAAGCTATTTAGGCACCTAAATATGTAGTTAAGCATCTAGTTGATTTTCAGAACCTCCTAGGCAGCTAACTTCCATTGAAATGAATGGGAGCTAGTCATCTAGATGCTTTTGAAAATCCCACTAGTCACCTATCCACATCTGCAGATGTCTAAATACCTTTAAAATCTGGGTTTAGGTGCCCAACTCCTATCTCTTTTTCGCGTCTTAATCCAGAATATGTTGGATTGTGCTCTGTTTTAAAGGCACAGAGCTAGCCACTTCACTATATTCCTGGTACATACATTGAGACAGCATGGAAAGTCTGTTAATTCTTCTGTCATAAATATAAAGGGAAGGGTAAACACCTTTAAATCCCTCCTGGCCAGAGGAAAAACCCTTTCACCTGTAAAGGGTTAAGAAGCTAAAATAACCTCACTGGCACCTGGCCAAAATGACCAATGAAGAGACAAGATACTTTCAAAGCTGGAGGGGGGGGAACAAAGGGTTCTCTCTGTCTGTGTGATGCTTTTGCCGGGACCAGAGCAGGAATGCAGGTCAGAACTCCTGTAAAAAGTCAGTAAGCAATCTAGTTAGATATGCATTAGAGTCTGTTTTGTTTAAATGACTGATAAAATAAGTTGTGCTGAATGAAATGTATATTCCTGTTTTTGTATCTTTTTGTAACTTAAGGTTTTGCCTAGAGGGATTCTCTATGTTTTGAATCTGATTACCCTGTAAGGTATTTACCATCCTGATTTTACAGAGGTGATTCTTTTACTTTTTCTTTAATTAAAATTCTTCTTTTAAGAACCTGATTGCTTTTCATTGTTCTTAAGATCCAAGGGTTTGGTCTGTGTTCACCTATGTAAATTGGTGAGGATTTTTATCAAGCCTTCCCCAGGAAAGGGGGTGTAGGGCTTGGGGGGATTTTGGGGGGAAAGATGTTTCCAAGTGGGCTCTTTCCCTGTTATTTTTGTTAGACGCTTGGTGGTGGCAGCAATAAGGTCCAGGGACAAAAGGTAAAATAGTTTGTACCTTGGGGAAGTTTTAACCTAAGCTGGTAAAAATAAGCTTAGGGGGTTTTTCATGCAGGTCCCCATATCTGTACCCTAGAGTTCAGAGTGGGGAAGGAACCTTAATATCTTCAGAGGCCTAGAGATGTGCCAACCTACGTGGAAGCTTTGGGTTTCTCTGGATGGGGAGTATTCAGCAACATTAGGGACAGAATTGAAGATGTCAGTTACATCCCCTCTAAAGTGTTTCAGTCAAAGAAATCAGAGTTTAATCTTTGCATGGATGGCAAGTAATATTTGTTCTTTAACAATGTTAAGAACAGCAGTTCCAAATAAATGTCTTAATTAGAATTGCTTACTCTTTAAAACAATGGCTAAACTGAATATCACCTTCTTCTTATGTGGCATCTCCACTACTGTAGGTTTGCAACCATGGTAGTTCATTCTGTATTGTCCTCTGCTAATCTCTTTGTGGATGAATCATCCTTTTGATCCACCCAGGATACTACATCATGCATCCAAGATCTTTTTTTCTGCCTCATATTCTTCTGCCATTAACGTTTCCTTCCAGTGCCCATAAACATACATCACCCAATGAACCTCTTAAATGTGCCCTGCAAATCAAATCTTTCTTTTCATTAGATCTCTGAATGGAAAACCATCAGGCTGTGATGGAATATTGGCTGAACTGTTAAAAAGCATAGGTTACGAAGGCTTGAAAGCCCTATCAGAATAATGAAGAATATGTTTGAAACAGAAGAATTGCCAGAAGATTTTACTACCTCAATGTGTATCCAAATCACCAAAAGTCCAACTCTATGGATTGTAAAGACTATGGAACAATCAGCCTACTATTGCATGCCTCCAAGATACTTTTGTGAGTTGTTCAAGACCCCATACAAAGAAAAATTGTTAAGGAAATAAGCAAACAACAATACTGCTTCAAACATGGAAAGTGCACAATAACCATCAATCTGAACTTGAAGCTCCTAGAAGAAAGTTCAGTTGAAATGACAAAAACAGTATACTTGTGTTCTGTTGACTTCCAAAAAGCATTTGACAGAATCTACGACTACAAATAGCTCAACATATTAAGATCTGTAGGGATTGATGGATACAAACTCTGATTAATAAGACAATTTATAGTGAAACCAGAAGGATGTTATAATGGGAGATGAAAATAAAAATCTAACAGAGATCAAGAGAGGAGTGAGACAAGGTTGCATAATGTCACCGAATGTATTCAATATTTATTATGCATGTTTGATTAAATTAATAGAAGAAACAGATGAAGATAGTAAGATGAATGGAAATAGGTGAGTAACATTCACTATGCAGATGACACAGTGTTGTTGATGATTTAGAAAAAGGTCTGATGAAGTTAGTGGAGATTATGAGTATGGCAAAGAATATGGTTTAGAGTTGAATGTGGACAAGACAAAACTTTGGTGTTATGCAAGCATCCTGGAAAAACATGAAAGATTCCAATGTACCATACAGCCAGTGAGAAATTATTGCTACTTAGGAAGCATAAGTACAGAAGATGGAAGATAGGATACTGAAGTTAGCACCAGAATAGCAAGAGCAAAAGACACATTCTGAAAGAATAAGCCTCTGATGAGAAGGGAAATAAATCTGATGACTAAATTATGAATTTAAAAACTTACATTTGTTTTTTGTTAAATTACAGATGTGAAACATGGACATGCAACAATTAATAATAGAAACGACAACCCTTTGAATTATGGTATTATAGAAGAATTCTCAAAATATCATGGCTAGATCGCATAACTAATGAAAAAGTATTGGAGACTATTTGAGTTTAGCAAATGCTAGTCAGAGATTTTATGAAAAGCGAGAACATTATCTTAAACACCTTAAAATTGGTTCTTCTCTGTAGTCATTAGATGTTTACCATGCATCATCAGACTTCCAAGACAGGACTGCAAGACAGACACTGATCTGGCAAAAACCAGTTATTCATGGGCTTACCTTTAAGCATTTAGGTAATCCCATTCAATTAAATTCATGATGGAAAGGATGGTCAAGGCACTAGCCGAAGACTATGGATCTGTTCTTAATTCCTTTTCACACAGACTTCCTGTGTGACCTCGGCCAAGTCACTTAGAACTATCTACATGAACGTTTCTTTTCGTGGCAAGCTGGGGTGTGAATCTACCATGCACTAGCGTACCGAGAACTAACTCTGCATATGGACCCAGCTGATGCACACTAATAATTTGTTAGTGAGTTTTAATCTACTCCTGTTTTAAAGTGGGGTAGATCAAAGCACATTCACAAACTGTTAGCAAGCAACAGCAGGGTCCACATGGACAGTTAGTGTGTGGCAGGCTCGTGTGGAGTAGATTCAGCACCCACCCCCCCCACACCGCTTTCCATGAAATAAATGTGCACATGGACAAGCCCTCAGTCTCTCTGTGCCTCAGTTCCCTGTCTGTAAAATAGGGATAATAACACTTTGCAGTGGTGTTGCAAGGATAAATACCTTAAAGATTGTTAGGTGCTTAGATATTATGGTAATGGGAGTCACAGAAGTACCACAGATGGACAGATAGATTAGATTACTCACATGCATAGAGTTAAATACATGTTTGCAAGATCAGGGCTTTAGTCTGTTATTTTTTAACCCCAAATCCCAAATGGCAACGGCCTCACCCTCCCTTTCTTCACTATCTCCTCTTATAGAGTGAGGGCTATTTCACTTCTCTGGGACAGTCTGTGTGAAATTCTCAAACGAGAGCCTAAGGCTTCAATATTAATAAACATGATTTCTTCAGGTTAGAAAGAAAAACAAATGGAAAAGAAATGATCTCTGCGTAGTATGACAGTGTTGGTGAGGTAAGAACATAAGAGCGGCCATACTGGGTCAGACCAATGGTCCAGCTAGCCCAGTATCCTGTCTTGGCCAATGCCAGGTGCTTCAAAGGGAATGAACAGAACAGGCAATCACGTGATTCATCCACTGTCATCCACAGCTTCACACAAACAGAGGCTAGGGACACTCAAAGCACGGTTTTGCATCCCTGCCCATCCTGGCTAATAGCCATTGATGGACCTATTCTCTTGCGAACTTATCTATTTCTTTTTTGAAGCCTTTTGTAGTTTTGGCTTTCACAACATCCCGTGGCAATGTGTTCAACACGTTGACTGCATTGTGTGAAGTACTTCCTTTTGTTTGTTTAAAACCTGCTGCCTATTAATGTCATTGGGGGACTGCTAGTTCTTGTGTTATGTGCAGGAGTAAATAACATTTCCTTATTCACTTTCTCCACATCAGTCAAGATTTTATAGACCTCCATCATATCCCGCCTTAGTTGTCTCTTTTCCAAGCTGAAAAGTCCCACATAATATCTTTTATTGGACCAACTTCTGTTGGTGAGAGAGACAAGCTTTCAAGCTACACAGAGCTCTTCTTCAGGTCTGGGAAATGTACTCAGAGTGTCACAGCTAGATACAAGATGGAACAGATTGTTTAGCATAGGTAGTTAACACGTATTTCAAGGGACCATTCAAGGTGAAGTGACCCGTTAGCACTTCTCCAGTCATAAGGACAGGGGAAAGGTTAGTAGGGGATGGTCACAAACAATCACTCTGCATAGTATGTCTTGTCTAATACCTAGCAAGAGTTCAGCTAGCTAAGTGCATCTTGGATTCACCTACAGTAAAGAAGTACAACCTTGCATGTTAAGAGAATGCATTCTCCTTTCTCCCCTCTAGTTGGTGTGGTTGACGAGCATGTCAGAATTAGTCTACAGTTTCTCAGGTAGTTGACCTGCTCTCTTCCTTTTTTAGGCATCTCATGTTCTCCCAGCTACAGTCTGTGATCCTTTGGATCTTAATGGTGTTAGCCCATCCATTGCAACATCACAAAGGTATTTACATAAATGCCCTCTCTGAAGACATCTGTCTCTTATTAAATGTTTCTCTTTCTCTTATGAAATGTATATTATATGTTTCCTCAGTCCATTCCGAATTGTATTTCTTGCTTTGGAAAGCTTTGTTCCTGTTTTTCATGCACAAGTTAAGAAAATTCTTTTAAATGCAAGATAGTTGTCTTTCAGTCAAAGTTTACACATTATTTTCAATCTGTATTTCTCCCCTAGCCCAGTTTCCCCTTTTTTTCTTGTGCAACTACCATGATTTTGCATTTTAATGCCTTGACTGGAATGTCTGCCTGAAAAATATTTTTAAAGATACAGACCCAGATACTCAGCTGGTGTTATCTGACATACCTCTAATCATTTCATTTGGTAATAGGCATTACAACATCCAATATCCCTCCTCAACTAAGACAAATCTTGGTTATACCTAGCTGGCATCATTTAGGATTAGCAAAGTGTTCACCTTAAAAATGCTATGATCAGTAAAATAATTTGCTATTCCAACTCCTTAATGTGTGGAGTACTAAATCTTCCACCAAGCTGTCAGATTACTTCAAGGGCAGCTGAAAACAATTCACCATGAAAAGATGGGTAGAACCAGCTTGGAAGACTGGGTACTTTTAAAAATAAGGATACTCATGTTCCTTTTCTCCCCCTGTCCTGTTCACCACATATCAGAGACTAGAAGAGTATTTGGATTTCTTCTGTGACATGACTTGTTAAATCTAGTGAATTTCAGTGAGGAAGGGAAGAGGAAAGAGATGATGAACAAAGAGAAACACCCTAATTAATCTCAAATATGCATTTTACAATATTAATCAGTGTTATCCAGGGTGCAAATGCTTTATATTCTTATCACAATTCACAACCACTTTCAACCTTTTCTCTTTTTGATATTATATGTAGATGGTCACCTGCTTAAACACCCCTCAAAGATAACTTCATAGATTCATAGATTCCAAGGCCAGAAGGAAGCATTGTAATCTTCTAGTCTGACCTCCTGTATAACACAGGCCATAGAACTTCCCCAAATTAATTCCTAGAGCAGATCTTTTTGAAAAACATCGAATCTTGATTTAAAAATTGCCAGTGATGGAGAATATATCACAATTCTGAGTAAATTGTTCCAATGGTTAACTACATTCACTGTTAAAAATTCATGCCTCATTTCCAGCCATTGGATTGTGTTACATATTTCTCTGCTAGATTGAAGACTCTATTCACAAATACTTGTTCCCCATGTAGGTACTTATAGACTGTAACAAAGTCACCCCTTAACTGTCTCTTTGATAAGCTAACTAGATTGAGCTCCTATCACCATAAGGTGTATATTTTAATCCTTTAATCATTCTCGTGGCTCTTTCTAAACCCTCTTCAGTATATCAACATCCTTCTTGAATTGTGGACACCAGAACTGGATGCAGTATTCCATCAGTGGTTGCATGAGTGCCACATAGAGAGGTCAAATAACCTCTCTACTGCTGCTCGAGATTCCCCTGTGTATATATCCAAGGATCACATCAGCTCTTTTGGCCACACGATTGCACTGGGAGCTCATGTTCAGCTGATTACCCCCCATGACCCCCAAATCTTTTTCCGAGTCACTGCTTCCCAGGAGAGAATATGGCCTACATTTTTTGTTCATAGTTGTATACACTTACATTTAGCCATGTTCAGACTCATATTGTTTGCTTGTACCCAGCTTACCAAGCAATCCAGATTGAGCTATCCTCTTCATTATTTACCACTTATTTATCATTATTTACCCATTTTTTGTGTCATCTGCAAACTTTATCAGTGATGATTTTATATTTTCTTCCAGATCATTGATTAAAAGGTTAAATAGCATAGGGCCAAAAACTGACCAGTGCAGGACCTCACTAGAAACACACCAGCTGGATGATGATTCCCCATTTACAATTACATTTTAAGATTTGTTAATTAGCCAGCTTGAAATCCATTTAATGGGTGCTCTGTTAATTTAATATCATCCTGGTTTTTAAATCAAAATGCCATGCGGTACTAAGTCAAATGCCTTACAAAAGTCTACATTTATTATATCAACACTATTATCTTTATCAATCAAACCTGTAATCTCATAAAAAAGATATCAGGTATCAGTCCACAGGGACTATTTTCCATAAACTCATCTTGATTAGCATTAACTAGATTACACTGCTTTTTGTTTTTTATTAATTTAATCCCAAATCAACTGCACTATTATCTAGCATAGGATCAGTGTCAGACTGACAGACTTAAAATTATGTGGGTCATCCCACCTACCCCTTTTAAATATTGGAACAACTTAAGCTTCCTTCCAGTCTTCTGGAACTTCCCCAATGTTCGAAGACTTATTGAAAATCAGTATTAATGTCCAATGAGCTACTTAGTCAACTCTTTGAAAACTCTTGGGTGCAATTGATCTGGAACCTGCTTATTCAAAAATATCTAACTTTAGTAGATGCTGTTTATCATAGTCCTGAGATACTAGTGGAATGGACAGAGTATCATCATATGATATAACTGTATCAACTGTTTCTTTCCCAAATGCAGAATAGATATATTTACTGAATATTTCTGTCTTTTCAGCATTATTATTGATAATTCTATCGTTTCCATCTAGAAATGGACAAATACCATTGTCAGGATTCTCTTTGTTATCAAAATACTTTAAAAATCCTTCTTATTGTCCTTAACTCTGCTGACCATAGATTTCATCTTGTGTGCCTTTGCTTCTCTTACCAATTTTCTACTATTCCTAGCTTCTGATTTGTATTCATTACTATCAACTTCCCCATTTTTAAACAATTCCCAATTATCATTCACATTTTTCTGGTTAAATTCTTCCTCCCAACTGGCTCATAAATGTTTTTACTTTGTGAAATTGGCCCTTTTAAAGCTCCAAATACATATATTACTGGTCTGGACTTTATTCTGTTTGTGTGTTAATACATATGATCAAGTCATGACTCAAATACTGCTCTCACACAGATGCAATCCCAGTGAAGTAAATAGGGTTACTCTGGGGTGGGTAAGAGCTGTATTTGGCCATCTGAACCTAAATGCATAACAAAGAAATGCCTTTCTTGTGGTTTGTTGGCATTGCACTTGGTTGCAGTGTGAGAGTCTTCCAAATTCCAAGCACAACTTTTGACATGATTCTTTCTTTTCTTTTTTTTTTTTTTAGCTCTTCTTCCAAACTTTGCTAGGCTTTTGTGTGCTCCGAAGTTAGTAGCAGAGATATTCTCTGGGGCTGGTTAAAAAAATGTCATGCTTAGATCAGAACAAGAGTCTTGCATGATGACCCCTCAGAATGGAATTCTTCTGGGAGGAGATGAGTGCAAGTAAGGTGAGCTTAATGCAGAACTTGCTTCAAAGGTCAGAAGCTCAGCTGGTGTAAATTGGCATAGCTCCATTAACATAAATAGAGTTACAATGATTTACACCAGATGAGGATCTAGTGATCAACTGAATGAGAACAGCACAGCAAAATGCTTTTCCGTCTAGAACTATCCACGCAGAGGCTGAGAGAATATAAAATATTTATGTTTTGGAGGAAGCAAACAAAATGGCTGAGAGAAGGCATGGTTAAAATGATGAAGCAAAGGGAATTTGTGGGCCTAAAGAATACTTTAAGGGACTGATTCCAATTTTACTTGCACTATTATTGCAGTGGTGTAACATCATTGCTTTCAATGTGATACTTCTGATTTATACCAGTGTAAGTGAATTGGGTTCTACATTTTTCATTCTTTTCCCCTCACTCCCCACTCCCAAATATTAAGAAGGAGACGGGTCTCAGTTCTCCACTGCTTTGTGCCCTATGTAGTCATTTACATGCCTGTAAAGTGAGGATAAGTTGGGTGTAAAACACTGCCTACCACGTTCTCAGTCCCAGATGGACCAGTGCGGTAATCCTTTTCCTGTCTAAAGCTGTGCAGAGAGAGTTAAACTGCTGTCGACAGCATGGCTCTCTGCGAGCTGCAAAGTTAGTATGTCTGGAACAGAAGGGAGTGTGGCTATATAAAACCTACCCGGCATTCGTTTTCAGCCCCACCATTGGGATTCAATTGCCATAATCATCCCATGTAAGATAATGATACATTCAGCCAATTCTGAACTCCTGCGTAAATGGACTGGTCTCTTGCAAAAAAAAAAAAACCATTTTTGCAAATGTTGGGTATCATGACAGCCCAATTTATTACAACCACAAGGTGCACATTTTATATTTTGCACTTTGAAATATGTGCAATAATTCATTATCAGTAACGCTCTGCTGTGCCTCTTAGATACTTATCATTGTGCATCACCCACCTCATGGACACCTATAGACAATAATAGCTATAATGGGGAATTCAATTCTATGGTCTAGTGCATTGTTTCCCAAACTTGGCGTGCCGCTTGTTCAGGGAAAGCCCCTGGCTGTCCGGGCCAGTTTGTTTACTGCTGCGTCTCCAGGTTCGGCCGATCGCGGCTCCCACTGGCCGGGGTTCGCTGTGCCCAGCCAATGGGGGCTGCGGGAAGCAGCGGCCAGTACGTCTCTCGGCCCACGCTGCTTCCTGCAGCCCCCATTGGCTGGGCACAGCGAACCCCGGCCAGTGGGAGCCGCGATCGGCCAAACCTGCAGACGCGGCAGGTAAACAAACTGGCCCGGCCCGCCAGGGACTTTCCCTGAACATGTGGCGTCCCAAGTTTGGGAAACACTGGTCTAGTGGATAAGAAATTGGACTAGGAATAAAGCAATGTCAGTTCTATTCCTGTCTCTGCTGTGTGATCTTGAGTCATTTTCTTTCTCTCTATACCTCTTGTTCCCCTCTCAAGCTCTGGCTGTTTTATCTATTTAGATTGTAAGCTCTTGGGGGCAAGGACTTTCTCTTATTATTTGTTTGTACAGTGCCTACCACAAATGGACCCTATATCTCAGATGGGACCCCCAGTATTACAATACTGTAATACAAATAAATAATAACTTTGCATGTGCCTGAGTTAGTGGCTTGGAAAGGTGAACATTTTAAAATATTTCATGTGTGCAAAAGAACAATGGCAGTCATTACACAGCATAATGTAAAATGCGAACTGATGGTCTGCAGCATTGTACTTCCGATGAAGTGAGCTGTAGCTCATGAAAGCTCATGCTCAAATAAATTGGTTAGTCTCTAAGGTGCCACAAGTACTCCTTTTCTTTTTGCGAATACAGACTAACACGGCTGTTACTCTGAAACCTATTATTAGCTGCTATAGTTGTAGGGAGAAATCCACTAACAATCTTGCCACTAAATAAGAGACCAAAGCAGAGCAGTGATGTTCCAGATACAAACCCCAGGTGGGGATGTTGGAATATCTTATGCAAATTGTGACAGATTTTTACACAAGCAGAAGTTAGGTCATTTAGTTGTAGCTGAATTGGTGTTTGTTCTCTCAGTTTAGTTTTTGTGATGGTTAAATGTGTTTCTATGTGGAGCATAAGAAGGGGTCCATATATTCCACAATTTCAAGGCGGCAGAATTTGCCATGGAATCTACCCGTTGCCACAGAATCTGAGCTTTTCATTTTTGTTGGGTTTTTTTATGATGTTTTTAGCCCTTAGGATTACAAAGATAACCTTACAAATGTGAATCAAGTATGTGCAATGTAGTGATGTCTGCCTGAACCTGCAAAGCCTGATGCAATAGCAATCGGAGGTGTGAACTGCTCCATTCATCTTAACTTTAGGGCCCTGAGAATGCCATGACTCTACAGCCATGAAATCTGGCATCTTCCCAAATTGCCATGACATTTAGCATTCTTGCTGCAGAATTCATCATTGTATTGCCACCAAGAGTCTGAGGTGATTTTTTCCTGTTGCTCTGCCCTGCCAGAACCTGCCCAGAGGTGTCTCTTGCTCTCCAGCTTTCCCCACAAGGATGACTTAATTGGATTTCAGTGCATGTCCCTGCACTGTTTCAGGGAGCTAGACAGCACTGGGTTGACATGACAGAGCTGACATCCAGTTTGCAGTCAGGGATGGTGGGAGTCAGATGTTTAATTTGGTGAGGTTGGCAGTAAGGAGAACACTGCAGGTACCAAGGAAATGAGTTATTAAAGCCAACTACAAGTGCCTTGCTTCCCCAGTGTACATGAGGAGAAGGAGGTTCTGAGCTGGATCTCCTGAACAATGTCATGGAAGATGGCACCTGGGGAGTGGAACCAGGCCGACAGCAGAGCAGAATAAAAAGCAAATCTTTGAAAATAATCATCAACAAACTGTACATCAATTATTATTGTTAAGTATGAGCCATAGTTGTGTGAGTGTGGAGGGGTGGGAATGAAGGGGGTATTGTGGTGATAAATGAATGGTGCCAAAGAATTCAGGGACATCAGCCATTCTAGTCAGGTCTCATTGTGGCACAGAGTACACAGGGACCTGAAAATAGGTATCCCTCTGAATATTTTCCTTTTCAGAGTTCAGAAGGAGGCATATAACCCTGGGCCCTGCTCTTTACTTTTTGCAAAATGTAGGTATTTTTCCTTTTGGAAAATTTCTTCGCACAGCTGTTTGCACACCTGGCAAATTGTACCCATAATAATCTTCTCAGCAGGGCTCCTAAAGGTACACCTTATAGTGACAACAGTGGAATGTGGAAGGAATGGCTTTCTCTAGAATACTGAGCTTGTCGTAGAAGAAGGTGGTCATCATTAGGGATATACTACATGGAACAGTCTCTCCCATCTCTGTAACAAATGAAGCTGTGTGACTGAGAGGGAAAATCAGACACCCAGCTGGAAAATACACACAGCTTCCTGTGTACCACTGCTGACTTGTCTACAGAGCACACCGTATATCATTTTCAGTACTCCTGGTGGTACAGACAGGAATATACTTTGCTTCTCACTCCTCTTCTTGTCATTCAGAAGATGCAGCTGTGAGATAAACAGATGGCAGATACTTTTTCTCACACTTAGAATCATAGAATCATAGAATATCAGGGTTGGAAGGGACCTCAGGAGGTCATCTAGTCCAACCCCCTGCTCGAAGCAGGACCAATCCCCAATCAAATCATCCCAGCCAAGGCTTTGTCAAGTCTGACCTTAAAAACTTCCAAGGAAACTTGTTGTTGCCAATGGCCAATGCAACCATATTAATTGGATTTTTAAAATGCTATTAAGTTTTTTCTCCCCTGTTTGGGTACTTTTTTAGTTTATGTGTATGTGTGTGGGGAGGTGGGAATGGTAATTTAAATTAAATGATGGATCTGGGGTGTAGAGGAAAGTACCGTAAACAACACTCAGGAGGGAAGACTATGCTGGGGGTGCTATTTTTTGGAGGGGGGAGGGGGGCATTCCTTCCCGCAATGTAAAACAACCAATAGCCAAGCATCACCATGCTCTCTGGGCATGATCCAGAGCCAAGCGAAGTCAATGGAAGCCTTACCATTGGCTTCCGTAGGTTTTGCGTCAGGTCATATATCTGTTTCCTTTGCCATTAAGGTGTGTGGTGTCCCCTCTTCCATCCATATTTCCTCTTTTTTGATTATTATTTGTAGTTTGGTCATGTCAAGAAGCCGCAGTCAGGGATCAGGGCCCATTGTGCTCTGCAGTGATCCATACATAACAAAAATATGGTGCCTGTCCCATAGATCTTATCATCTAAGCATACTTGTAGTCAAAGGAAAGCATTCCTCCTAGCCCACTGGTGTTCCCGTATCCAGCCTTCATTGCTCCCCAAGTCCAGTACCTCTTCACTGCAGTCTATTTAATTTCCCTGAGTTGAACAACAAGCCCTGGGAATAGCTTAACAGGAATGATTCTCCTTAGCAGTACTGTCTTTAGAATTTTTCAGAGGGTCAGTAAAATGATCTCTCTGGTGAACTAAAAGGCTCATTTAAAATTAAACAAGTGTGTGTGGTGGGAGGAGGGGAAGATGTACAGTTAACATTAAGTCAACTAAATCGAAAAACTGTACCCCTTACTAAGCCATATTTATATTTTTGGACAGTTCACCGCGACCATTTTTAACAAAGTCCTTCTCAAGAGCCACAAGTTAGGGTCAGATGATCAATTCCACAAACAAATTCCTGGATTGGACACCAGGATCAGCTAATACCATATGCAGCCACATAGCAAAGGTTCTTCTCTTCCCCCAAATCTGGAACAGTGGAACAAGAAGTACATGAGCTCTGCTAACAGACCTGTTTTGTCCCACTGCTGAGTCTCCATATCATATGTCGGATCACAAGTCAGTTTCACACAAATAGTGTGGATTGTGTTAAGTCTTACGCTGACCTGACCTGGCATGAGATGATATATAGGCCCAGATCCTCAAAGGTACACCTAACTCCCACTGATTTCAGTGGGAGAGAGGCTCCTAACAATCTCTTAGGAATTGTACCATAAGTTTTAAATAGTGTACTGTTGTATCAACACTCAAACTATGCAGCTGTTTTAACAAGAAACATAGCTAAACTTGGCAAAAAAATATAATAAAACACATCTAAAATGTAAATCATCCTCCACTTCAAAGGTTTAGCATTTTTGTAAATTCATTATGTCTCACCCTCTACTCAAGTCATATTCCTGGCCAGGGCTGGTCTCTATGGTGAAATGATAGGTGTATTTTAGAAGCCAAAATCTAAATGAATGAATACATATATGAGAATGCCCTATTAAGACAAATTGCTGACTCTTGATGCTCCATCCAATCCAGAGGTTCCTCACTGGTTCCTGAACAGCAGGGTTTAGGCCAGGAAGTGCCGAACTGGGGCTCCTGTAGAATCCACATATGCACAAGCAAAGAGAAACTTGGTATGCTTCCAGCTGCCATGGTGCCACATAACTAGGATTTTATAGCTTATCATCACTCATCCTATACTTTGCTGCATTAAACATTTTTTAAAAGCCCTGCCCAAAGCTCTTGGCTTCTGTTGAACAGGGAAAGCTTTCACATTGGTTATGTTCCATTTGAAAATTTCAGACAACGCTCTGAGACTGTTAGATGAAGCCCAGTTCACATAGCTCATCCAGCTCAGATCATGTGCAGATACACGCAACAAAATGTCAACACGTCCCTAAGCAAAGTGTATTTATGGTTTTAAAAACGTAGTTTTTAAAAATATGTCTTTTCTGGGGCTTTTTAAAGATAGCTATAGTTATTGCAAATTGAATAAATTGTTTTCAAACCCACAAAACTTGGACCAGCACCAACCTCTTATGCTCTCTTTGTTTATTTAATGGGATTGTTACTGGTACATCGCTATGCCAATAATTAATGCAGAGAGCTCAAATATCAGGAATTTTTATAGGGGTTCCAAGATTTCTGATGGGAATTCTTTAGAAATGAACTTCATTTTGAAGATAACATAAGCAATAAGCCAAAACTGCAAAAAATGTCACAGCTGCACTGATTTTTTAAATTCACATTTCTGACCATTAATAGATGTCCTTCTTAGCTGTATTTTACTGAAGCAATACAGATTGAAGCAATACAGATCCAATATAGTAAATAGGGGAGAGGTTGTGACAATTACAGTTGGACATTCCAGGCAGGTACCCTGGAGAAATTATCCCAGACCCTGTTTGTTAATTACAGTTCGTATCTAGGTGAATTATCAACAGGTCTATTACCCACTGAGTTAATCACAAATGTAAAACAATATCAGTTTTTTATAATCTTTTTCAGTTCACATATGTATCTAGAATTATATAAAAAGAAAAGGAGGACTTGTGGCACCTTAGAGACGAACAAATTTATTTGAGCATAAGCTTTTGTGAGCTACAGCTCACTTCATCGGATGCATTCAGCTCACTTCATCGGATGCATTCAGTTTTCCACTGAATGCATCCGATGAAGTGAGCTGTAGCTCACGAAAGCTTATGCTCAGATAAATTTGTTCGTCTCTAAGGTGCCACAAGTCCTCCTTTTTTTTTTTTCGAATACAGACTAACACGGCTGCTACTCTGAAACCTAGAATTATATACTAATATAAATAGTTCAGTAAACTGTAGCATGAGAAGGTAAAATAATTACACTTACTGTTATGCAAACTATTTATCATTTGTAACATCAGAAATGAAATAACAGATTTTAACATTATATTGGATCTGCACATGCTAGTGGCATTGCCTACTGAGCCATTGTACAGTAGTTTAACTCAGTGATGACATAGGATAATATAGTCTGTCTCCTGGCATGTGAATTGGGAAGTGAAAGAGATTCAAACTGGAAGATTTGGGTTGTCATGGAGGTGATCCAGGTATAGCTACTGGAGTTCATGGTACACTATAGTATATATTTCATAGTATTGTTCATGCACACTCTCTAACACCAGAAGTATGGCTAATGACAGCTCATGCATCTGTCGAAGCTCAGATGACAGCTTATGCATCTGGTTAATGACAGCTCATGCATCTGACGAAGTGGGTATTCCGCCACAAAAGCTTATGCTCCAATACGTTGGTTAGTCTATAAGGTGCCATAGGACTCTTTGCTGCTTTTAATGACAGCGCATTAGCCATACTTAGTGGGAGTGTATGTGTTTGTGCTGTGCTTGCTGCTTGTCTGAAATATACCGTGTGGTCTGTTTGTTTGGGGGACCGTGTGCTGCCCCTTTGTGTGCTGAGCCTAGCGACCTGCTAGGCAAGGCTGAGAGCTTCTTAATGAGGCTTTAGAACTCACACTTAATGACCCCTTTGGCACCCATCAACCCTTAACCAGGGGGCAGGGCTATTCAGGGAGGCCAGGGCTTTAAAAAGCCTGCTCCTAAGCGACCAGAGGAGCTAGAGAACAGGAGTTGCTAACAGGCGAGTTTTGCGACGGGGTTGCTAACAGGAGAGTTTTGTGAGGGAGTTTAGAGGGGAAGTGTATGGGGGAGCTAGATACACTTAACATTCCTTAAACTTAAAGCCAAAACCCTCCAGATAAAAACAAAACATCAACAAAGGAACTAACTTCAAGAGGAAAAAGATAATGCAGGCAGAAGTCCAGCAACAGAGTGGGGGTTACCCAGTTTATTGCACCAATGCAGCATGTACGATTACCTGTCCTATGGCGAGGTGGTGTATGTGTGCATTCGGTGCAAGGAGCTCCTGTCCCTCAGACTGTGTACGGGCTTTGGAGACCAGAGTGGCTGAACTAGAGGAGCTAAGGGAGATGGAGAGGTACATAGATGAGATTTTCCAGGACACAGGAGAACAGTCCCACCCCTGGTCTAACAGCCTCTGTGCTGTTGAGGAGGATGAAAGCCTCAGGGAAGGAGAACATCCAACTGGAGCAGAGAGAAATGATCCCATAGTTGGGACCCTCCTTCCAGATGATGTTGTGGTATCCTCTCGCATTGAGGATACCTCTCTGGGGGAGGGAACTCTAGTTATTAGGAAGAGACTGGTATTAGTAATGGGTGATTCGATCATTAGAAACATAGATAGCTGGGTTTGCGATGACCGGGAGAACCGCGTAGTGACTTGCCTGCCTGGTGCGAAGGTTGCGGATCTCTCGAGACATCTAGATAGACTTATGTGTAGTGCTGGGGAGGAGTCGGTGGTCATGGTACATGTAGGTACCAATGACATAGGGAAGGATAGGAGAGAGGTCCTGGAAGCCAAATGTAGGCTGCTAGATAAAAGATTGAAGTCCAGGACCTCCATGGTAGCATTCTCTGAAAGGGGAACTACACAAAAATGAGGAGGTTAGTTAAACAGAAATTAAAAGACACAGTGCCAAAAGTGAAATCCCTGCAAGCTGCATGGAAACTTTTTAAAGATATCATAATAGAGGTTCAACTGAAATGTATACCCCAAATTAAAAAAACGTAGTAAGAGAACCAAAAAAGTGCCACAGTGGCTAAACAACAAAGTAAAAGAAGCAGTGAGAGGCAAAAAAGGCATCCTTTAAAAAGTGGAAGTTAAATCCTAGTGAGGAAAATAGAAAAGAGCATAAACTGTGACAAATGAAGGGTAAAAATATAATTATGTAACTCTTCTGCCAGGTGGAGCTAGCAGCAACCAGGGCCAGGTTCAATATCTAGGGGTTCCTTTCCATTGATACAGCACAGAACTGGCTCAAGCCACCACCCAGTAACCTGGGACAATTACACACCACCCCAGGCGCCTCTGGGAGGCAGTACTTCCCCACTCGCAAGCAGAGTCTGAGTGTAGAAAAGAAACTTTTAATTAAAGGATGAAAGTAATTTGGGAAAACACCGCAAACAGGGTTCATAAACATTAACCATGAGTAAAAGACCCACTCCCAAGTAGGTTGGGCAGTGTTCTTTTCCCCTCAGGTTCTTAAGTCCAGCAACACAAAAGTCCCTTTCACATGCCCATCCCTTCTCTGCACCCCACTCACAGTTGCTGTCCTTGGTCAGTGCAGACCCAGAGTTCAGAGGTGCATCTGCAGAGTTCCCCTTCCTCCCCCCATTGGGGTAAAGAGGTACCTTACTCGCTCTGTTGCTCGGGCACTCGCTCACCGCCCCTCTCTGCTGGCCGCTCCTGCTGGCCACCTGCTTACCGCTCTCGCCGCACCTCTCCACCAGCCGCCCTGCTGGCTGCTCATCACGCCACTCCTCCGCAGCAGCCACTCCTTCACCAGCTGACTGTCAGTTGCCTTCTGCTGCCACCAGCCTCTCTGCTGTAACCTCTGCACATCAGTCTCTTCATAATTTTCAGCTCATTGCAGGCTGGGCAGAAACACTGCCTCAACTCAAGTGATTTCAGCTCTCAGTGATTTTTAGGTCTTAGCAGAAAGGGCAGAAACACAGTCTTACCACAACTGATTTCAGCTCTGATTGGGCATTTAACATAACAAAGAGGCTCCTAATGAAATCTATTTAGCTTTATTGTTTGAACAATGGGGAGGGACAGGTTAAACCAGTCTAGGAAGACTCCTTGAGGATGTGCAGCCTCATGGCTGGGATACAGATACCCATCCCTCTACTTTCACAGGGCTCTGAAATTCGAGCCCCTGCTTAACAAGGTTCTTTCAACTGAGGGAAGCTCCCCTCATTTGGGACAGGTTAAGCAAGTCCTGCTTTTTTGTATTCCTACAATAACTACAACATTGGTAATCATTTTTCACTACCCCTGCATTCAGTACTTAGGTCATTTGTACCCAACACCAGCCAAAGTTGATCTTTTGACACAGCAGTAAACGATGAATATGTAAACAGAGCAGGAGCAAATTGTATTTACATAAACATACCCATAGTCTCTTCCCCTCCCAGCTAGCTGTCAGGGTAGCATTCATTCAGACCCTGCTTACAATTAGGATAGCCAAAGCCTCAAAAAGTAAAAGCAAAACAATTTTTTTAAGTACATCAGAAGCAGGAAGCCTGCTAAACAACCAGTGGGGCCACTGGATGATTGAGATGATAAAGGAGCACTCAAGGATGATAAGGACATTGCAGAGAAACTAAATGAATTCTTTCCATTGGTCTTCACAGCTGAGGATTTGAGGGAGATTCCCAAACCTGGGCCATTCCTTTTATGTGAGAAATCTGAGGAACTGTCCCAGATTGAGGTGTCATTAGAGGAGATTTTGGAACAATTTCATAAATTAAACAGTAATAAGCCACCAGGATCAGATGGTATTCACCCAAGAGTTCTGAAGGAACTCAAATGTGAAATTGCAGAACTCTAACTGTAGTCTGTAACCTATCATTTAAATAAGCTTCTGTACCAAGTGACTGGAGGATAGCTAACGTGACGCCAATTTTTAAAAAGGGCTCCAGAGGTGATCCTGGCAATTACAGGCTGGTAAACCAATACCAGGCAAACTGGTTGAAATTATAGTAAAGAACAAAATTGTCAGACACATAGAGGAACATAATTTCTGGGGAAGAGTCAACATGGTTATTGTAAAGGGAAATCATGCCTCACCAATCTTCTAGAATTTTTGGAGGGGATCAACAAGCATGTGGACAAGGGGAATCCAGTGGATACAGTGTACTTAGATTTTCAGAAAGCCTTTGACAAGGTCCCTCACCAAAGGCTCTTAAGCAAAGTAAACTGTCATGGGATAAAAGGGAAGGGCCTCTCATGGAATGGTAACTGGTCAAAAGATAGGAAACAAAAGATAGGAATAAATTATCAGTTTTCAGAATGGAGAGAGGTAAATAGTGGTATCCCCCAGGGGTCTGTTCTGGGACCAGTCCTATTCAACATATTCATAAATGATCTGGAAAAGGGGGTAAAGAGTGAGGTGGCAAAATTTGCAGATGATACAAAACTACTCAAGATAGTCCAGGCAGACTGCGAAGAGCTACAAAAGGATCTCTCAAAACTGGGTGACCGGGCATCAAAATGGCAGATGAAATTCAATGTTGATAAATGCAAAGTGATACACATTGGAAAACATAATCCCAATTATACATATAAAATGATGGGGTCTAAGTTAGCTGTTACCACTCAAGAATGAGATCTTGGAGTCACTGTGGATAGTTCTCTGAAAACATCAACTCAATGTGCAGCGACAGTCAAAAAAGTGAACGTAATGTTGGGAATCATTAAGAAATCATTTATGCATCCGATGAAGTGAACTGTAGCTCACGAAAGCTTATGCTCAGATAAACTGGTTAGTCTCTAAGGTGCCACAAGTACTCCTTTTCTTATTAAGAAAGGGATAGATAATAAGACAGAAAATATCATATTGTCTCTATATAAATCCATGGTACACCCACATCTTGAATACTGCATGCAGATGTGGTCATCCCATCTCAAAAAAGATATATTGGAATTGGAAAAGGTTCAGAAAAGGGCAACAAAAATGATTAGGGGTATTGAATGGCTTCTGTCTGAGGAGAGATTAATAAGACTGGGACTTTGCAGGTTGGAAAAGAGACAACTAAGGGGGGATATGATTGAGGTCTATAAAATAATGACTGGTGTGGAGAAAGTAAATAAGGAAGTATTGTTTACTCCTGCTCATAACACAAGGGGTCACCAAATGAAATTAATAGTCAGCAGATTTAAAACAAACAAAAGGAAGTATTTTTTCATATAACACACAGGCAACCTGTGAAACTCCTTGCCAGAGGATGTTGTGAAGACTAAGGCTATAACAGGGTTCAAAAAAGAACTAGATAAGTTCATGGAGGATAGGTCCATCAATGGCTATTAGCCAGGATGGGCACTGATGGTGTCTCTAGCTTCTGTTTGTCAGAAGCTGGGAATGGGCAACAGGGGATGGATCACTTGATCACTGTTCTGTTCATTCCCTCTGGGGCAGCTGGCAGAGGCAACAGTCAGAAGACAGGTTACTGGGGTAGATGGACCTTTGGTCTGACCCAGTTTGACCGTTCTTATGTTCTTATATAGCTGATTGGCTTTGGATGGAACACTTGCCTGTTCTTCCATACAGAAACACTGAGTTTCAAAATACTTGGCCATTTGAAGTTAGAGCTAACACCATTCAGATGCATATTTACATTGATATTCTAAGTAATGGCAAGTAGAAATATGTGAATAACAGGTGGTTTTGGTTCGCTGGCAATTTTGAAAAATTGTTTGGAGAAAAACTAAAAACTACATTTTCCAAGATGGTTGGTGAATCGAAAAGTTTGAAAAAAAAATTAGTTCAAGTTAACCCAAACCCAAATATGTATTCAATTTTTTGTTCAACACAAAACATGACATTTCATTTAGATTTTGAACATTTTAAATATTGTTATTGGATATTTAATAAAATTAAAGGAAAATTTGAAAAAAAATTGTTTTGAACCAAAAAATTAAGATGTTTTTAAAATATTAAAATGAAACATTTCAACATGTTTGTATTTATTTATTTTTAAACTCATTTTGGACCACAGCAATTCAGTGACACCAACATGAATTTGTAAAATATTTTGGTGTTACCAAATCTGCATTTTTTCACCCAAACATGGTTTCATTAACAAAATATCACCCAACTCTAATGGCAAGTACCTGGTTCCACTACCCACACTCAAGTATCCCTTCATAGATCAGGAGAAGAAATACTAACCCTGTAGTCTCTGTTAGGATTACCTACATTCTTTTATAACAATCACACATAGAAGCAGGAGCATAATGTAGTCAGACTAAAGATTGGAATCCACTGGTGTCAGGGTAAATTTCTGGAAGCTAATAATGTTGTGGTAGAATGCTTGTTGATCACTGCTCTCCTCCCTTTCAGCTATGTACGCAGGCTTCATTTCACAGAACTTAATAGGCACAAAAGAATAAATAATGAAAATGTTAAGTGTAGCTAGATACAACTCTAAAGGAACTTTGTACTAAATGAGTTCTATGGATCCTGCAGAGTTGGATATAGATATCTGTATTAGTTATGAACTGCAGTTACCGTTTGCAATATTTTCTCTTTACTTTCCTCCTAAAACTTATCTACATAATACAAATGAACATAGTTTACAAATCCAAGAATTTGTTAATTGTTTAGAATTACTCTCAAATTTTCCTTAGCTTTCCCTTTTAAAATGTTCTTATTGTTACTGATCTTATTGCATTTACTTATATAGGATTTGTTTTAATTTTTAAATATTTAATTTTAATTCAATAGGAAATATGATTTACAAAGATAGGTATGTTGCACTCTTTGTCTCTCTGAACATAGCTTTTACTTCTATCAATTTTCAACAGTTTCTTAGCTTTTTTTAAATTTAGGCCTGGATCCTGTCTGGGTATGTGCTAATCTGGGGAATCTGTCAGTGCAGTTTATGAATTATGTTTGACATTATGAACTCTTTAGATATGTCTCACATTGCAAATTGCATTTTGATTATAAGGCTGGTTTTTACCTTCCTACTGTCTTTTGAGCTCCATCTTGTACCAGAATTCCAGATGGGAGCTTGCACAGGGCAAACAATAGAGGGGTCATTAAACTTTGATGATCTGCCATCCAAATGACAAAGAGATGGCTGCTGACCAGGACAAACCAGTTGTTCAAGTCAATACTCAGAGGGGAGGTTGCCTTGGCAATGAAATCATTCTGGTAGGGTTCTCTGGTCAGCTGTGGAGGCGGATATGTTCGTCACCTGACAGAGGAGACTGGAAGTTTATATAAAGGGAGGTGTTGCTCTGTTGGGTGGGAGAGGGTATTTTTCTCCAGTTCAAGAGGAGGGAGAAGCAGCCCAACATGTAGGTGCCTGAAAAGGCAAGAGACCCTGCCTACCTTCCTGAACACTGGTGGTCCCCATGCACACACCAAGGACCCCCAACGGAATGGTGAGCTAGTGAAGGTCACTGCATTTAAGATGTTTGTTGTGTTCTAGATTATCTGTAGTCTTTGTTGCTTTATGTGATTAAGTGAAAGAGAAACCGTGTTAGAAACTGTGCAGAGCGTCTGTGTGTGTTATATGCTTTACATCTACCCCCTGTTCCAGAAGTGGTCAACCAGAATGCTCACCCCTTTGGGTGGGGTTCTGAGGGGGGATGTATTACGCTAAGGGGAACTGTGAAGGATCAGCTCTAAGCTCAGCAGCTAGGCAACTGGGCTCCAGGTCTCAGGGATTCGTGCTAAACGGATAGGTCCCTAGGCACATTCTCAGGGTGCAGACTAAGGCTGGGGCTGCATTCAGGCTCTAGAGACTTAAAACACCTGAATACGGCTGGATTCCCTCACAGCAGTCTAGTGAGTGGCCAGGAGGCAGTGCTCAGCTGGGACCTCTGGCAGTATGAACAGTGATTCTGGAAAACTTTCCTCCCCTTGCATAGTTCATTTAAGAGTCAGGCGGAGACACAGTCCCTGTGCTCAAGGCAGCACAGGAACCACTCCAGCACTAATATGCTGAAGGGGTCAGGAAGAAACAGGGCCGCGGCTCCAACTATCCACACACCAACTGGTGTGTCTGGGTGCATGGGTTGGGGTGACCCCCCCACAAAGAGATAGCATCACAAGAGTGGCCCAATGGCTTGGGTACCAGCTTTGTAGTCAGGAGATCTATAAGTTCTGTTCCCAGATCTGTCTTGACTTGCTGTGTGACCTTAACTTCTCTGTGACTCACGTTCCCTATCTATAAACTGAGGGCAGTACTTGCATCTTTACACAACGTTGAGACATGTGGAAGAAAAGTCTTATAGAAATGCTAAATCTTATTTTTATCTGCTGTGTTTCCTGGGAATGCCTCCCCATGCAGCCCAGCACCTCACCAAATGCAGGGTTGTGTCTAAATGGCATAATCTAGGCCTTGGTAACTTTTATGTTCACATTAAGCCTTTTCCTTTTCTGGAAATCCTTAGATTCTCCTCATGTTTGTTTGAACATCTCAAGCAATCCATCTAATTGGCTATTCAGACACTGCATTCATCCAAAAGTAAGAGATAGTCAAAACCAAACGAGCATTAGTTCTGAAAAAACTTTACATGTTACTAGAGATAAGCATTAAGAGTAAATTTAGTGACATTCATATTATGAAACATTGCAGTTAATTTTTCAAGTTTTCTGGCTTCTCTAAGCTTTTTTTCTCTGACAACTCAATAGCTAATTTAACAAGTATGTTTTTATTAACTTGTTCATTTATCTCATACTTGATATGTTCTAGGCCCTTTACAAGCAAAAGAAAAGGCAAGTTCCTGCCCCACGGGGCATATAATCTAGTTAGACAACAATCAAATGAAGAATAATGGATGGGATGCTACAAAAACCAAGTTAATGTGTAGTGATGTTATTTAATACATGTTTACTTATTTTGTTAACATTTCTGCAAGAAGAATGCTAAGGCTTATAGGTCTCAAGGGAGAAGAAAGACTTCAGGGGTGACTTGAATTAACCATGGCAGACTGGGGCAAGAGGGCAATTCCAAGCGTGGGGACTATGTGGAAGAAAGCTGAGAGATGCAGCGTGGTCACATCTCAGCATTTTATCATGGGTTGTGCAATAGTAGGTGTTTTTATAGTATTATATTGGAAAGGTGAACATTGGCTCGGCACTTGCTCAATGACCCAAATGGGGAGGAGATTTCACAAATCAAGGCAAGGGATGATTAAGCCCTTGGACCTGGTTTAGCATGTGAATGGAGAGGAGTTAACAGATTCTAAAGATGTTCTAGAGAAATTAGCAACAGAATTTATCTGAGGAGGAGGGGAAAGTGGAGTCAAATATTCCAATGAGGTTGTGAGCTTGTAGGACATGGATTATACAATAAATTGCATGAAATGGCAGAAAATAGTATTCTGCAAGAATGTGCAAGATAGCAAAGTTTTCAGTAGTAATGGGGAAAGATGGCGATGGAGTCTAAAGGCTTTTAATGTACCTACAAAGGTGTCCTCAGGTTAAAAAATCAACCTCCTGAAGTCAGCTGAGCAAGTATTTCATATCTGATCTGCATTTCACCTAGCTAGTATACATCTGATTCTCTCCCTGTCACTCAGTAGGGTAAGTAAACAAGATGATAAAGCTGAACACTTTTCCTAGGTGAAATATTGCAATGGGACAAAGAAGAAAAAGTTGGGTCATTCCTGACCAAACCAGAGGAATAATCCCAGAAGAATCTAGTGTGCCACTTGGTACAGAATGACACAGACATGGGATTAAATGAAACTATAAAATAACATTTTTATTGGGGGAAGTTTACAAAGAAAGGAGGAGCAGACTGTTTAGGCTATGAGTGCTGGAGCACCCTTTATGAGAGGAGAGGAAAGGATGGAGAGACGGTAAAGATGTGCGTAGTTCAACAGCAGAAAACATTACTGTATTTAATCATGTTCCTACATTTATTCTATTTCCCTGGCAGAAAAGTGGGACATGAATAGATGGAAAATTCCTTTCAAGATCCAGCTGTTTGGGGGATTTTTTTGGGCCAAGAATGACTCCAAGGGAAATCTCCAGTCTTATCATGGCCGAAATGTCAGTACCACAAGTGTGTGAGTTCTTTCTCCCATTTCTAGTGCTGCAGATTACCACATACATCAGCATTGCTGATGGTAGGTGTGCTCTGAGTCGAACTCTCTTCAAATGATTCACCAAATTATTTTCTCAGAATGCAAATAGAATGATAATTAATATTAAAATAGTATAATTATAAAAATATTACCCCACTAGTATTAACTGGAGTTATATGTACAAGAGAAAAGGAGAATATATTGTACTCCTAAAAGGATATTTATAGACAATGGGAGAAATTTTCAAAAGCATCTCAGTGACTTAAGAACACCAGTCCTATTGAAAGTCACATCAATTATTGTTTTCTTCGCAGTTGTGGTTTGGGTAAAAGTGGGAGAAGCCCAGCTAGTTAAGGCATTATAGTCTTCCACTGACACAAGAATACTTAGGGAAAGCAAATCTCCGAATTGTATGAAGGAAGTCTTTCACAGTCAGCCACCACCGGAAGCAACTGATCCATAACCAACAACTTTGGGTATCTGGCTGGTGAATCTTGCCCATATGCTCAGGGTTTAGCTGATCGCCATATTTGGGGTTGGGAAGAAGTTTTCCTCCAGGGCAGATTGGAAGAGGCCCTGGGGGTTTTTCACCTTCCTCTGTAGCATGGGGAACGGGTCACTTGCTGGAGGATTCTCTGCTCCTTGAAGTCTTTAAACCATAATTGGAGGACTTCAATAGCTCAGACATAGGTGAGAGGTTTATTGCTGAAGTGGGTGGGTGAGATTCTGTGGCCTGCATTGTGCAGGAGGTCAGACTAGATGATCATAATGGTCCCTTCTGACCTTAATATTTATGAATCTATGAACCCAAGGAGTATGATGTGTTTACTTGCCCATGGATTTATTTCATATTCTGTAGAAAATGTATTACAATTTCCCTTTTGTAGACAAAACATTTTAGATTATCTCATTTATTCTAGCAACAAAAATAACAATGTCATATTTAGCCTGTCATACAAAATAATCTGAAAGGGCTTTACAGATCTATAAAACAATCCAGACAACACTGCGAAAAGACAAAAGAAAACAAATAGGTCTTCCTTGATTCTTTAGCTGGAATTTAAAGACATACCACTTTGCTTTCCAAACCACATTTTATTCTTTTCAAAGTATTTGGAAGATGCAAAATGACATGTTGCTTCTGGATGTGATATTGCTTTTATAGGGATTTACTTGATATTTTTTTCTTTTGCCTGATCTTCTAAGGTTTAGAAATTCACCCTGCTCACCCCATTCCAAATTCTAATGAAAACCTAATATGGTAAGAAAATGTTAGCGCTTGGAATACCTAGTAACATTTTTAGAATATTTACAATGCCTTTTTTTCCTGACATTGTACTTTTTAAAAAGTGTTGGTGCACAGATGGTAGCAATATACAAAATCCCCTTGCAAAAGCAACCATGTAAGTTAATTTATCAATACTCCAGATAATTTCAGGTGCAGAAATATGGAATGTGAACATGGAAAAATATGCTCTTATTTCCTACATAACTTATCACTGCTATAGTATCTTACAGTATCTCACAATACTATTAAATCCAGCAAGTATTTCAAAATAATTAACTCCATTACCTCATTCACTTGTATTTATTATTGACTAAATTATGCCTTTATGCATAGTAAGGAGAGATGCAGAGCTGAACAGTTCTAGGAGTAAAATCAGGAGGCAAAAGGCATCCTGTAGTTGTCTATCATGCAGGGAAAATGCAGCTGCCTTATTTTTTTAGGGTGCAGTTTACCCCTGTTTTGCTTGTCCTTTCTGTGGTCTGTGGAAGGGGTGGGATTAGGATGTGGCCCTGCCCCTCCCTGCTTTCTGAGCACAGGAACTGTAATTCTCCTTGACCTTATATGGGGAAGAGGCTCTTTATAAACTTTCATCCCTTATATGTTCCTCCTGTTCCCAGTGACTACCCAGTAGAATGGAACTCTATCTCATGCGCCCAAATAAAACAGTTGGCTGCTAGAATCAAAGTTAGGGTAATATTCCGTTATTGCCAGTGTGGTCTCGTTTTGGGGGAAGGTTGGTGTCAGGACTGGGGAAGAGCAGTAGAAATGCTACAGGATGGGGTGAGGCATGCTAAATGGGGGCTTGTTGCTGATTGTGGGTGGGTGCTGTTTGTGTTGCAGCTTCTTAAATGTTTCTCTTGCCCTGTCCTCCAGCACCCCACACTGTTCCTGGGGAACGAAAGACACCACCCATAAATGGTAGAGCCAGTTGAGTGTTGTGAGCAAAGGGGATTATACCCTGAGTGTCTTACAAACCATTATGCTGCAACAATCAAGACTGTGTTTTAATTTCTCCTCATACTCTTTGCTTTCCTCTCTCTTTCCCTCCTCTGCACCTATATCTCTCTTCCCTCTTGTCTTCATGTTTCTCCTCCAATGCCACCTCTACCTCCTTTGTTGGGAAAGTTATGGAGAACAAGTCTTAAATCATGCTTTTGTGACCCAGGGACCTCTTGAAGCCAACTGGCAGAAGGCACAGGGGTGCACAGGTTTACAGGGATCCCCTGGGTCTCATCTTGACATAACAGTTTGTCAAAGGGTGTCATGTAAAGCTGCCACTGAAAACCTGTGTCACACTGATCATCATAACCATTGCAAAATGTATGTATGCATAATAAGTAGGGAGTTGTGTGTATATATACTGAAAACTATGTTCATAGAATCATAGAATATCAGGGTTGGAAGGGACCCCAGAAGGTCATCTAGTCCAACCCCCTGCTCGAAGCAGGACCAAGTCCCAGTTAAATCATCCCAGCCAGGGCTTTGTCAAGCCTGACCTTAAAAACCTCTAAGGAAGGAGATTCTACCACCTCCCTAGGCAACGCATTCCAGTGTTTCACCACCCTCTTAGTGAAAAAGTTTTTCCTAATATCCAATCTAAACCTCCCCCATTGCAACTTGAGACCATTACTCCTCGTTCTGTCATCTGCTACCATTGAGAACAGTCTAGAGCCATCCTCTCTGGAACCCCCTTTCAGGTAGTTGAAAGCAGCTATCAAATCCCCCCTCATTCTTCTCTTCTGCAGACTAAACAATCCCAGCTCCCTCAGCCTCTCCTCATAAGTCATGTGCTCTAGACCCCTAATCATTTTTGTTGCCCTTCGCTGGACTCTCTCCAATTTATCCACATCCTTCTTGTAGTGTGGGGCCCAAAACTGGACACAGTACTCCAGATGAGGCCTCACCAATGTCGAATAGAGGGGAATGATCACGTCCCTCGATCTGCTCGCTATGCCCCTACTTATACATCCCAAAATGCCATTGGCCTTCTTGGCAACAAGGGCACACTGCTGACTCATATCCAGCTTCTCGTCCACTGTCACCCCTAGGTCCTTTTCCGCAGAACTGCTGCCTAGCCATTCGGTCCCTAGTCTGTAGCGGTGCATTGGATTCTTCCATCCTAAGTGCAGGACCCTGCACTTATCCTTATTGAACCTCATCAGATTTCTTTTGGCCCAAACCTCCAATTTGTCTAGGTCCTTCTGTATCCTATCCCTCCCCTCCAGCGTATCTACCACTCCTCCCAGTGTTCTTAAGGTCTCTGAATTGAGGCTGGTCACCAGAAGGTGCTAAGACATTTTTTTTCAGGCAGGCGACTCATATCTACCTGTTTGGCTATATATGAATTGAGTACTGTATGCTTCACAATGCATGCCTGTTTACATACTGAGCAAGATGCTAATCAAGAGATTGTGGAGCCTCCAGGGGAGATTCTCTACAGGAAAAGATAAGTAGCAGGAGTTACGCTGTTTACAAGTGAAGACAATGGATCGTTGGAACTATATCTGGGGGTACAGAGGTACACCCTGCTTGGGTACACCTAGAGCACAAGCTGCCAGTTGGTTTGTTTTATGAATGGAGGATCGCAGCCAGTCTGGCTGTTTAATGCTGGAAGAGAGTCTTTGGGTGAGGTAACTTTTGTGAGACAAGAGAATGTCTTGTGAGCTAAGTTTAGACCATAGAAAGTGTGCTATGACTTTATTTTATACATAAGCATTCACTTCCATTCATTCTACTTGCTTTTTCTCAAATCTCTGTTCTTTGTTAAATAAACTTTTATACTTGTTTTCACTGTAAACATGTCTAAAAGCTGTGCATTGAGTGCAGAGGTGGTGCAGAGGTGTAACTGTTAAGCTGAAGTGTACCATTCCTTTGGGAATAGCGGATCTGTGAATTCTGTGAGTGTCAAGTGGGGACACAGAGCACTTGGGGAGTTGGAGGGTGCCTACTGCTTACTTCTCTCCCTGCTTCTCCCCCCCACACACACACATTTGGCTGCCCTTCCTGGCAGAGGCAAAACTAGAGCTCAGGACCTCCTGAACGCTAAGGCTACCTGTGCATACAAATCTCTGTGTACATTCTCTCTTGTGCATGCAAATGACAGAATTTGCATGTTCCAAGCACATTGGCATGCACAAATGAGTTTTGTGTGAATCATTTGTATGCCCAGGTGATTTGTGCAGGCAGGAATGGATGCTGGGATGGGACCACTTTAGAAACTTTGCCTGATTGTGTCAAAAATGAGATAAGCTGGGTTACAACTGAATGCTCATTCATTTATTGGTATTCTGAGTAATAGCACCTAGAGTTGATTCAAATCTGAATATCCTATATGTATCTGCATGTCTCTGCGGACCCTACAAATACCACAAAATGAAATTATTCAAAATGTCACTTTAAGCACTCATCACCATCGAATTACTTCCAAGATTTAACGTAAAGCAAATAAACATAATTGAAGGAGTTTCCTGTAGGTCTCATTTCTGTATCAGTGAAGAGTTGCAAGTACAATTTATTGTGTCAGAGCTTATGTTTAACTAGACTTTGTGGATGATTTCTAAATGGGACAATAAAATGCAAACTTTTTAATGAAAAATTACATTTCTAAATTAAGCAGTTTAAAGGTCTGATGAGGCTTCCATTGAAATCAGTGGACAGACTCCCACTAACTCCTATGGGTTTTGTATTAAACCCTAACAGACGTCTTTCTTTATAGGCTGAATCCAGCTTCCATTGAAAATAATAAAAAAGCTCTCAATGACAGCCAGGTCGGGCCCTCTGTGTGTACTTGATTTATTACTGTTGCTGTAAATTATAGTGTAATTTCCTCTGAAGTCCTTTTATCTCTTTGCTGATTTTATTTCTGAAGTCATTGGCACTCAATGTGACCATATCATCTGTCATTAAAGAAACTTCACCATTTCAGTATGTTTAAGGCAACTCTTCCTTAAATCAGTGACTTTTTAAAAGTCCCATTCTCCTATATGGATCAGGTTCCGTAACTGTATTTATGATGTACCATGATGGGATTTTTTTCGACCAACTTTCCCAGGGATTGAGTCATCCTGAATTTGAATAATTGGGTAAAGGAGATTAAATCAATACTTCATTTCTGAAACTATTATATAGTTTAATATATTACTAAACAATATTATTCCTGATATTAAGTCCTGGTGTTCTTTTTTGGCCCAATCCAAAGTTCATTAAAGATAATAGGAGTTTTTCCATTGACATCAATTGATGTGGTTCAAACCCTTTGGCAATATTATAGTATTGTTGACAGTTATTCATTGTTGCACCTTGCATCCATGATCAGTTCTCTCTTCCCTTCCTCCAGTACCCACGAATGTTTGTAATCTTGTGATACTGTCTCTAGTTCTGGTGTCCACACTTCAAAAATGATGTTGATGAGTTGGAAAGGTTCAGAAAAGAGTTTCAAAAATATCTTGAGTTCTGGGAAATCTGCGTTATAATGAATGACTAATTAAGATCAGTCTATTGAGTTTACAGTTAAGAGATGGGGTGTTCAAAATCTATAAGTATCTACATGGGGAAAAGATTTCTGAGAGTAGATGGCTCTTTGATCTAGGAGAAAAAGACATAACAAGATCCAGTGGTTGGCAACTGAAACTAGAGAAATTCAGATTAGAAATAAGGCACAGATTTTTAATGGAGAAGGTAATTAACCATTTGAACAATTTTTCTAGGACAGGATGGATTATCCGTCACTTAAGTCTTTATACCAAGACTAGATATCTTTTTAACAGATATGCTATAGCTCCAGCAGAAGTTATGTGCTTGATGCAGAAATTATTGGATTAGGGTCTATGGCCCATATTAAGTAGGTCAGACAAGATGATCAAAAGTTCCCTCCTGGACTTATAATCTCTGAATCTCTTTATGAATCTATCCCCTTCATGTAGGTCTTCCTGCTTCTTTCTCATACTGTTCATATTTGTATGCAGACAAATTACTTTTGAAGGGGAGAAGTGGCCTTATTTTCAGAAGATGAGGGTTCTGCCCTTTCAAGAATCAAGCTCTTTTCAAGTCTCCCAAATTGGGCACCCAAAATTTAGGCACCCTTCACAAATTTGAAAATCTTCATCCAGATTTCAAATTCTCATTCAGAGGATTTGTGCTTTTGTGGATCAGCACAGAGAGGGATCTGTAACACATACTCACTTGTGGGTTACTCTTGCAGGAATAAAAGGATGACTTAATGTATTTGTGAAGAACACTGCACAAACATATTCAGTTATTCTTATTTGGAGAAAACTTTGCATATACTTACGCTGTAAGTCAAAACACTTAGAACAGTTAAACTGCAATTCATTAACTATTTGCATGTTAACCTTAAATTTATTCTAGATCTTAAGTTTTCTATCTAGGTTTTGCCTTCAGTCAAATGCTAAATTCAAAAAGGGATTATGTTAGGTATTTCTCTCAGATCTCCCAGAACAGCTTTTAGTGCTTTATGGCTCGGAGAAAAATTGTGTGTAATATTTGAAGTTGGAGTAAGGACTGAACAGTGTGAGAAAAGTGAGTAACTGTAGAGAGACTTGGCACAGTCTTGCAGAAACTTGTTGTGCTCAAAAATTATAATACCAATGTACATTCAATACTAGCAAAGTTAATGTACAAGAAATGCAAAGAATTTTTGTGGGTGGAAAAATCTGAAAGAAGAGATCAACCAAGAGTGTCATGAGCATTGGGAAGCTTGGTAATGGTCCAGATTTCAAACAGATACTTAACTACATTCTTTAGATATCTCTGAGAACCCCAGTTGCACCTCATGCAGAAATGGTATGCTGATTGTGCTAGTATCATTTCTAAATGGAATGTGGCCAGGCTTCTTTAAGCTAAACACTGTCAGGGAAACAATCCTGTCATTAAATGTCCTTGTCATTTTTGCCTTAATTTCTCTGATTGGATGCAGATGTTGCTTTGGAGAGCGTTTCAGTGCCTTTATCACTTCAATTACCATCAGTTCACACTCAGTTCATAACGGCAGAATTATTGAGCAAGTGACTAGTTCACCATCACTGTGGATCTTTTCAACATCAACTTATGTTTCCTCTATTTCACTATCTTCTAGGCAGTTTTCTACTTAGCAAATTAACTTTAAAATGGTTTCAGGACTGAAAAAAAGTGGCTAGGATATATTACTTGTGTCACTCTTTATTTCAACATTAGATTAACCTTTCATGGCCTGTCTATGGAGGTAAGGGTGAAGCCAACATAGAGTAGTACTGGAGATCTTTCTTCAGCTCCGTAAAAGCAAATTCAAGGTAGTAAAACTTACTAACATATGGACATTACTTTGTGATATGTTGCTGTGAAAGTCGTAAATATGTGCACTTAATATGTATATTAAATGCTAAAGTCAACATAATTAACCAGAGCATGGGGTTGCATCCCTGACCATCTTGGCTAATACCCACGGATAGACCCATCCTCCATGAATTTATCTAATTCTTTTTTGAATCCAGTTATACTTTTGGCCTTCACAACATCCCATGGCAACAAGTTCTATAGGTTGACTGTGTGTTGGGTGAAGAAGTACTTCCTTTTGTTTGTTTTATGTGAAAGGGTAAATAACACTTCCTAATTCATTTCTCCATATCATTCATGATTTTTAGACCTCTATCATACCTCCCCCCTTAGTCATGTCTTTTCCAAGATGAATAGTCCCAGTCTTTTTAATCTCTCATCATATGGAAACTGTTCCAGACCCTTAATCATTTTTGGTGCTATTCTCTCTACCTTTTCCAATTCTAACGTATATTTTTGAGATGGTGCAACCAGAACTACACACAGTATTCAAATTGTGTATGTAACATGGATTTACGTAATGGCATTATGATATTTTATAGGTTTCAGAGGAACAGCCGTGTTAGTCTGTATTCGTAAAAAGAAAAGGAGTACTTGTGGCACCTTAGAGACTAACCAGTTTATTTGAGCATATTTGATATTTTATGTCTTATTTTATATCCCTTTCTTAATGGTTCCTAACATTCTGTTAGCTTTTTGGACTTCCATTGCACGTTGAGAGGATGTTTTTAGTGAACTATCCACAATGAATCCAAGATCTCCTTCTTAAGTGGTAACAGCTAATGTAGACCCCATTATTGTGTATGTATAGTTGGGATTATGTTTTCCAGTGTGCAATACTTTGCATTTATCAACACTGAATTTTATCTGCGATTTTGTTGCCTGGTCACCCAGTTTTGTGAGATCCCTTCTTAACTCTTTGCAGTCTGTTTTGGACTTAATTTTCTTAAGTACTTTTGTATCATCTGCAAACTTTGCCACCTCAGTGTTTACCCCTAAATCCAGATATGAATATTTTGAACAGCACTGCTTCTAGTGCAGATTTCTGGGGAACACCACTATTTACCTCTCTCCATTCTGAAAACAGACCATTTATTAGTACCCTTTGTCTTCTGTTTTTTAACCAGTTTCTGATTCATGAGAGGATCTCCCTTATTATCCCAAGATTCCTTACTTTGATTAAGAGTCTTTGGGGAGGGGCCTTGCCAAAGGCTTTCTGAAATTCCAAGTATGCTATAGTCACTGGATCACCCTTTTCCACATGTTTGTTGACCCCCTCAAAGAATTCTAATAGATTTCTGAGGCATGATTTTCCTTTACAAAAGCTGTGTTGACTCTTCCCTACAAATCATGTTAATCTATGTGTCTGGTAATTCTGTTCTTTACTATCATTTCAACCAATTTACCTGGTACTGAAGTTAGGGTTACTGGCCTTTAATTGCTAGGATTGCTTTTGGAGCTTTTTTAAAAAATTGGTGTAATATTAGCTATTCTCCGGTCATTTGGTACAGAAGCTGGTTTAAATAATAGGTTACAGGCTACAGTTAGTAGTTCTGCAGTTTCATATTTGAGTTCATTGAGAACTCTTGGATGAATACCATTTGGTCCTGGTGACTTATTACTGTTTAGTTTATCAGTTTGTTCCAAAACCTCCTCTGACACCTCTATCTGGGACAGTTACTCATACTGTCACCAAAAAGAATAGCTCAGGTGTGGGAATCTCCCTCACAGCCTCTGTAGTGAAGACTGATGCAAAGAATTCATTTGCTTCTCCGCAATGGCTTGTCTTCCTTATGTGTTCCTTTAGCACCTGGATCGTCCAGTGGCCCCAGTGATTGTTTGTCAGACTTCCTGCTTCTGATGTACTTTAAAAAATTGCTGTTAGTTTGAGTCTTTTGCTAGTGAGTCTTCAAATTGTTTTTTGGCCTGCCTAATTATACTTGACTTGCCAGAGTTTATGCTCCTTTCTATTTTCCTCAGTAGGATTTGACTTTCAATTTTAAAAGGATTCCTTTTTTCCTCTAACAACTTCTTTTAATCTATTTAGCCATGATGGCATTTTTTGGTCCTCTTATTATTATTTTTAATTTGGGGTATACATTTAATTTGAGCCTCTATTATGGTGTTTTTAAAACGTTTCCATGCAGCCGGCTGGCTTTTCATTGCAGGTGATTTTAAAGTTGTTTAAAGGTTTGTATGTAAGATTCTCTTCTAAGATACTTTGTAGACATTGGACCAGATCCTCCGGTGGGGTAACCCAGTGTAGTTCCATTGACTTCAACAGATTATTTTTAAAGCAACAATTTTAATAATGTTAGGTTTTTATATAATCTTGATATTTTTCAAGAAAAACTGTACTGTACACTGCTTTTCCCCTGGTATAATTCTTCTGTAACACTAAGACACTTGGGTACAAATCACATTAAACAACATGATTATTATTCTCCTATAACAAATACTTTCTAATAATAACAAAAAGGTTGGCTTCCAGGGAGGATCAGAAGTTGTAATTGCATGCTATGGTAATTTGGCAGTCTTTCTGGAAAAAAAAGAAACAACTATACACTACTTAAAAAGCCACAGTTTCAAAAATTTAGCTCATTTCTGAGTCTGAGACACGTTACTTTGCCAGCCTAGGGAAGCATCAGGTTTTTGTATGTGTAAGCCTTATGGCCAGAAGTCCTAGAGTAGTGAGCTCCCTGTTAACACCTGTTGGTGTTAAAGCAATGAGTACTTTATTGTGTGGGAAGAAGAGTGGTCCACAGATCTCCAGATGCATAGGGGGCAGCACAGAGAAATTACAGTTTATGAAGCTAGTTGCTCTCAGAGGTACAAAAAGCTATTCCTAACCATTTTTTGGTGCTCCTCCTCTTGGCCATGTCTTTCCTGCTGAAAAGCTAAGTAAGGCATTCAGAAAAATAAGCATCTGCTTTTGCTTATTTGGGTTGTGTAACCCCCTTAACTTTTAAGCTAACAAAATCTAAACTCATTGTGGTTGGAAGGCGAGAGCTCCTGACCAAATATTAGCCTATATATTAATGCTCCATATGTTCCTTGGCATTCAGTTTCACGTGAAACATAATCAGATTGGAACTCTGTCAACCAGGAACAGCTTTCTGCCCCCACATAAATGCAACCCTAACCGTTTCTTTTAAGCTGAGAAAGGGGCAATCCACCTCAGCCCCCTCTTGATCCTCTCCCCAGCCCATGTTCCCTCTGAATATCCAGGATGCATGGCCATGGGAGAGAAACAGAGTGAAGGATGGCCACAGAAAACATTGACCTTCATGGCTGCCCATGCTATACCGCCATGTGCACAGCTTCAGGTATCTTCCTAACATCAAAGTCTCTCATTCCTTTCAGTTTCTTTACTTAAATACAAGGAGACAGGCCCTGGAGGACTGTGAATGACCTCTTAGTGTAACATAGGTATTGCAAGTAAGAAACTGATAGTTACTGCCAGGCATGTGACATAGATCAGGATTAGGAAAGGTTAAATCCTTGCCATGCAGCTAGGATCAGTATCTACTGACTCCAGTGGCTTCTGCTGTAGTTGAAACAAATGTTCAGAGGTTCCTAAGGAGTACTAAGCTCAACCCAGACCGTTGACATCAACACATACTTTCCTGTTAAAAGTATGAGCATGGCAACTAATATTACCTGGACAAATATGGGAGAAGTACCATGAAGGCTAAATCCCTCCTTCCCCAGCCTTTATTACAGCTCCCTTTCCTTGTTCTAGATTCCTGTCTTTCACCCCAGTGCTGAGATTTGACTTCCATATCTGTCATTTTCACTGACACAGCTATTACCATATCTCTTCATGTTCCCTCTATCAACTAAACTAAAATAGGGCTTTCCCCCTTTTTCAGGTCATAGGTGCAGTGGCTGATGAAACCTGTCTCTCTTTATTTTGGTTCCCTTTACATGTTTAGGAATTTTGGGAACCAATTCTCTAAGAAGTCAACCATAACATGACTGTTAGCACAGTCAGCTAGGCCTACAGTCATCCCCTCTAAGTATATGAGACAGAATTCCTCTTCTCAGTAGACAGGATTTTAATTGGATTCACATAACTTCATTGCTTAATGTTTCCAATGTTTTCGAGATTGCTCATGTCTTGAGCTTCCCTCATAGCTGTGGACATCTACTGCATGAAGCAAGCAGAGTTCAAATTGAGTTCTTTGTCTGCAGTTTTCACTACATCATCACTAGGCTCCTCTTTGTCTGCGGATTGCAAATTAGATGATACAATTCTTTATTCACATCACAGGCTCTTACCTATCCCTCAAAATTCTCTGGGGGCATAGTGTATCAGTGCACCAAAGTCTACAAAGCTTTGATGAGAACACTAATCTTGGATGGGGCAAACTTTCTCCAACTAATGTTTAAAAAAGAAAGCTCAGGACATAACACACTGAAATCTAATATCCCAATTCCTTTGCATCATAAACAGATTCTCAAAATAAGAGGAATCATAAACAACAAACAAAAAATCTTTGTTTACCAGATTTAAATTTTATTTATATAATAGCTACACTACTCTCAAATTATTCTAAAGGGACGCTGTCAAGATATTTTAATTATAGATGCACAACAGTTAGTGTTTTATAAAATGAAGTCTTAATTTAGAAATTTTGCTTATTTTTTCATATTTTTTTCCGTATAACAAATTATTCACAAAAGGAGTCAATAATTTATAGGTCCTACACATAAACAAAACATGTCATTCACTGCCATAATATGTGTGAAAAGTTGCTTTTTCCTCATCCATATAACTTTGTATATTGCCAAAACAGTTTTTGAAAATACTAAGTTTTACCTGTGGAACTTGTTGCCAGGGGATCTTGTGAAGGCCAAAACTATAATAGGGTTCAAAAAAGAACTAGATAAGTTCATGGAGGTGTGGCAAATTGCCGATACGATTATGATGGGTCCCGCACTTCCTCTTCTTGGTGTGGGTTCGGGGCGCAGTTTCCTGCCCCTGAACTAGGGTATCTACTGTCCTACTAGTAACCCAGAGAAGGGTAGTGGAGAGGGAGGGACCCAGGCCCGCCCTCTACTCCGGGTCCCAGCCCAGGGGCCCTAGGGATAATAGTAAACCACTTGAACTAGTGCTTCCTTCCCCTGGGCTACTTCCCTCTCCTGCTCTTCAGCTTGTGGGGCTTCCTGCCCTCTCTCTCTGCACAAGCCGGGTGTCTCTTTACCTAGGGTCTTGGTCTTCTAGCCAGCCACGGAACTTCTCCAAACTGTCCTCTACTTCAACTCCTCCAAACCGCACTCTGCTCCAACTCCAAACCACCCTGCCCCAACTCCTCCAAACCGCACTCTGCTCCAACTCCTCCAAACCACACTCTGCTCCAACTCCTCCAAACCACACTCTGCTCCAACTCCTTTTTTTCTGGCTGATTGAAGCAGGGGGGTTTTATCAGGTGACTGGCTTCAGGTGCTCTAATTGGCTTCAGGTGCTTTTAATTAATCTATAGAAACCTTTCTTCCCTCTACAGGGAAGACTACTTCTCCTCCTGGGACTTACATATTTCTCCTATATCACTCTCCTGCTGCCTTCTGGCCATGCTGTATCACAGAAGGTAGGTCCATCTATGGCTGCAACCTCATGTTCTGGGTGTCCCTAGCCTCTGACTGCCAGAAGCTGGGCAAGAACGACAAGGGATGAATCACTCGATTGTCTGTTCTGTTCATTCCCTCCGAAGTACCTGGCATTGGCCACTGTTAGGAGACAGGATACTGGGCAATTGGTCTGACCCAGTATGGCTGTTCTTATCCTCAGAATTAATTTTCATGGACTAATTGGGTTTTGCACTATAAACATATATATATATATAAACATATATAACAGAATCCTGTTATACCCATCAACAAGTAGGGAAGCCACCATGGTACTGTCTGTTGAAGGAGTACCGCAGAATTGGGATGGAATCAACATAATAAATACTCATCGTCACAGTACTATGAAATCACATTCACCACTGTGGATGGCATAGAAAATATGGTTATTTGACTATTGGGACAAATCCTTCAAACAGTTTTGCAAGTGAGTAAGTTCACTTCTGAGTAGTAGTAGTGAAGCCAGTAGGATAACTCACACGAGGAAAGTTTTTCGTGTGCACAAGTATGTCATGATCAGGCCCACTGTTTGGGATAGCTGATTGGTAGAAAAATGCCCAGTTGAATGGCAGACTTCAAATCATTTGCTGCTGTTTGGGGACACCAGAATTCTTCTCAAATCATTTAGCCCAGGTCTGGAACTAATCACGGGGAAAACCTATGCTGCATTCTTTATAACCTGATCTTTATAGGCAGTACTATTCTCTTGATGTGCAGAGAACTCACACACTTAACTTCCTCACATACTGAAAAACAATAATGCTCCTCTGTGTCCATGCTATTTGTTCTGTTTGCTGCCATGTCCACCTTGAGCTTCTCTGGTGTTTTCTAATACTTTTTTTTTAATGAACTTTGCTATTTGTATTATTAAAATTCATATTATTGCAATTATGATTGTGTCAAGCTAAAAATTCCTCATAATTTTTAAAAATCCCCCTGTGAGACAGAGTTGGAAATATATAAATGTTAAATTTTATGTTTTTTTCCGTGTTACCATAGTCTGCAGTTCTATTATAAACTGTCATCTGTAATATAATCAAAGGAAAATTGGTAGGGAACCTTACTGTAGTCCAAGGAGCATTCCTTTTTACATGAATTTACTGACTTTAACAGGATTTAAACTGCCTAGCTTGATTTGCAGCTTTCAGAAATTCTAGGAAAGACTGAGTCAGAAAAGAACTGGGATGTCCCCTAAACTTACGTTGATTTACAAGGGTGTGTAATGTCATCAGAAATGCTTCCCCATTGAGTAAGAATCCTTCAACTGTTTTTTTTTAACAAGTCCACCTCACCTCACTTCAATCCAGAGTTTCTGTTGCAACCTTTTCCATGGCTAGATAACACTATTGTCAGTTTCTAACTTAATAAACCAACAAGAAAAAAGTATAGATTCAATTAGTTTATTTCACGTCCCTTGATTTTGTTTTATTGCCTGGATTTCTAACACTGCATATTATGATAATTTATTATTAATTGTTATAATACCCTAGTCATGGAGCAGGACACCATGGAGCAGGACACTAGGCAAACACAAACAAAAAAGACAGTCCCTGCCTCTCAGAGCTTACAATCTATATACAAATAAAAAACGAGAGACAACAGATGGAAGGAGGAGGAGTGCAAGGAAACAATGGGACAATGTTGGTCAGCATGCTAGGCCCTGGTTTCTGCACACCAGCAGCCTAACCATTGTCAAGTTTTTTTTCTAGGCATCCTGGCAAAGGAGAGTTTTAAGGAGGGTTTTGAAGGAGGATAATAAGGTAACTTTGCAGATGTTTACAGGGAGCTCTGCCCTAGCATGTGGGGGCGGAGGGGGAGTGGCACAGGAGAAAGCACAAAGGTGTGTGTTTGAAAATGTAACAAGTGGGCAATGATGTGCTTTGGTCAACAAATAGAACAGAGCAATCAGTACGACATCTAAACCCAAAGCCGCTTTTGCACATTGTTCTCATTACTATTAGCACTTGTTTACATGAACATTTCGGTTGTGGCAAGTTGTGGGGTAAATTTACCCTGCACTAGCCTGACGTGAACTGATGTCCATGTTGACCCTGCTGCACACTAACAGTTCCCTAGTGCACTTTGATCTACGCTACTCTGAAATGGGAGTAGATCAAAGCCGACTAGGGAACTGTTAGCGCATGGGAGCAGGGTCTACATGGACACTTACTTCTGATCCTGCGAGCACTTCAGCACATGCCTAACTTTAAGCACATGTATTGTCCAGATGGGTATTTGCAGGATCAGGGCCTTGGTGATCTCAGTGCAGTTCCTGGTGGACAGGTTTCCACATCTAAACTCCACCACCAAACGTATGGTATTAGCACAGAGGTCAAGGATGTGGAGCTGGTTAGATGGGTTGTGAAGCTTGAACGTCAGCGGTCTGTGCACTGCCTGTTCTATGGATCTGTTAGGATATAGATGTGCTGGCCTGTCTGTAAAGGCCTATACTTTAAGAATGTGGGTGTATTTTTATCCTTTGGCTAGTTATAGAGGTATGAAACAAAAAATCAAAATCACAGTCCGCCTGTGTATGGGCCTTCTCTCACTCAGATAGTCTGAGGCCTGGTTCTTAGGCTAAGGCCTTTGGCTAAGCAGCAGAGGCAGCCATAACCTGGGAAGCGACCGGTCACGTCCTCACATTCCAAACTAGTCACATGGAAATAAGGTGCTATTGGGCTGTTAGGCATTATCAGGACAGGATTGTATTCCTATCACCACCAAATAAAGATGGTTAAAGAAAACTTAGTTTGATACCATCGGGTCTGGCAAAATATCACTTCTCAATAGTTGTGGTTGTGAAACCCTCATTTCTGTATGTTTTATCTTTATGGCCCCCACTTTTCTATTGTTAATCTGTCTGGTTCTCTAATTGTTTCTGTCTGCTGTATAATTAATTTTGCGAGGTGTAAGTTAATTAGGGTAGTGGGATATAATTGGTTAGAGAATTATGTTACAATATGTTAGGATTGGTTAGATAGATTTCAGTAAAATGATTGATTAAGGTATAGCTGAGAATGTTACTATACACATTAGGGGCAAACAGGAAGTAAGTTGGGATTTGAAAATAAGGAAAAAGGAACTTTGATTTAAGCTTGCTGGAAGTTCACCCCAATACACATCGAATTGTTTGCGCCTTCGGACTTTGGGTATTGCTGCTCTCTGTTCACGTGAGAAGGACCAGGGAAGTGGGAGGGTGAAGGAATAAGCCCCCTAACAGGATCAGTAAAGGATATCATTATCCAGTGCTGCCAATGTAACGCAGCAAGACTGAGGTCTAAGTTGTTAATCCCAACTGATTTTGTTTTGGGGAAATATTTTAATCCTTCCATTTCTAATTATTTATTTATAATTAACTCTTGCAATCTTCTGCTTTTTTATCATCAAACTTATTCTATTTATTTTACTTTGAATTATTATAATATTGTCTTTTTCCAGTCTTATAAATGACAGCAGCTCTGGCCTCCTCTGAAATTTTTTTTTTTTATCGCTCACACCCACATTTTTAGTTTTATAAATTAGTGTATTTTGCCTTTTCTATTATTTTTTATTCGTCTGGAACCTCCAGATTTCACTGTCGTTTTCCAAGTGGCATAATCAAAATTGCCAAATGTCTCATCTGGAATCATTTTCTTCTCAATATGATGCAGTTGTGTTAGCCACATCATGGTTAAAATGGAAATTAGATTCCCATTAAATCAATTTTCATCCCATTCCTCTATGTCCAAACAATCCCTTGAAATGTTATGTACCACAGAAAAGTTATTGGATGAGATCCTGGTCACAGTTGTTCCCCTTTGTGTCACACTGGATGGAAAGCTGTCTTAAACACCCAACTGGGGGTCCCTTTTATGTAGGGAATTCCTCAGGTGGTGTAAAGGCCATGTAGCCTATTCTGCAACACCCACTCAAGGCCCCTCAAGCGTGGGGCAGCTGTCACTAAGGGAAGCCTCAGGTATTGCCTAAAGGAATCTATAAGACCCATTTGTGTTGCAGAGCAGCATTAAGGGTGTTTAGGAGGGACTGAGGATCGGGCCAGGAATTAGCCTGTGGAGTGGCAGTACATAGCCCAGGAGGAGCGTCAAGAGGAAATTATATCTCACAGAGCTGCAGTACAGGTCTCCCCCTGCCCCCATGTTCTGGGTGTGGAAGTAAATCAGGTCACACCTTTTTAGACTGCATCTTACTCCTCCCACCACTTGCATCCAGCCTGGCACTGCTTGTACTGGGTGAACACCCATGCTCTTCTCCCTCTCCATCGTCTATGGCTGGAGCCACAATCTGAGAAGTCAAACAGGGGAATAAATGGGAGACCTTACTCCTGCTTAACCCATATGCAGCAAAGCAAGGTCTAGGGATAACCTAGCCCTATATATACAATCAGTAATATGCAATCGATCGTCTTTGCATAACAGCAACAATAAAAGAACAAGGGGACAAAGTTAGGGTACCATGGGCAGTGTAAGTTGGATGGGTGATTGCAAGTGATGAATCAGTCTATATATGGCCCCCATCACTTTAGCATCTAGGCTCCTAGGTTTCATGCTGGCTGGGTCCCCTAACTGTACATTTTCCAACTTTTTAATATTTGTTTTTCAAAGTTTTTTGTAAAGGTACTGTAATACCGTTTGATGGGCAGGAAGTTAGTTGGAGTCCTTTGAACTACTCTGTCTATGTTACCTTGCTTTAAAATGTTTTTGTTTGGGAATCTATGTTGTGCAATTTATATGTAATAAAGGTATGAGCGGACGTTTGGTAGTGCCAAGTGGAGTAACAATAATCTAAAAACCCACTTCAAGATTTGCTACTCAGTTGTGTTGTTTTCAAACTGACAGACATTAAAAGAATTATTGGAGAAAAATCACATGAAGTTTGTGAAAGGAGTGATGTGGAGATATTGGTCCTGTATTTGGTGGTAGTGGGTGTGTAATTTTCATTGTGTAAAGCTTGCTCAGCAAAGCAAGGGCAAACAGTCCAACATCAAGTTCCTTTCCCATCACCTCTACTGTATCAATAAGACAATGTGGTGCAGCAGTGCCAGCAACATCTGCAAAAACCCAACAACTCACACTTCATGAAATGTTATAATGGAAAATAAAATTTGTTCCAAACCCCCTTGAGGTTCTGGGGCTAATGCATCTCATAGCATTCAAGACACTGCTGTAGACCTCTTTTTTTCCTTTCCATTGTGGAAAGTCATAGATTTTGCAGTTGGTTGATATAGCATGGAAAGCCAGATTACCACACACTAGCATGTATATTTTCCCTTGTAAATTTGCCAAACATTCATGAACCTCTCAAAAAGCCAGGTCAGGCTGCCACCTGCTAGAGGAAAGGTTTGGAGTAATGCATCTCACGTCACCGCAGGCATGTGATGTTTTTAAGTTCCCTGTTATGCAATTGGCTCAGTACTGATAGATGCTTCCATCCTTTGTGGAGACAGTTTCAGGATCACAAGGTAAGTTAAGGAAGAGTACTGTTATGATGGTACCATGAAGAAACCAGAACTGAAATCAGGATGGCCTTTGCACTAGGTACTGTGTGCTGGAGCGGGGTGAATAACAGACTTTTCAGTTCACTAGCAATTCCAAACAATTTTTAAAAAATCATTTCTGGTCAAACTAAATGCTTTGTTTGATCTGAAATGAAAAGTTTCATTTCAATTCCAATCATTTTTAACATTTTAAAATTGTTTTTTTAATAAAACTGAAGGAAATTTAGAAAGAAAAAGTCATTTTGAAATGAGAAATTGAAATTGTACATCTTGGTTTGAAAATGTTGAAACAAAACATTTCAAGTTTTCTGGAATTGTCGTTGTTTTGACACGAACAATTTGGCAAAACCCACACAAACTCAAGATATGCTTTGGTGTTGCCGAATCTTCATTTTTTTTTTTTGCCGAAGAAGGCCTGGCTCAAAAATTTCACCCAGCTCTGCTGTACACACAGTCAGAGATAGCCCCTACCTTGAAGAGTTTACAAACAAAATAAACAAGACAGGAAAAGGGGCGGGGGAAGAAGCAAAGTGACTTGCTGTAGGTAGGTCCAGCTCTTGCCCAAGGTCATTCAGCAGATCAGTGGAAAAGCCAGGACTAGAATGCAGCTCTCTTTTGTCCTACCACAAGGCCCTGTCAACTGGACCATACTGCCTCTCTGGTACTCCAGGTATATAGCCTCACTCACTGGTTAAAAATTACCAGACTTCATGATGTGTATTCAGTGGTGTTGTAGCCATAGCAGTCCCAAGGTATTAGAGAGACAAGGTGGGTGAGGTAATATATTTTATTGGATCAATTTCTGTTGATGAAAGAGACAAGCTCATACAGTGCTCTTCTTCAGGTCTGGGAAACTTACTCAGAGCGTCCCAGATAAATATAAGGTGGAACAGATTGGTTAGCATAGATAACCCACTAACACCCCCACACCCAGCTGCTTTGTAAACCTACTAACAACACCCCCAGCTTCTTCCCCATTTTTTCCCCTCCCTTTGACTGGAGGCGTGTTAAGGGGCCATTTCACCTTGGATGGTCCCTTGAAATATGTATTAACTATTTATGCTAAACAATCTGTTCCATCTTGTATTTAGCTATGACATTCTAAGTTTCCCAGACCTGAAGAAGAGCTCCAAAACCTTAAGGAAAAAAAAGTCGTAGAAGTTCAGTGATACCTAACCCATCCCAAACTCAGTCTGACCCCTAAAGTAGTGTCTGTTGTCTAGCCATAATTTTATTATGTAACATATTTTGCCCACCTTGATTCTTAGAAGCTGTTGCGAGGCATTGTTGATATTTCCAGAATAATAGTCCCCTATCTCCAGTACTCCATCAAACCTAATATATTTTAGCTCAGTTTTAGCCATGATATAACTGGCCATGCTTACAACTAGAGCATTATCTGCCACCAACCTAGAACTATATTTTCTATAATACACATATTCAAATTCCTTCTTTAAAAAGCCCCCAAACTACAATGAGTACATAATTACTGCTTGAAGCCCTTTTTAGGAAAAGGGGTCATAGTAGCACCACACTAGCGGGCACTTAAAACCCACAAAAGGAAGAGTATAAGGGGGATCACTCAAATAATAGGTAGCAGATTATGTCAAAAATAGGATTTTTGATGTACATTATAACTTGATACCATAATAAATTATAGACAAGTATCTTCACTTCATAAAATATCAGCCTTCTGCTAAAAAAACCTCAGGATTTTTGCAACCATATCACTGACCCTCAGACACCTTAGTCAGAAAGGTTGAAACTTAGGTTCCTTGATTAGGAAAATAAGCTCCATTCCTGCAAACACTCATGTTTGCATCTTTGTTCCTGTGAATAGTTCCACAGAGCTCTGAGATCCCCAATTTCCATTTCATATCAGAAATGAATGTTTGCATTATTATTGGGGCTCTGTTATGATAAATCCATGTGAAAATATAGGGTAAAGTTTGTGTAACTACCAAAAGGTACTATCCACTTCAGGGATTTTGGATGAAATCTTAACTCCACTGAAGTCAATGGCAAAATTCCCACTGACTTCAGAGGTGGCCAGGATTTCATCCTTTGTTGCATCCAAAATTAGTTTTTCTCTAAATACAATGATAAAAGAAACACATAAATCTATTCTTTTGTGCCAGGTTTGCTTTTCTGAAATAAAAACATTAAAATGACTACAGTAAATTTCTTCTAATTTATGGCCTGATTCTGACACCATTACTTGGTGAGTAGTAACTTACTCTCTGGTTTTACTTATCAAAATGAGTGGCGATACTGTGGAGTAAAGCTCTACTTTACATGAGTAAGGATGACAGAATCTGGTCCTTAGAAAATAAGTTCTTTCTAAGCTGGCATTTATACATTAAGCTTTCACTCAGAAGGATTTTTCCTCCACATTATAAACCCTTAAATATAGTTGTTTACGGTGGAAAAGCTGACAGATTCTTAAATGTCATGTCACAAATGAAATGCTATAATTCCTACAAGTTTGAAGATGAAGCTTTGTTGATGAAACATGGTAATTAATCATGCCTATTCTAGAGATAATAAAAATGAAGATGTCAGTTGTGTCAATAACGATAGTGGACTTCCCGATTTCAGCTGTAGAACAATGGAATGCTTAAAGTGAGCATGGTTATGGTCTTTGAAACAATGAAAAGCTGTGGTAGGTACATTTTACATCCATGTCATAAAATATATCTGAGTAAAAACACATGCTTTTTTGATCATTAAGGTTTTTCCAATTGAATGAGCCAAGCTGCATAGTGCTGTAGATTTTACTTTGATTTCTGTAATGAATCACTGAAGTAATCCCACAAGACTGTCCAATATAATAAAAGAGTAACTGTTTCCCAGTACCAAGAATCATGTCTGTGCCAATAAACAATAATTCAGCCTGCTAGAAATGTACCCAGTCTATAAAGTAGATATTTATTCTATATTCTTCTTTGTATCTTAGTTCTGAGATATGTGTAGTCTCTGGGTTATGTCATGTTTCATTAGGGCCAAAATTTTCAAAAGCAGCCATTATTTTTGGGTACTTCAATGTATGAGTGCCAACCTGAGACACCACAATGTCATTGTGTTACCAAAATCTGAACTGCTCCAAATCAGTGGCCACTTCTGAAAAATTGGCTGTAAATGATGAATGGGTGTATTTAGAAGCAACAAGCAAATCTTTTTGCTTCTTGTTGGTGGAAAGGTGTTTGCAGAAGCATGGGAAAATATCTGCTTCTGCTAACCATAACTGAGCAAATATTCACTATGCCTTTTATATATAAGGTACTTTTTTCATGAGTTCAGGATGTGCTATCTAGCAGTTCAGACAATTTTTTCTGGGTTTTGAAAGGAAATTTTGTCTGAGAGTTTATTTATACCCAATTGTGGATAAGCTTCCAAAAGAATGGTGCTTACATGTAACATCCTTTGCACTTACTGTTACTCTGCAATAATGTCTCGTGCCCTACTGTGGCTGTGCAAGGGAAGTGTTCCCGGTCCCATGTGACCATGCCCACCCAGGTCATGGAGTGAACAGAACAAGTTCCACAGGGCTGCTACTGCCCCTCTGAACCAGTGGGCAGGGTGTGTTGTTCAGTGATCACTATAGCTTACGTTGAGCGCTTGCAAGACATCTGCTTCATTTTGCATCTCGTTTTCTAACTGACTGAGCACAACAAGAGCATCACAGCAACCTGCACAGACTCTGTCTGTGAAGCTCAGCCCTTAAAGCCACAGTCCCCAATACCACATCTTCCCTTCAAAGCCCAAACTTAACAATAACACTTAAAAACCCAACATTAAAATAACACACAACTACAAATACTTGTAACCCACCTAATAACTAAACTTACTAATCATGTTCTGTTAGCCTCTGAGACGTCCTGCACCGTGGCTTGCGCCTGTGGGCTCCCCTGGAGCATTAGCATAATGCTGTCAGGAGGCGGCAAGCTCACTTGCTGGGGTTGTTTCAGGCCCTGGGGCTCCATTGTCTCAGTCTGCTGTGATTAGGGTGACCATATTTCCCAATGCTGAATACAGGACACCTGGTAAAATTAGTCCGATTCAAATGAGTTCAGTGGCAATCAATCAGAACTATGCTGTACAAATGTTCAAATTAACAAAGTTAATCGAGCTCCTGTTAAAAAAAAATACTGTGTCATTGGATTCTTTTTATCTACCTTCTTATCGTTAAGGCTCAGGGGTTCACACGGGGAGGGTTAACACACATGCCTCTACGCCACCCCCATTGCCATACACCTCTCTCGCATGCAGGTGGAGGGGTGGCTGACTTTCCCAACCCTCCCTGACCGGTGCTCTCCACCCTCCATGCCTGGCTGGGCCCCTGGAATGGACCCACCTCTCCTGGTACCTGGCACCACATTTTCCCAAGGCAACGTGTTTGTGGGGGGGGGGGGCATGCAGGGTCATATGCCCTCCCTCCCCAGATTTCTGCCAGGGTTCACACTAGAATGTGGCCAGCAGCAGCCTTTCAGCACTGTGCGGGAGGGAAGGGACGGGAGCTGCTTTCAGCTGCAGGGGAGGAGGGGGAGGGGAAGAGATGACCTGGCCCCTGTCTTTGCAGAGCTCACCTCTTCTCTCCCCTCTCCCCCACCCCTGAAGCAGCTTGCCCCTTCCTGCCCACATAGTGTGGAAAGGCAGCTAACACCTCCAGGCTGCTGCTGGCCACCGACATAACCCAGTCACCTCTGGCTACAGCGCAGGCAGGAAGGGGTTAAGTGCTGAGGATGCATCATGCAATAGGGCCCAGGGAACCTGACTGCAGGGGCTTCAGCGAACCCAGACACAGAGGTGGCTCAGCAAGGGAGGGTGCACAGGGGGATGGAGCAGCCCCACGCTCCCTGGGGGCAAGACCCGGGCTGGGGGAGGGAAGGGCTAGGGGCTGGTATGGATCTTGCAGGTTCGGGGCAGGAACAGGCAGGAAACGGCTTCCCTCCCCACTCCAGACCTTAGCTGAGGGGCAGAGAGGCTTCCCTGTGCCAGTGCTGCACGGGGCTTTGGCACATGCAGGGTTTGGCTCCTCCTGGCCAGCGCCTGGAGCCGAAGGGTTTGGGGGTTTCCCACGGTGCTGGCCCAGCCAGAGGCAGTGGGGGAAGGAAGGAGCCTGCCAGCCAGGCTGTTGGTGAACTGAGCACTCCGACCAGGGCCTGGTTCACCATACAGTGCTGGGAGCAGGAGGTGCCCCGCTGGGACGAATATGGAGGAATAGCGGGGCTGGGGGGGAGGGGGCAAAGGGCAAAGCAGAGAAAGGACACCGAGGGAGGGAGCACATAAAGGGTGGGCAGCAGAGGTGACATGTAACTGGCCCGCACTCACCAGCCACCGCAGCTCGCAGAGTGCAGCCAGCACCGTCCAGAAATGGTACCAGGGCGCGGGGCCCTGCTGGCTGAGAGCTGGCATGCAATGGGGGCTGCACTGACGGACCAGCAAGGGAAGCAGCAGGCCTGCGTGCTGCATCTTTGCCCTGCCACCAGCCTTACACACCCACCCCGATTGTCAGCCATTGGACCCCCCTATCCCCCACTCACCGCAGCTCTCGTGATCCCATATCCTGTTAATTTTGTTTTGTCTTGTCTTTTATATCTTTTTCTATACCTGCAAGTCCCCACTGATTCTTAGATCAGTTTCTAACAGTGCAGGAGTTCGTGTTTCCAGTTTTCTGTGAAACAAAATGTCAGCAGGTGACAACCCATGCTTCATTGGTGCCATTTTCTAAGTTAACCATGCTAAATACAGACCAGAATCTGACTGTGCAGCCTTTTTCAGTAGTGCTTTATTATTTGGACACTATTTTCCACCAACCTGTTGGACTGGGGATACAAGGGACTAGCAGTTACATGTCTAAACCCATACTTAACTGCAAACTGCTTAAACTCATGCTCACTGAACTGTGGCCCATTGTCAGACATTACTGTACTACATGAGGCATACCATATCTAGCAACCCTAGAGGTGACGTACATAATCACCGGGTTAGCTGTAGTATCTTCTAGTAAAGCTCTCTTGGGAAAGCGAGAATAATAGTCTAGTACAAAACATAGCCTTTTTCTAGACCATGTAAATAAACCTATGCCTACTTTGCTGCAGAGGAGCAATTTTTCCTGTGTCACCAATGTGAGCTCTTTCGCTTTACTAGGCCTGTATTTTTGACATATGTAACAAGTCTTAACAGCTTCCTCAATGCTGCTATTTATATGAGGCCAGAATATATCTCTTCCCGTTCTCTTAGATTTTTTCAATCCCTAAATAGATTCATAGATACTAAGGTCAGAAGGGGCCATTATGATCATCTAGTCTGACCTCCTGCACAACGCAGGTCACAGAATCTCACCCACCCACTCCTGCGAAAAACCTCTCACCTATGTCTGAGCTATTGAAGTCCTCAAATCGTGATTTAAAGACTCCAAGGAGCAGAGAATCCTCCAGCAAGTGACCCGTGCCCCATGCTACAGAGGAAGGCGAAAAACCTCCAGGGCCTCTTCCCATCTGCCCTGGAGGAAAATTCCTTCCCGACCCCAAATATGGCGATCAGCTAAACCCTGAGCATATGGGCAAGATTCACCAGCCAGATACTACAGAAAATTCTTTCCTGGGTAACTCAGATCCCACCCCATCTAATATTCCATCACAGGCCATTGGGCCTATTTACCATGAATATTTAATTACCAAAACCATGTTATCCCATCATACCATCTCCTCCATAAACTTATCAAGTTTAATCTTAAAGCCAGATAGATCTTTTGCCCCCACTGCTTCCCTTGGAAGGCTATTCCAAAACTTCACTCCTCTGATGGTTAGAAACCTTTGTCTAATTTCAAGTCTAAACTTCCTGGCGGCCAGTTTATATCCATTTGTTCTTGTGTCCACATTGGTACTGAGTTTAAATAATTCCTCTCCCTCTCCGGTATTTATCCCTCTGATATATTTATAGAGAGCAATCATATCTCCCCTCAACCTTCTTTTAGTTAGGCTAAACAAGCCAAGCTCCTTGAGTCTCCTTTCATAAGACAAGTTTTCCATTCCTCGGATCATCCTAGTATGACCTTTGTATATCTTTTTAACATATTTTTCTGTACCACCTTAGGAAACACCTGGCTTGTTTAAACAAAATCTCATCTAACACTGAGAGCTCCACCCTAAATTCAGAGATTCCAAGGCCAGAAGGAACTGATCACTAGTCTGACCTTGCGTATAACACAGGCCATAGAATTTCCCAGAATAGTTCATCATTTCATTTAGAAAAAAATCCACTCTTGATTTAAACATTTCCAAAGATGAAGAATCCACCGTGACCCTTGATAAATTGTTTCATGGTTAATTATGCTCACTTAAAAATTTACGCCTTATTTCCAGTCTTAATTTGACTAACTTCAGCTTCCAGCCATTGGATCAAGTTAAACTTTTCTCTAGTAGATAGAGGAGCCCATTCTCAAATATTTATTCCCCATGTAAGTACTTCTCAGCTGTAATTAAGTCACTCCTTAATCTTCTCTTTGTTAAACTAAATAGCTTGAGCTCCTTAAGTCTATAACCATGAGGCATGTTTTCTAATCTTTTAATCATTCTCATGACTCTTCTCTGAACCTTGTCCAATTTATCAAAATCTAGAACTAGATACAGTATCTGATATAAGATAACTAGATATCAGAACTAGATACAGTATTCCAGCAGTGGTCACACCAATACCAAATATAGAAGTAAAATAACGTCTTTACTTCCCCTCAAGATTCCCCTGTTTATGCATCCAAGGATTGCATTAGCGCTTTTTGCCACAGTTTTGTACTGGGAGCTTATGTTTGTCCAATTAACCATCATGACCTCCAAAATCTTTCTCAGAGTCATTTCCTTCCAGGATAGAGTCCTGCACATACTGTACGTATGGCCTACATTCTTTGTTCCTTTGTATGTCTACATTTACATTTAGCCATATTAAAACACATATTGTTTGCTCGCACCCAGCTTACCTAGTGATCCACATTGCTTAGTATTAGTGATCGGTCCTCTTCATTATTTACCACTACCCCAATTTTTGTATCATCTGCAAACATTATCAATGATGATTTTATGTTTTCTTCCAGGTCCTTGATAAAAATGTTAAATATCATAGGGCCACGCACCAGTGTCTATGGGACCCCACTAGAAAAATAGCCACTTAATGACGATTCCCTGTTTACTGTGATAGTTTAAGACTTATCAGTTAAACAGTTTTAATTAATTTAATTGTGTGCCAGATTAATTTTATATCGTTCTAGTGTTTGTAATCAAAATGTTGTGCGGTAACAAGTCAGACACCTTACAGAAATCTAAATATATTAGATCAGCATTATTACCTTTATCAATGAAACTTGTAATCTCATAAAAAAATCAAGTTAGTTTGACAGGATCTATTTTCTATAAACCCATGGTGATTGGCATTAATTATATTATACTGATAATAGACACCAGTAACATGCTGTTCCAGCTCTCCTGTGCTAATAGCTTTAATTACTTTTTGCAGAGTCTCACCCTGAGTGGTAACTCTGGAAATCACAACCCACACTTCGTCTGAGTCTGGACAGTTTTTTTTAATCTAATTGACGTGCATGTATACATTCTAGCTTTGGATTTTGCTCCACTGCACTTTTATCAAGTGTTCTAGAGAGTGTGTCTGCAACCAGCAAATCTCTCCCAGGTTTGTATTCAATTTGAAAATCATATATTTGTAGCTGAAAAAATAATCTCTGTATTTATAGGGGGGTGAGGAGAGCAGTTTGTCAGTCCCCTTTTGATAATGGCAATAAGTGGTTTATGGTCAGTTTCAGCTAGCACAGACCTCCCCTAAATAAAGAAATGAAACTTTTGACACCTATGGACTAAAGCCAAAGTCTCCTTTTTCATTTGAGCACATTGGGACTCAGTTTTTGTTAGTGCCTGTTGTCTCCAGTTTTGCCCACACTGTAAGAGGACTATGTCAATGTCCTTCTTGGAGGCAACTGTGGACAACTTAGTTTTGCATTTACTGTCATAGTACTGCAGGATTGGAGCCTCTTTAGTTAACTACTGCAGTTTTTTAAACTCTATTAAGGTTTGCATCCTATGTCCATTAGACATCTTTCACAGTAGCTCTATCAGGTTGCTGGTTCTGGTGGCTAGATTAGGCACACATTTCCCTACATAGTTCACCATTCCAAGGAATCTTTGTACCCCCTCCTTTTCTATTGGATCAGGCATGCTGGGGATGGCATTAGCCTTACTGTGATCTGTCTTTGCTATGTTATGTTTGGGGTAAAGGTATAGCCCAAATTAAAAAACATAGTAAGAGAACCAAAGAAGAGCCACCATGGCTAAACAACACAGTAAATGAAGCAGTGAGAGGCCAAAAGGCATCCTTTAAAAAGTGGAAGTTAAATCCTAGTTAGGAAAATAGAAAGGAGCGTAAACTTTGGCAAGTGAAGTGTAAAAATATAATTAGGCAGGCCAAAAAAAGAATTTGAAGAACAGCTAGCCAAAGACTAAAAAGTAATAGCAAAAAAAATTTTAAGTACATCGGAAGCAGGAAGCCTGCTAAACAGCCAGTGGGGCCACTGGACGATCATGATGATAAAGGAGCACTCAAGGACGATACGGCTCTTGCGGAGAAACTAAATGAATTGTTTGCATAAGTCTTCACAGCTGCGGATGTGAGGGAGATTCCCAAACCTGAGCCATTCTTTCTGAGGAACTGTCCCATACTGAGGTGTTAATTAGAGGAGGTTTTGGAACAAATTGATAAACTAAACAGTAAGAAGTCACTAGAACCAGATGGTATTCACCCAAGAGTTCTGAAGGAACTCAAATGTGAAATTGCAGAACTACTAACTGTAGTCTGTAACCTATCATTTACATCAGCTTCTGTACCAAATGACTGGAGGATAGCTAATGTGATGCCAATTTTTAAAAAGGGCTCCAGAGGTGATCCCAGCAATTATAGGCCAGTAAACCTGACTTCAGTACCGGGGAACTGGTTGAAACAATAGTAAATAACAAAATTGTTAGACACATAGATGAACATAATTTGTTGGGGAAGAGCCAACATGGCTTTTGTAAAGGGATGTCATGCCTCCCTAATCTACTAGAAATCTTTGAGAGGGTCAACAAGCATGTGGACAAGGGGGATCCAGTGGGGGATAGTGTACTTAGATTTTCAGAAAGCCTTTGACAAAGTCCCTCACCAAAGGCTCTTAAGCAGAATAAGCTGTCATGGGATAACAGAGAAGTTCCTCTTATGGATTGGTAACTGGTTAAAAGATAGGAAACAAAGGGTAGGAATAAATGGTCGGTTTTCAGAATGGATAGAGGTAAATAGTTGTGTCCCCTGGGGTCTGTACTGGGCCCAATCCTATTCAACATATTCATAAATTATCTGGAAAAAGGGGTAAACAGCGAGGTGGCAAAATTTGCAGATGGTACAAAATTACTCAAGATAGTTAAGTCCCAGGCAGACTGCGAGGAGCTACAAAAAGATCTCTCAAAACTGGGTGACCGGGCAACAAAATGGCAGATGAAATTCAATGTTGATAAATGCAAAGTAATGCACATTGGAAAACATAACCCCAACTATACATATAAAAGGATGGGGTCTAAATTAGCTGTTACCACTCAAGAAAGAGATCTTGCAGTCATTGTGGAGAGTTCTCTGAAAACATCCACTGAATCTGCAGCAGCAGTCAAAAAAAGCTACCAGAACGTTGGGAATCATTAGGAAAGGGATAGATAAGACAAGAGAAAATATCATATTGCCTCTGTATAAATCCATGGTATGCCCTTCATGCTACTGCATGAAGATCTGGTTGCCTCATCTCAAAAAAGATACATTGGAATTGGAAAACGTTCAGAAAAGGGCAACAAAAATGATTAGAGGTATGGAACAGCTGCCATATGAGGAGAGATTAATAAGACTGGGACTTTTCAGCTTGGAAAAGTGATGACTAAGGGGCGATATGATAGAGGTCTATAATATCATTACTGGTGTGGAGAAAGTAAATAAGGAAGTGTTAATTACTCCTCATAACACAAGAACTAGGGCTCACCAAATGAAATTAATAGGGAGCAGATTTAAAACAAACAAAAGGAAGTATTTTTTCACATAACACATAGGCAACCTGTGAAACTCCTTGCCGGAGGATGATGTGAACACCAAGGCTATAACAGGTTTCAAAAAAGAACTAGATGAGTTCATGGAGGATAGGTCCATCAATGGCTGTTAGCCAGGGTGGACTAGGGATGGTGTCTCTAGCCTCTGTTTGTCAGAAGCTGGGAATGGGCGACAGGGGATGGATCACTTGATGATTACCCGTTTTGTTCGTTCCCTCTGGGGCACCTGGCATTGGCCACTGTCAGAAGACAGGATACTGGGCTAGATGAACTTTTGGTCTGACCCAGTATGGCTGTTCTTATGTTCTTATGCTAACTTTTCTCCCAGATATGTTATTTTTGTTACATGACATTTTCAATTTTTTTGAGCTGGTTCTTTCCAGAGCAACCTGGAGCTTTTGGCCATGCTATCTACAGTTTTTCCTCAGATAAAATGTCATCTATGTAAACCTTAGTTCCCTCCATGGCATCAAAAATTATATTTTCCAAAGAAATTTCCCCGGTACCAAACACAACCCCAATGGCAGTCTGCAGAAACATTGTCTCCCAAAAGGGATGTCGAATGTGCTTAAACATATGCTCTGTTTTTCTAAGGGTTCTTGCATCAAGCATAGAAAAATATTTGGCATCAACCATCTCCCCCAAAATGTCTTTCCTTGTGAGTAGTGGTAAATGTTCCCTGTCCCATGTTAATTAATTCTTTGGGGACTACAAGAGAAGGGTGCAGTCTTTTTTTCTCTCCCTACAATGACTAAGGAGCGTAGCCACTCTGGTTCTTCTATTCACTCTGTGATTCCCAGAGCAATGAGCTTAGTCAGTTCCTCTTGTGGGTGCTGCCTTAGGGTGAGATGAACTTTCCTAGTGCCATGACTTGTGGGCGGTTGGGCTCTTTCACCTTTATTCTGTACTCTCTGAGAGCTTCCCTATCTCCTGGAGGATGTCCTGAAACTGCTCCTCAATTGTTCTGGTCCCCTGCCCTTCCAAAGAGTTCACATCTTTGATGAGACCAAGGGCTTGCCAGACTTTTAACCCAATGGTGGGTGCTTTTTCCCCTCTACCATTACTTATTGTATCTTTTCCAATTTGTTACTTACCCATACATTTAGTTCACATATACCTTTAGTGGGGATAAGTCCACCACTGTCAGCCCTCAGCTTTTCCCATTTTCCCTCCAATACCTGTGGCTTTTCTTCGTGCTAATATCAATATTTCTGGGAAAACATTGACTTGGGCACCAGTGTCCAACTTAAAATTAATAAATGTCCCATTTGATTTCAGGTTGCTAGTCCAATAATCTTCTGAGACAGTAATACTGTCATTGCCCTCTTTGTCCATGCTGCACACACTCTGCTGGTGCTTGCAAACTCTTTCATTGTGATCCACTGCATATATTGCATCTTTTCCCATATGCCGGGCATAGTCCTGGCTTGTATCAGTTGCCACAGCATGTACAGATCCATGTGTCATTTTTGCTGGACTCTGACTTTAAGCTCCACATACCTTTCTGCCTTTTGTCTCTTTTTCTTGTAGTATTTGGATTCACAATCATGTGTACTGTGCCAGAAAACTCTCCAGCCGCTATAAGCTTCATTCTGGACTGGATGATTTCTTTTGCTTGGCAAATTCCAATTGCTTTGTCAAAGGTTAATGCTGGGTATTCCAGTAGTCTGTCTCTGTGTGTTTTGTTCCAGATTCCCGTCAGAATCCGGTATCTTAGCAGGGACTCAGTTAGCCCTCCAAGATTGCAGGATTGGCTCTTCAGCTGTTGAACAGTCACATACCCTTCTACGGTTTCACCTTCTTTTTGTACCCTCTGTTTAAAAACATTATTCCTGTATGTTTTCCATTTTTATGTGATATGCAATGCTCCTAAAATGTCTGGAATACAGTTTAATAGTTAGCCTCCTCTGCTTGAGTTAACTGAAAACTATTAAATACATCAAATGCGTCAGAACCAGCAATCGCTGGAAATAAGACTACCTTCCAACTGTCTTCCTTTTCGCTAGCACCCATTGCTTGTGGATACAGAGTGATGTGCTGTTTAAACCTTCTCCAGTTGTCTTCCACATTTCCAGAGAGTTTCAACTCTGGTGGGACTTTTAACTGCTCTATTCTTTCACTCCGGGTATTGTCTTAGTGCCTATTTACTCCTGGTACCATGTGGTCAGTGACCACTCGATGCTGAAAATGCTTATAAGAGATCTGCTTTATCTTGTCTCTGATTCCAACTATTGCATATTATTATTATTTGTATTATCTATGTGCCTAAGAGCCCTGGTCATGGACCAGGACTCCATTGTGTTAGGCTCTGTACAAACACAAAACAAAAAGACAGACCCTGCCCAGAGAGTTTATAATCTAAGCATAACAATAAAAGCTTCACAGCACTCTGCCCAGAATCTCTATCAGGAAAGCTCAGTCCTTAAAGGCACAGGTTCCAATACCATACAGGGCACCGGAAGATAGGGAAGAGAAATGGGCAGTCTCTTGGCTGCATGCCCTCAGGGTGTCAGCCATTAAGCTGGCTGGATAGCAGGGAAAAAGGAGATGTAGCTAAGTACACCTTCCTCAGGAGTGGACAGAGAGTTTGGGGAGAAATTGCGAGTTCTTTTGAAGCATTTCTGCACACTAACTGTCTGATTAAACTGGGTTTAGTTAAACCATTGCAAACCCCTGTATAGACACTTTTGTTTTGGTTTAAGAATTTCTCTCTTAGTTTTGTTTTACTTAAACCTTTTCCTCAATTGACTTACACTAACCAAATAAGCCTGGTTGAAGCCAAAATAAGAATGTCCACGGAGCCTTTTGCATCAGTATAACTAAATAGGTTTAAAATCACACCTTAAGTTAAACCAGTGAACTCTGCCTATAGATAAAAGCCCTGAGTCAACATTCCTTCTCAGGGCTCATCCAGGAGCTGTGTACCTCCCACCCCTCGCTCAGGGCTAGTCACAGTGTCTAAATCTAGCCCCTTATTAGGGCTGGTATTCAGCACTGGCATTAAAATATCTCAGAGAACACCTTTTTAATTGTTTATAATCCAGCAAAGTGCAGTGATGACAGACATGCTTTCCATATTCATCAGTCACAATATTTTTCAAGAGGATGATATACAACAGGCCAGGTTTTGGATTTGAAGTATTAACTTATGGCTGAAGTTAAATACATGGTGAAATCTGTTATTAATGTTGATTAATTTCATAATCAGGTGTTTATTCATACATGTCCCCATACTCTCTTTGGTATGTTGTTTCAACCTCAGGAGAGACCTGGCAATAAATACTTATATCTTCCTTCTAAAGTCTGAGCAGAGGCATCAGAATCTGGCCTTCTGTTCATGTATTAAATGGTAAATTGTAATTTCTTATGTTTAAAAATGTTCTAGAGAAACAGAAGCACAGTCGGTGTGTCTTCTAGAAGCAGTTGCTGTAAACTCATCAGTCAGTTCACGTTGGAAGGAAATTACTTGATGCTGGGGAATTTGTTACATTTTCTGCTCTGCAAAAAATAAAAGGACAAGATTTGAGGTCAAGATGACATCTTAGTGTTCCTGAAGCAGCACAGATCAGCAGGGAACACAGACAATTCTCTCCACACCACATTATCAATCCATTTTGAAAACATTGGGTAATCACAGTCTAATATTTATTTTATATTAATTTCTGTTCTCAAAAGAAGAGCAACTGGAGCTTAAATGCTGTGAAAAGCACAAATGGAAGTAGACAGGGGATTGTTTTGTTATTTCATGTGCACGGACTGTATTTTAAAAACTTTTGAATAAATAGCACTTAGAGCTCAGAATGGGTATATTTTTTTCTTGGAGGGAAAGGGTGGACTTGAGCTTAAGGCACTGAGCTAGGATACAAAAGATCTCAGGTCAAATTTCTGTTCTGTCACAGAATTTTTATATGACCGTGGGCAAATCACGTAGCCATCTGTGCTTCAGTTCCCTATCTGTAAAATGTGAATAATAATCCTTCCTTTCTTGTCTATTTAAAGTGCAACCTTTTTGTGATAGGGTCTTTGTATGTACAGGACCTAGCATAGTGGGACCCCAATTTTGGTGCTACTGCAATAAAAATAATAATTAAAATAATAGATATGCATTGAAATAAATTGCTTAATAAATACGTAGTAAAGCAAGTAACTATTAATAATGAGAATAGGAGAATGGTCGTCTTGTTTCTATTCCCAACTCTGCCACAGACTTCTTATATGACCTTTGGCAAAATGTTTATGCATCAGTTTCCCCATCTCTAAAACTGTAATAGAAACACCTACTTTACAGTAGTGGCTCATATAAACAATATTAGTAAAACACTTTAAGTTCCTTGGATGAAAGGAGTGTACAGTCTGAGTATGTGGTTATATATTTTGGGAAAAGAAACTAAGCAAATATAAATAAAGTACTTAGGTCTTATTCTCCATTGCTCAGTACCTTATGTGGTCATTTACACCAGTGCAAAGTGGTTTTGAAAGTGTGTGATTTACTATTCATCTTAATCTCCCAAGATACACATTGAAATCTGATTTCCGTCAACATTTGTCTTCTCCTCCGTGTTGTTTCCAAGGACAGTCCTGAGCATAGGGGACCAGACTGAGCCCTTTCAGAGGTAAAGAGTAAAAAGTACCATACGCTGCCACGAAGCAGTGGAACCCTGAGCAGAAGGGAGAAAAGAGGACATCCCTCCCCACCACACACACACAGCATGCTGAAGCAGCATAACGGGAGAAAAGAGGACATGCCCCAATGAAATGTCATTCCAGACAGGTTCAGGAGCTGAAGGTCCTGAGAAGAGGGAGTGGCACCTTCTCCAAATTTTGTGGTTTTGAAAAATTATTCAGCCAAAGCTGAATATCTGATTTTTGGCCAGTATTCAGCTGAAGTCAAAGACAGACTTCAAGACAGCTCTAACCATTACCAAAGCTTGTATCATTTAAAATCTTTAATAGACAAAGGATACTTTTAAGAGAATAGTGGGCTATAGATTAAAAAAAACACCCTTCTCATGGGCACAATTTTAATGGGCAAAAAGCTTCCTGGAAAATGTGTGCTGCTGTTGGTAAATGAAACCAATGACTAATGGTAATGTGTGCTGCTGTTGGTAAATGAAACTACAGACTAGGGACCGAATGGCTCGGCAGCAGTTCTGCAGAAAAGGACCTAGGGGTGACAGTGGACGAGAAGCTGGATATGAGTCAACAGTGTGCCCTTGTTGCCAAGAAGACCAATGGCATTTTGGGATGTATACGTAGGGGCATTGCCAGCAGATCAAGGGATGTGATCGTTCCCCTCTATTCGACATTGGCAAGGCCTCATCTGGAGTACTGTGTCCAGTTTTGGGCCCCACACTACAAGAAGGATGTGGAAAAATTGGAAAGAGTCCAGTGGAGGGCAACAAAAATGATTAGGGGACTGGAACACATGACTTATGAGGAGAGGCTGAGGGAACTGGGATTGTTTAGTCTGCGGAAGAGAAGAATGAGAGGGGATTTGATAGCTGCTTTCAACTACCTGAAAGGAGGTTCCAAAGAGGATGGCTCTAGACTCTTCTCAGTGGTAGCTGATGACAGAACAAGGAGTAATGGTCTCAAGTTGCAGTGGGGGAGGTTTAGGTTGGATATTAGAAAAAACTTTTTCGCTAGGAGGGTGGTGAAACACTGGAATGCGTTACCTAGGAAGGTGGTGGAATCTCCTTCCTTAGATATTTTTAAGGTCAGGCTTGACAAAGCCCTGGCTGGGATGATTTAGTTGGGGATTGGTCCTGCTTTGAGCATGGAGTTGGACTAGATGACCTCCTGAGGCCCCTTCCAACCCTGATATTCTGTAAGTCTATGATTCTATGATTAAGTACTGGGGCACATTGTGTGCTATGTTCATGTAAGCATTTTTATATGTATCAAACTTTTTTTTCTTCACAAATCTGTTCTTCTGACTTCAAAGGGAGAAGAATTAGGCCAACTGTGAACATTTTGAAAAATCCTGCTCTCAGTGCTATTGTACGTGTTCTTGGAACTCACAGTTGTTTTCACACATTAATAATGCACTTTTCTACAATACAGTATTTTTCTTGTCGAGGGCATACAGAATTAATTCATTAAAATGTGCATTTCCCTATAGTTTAACCTCCTTTGACCTCTTTGCATTTTGAGGCAAGATATTTTAGAAAAGCAGAAACCTATCACAGCCAGCGGTCTTACACTAATATAAATATTTTCTACAGTGCTAATACTCAAAGTTCAGGCTCTGGCAACTCACCAAGAATTTTATATAGGAATGCACTGCGCTGGAGACTCCTATCTAATAAATTTTATCTGACACACTCAGCATCCACTTTTACTACCATGTCTGATTTTCCCATGCTCATACAATTTTCAGGCTATAGCTTTTCCCCTCTTCTTCTTGGAACAAAGAGTAACACTTTGAAACAGAATGTTACCAGGGTGCATTACCATGAGTGCGCTCATCTGTGGAAGCTTCAGACAAAAGAAGCTCTAATATATATTCGCAAAAGAAAATTAAAAAATCTGAGCTAGCAAGTGTATGTTGGTGAAAACTGTACAGTTCATTGGATTGAAATTACTCCACTGCACTCCACTCACAGTATTCTTAAATCCATGTGTCAAGAGTACGGAGTTCTGATGATCTCTTAGGTATTTCTAAGGAGTATGAGGACTCCTGTTGACCTCAATGGACTTTGGATTGGGGCCTAAGTGCTGATAAGTGCACAGGTTAGATACACTACAGAAAAGTATCCTAGGACATCTTAATGATGGATTATCTATACTGTAGATAACTGCATTGTGCCAGCCACACTCTTTGAAAATATTATGGATATGCATTCCCTGTTTGTGACCCTATCTTCCTGTGTAAATCACAAACTGTGCCCATGAAAGACTTTGAAATGTGCCCTTTACATGTGCCCTTTCCTTGGTCACCATAAATTGTACACACCAATATTTTTCAAGTTTTCTGGTGTCTGACATGTCTGAAACCTTCTTCCATTAATGATTGAGTAACAGAGTAATGTGCATTTTCAAAAGGAGACAGCAGACACTGCTTCAAAAAGATCCTCACAAAGAAAAAAATCAGCTTGTCTCCTCGGGTCAGATACAAAAATTATATTGATATTGAAGTCAATGAGACTCTTTCCAAACTCTTACTCTGGGAGGTAATGTGTCCGATCCTTTGGGATTGGTAGAACCTTTTATTGTATATGATGAAATAAGATTTACAGGAATCTGCATCATATTTGACTTAGGTACCTGGATGGAGGCCAGAGGCTGGATTGCTTTAAGGGAACTGTGTTGTTTTGGACTTCTGAGTAACCAGTAAGGTAATAAAAAAGATGTTTTATGCTGGCTTGGTAGATCTAAGTATTGGAATATCCACCAGCTTTTTCGGGTTTGTCTGCCCCATTCTTTGCAGTTCACCCTAATTGAGTGACCAGAGCTGGCTCCCACTGGGTCCCCGGTCACAATGTGATGGTGAGGAATTAGAAAGGTGAGAGACAGTAGGGAAAACATTGTATTCTTCTTTATTTACTTTCAAGTAAAGAAAAGGGGAAAGTGGGATTTTTCCCTACTATGGCCAATTATACATTTCAGAAACAAAATTGAATTTTTCTGTTGAAATTTCAGAAAAAAATCAATAGCAACTAAATTATTCCATAAGAAAGTTCACTGTTAATGAAACCATGTTTCTGATGACTGTTTTTTTTTCTGAAAAAGTGTTAATTGTACATATAAGCAAATAAACGATTTGATTTCAAACAATGTTTTCACTTATTCCTGATGGCAGTGCAAACAGATGTAAAAAAGTTTACTTTAAAATTATTTTCCATTTATTTATCATTTACTTAGAGTCATAGAATCATAGAAATGTAGGGCTGGAAGGAACCCCGAGGGGTCATCTAGTTCATTCCCTTGTACTGATGCAGGACCAAGTATACCTAGACCATCCCTGACAGGTGTCTCGCACCTCTTCTTAAAATCCTCCAATGACAAGGATTCCACAACCTCCCTTGGAAGCCTATTCCAGTATTTAATTGTCCTTATCATTTCCCTAATATCTTAGAATCATAGAAGATTAGGGTTGGAAGAGACCTCAGGAGGTCATCTAGTCCCAAGCCCCTGCTCAAAGCAGGACCAACCCACCCACCCACCAGGAGCCAAACTCTCACCGCCCCCACCCCCTCCTCGCCTCCTCCTCCCCTGTGCATACCGCTTCCCCACTCCTCCCCCTCCCAGCACTTCCCACCTGCCACCTAACAGCTGTTTGGTGGTGCTTAGGACTTTCCCGGAGGGAGAGGGAGGAGTGGGGATGCAGCGTGCTCAGGGGAGGAGGTGGTAAAGAGTAGGAGCAGGGGTGGGGACTTGGGGGAAAGGGGTGGAATTGGGGTGGGGCGAGGGCAGTGCAGGGGAGGGGGCAGGGGCGGGGGTGGGGGTTGAGCACCCACGGGGCAGAGGGGAAGTTGATGCCTATGCCTTCCTCTCCTCCTCTGCTTCAAAATGGATTCTTTGAGGACCTGCTCCATGATTTTTCCTGGACGGAGGTGAGGCTGACCGGTCTGTAGTTCCCTGGTTTCTCTTTCTTCCCTTTTTTAAAGATGGACACTATATTTGCCTCTTTCCAATCATCCGGGACCTCCCCCAGTCACCATGAGTTTTCAAAGATAATGGCCAATGACTCTGCAATCACATCAGCCAACTCTTTCAGCACCCTCTAATGCATTAGATCCGGCCCCATGGACTTGTGCATGTCCAGCTTTTCTAAATAGTCCTTAACCTGTTCTTTCACCGCTGAGGGCTGCTTACCTCCTCCCCATACTGTGCTGCCTAGTGCAGTAGTCTGGGAGCTGACCTTGTCTGGGAAGACGGAGGCAAAAAAAGCATTGAGTACTTCAGCTTTTTCCACATCATCTGTCACTAGGTTGCCTCCCCCATTCAGTAAGGGTCCCACGCTTTCCCTGACCTTCTTGTTGCTAACATACCTGTAGAAACCCTTCTTGTTACCCTTCACATCCCTTTCTAGCTGCAACACCAATTATGCTTTGGCCTTCCTGATTACATCCCTGCATGCTCAAGCAATATTTTTATACTCATCCATAGTCACCTGATCAAGTTTCCACTTCTTGTAAGCTTCCTTTTTGTGTTTAAGCTCTCTGAAGATTTCTCTGTTAAGCCAAGCTTGTCGCCTGCCATATTTGCTGTTCTTTCTGCACTTCAGGATGGTTTGTTCCTGTGCCCTCAATAAGGCTTCTTTAAAATACAGTCAGCTCTCCTGGACTCCTTGCCCCCTCATATTAGCCTCCCAGGGGATCCTGCCCATCAGTTCCCTGAAGAAGTCAAAGTCTGCTTTTCTGAAGTCCAGAGTCCATATTCTGCTGCTCTCCTTTCTTCCTTTTGTCAGGATCCTGAACTCAACCATCTCTTGGTCACTGCTGCCTAGGTTGCCACCCACTTCTACTTCCCCTACCAATTCTTCCCTCTTTTTGAGCAGAAGGTCAAGAGGAACATGGCCCCTTGTTGGTTCCGCCAGCACTTGCACTAGGAAGTTGTCCCCAACACTCTCCAAAAACTTCCTAGATTGTCTGTGCACTGCTGTAATGCTCTCCCAGCAGATGTCAGGATGATTGAAGTCCCTCGTGAGAACCAGGGCCTGTGATCTGGAAACTTCTGTTAGTTGTCTGAAGAAAGCCTTATCTACCTCATCCTCCTGGTCCAGTGGTCTATAGCAGATGCTGACCACGACATCACCCTTGTTGCTCTCGCCTCTAAACTTAACCGAAAAACTCTCAACAGGCTTTTCTCCAGTTTCATATTGGAGCTCTGAGCAATCATACTGCTCCCTTACATACAGTACAACTCCTCCACCTTTTTTCCCCCACCTGTCCTTTCTGAACAGGACCCAGTTTATACCCATCCCTGACAGTGCTCCAGTCATGTGAGTTACCCCACCAAGTCTCTGTTATTCCAATCACATCATAATTCCTTGACTGTGCTAGGACTTCCAATTCTTCCTGCTTATTTCCCAGGCTTCTTGCGTTTGTGTACAGGCATCTAAGATAACTAGTCGATTGCCCTACTTCCTCAGTGTGAACCAGGAGGCCTCCCCATTGCACCCTCCTCCTTGTGTTTCCTCCCATTATCCCACTTCCCCACTTACCTCTGCTTAGGTCACCATCCCCCAGCAAACCTAGTTTAAAGCCCTCCTAACTAGGTTAGCAAGCCTGCCTACAAAGATGCTCTTCTCTCTCTTCGTTAGGTAGATTCCATCTCTTCCTAGCAATCCTTCTTCCTGGAACAACATTCCATAGTCGAAGAATCCAAAGCCCTCTCTCTGACACTACCTGCATAACCACACATTTACCTCCACAGTTCGATGGTCCCTACCTGGGCCTTTTCCTTCAACAGGGAGGATGGATGAGAACACGACTTGTGCCTCAAACTCCTTTATCCTTCTTCCCAGAACCACGTAGTCTAGTGACCCGCTCAAGGTCATTCTTGGCAGTATCATTGGTGCCCACGTGCAGAAGTAGGAATGGGTAGCAGTCCGAGGACTTGATCAGTCTCATCAGACACTCTTCTAGTTCCAAGCAAGCAGCACACTTCTTGAGTTTCCCAATCTAGACAGCAGATGGATGACTCCATCCCCCTTAGGAGGGAGTCCCCGATCACCACCACCCATCTCCTCCTCTTGGGAGTGGTGGTCTTGGAACACCCATACCTGAGATAATGCATTCCATGCCTTCCAGTCGATGGGGTCTCCTTCTGATCCCTTCCCTCAGATGACTCTTCCAAATCATTCTCTGTTGTAGTACCTGTGCAGAGAGCCTGAAAACGGTTTTCTTACCAGATAAAATGGTAAAGTACAATTGCTCCTGATTTAACCATGGCATGTGTTGGGATTGGAATCAATGCCATTGAACTAGGGAGTAGTGTTCCAAAAATAGTTTTACCTGGGCCATGGGTCACCACGGCATCTTTTTCTGGGATGATGATCAACCATTGGGTGCCTGTTATTTCTACCTGATTTTCTGTCTAATCTTTGGCCTTCATCAGGGTAAGATTGCACTTTTCGGGAGTAGACTCCTTTACCAAACCACACAAAATGTCAGTAATGTTATTGGGGGATGGCTTCCTCAAACATGCCCTTTCTGTTTCTTTAATCTGGTGGCATAGCTCTAAGTTAGGGACCAATACAGGCCTGGATCGGAATCCCTGTACCAAAGGGTGGTTATTCAAATAAGTATTTCTGTACAATATTTTATTTGTATAATTCATGCATATAGGCCAAATCCTTCTGCCATTTGAGTCAATATAAACTTTGTCACCAAGTTCAATGAAAATAGGATTTGGCCCATTGTATATTCCTCACTAGCTTTTGATTGTTGGGTTGCCTGGAACATCAATATCTGGAACTGAATTTGATCTTTTTATTGGTGAGTTCTAGTGAGCCCATAGGGAGCTCCTGTAGTGAATTCTGAAAATATTTTATATCCATGCAAAAATATTATAAAATTCTTAGGGACAAGAGAGGACTTAATGCACGGCAAGCCAGGGTGTGAATTCACAGTATTGCACACTAGCCTGTCGCACACTAAGTCTCCATGCGAACCCTGCAACTGGGCACTAAAAGTTCTGTCGTGCACTTTGACATACTCCTATTTCCCATAGCAACTTAGTGCATGGCAGGCTAGTGCACTGTGGATTCATCCCCAAGCTTGCTGCACGCTAAGTTACTGTGTAGACAAGACCATATAGCAGGTACGGGTATCTTATTATCTAAATCACAATATTTCAGAAAATAGACTAGGAAATATAATATTAATATGCTCTCAAATCAATATCAAAAAACTTTTACACACATCATTTAACTGAGTCTCACAACTCCTCTATGAAGTGGGTATTATTCCTGCTTTCCATCTGGAGTATACTAAGGCACAGAGAGTTTAGGTAACTTGCCCAAGAACATAGAGAACATCAGGACTAGAGCTGGGAATAAAATCCAGGAATTGGTCTCTCAAAAAATAGAATCTAAGGCCTCAATCATGCAAACACATACATATTTAACATTAAGCATGTGGGTAGTGCCACTGAAGTCAATCGAACCACATACAGATGCTTAAAGTTAAGTACTTGCATAACGGTTTGCAGAATTGGGGCTTAAATTTCTGTCTTCTCAAATATTCAATATCAATGACATATTTATAATGGTCTGTGTAAGAACAGGTTTGCCATATGAAATGAGACCATTACTCCCTCTGATTCAGTGTCCTACCTTAAGTAGTGGACAAGATGTCATACTTCAGTGGCAGGTGACTCCCTCTCCACCACGTCTACTCCACATATTCTCTCTCAGGCCCGGACTACACTAGAAAATTAAGTGTCTTTAACTACATCAGTCAGGGGTGCGGAATATTAACACCAAAGTGGCATACTTAAGCCAGCTTCAGGCCTCCTGTAGACAGTGCTAGGTCAATGGAAAATCCCTCCTGTTGGAGTAGGTGGTGTCTACACTGAAGTAGTACAGCGATGCAATTGCAGCAGGGCAGAAGTGCCTGTAGTATTTTAAGTGTAGACAAGCCCTCAGAGAGTAGCTGGCTACCATCTTTCATATTTTTATCTGCTGCAACTTGTCACTGAAATTATTTGCTGAAAAAAGGATTAAATATTAATAGATAATTTTTACATTTTGTAAAAGTATCTGCCATGACAAGTCTTGTTTCTAAATACCAATGTATGTGTGAGGAAAGAGGGGAAAGACATTTTTAATGTTTAATACTTATATTTTTATATTCCCAATAACCTTCTCCCCCTCTTTCTGTTTTGCTTCATGATGTCAAGACTTTAAGATTTTTCAGGGTAATTGTCTAGCTCTCATCTTAGCCGTATGACCCCCGTGTGATGCAGCCCCCTCAGCATTGCCCCTGGTTATTGTTGGTTCACATTTTGTTAACTTTCAGAAATGTTTCAGACATGTTACTTTCCTTCTAGGAAACCCCTAAACTAACACAGAATTAGCTTTTCAGTCAGCACTTTCATATAACCACCAATGTGGAGCACAAAGTAAGGATTTCATTAACTAGAACTTTGTTGACAGACTGGTTATATTCTATATGGAAAGAGTAACAAGATTTATTTCCACTGGTTCTGGGTCAGTAAGAATACAGTATAATTTTCCTCTCTTTCATCTACAATATTGCTCCAAATACCTGACCCTTCTACATTCTTGCAGGAAATGGTAGGCCTGCTTTGTGGTTATCCCACCATCTTCTTTGCTTAACCCCAATATCAACAGTGCATAGTCTAGACAGAAAAAAAGAAGTTCCAGATCATTAACAGGCTTTCTGAGGCTTCAGGTCCAAATCTCTTCCTAGGAACAGAGCAACCAAACCAAAATCTCTTATTTTGTTCTAAATATCCATCGCACTTGTGAGGGTCAGAAATGAGACTTTTTTAAAAAAATATTTTATAAATTGAATGTGAAATGGATATATTTTGGTCTAAAATGCAGCACAAGTTAACTTTTTTTAAAATGTTTTATTTTCTTCCTAGCAGGCATCCTTTTATCATATTTTAGATAAACATGTCCATGGAAAAACATATTTTTCAACTGTCTTGTATGTTGTCTTGTTCTCTTCAGAAGAGATGAAATCATAAAGGTTTGAAATACTGCATCTGGTGCAATGACAGCCCATGGGACTGACCAAAATCTGTTTTGTCTCCCAAAATATGGGCATTATTAGAATTGAGATAGCAGAGTTTGCCAAGACCACAAATGTTCCCTCAGAGATCTTTAAAAAACAGAAATCTAATTTTACAAAAATTTTACAAAAAATCAGAATAGCAGATTAATGTTCCAGATGTTAAAGACATTGAACCAAATAACAGATGAGAGTCAACAGGCTTTTCTGGCCATAGTGTATCATCTTACAATACAAATTGCAGTTAGTAGATGATTTTCTCAACTAAAACAGGCTGATGAATTATTGACCTATGCCACCATCCTATAAAAAGTTACATGCATGGTTAACTTTAAGTGCGTGAGTAGTCCTACTAAACTCAATGGAACTCTTCTCCTTCTTAAGGTAAGCACACATATACAGGTACTTACAGGATTGGGGCATTAAAAAATCCAGTTACAAAAAGAGCTCAGCACAAACAATGTTATGTACCTCACACAATTAATATGCCTTGCAGTGGTCTGAACTGTTACCAGACTGAGAGATGCATGAGGCAATTCTATGTGGTTATTATTATAGGCAGGGCTGGTAGCACCTCCTATTATTATGCTTCCCCACACTTCCCATTAAAAGACCCTGTTTTCAGTTACTTCTAACTTGGCCAAACTTTAATCCTTTGCGTTGAAATTTTAAATCTTAGGTGTCAGGATGAATGTTTTTGGAAAATTTCAACCAAAGCAGTTTCAGCTGTTTCTGAGAAGGAGGCTAGGCAAAAACAGATTGCTTTGCAAAGTTAAAAAAATCTGCTGACCTTTTCTTTGAAAAGTTCATGCTTTAGAGCAGGAACTTGACATTTGGCAGGGAGGTGTCCCTTGTACCAGGGATTTTTCCTTTTACTGTTCTTGTGAAAATTTGCCAATACTTGATCAAATTCTAAGCCTTTGAAAAATCTCATTTCCCACATACTGAGTAGAGTCTTAAATTTCAGCAGCTAAAATCTCAGAAGTTTCTGAGCACACTGAATATGCCTGAACCTCTCACAGGTTAGCGCTGACCAGACTGCACATGTACCATCCCCATAGAATGAATTCTCCTTCCTGCCTATGGCTACAGGGGCAAAATTGGGAATGTCTCTGTGGTAGGTGTCCCCAACTGCTCTGAGCCCAGGTGGCGAGATGTCCCAATTTTATTGGGACAGTCCCCATATTTGGGGCTTTTTTCTTATACAGACACCTATTCACCCCCACCCCCGTTCTGATTTTTCACACTTGCTATCTGGTCACTCTAGGCGGGAGCAAGCATCAGAAATGAGACCAGGAATCCTGTTCCTCCTGTGCTATCACTGACTCCTCCGCTGGGACCCAAGCACTATGGAGGAGGAAGCCACTGAGCAGGTCCATCCTGTGCTCTAAACAAGACAGGGGTCCTGTGGAAAAAATAGTACATGATCATATAATAAAAGGCATAGGTACAAAAGGGCCGAATTAATGTTGTATAGGCAACCTTAGTTCTGGCATTTCCTAACCTTTGAATGCATGGCTTTAAAAACTTAATATCCTTTTAGTGAGGATGATGTTTGGGGGGTTTTTTTGTGTGTGCTCGTGAGTACATAAAGATCAGAGGCAGTCCCCCTCTTTGGCTCCGCATAGGCATCATGGCTTCTATTCTGACCTTATGATGATTATGCAATTGGCCTCTTTTAAACAGGTCTTTAAAGGTGTTTTATTTTGCATGGCTTTTGTTATGGATCATTGGTGGCTTTAGGTTTTTATCTTCCTGTTTTTTTATTTCAATAACATTTGAAACTGGCATTTTAGTATGGCTTGTTGTTCTGGAAACTTGCATGGTAGATAGAAGACTTACAAATAAAATTATTTTATTTATTTATCTATCTATCAGAGCCATGGAAAAAACTCTGCTTCTAGGAAGGCAATATTGTAATTCATCCAGTTAACCATTCCTTTCTTTTGTTCAGCCTGCTAAGAGGGACATTCAATTCAAATTAAACATTTAGGGCTAAAGTCAAATCTCAGATTCACACCAAAGTTTCCAAAATTTGGGAATATATTATGCATCTCAGACTCTTACTGCAGCCTCCATGCCAAATATCAGCTCCTCCATTACTCTGCTATCCTGTGAAATGTGCTGATCCACATATCCTTCACCTTTGTGTCAGATCTCCAAGTGAAAAGAATTGGCATGTAGTTTAGAGAACATAAATTACAATTGACTTTGGAAGGGATAACCCCTGCTCTTGTGCCATTTCAGATGTGTAGCCAATAAGGAACTGTCTAGGTATGTGAATTTTTGCTCATCATTCAGCTAAAACAGAAATCCAGATGCAAAATCTACTACTTACATACATCATATGTTATTTGTGGCACTCCCTGAAGGATTTTACAAATCAGCCAGTGGATTACAGTGAGACAAGAATGCAGCATATAAAGCTGTGACAAATATAATCTTATTCAATTTACTTATCGGTTTCTGCACATCATATGTGAGAGACCACACCAGGTTTTATCTGCAAGTACGCTATTTTGTGTACGATAAAGGGTGCAGCATTTTGTAGCATGTGACAAGTGCATATTCAGCAAAAAGTCAGTGTATAATTTAGTTTTCAGCTCACTGAGAGAGATAACACAGACTCCCAACGAATAATACAACCAACGAATGCCAAAGGTGACTTGTTTAACCTCATCATCTCCCATCTGTACAACTGTGGTGATAATACTTACGTATTTCACAGCCGCGTTGTGAGGCTTAACTTTTGATGATGAGAAGTACTGAACACACACAGCCCCTTCTGAAGTCAATGGGAGTTGTGGCTGCACAGCACCTCTTAGAATGAAGCCATTGCTGGAGGAACCAATCCCTAAAGAACACGCTGGGGTCAGAACAGGCAGAAACTGTTGCGACCAAGCCCTTGCCTTGACCGGCTACATAGAAGCCGGCTACCAACACCAATTAAAACAGCAACCGTGTTTATCCATCTTAGTTCCATATATGATACCGTATGGCAGAAAGGACTTCTACTGAAACTTTCAATAGTCATGCCCTGTCACCCTACAGTTATGCTCATTGAGGAAATGCTAAACAACCACAGATTCGGTGATGCTGTCCGCAGCCTGCGAAGACTGAACAATGGATTCCCGCAAGGGTCCATTCTAGCTCCAGCACTTTTCAACCTACATACCAGCGATATTCCACCAACATCCTCTTGCAGATTCATGCAAATGGATGATATTGTGCTGGCTACTCAGGCTTCCTCATTTGAAACCTTAGAAAAGGTTCTAGAACAAGACCTAAAAGCACTAGAAACCTATTTCAAGGTGGTTAAAGGCAAATGCCTCAAACAGTGGTCTCAGTTTTCCATTTGAATAATACTCAGGCCAAAAAGACATTAAATATCAATTTCTGTGCATAATCATGACCACAATACCTGGGGATAACCCTGGACTGCACACTCAGCTTCCATCAGCTTCGATTCAGGAGTTGGAATACCTGACTTCAAGTCCCTGCTTGGCCACAGACTTTCTGTGTGACCTCGGGCAAGTCACTTAGATCCAGACCCTCAAGGGAATTTGAGCTCATAACTTCCATTGATATTGGTGTTGTGGCCATGTTGGCCCCAGGATATTGTAGAGACAAGGTGTCTCTGTGCAGTTTGAAAGTTTGTCTCTTTCACCAACAGAAGTTGGTCCAATAAAAGATATTACCTCACCCACGTTGTCTCTCCATTGATATCAATGGAAATTAGGAGTCTAAATACCTTTCAGGATCTGGATCTCTCTAGGCCTCAACTTCCTATCTGTAAAACGGGGACAATAATACTTTTCTACCGCAATGTGATTGTTGTGAGGCTAACTGCATTAAAGATTGTGAAGTGCTCAGATACTATAGTGGTGGAGGGCAGATGTTGGCTACATGAATTAGACCCTTCATTTTCAGCCAATGATTTTTTATTTTTCATAGCATGCTAACTGGTGTATCAGGCTGTCCTGTAATATTTCTACTCCTCCAATCTCAATGCCAGCCAAAATCAGAAAGCACAGGACTGCACACAAACATTTTCATTTTTGAAAAGTTTCCTGAACTTTTCCAGTTATTAACAATAAAAAACAAATCTTTAAGATCAGTTCAGCTCCAAGCATTGTGTGACTCTTCAAGCTGGGTCTGATTTTATGCAAACGTTTTTGTTGTTGCATCCCTAAGAATAAGCACAGTGAATGTCATGGTCTATACTATGGTTAATATTATCATTATATCATGTCTATTTATGGAAAGTCATGCCAGAGAAGAACTATGAGGTTATGGAATAGTTCCATTGCCTGGAAATTTTAAAAATAGACTGGGTAAGGCACTAGAAAATATACCGTAGAGATCAATCCTACACTGCCACAGGGAAAGGAAGTGAAAGACCTATTGTAATAGAGCTTTTCCTCGTGTAATTATTATAGTTCTAAGCCTGTTCAGCATTGAACAGCCAGCATGAGGCACCTGATAGATACAAAAATGGTTTCATATCTGACCATATTGTTTGCATGGTTTCAGTACTGGCCATCTTTGAGAGAAGTGTAGATCTGGAACAACCACTTACAGCCATATATGCAGACACATACCCACATGGATATCAAAGAGCAGAATGGGTTAGGAATTCTCCTGTCCTTTTAGTGCACAGCCTTGAGCATTGCAGGGTGGGACCTTCATTTTGTGGTAATTAGTCCCTTTGTTGCAAGTACCTACTAATATAGAGCATTTTACTTTCTGAGCTTATTCTGAAAAATGTTCTGACAGACTTTGCACTTATAAGTAAAAGAAAACAGCATAGCAGCAGAGGATTTTAGCTGATTACACTCTGTCCAGTCTATTAGAAGGACTGTCTAAAATCAGTGCTCTGACTTATATTACAGAGGGACAGTATGTTATTTAGCAAAGAAAAATTACTAAAGAGAGGCCTGGTTTGCTTACCCTATTAATTCTTACACATGATACTAACTTGTTATTATATGCTGACAGATTGCAAGCTATGGAATTTACCTTCAAACACAATCCTTATTTTGTTATGGCCCATTTCCAGAAGACTAGTAAACCTATTTGGCAAATTACTGTAATTATTTGTTCATTCCCTTGTCCATAGCGGGAAGTACAAGTGTGCAGGGTAATTACAAAGGGATTTGTCCACTACGTAACCTGAGCGAATGGCCCATCTGCATCTTCCCCTCAGATGCAGACATTTCAGGTTTAGACCCGTCAGACACTGAGTAAATTGTGTCTGTTGCACAGTTCACTGATTACAGACCTACTGAGAGAATGTGAGGGTCTGTAGGTAGAATGTCCTCTATAAATTATCCCAAACTGCTGTAAAATAAAAGTAAACAGTTTGTAATTCTTTCCCCAAAATCAATCCATAAATAATTTTCTACAATAAAAATGAGGAGTCACCAAATTTGCATGAAATGTAGGTAACTTTGGGTGTAAACTGAGTGACATCCCTCAAAATAAGGTACACATAAAAGCTCTGCTACTGAAAATATGTTCATTTTCTTATTTAAACAATGCTGAATGTACATACCACATTTTATGAGGAGTTTTAGGGGTGATCACCTTGTTTCCTCGAAATTCCTTCAAGCTGCCAGTGTCAGGACATCCCTTTAAATGTGGAAACAGAGGCCTTGGTGAAACGGTTAAATAAACACATCGTTACTTTTGAGCTTTGGAAAAGGATATTAGATTACATACCAGGAGAGCAAGCCATGTCTGTCTTCAGTGTTAAAGAACATTGGAGTCTCCATTTTCTTGTAGTGCTGTCTTTAGTTTTGATTATGAAGAGCCCAGAGGTTTAGTTTATTTATCTAAGCATTACTCTAATATAAACTCAATGGGCCTAGTTCTGCCCTCAGTTATGCTGATGGAACTCAATGGGAAAAAGCACTTGTGTGACTAAGGAGAGAAATGCATCCATTATCATTTTCCTATGCACCTGCATTTATATTTTTATGCTCAAATGTTTTAAACTGCTCAAATATTGTAATCAGGCGTTCTTGATTTTTTTAATAATGGAATTGTTGGTTATAATGGGGACGATTAATAATTCAATCATATTTTGCTTAATGTAACTAGAAACAGCATGGATGGAGGAAGAATTAGAGGGGAAGAGGTGGGTGTTAGGGAAAGAGCGACAGGGAATGGATCACTTGAGGATTACCTGTTCATTTCCTCTGGGGAACCTGGTATTGGCCACTGTCGGAAGACAGGATACTGAGCTAGAGGAACCTTTGGTCTGACCCAGTATGGCTGTTCTTATGTTCTTATGAGGAGGTGCAGACAGCAGGAAATAGAGGTTGTGGATGAAGGCGAGTTTTCTAAAGATGGAGCAGGAATTTTAGAGGGGAAAGAAATAAAAAGGCAGTGCAGGGAGCAGCAACATTTTGGCATTGAGAAACCCAAAGGGCAGGTATAAAAGTTTCATGGGATCGAAAAAGGAGAGGATAGGGTGAGTATGAAAGCTTGGTCATAACTGGGAGAGAGATCACCAAAGGTGGGAATAAGGCAAAGAAGGAGAAGAAAATATGGGTACAGAAAGAGAGGTGGGAGAGGAGGAGATTTAGACGCTGTAGAACAGAGGTGGGCAAACTACAGCCCACGGGCCACCTCCGGCCTGCGGGACTGTCCTGCCTGGTGCTTGAGCTCCCGGCCGGGGAGGCTAGCCCCCGGCCCCTCCCCTGCTGTGCCACCAGCGCCCTGGGCAGCGGGGCTGCAAGCTCCTGCTGGGCAGTGCAGCGGCATGGCTGGCTCCAGCCGGGTGGCATGGCTGCCAGTCCTGCTGCTCTGAGTGGCATGGTAAGGGGGCGGGGAGTGGGGGGGTTGGATAAGGGGTAGGAGGTTCTGGGGGCAGTCAGGGGACAGGGAGCAGGGGGCAGTTGGATGGAGTGGAGGTTCGGGGGGCAGGTAGTCAGGGGACAGGGAACAGGGGGAGTTGGATAGGCATGGGAGTCCCGGGGGGCCTGTCAGGGGGTAGGGGTGTGGATAGGGGTTGGGGCTGTCAGGAGACAGGAAGCGGGGGGATTGGATAGGGGGTGGGATCCCAGGGGGGCAGTTAGGGGTGGGGGGGTCCCCGGAGGGGGCAGTCAGGGGACAAGGAGCGGGGGGGGGGGGTGGATGGGTCGGGGGTTCTGAGAGGGGCAGTCAGGGTGCAGGAAGTGGGAGGGAGTGGCTAGGGGTTGGGGGCCAGGCTGTTGGGGGAGGCACAGCCTTCCCTACCCGGCCCTCCGTACAGTTTTGGAACCCCGACGTGGCCCACAGGCCAAAAGGTTTGCCCACTCCTGCTGTAGAATAGAATTGGGAGAAGAGGAAGGGAGCCATATATTAGAGGAAGAAGGAGATAAAAAAGGTTGGTGGCTAGAAGGTTGGAATCAAATGACTTACAGAAATAATGCAATGAGACTATAATGAAAAGGCATCAGATAAATTCAGCAACAATGTGATTGAGAGAAAAATATTCTTTGTTTTTTAATTCTGTGATTGGCTTTAGCTATCAAATGACAGAAAACAGCTGCATTCCTAAAGCAACAACTGGACTGAACTTGTAACCTAATCCTTGCATTTGACACTTAGAAAAAAATATTCTTCCTACACATGTGATCCAGAAATATGAGCAGTACTACATTTATGAAATCAGTGAAGCAGTAAGATTAATTACACTGTTATTAGCTTCCCTTGTCATGGTTCCTCCCCCACTCTCTTTTTGGTTAAATAGAGATAGCAGTTTTTTAGAGACTGTATATTGTCTTCAATACCTGAATGAGGTTTTTTTATCTTCTCTTAGCCTCTGATGCACTCATAATTTTAAAATAAACACTTTGTCTTACAGAACTGTCTCAGAGTTTTGGGATACAAATAAAAAGGAGCAGTAGGTGAAGGTAAACAATTGCTAAAAACACCCCTAACGTCAGCATTTAACAGTGTTCATACTGTTGGAGGCAATTTGCCCTGAAAGTTTTCAACCAAAAATCCAGTTCATATAGCATTTTTTGGACCACTTCAATTTTCTTTTTAGACAAGAACTAAAAATGCAACAAATGGCTATGAAGCTATATGGGAACTGGCATTTAAGATATGGAAGATAATTCCTTAATACCATAATTACATATGTTAGGCTTTAAGGCAAAGATATTGTACACAGGAATGTGAATGCTGAGAACATTTTAGCAGAGACTGTGACAAGGTGCAAGCAGAAAAGTTTTAAGAAAATACCTATGTGCTGCTACTATTACTTGTCCAACATATTAAAGGCTAATACCATCCCACCAAAGCAGCAGTCCTTTCCATTCATTAGCATTAGGCTAAATCAGTGTCCTGCAGACATGTTGGTAAACGAGTGGCCTCAACTCAGCACATTCCAATCAAGAAGAACATCTGGTAATCCAGTACGCTCCTGTTTATCCAAAACCCTATTAGCAGAACCTCCATATTATCCGACTCCCTTCATTGTCCCCCATGTATCTCGTGCTGGGGGACAAAGAAGGGATTCAGACAATGTGGGATTGGGATAATAGAGCAGAGATCCCCGGCCAGGACTGTGAGGAGCAGAAGGATGAGCCACAGGCCATGGGGGACGCCACCCGGCTGCTGAATAGCTCCTGACCTCTCAGTTATCCAAACTCCCAGTTATACAAATAAAAAACATGTCCCCTATGCTATTCAGATAATTGGGATTATAATGTAGTATTTTACATTCATATGGCATCTTTCATCCCAAACAGCAACTGCAGTGGCCTCTGTGATAGAGGACTGCAAGCAACTGGTTGACAGGATGCTGCCCAGTATGGAGGGAAGGAGAAAAAATGAACCATGACAGCAAATTTACATTGTGACAGTGTAAATCTCTAGAGGCCTAATGTTACAATATGCATCATGAGGTATTTTCCTTCCACACAAGGCAGAGAGGATTTGAGTTCCAACTGGTTTATCTGAAAAATCCAGGCATTAAAATCCAGACATCCTTCAGGATGCAGGGTTAAGCCAATTCTGCCTAGACTGAACCTGGAGGTGACTTCAAGAACAATACAAATTTCAAACCTGAGATGTACACCCTTTAGCTACCACCTCCAGCTGACTGTAAAAGCACCTTTTCTACTCTCTGTACTTTCTCCATTATTTTTTCCCAAATAAATCTATGGACCTGAGAGGCTCTGAGCCATTGTACCCTTCCCAAAACTCTGAGTCAGCATTAACTTACCTGCTGCCCACCTCTAGAATGTGTAACCTCCTTCCAGGAGACTTCAAGCATAGAATGGTTCTTGCAGGTGAGTTTATCATATGGGTACACAATTTATCATATGGTGCATATTAGGGCCTGCTCCTGCTCCCGATAGTAAAACTCATACTTACTTCAGTGAATGGTTCAAGACCATAGGGAATGCATGATAGCATGGTGTGATATAGTATAAAGGTTTTATCATAATGCTTTTGGGATGTGGAGATTACTCATTTGCTATAGAGCCAACAGTGAGTTATGCAGGTCATCCCAAAGGAATGTTTCAGAGGACTGGAATGTGAGAATAAGGCAAAGGAGTAGTGGGACAGAGGGCAGCTGAAGTGGTCAAAGGTATAATAAATTCATTTATCACACGGTTCTGTGATTTATCATATATTTTCACCTCCACACATTTGGTATCTATCGCTCTATCTGTACTATATACACACATGCACACACAATCAAATTCTAATATATATTCAGACTGGCCTCTGATTTACGGAACCTCATTTTTGGACACCCAACTTCAGGCACATTTGGCCTGCTTTTCAAAGGGGAAGAGCATTTACAGCTCATTTGTGTTTAATCCTTGTGAGCATATAGTCCCTCTGAAAATCAGGCTTCATGTCTCTCAATTAAGGCAATCAAAATAAGAATAGAAGAACAACTATACTGGGTTGGACCAATAGTCCATCTAGCCCAGTATTCTGTCTTCCAGCAGTGGACAGTGCCAGCTACTTCAGTGGGACAAGTCAGGGCAATTTACTGAATGATCCATCCCTTGTCATCCAGACCCAGCTTCTAGCAGTCAGAAGTTTACAGACAACAAGAGCATGGAGTTGCATCCCTGACCATCTTGGCTAATAACTATTGATGGACCTATCCTCCATGAATTTACCTAAATCTTTTCTGAACCCAGTTATACTTTTGGCCTTCACAATATCCCCATCAGTGTGTTCCACAGGATGGCTGTGTGTTATGTGAAGAGGGACTTCCTTTTGTTTGTTTTTAACCTACTGCCTATTAATTTCATTGGGTGACCCCTAGTTCGTGTGTTATGTGAAGACGTAAATAACACTTCCCTATTCACTTTCTCCACACAATTAATGATTTTATAGACCTTTATCATATCACCTCTCTGTCCTCTCTTTTCCAAGATGAATAGTCCCAGTCTTTTTAACCTCTCCTCATATGGAAGCTGGTCCATACCCCTAACAATTTTCGTTGCCGTTCTCTCTATTTTTTCCAGTTCTAAGATATCTTTTTTTTGAGATGGGGCAAACAGAACTGTATACAGTATTCAAAGTGTGGGCATACCAAGGATTTATATAGTGGCATCATGTTATTGTCTCTGTTATTATCTAGCCCTTTCCCAATGGTGCCTAACATTTTGTTAGCATTTTTAATTGCCACTGCTCACTGAGCAGATGTTTTCAGAGAACTATCCATGAGGACTCCAAGATCTCATTCTTGAGTGGTAACAGCTAATTTCAACCCCATCATTTTGCATGTATAGTTGGGATTATGTTTTCCAATTTGAATTGCTTTACATGTGTCAACATTGAATTTCATCTGCCATTTTGTTGCCCAGTTTTGTGAGATCCTTTTGTAACTCTTTGTAGTCTGCTTTTGTCTTAAGTATCTTGAGGAATTTTGTATCACATGCAAACTTCCACCTCACTGTTTACCCCTTTTTCCTGATCATTTATGAATATGTTGAACAACACTGCTCCTAGTACAGTTCCTTGGGGGACCCCACTATTTTCCTCTCTCCACTGTGAAAAATGACTGTTTATTCCTACCCTTTGCTATCTGTCTTTTAACAAGTTACTGATCCCTGGAAGGACCTTCCTTCTTATCCCATGACTCCTTATTTTGCTTAACAGCCTTTGGTGAGAGACCTTGCCAGGGTTTTCTGAAAGTCCAAGTACACTACATCCACTGGTTCACCCTTGTTCATATATTTGTTGACACCTTCAAAGAATTCTAATAGATTGGTGAGGCATGATTTCCCTTTACAAAAGCTGTGTTGATTCTTCCCGAACAAATTATGTCCATCTAGGTGTCTGATCATTCTGTTCTTTACTATAGTTTCAACCAGTTTGCTTGGAACTGAAATTACATACTGGCCTGTAATTGCCATGATCTCCTTTGAAGCCTTTTTTTTTTGTAAATTGGCATCACATTAGCTATCCACCAGTCATCTAGTACAGAGGCTGATGGGTTACATACCACAGTTAGTAATTCTCCAATTTCATATTTGAGTTCCTTGAGAACTCTTGAGTGAATATCATCTGGTTCTGATGACACATTGCTGTTTAACAGAAGTCATTTCTGTCTACACAAACTCATACACACAATATTAAACAGGAGAGAAAAGTAATCAGTATGCTGTGCCACGTGACAATCTGTGCTAACACCTGAGTTAACTCCTCTGAAATGAGAATAATATAGTGAAAGATGCTGAGCAAATACATCCCTCATACAAACTCTGTGTGTGTGTGTGTGTGCGCGTCTCTCCTTTTTACACACACACACACACACACACACACACACACACACACACACACACACACACACACACACACACCAAAGATATTTTGTGCCTCCATCAATGCTATCATATACTTATTTAGGTTTTACTGCTTTTCTGAACCAAAATAAATACATAAATGAATTGCTAGGGAAAAGAAGAAAAGAAATATATGAGCATGTAACATAAAGCAGATAAGTTAGAAAAGATGCCAGACATAAAAAATATGTTACCCAAAAGCCAGCTATGTAAGAAAGGGATAGAAGCTGTTCAAATGGTCAAGCTAAAAGGGAAACAGAGCTGACTTGGAGCTCTCAGTTTCTGGTTTAAAAACTCTTGGAAGATGACCAAGTTAGCCCTCACTCTGTGTTTTTTAACTTGACCACTTAAATGACTAATTATTCTCTTATGTGGCTGTTTTTATAGTTATCACATCTTTATAGGAGAGGGTCTTTTTTTTTTAATGTTGGATTTTGTACATGTGAAATCTTTTTGATCAGATATCCTTAAGCTACTGCAACTCGTTCTTTGTCCTGTCTGACATCAGCTTCTGTGAAAAATCTTACAGGTGATTAATTGATTTCAAAGCCTTTTGAAAGCACTCCGCATCTCCTACTATATAATTCTTTATTTCACAAGAGGTAAATCAGCATTTAGTACAGATTATTATAGGGAGCGTTACATCAGTTTGATTTTTCATCTGTTTAACTTTTCATAAATGTGGTTGAAACATGTTCTTTCCTTTTAGCAATGTAAAGTTTATCCTTGAAAAATAGTGATCCTCATTATCTTTATTTTATCTCTATACTGTATAATGAGGTTTTTTCCAAGTCACAGTACAAAAGAGATTTTAAATGAAAGATTACAACCTAACTTGCTCTATCAGGAGACATAATCCCTATAAATATACCATTACAATTCCATGCAGACTTTATTAGACAGTTCACCACCTGCATCTAAAGGACTTAAACACTAATAGTAATTACTGTGGATAAAAATACTAATATTTAGCAACATGATGCCTAAAGGGACACTGCCAAGTTCAAGGGGTGTCTGCTGTTTGTAGATTCCTGGGGCAGAACTGGGGACCTGACTTGTGATTTCTGAAAACTTGGGGTTGGCCATACTGTGTCTGCACAAATTGTTCTACAGAGGAGGCAAACATTGCCTCCTGTCCTCACCCCAAGAGGAAAATTCAGAGAGATTCCACTAGAAGTAGGTTCCCTCCTTCTTACCCCCCCCCTTCCTGCAGGAGTATGAATGGTGATCTGATTGATGAGCTAATATTGTCCTCATGAATAAAACATTATAGGCTTTGTAAAAAGTTAATGAAATTAGTTAGCTACAACACTGTGTTTAAGTCTAGTACATGGTGTAATAAGGTGACTGCTACATGGTACATTAGCATAGTTAAGCAGTAGCGAGACAGCAAACAATTGTCAACACCACAGGATTTTAGAATGAGGTCCCTCAACTCCTGATTTGAAGCAGCTGTGAAGAGGCATGAAATTGATCATATTATAGAAGCCAGAAACTACTGAATCTTAATCCCATCTCTGCTGCTGACTTGTTGGGTGGCGTTGAGCAAGTCATATCATCTCTCCACCTCAGTGTTTTTTTCTGTATAATGGAGTAATGTTATATACCTACCTCACAAGAAAACCACTATGCAAGAGCTACAGTCATTACTATGGAATTTTTCAAAAATATCCCCAGGATCCTAGCCAGCATAGCATGCTGTTTTTCAATAAAACCGGAACTAAACTTAATACTTAATACCCCAGAATATTGTAAATGGTGAGTGGAGAACAGTAGCTTTGTTTTGCTAAATAGTCACTGCTCTATCATATGTACAGGTGAAAAGTGCTGTTAAAGCTAAGTGTCATTATTTATTTATTATCATTCTCATCACTGTTGCCTTCAATAGAATTAAGGGCCAGATTGTTCGCGGATGTAAATGGCATAGTTCCAATAAGGTCAAAGGGGTTGCGCTGATTTAAGGCTGCTGAACATCTGGCCCAGTAAAACCACGCTGTGTTCTGTTCTACCGTACTGCTTTCTCAGTTTCTTCTTTTGTGTGACGAGGTACAATGACGTGGCTGTGCTGTGATTGACGGGATAGTTGCTAAATTCAACAACATGCAGGGGACCTTTTTGAGACTTGGCTCTCCCTGGCTAGGCTTGAAGTGGTGGTGTTACATTTGATGGCACACAAGAAACAATTAATTCAGCTGGACATTTTGGTGGCTTTTATATAATACCAAGTGTTGCTTTGTTCATTTCTTGTAATATTGTCATACATCATTTTCATTGTCACACATTATTGTGCACCACATGCTTATAATTACTGAATATTTCGCTATTCTGTAACTCGTATGTAAATCTTCAAGGGCTTATTAACATGCTTTTTATCAGCCTCTGGTTTGTACATATGCTTAGAGGGTTGGCAAACTTGGCATAAAGTAAATGTCACTTTTAAAATATGCTCCAGACTTAAGACTAGAGTAGAGGTTAAAAAAATAGAGTTTAGTGTGTTGGGTAAATGGCAGAACTGCCAGAATCAATTGAAAATGAGCATTAATGCCAGCCTTAGCTGGAATGATGAGAGGCATTCCTCCTCCCCCGCTCCCCCTTCAGTCTCAATGGAGTACAATCAGGATGGTACTAATGAGCAGAAAACTTGCAAGGTAGGGGTGATGTTTCCTTCAGAAACACTATATGCACTGCTACCCTAAGCCCCCTGAGGACCTGAAATCTGTTATTGTTCCTCCTGGGAGGTCCGTTTACACTTAACACACATCTGGCTTAATTAGGTTGACAGCTGCTGCAGGTACTATTGGAAAAGGTCCAGGCAACAGAGTGCATTAGCATTTGTTTAATGGTTTAACCTTCCATAATCTGATCTCCACTGCATACATGAACCAGAGAGTATCTTTTATTACTTGTTAATATGTGTTGTGTGCACACACACTCACTCTCTCTCTCTCTCTCTCTCTGTCACGCACACACACACACACACTACTCCAAAGTATGTGGTCTGAATGCCAAAAAAAGCATTTCCAAATGTAAACTTGTGATTAAAAAAAAACAACAACATGTAAAATATAGGCAAAAGAGGAAATCATCCAATGAACCCAGTGGCTAGAAAAGGTCCCTCTGCAGACCAGGTTTTGTAAACTTCTGGTTTGGGGTATTTTGATAACAAATCTTTAGGTAGTAAAAAGTGATTATAGTTATTGCTGTGTAGGTAGCTACAGCTAACACAGAAGGTCCAGTGCAGATTCATGGCAGGTATGTAAAGTTAATGTCTTTCACAGTTATAGAATCAATCCAGTGAATGATATGAGCTAGACTCTGCTCTTACTTATACTGGTGTAAATGCAGAGTAACTCCTTTGAAGCCACAGGGATGAATCTATTCTTACACTAGTGCAACTCAGAGCAGAATATAGCCCAAACTGTTATGCTTGCACTTTGTTTGCTCAAGGAGACACTTTTCTGTATCCATTGAATTCATTTTTCCAGTTTTAAATATTCTTTATGTCTAATTGGCATAACTCCCTGTAAAAACAGCCGTTGGCAAGGCAAGCTGGTTTCTGCATAAACCCAGAACTCATTGTATAATTGAAAACAAAACAAAACCCAAAGGTGACTTACTAATTCCAATAGCCTTTCTTTAGTGTTTCATTTACTGAAATGGACTGAGACACGTAACAAATTATTTTCACCTTTCTAAGAATTAAAAATGGATGTGAGACATTCACCTGTTTGGAGACTTTGTATTTTGAAACAAGCAAAGCCTTCATATAGACAAGAAGCACATTTAAACATGAAACAGTTTACCTCACCAGAAGGTTCTGTTTTCTTTTGTGCTATTGTAACAAGCTTAGGTCCTCCTCTCCTGATTAGTATGCGTAGAGGATAACAGCTTACTACAACTGCCGTTTAATTGAGTTATTCCTTTAGCTCAAGCAACGAAAAAGTTCTGTGTTTTATTGCTGAAGTTCTGGGTTTCAAACTGCGCTTTATAACCTGTGTGGTCATTATATTCTCATTTTATGTGCTGCATTTGAATGTGTTTTCTCCCTCTTGGTCCAACTTCATCTTTGCCCAGTTCCTGCAGTGTTTTCTTAGAGTCCATTCCATGTCAGTGCCATCAACTTCAATGAGAATTGAGGACACCCAGGGCCAGACAGAACTGGATTCATAATAAACTATGAGTGAAATGAAAAGTAGCATAGAGTTATATATTTTAAGGAAAGAACAGACCTCTATGATGATATACTCTGACCTTTTGTATACCACAGCCACAGAATTTCTTCCAGTAGTTCCTGCACTGGATGGTGTTATTCTTCCCTTCTGTGTAAGTGAATAGTAGAAAACCCAGCATGAACAGTTTGCTGAGAATATTGTTCTTGGGCTTAATCGGGATCTGGGTCTCAGTGGGCTAGGTAATGTGCAAACATATTTGATACCTGGCATGTGAAATTCAAGCTCTGATGGTTAGTTCCCGTCTAGGTCACATCATATTGTTTCTATTCCCTGGGAAGACAAAGATGATTTATATAATGGGGGGAAGGCACCTCGAAGAACTCACTGAGGCTTTGAATCTCTCAGGGAGAGGTCACAGATAAATGGAATCTAGGGAACATTAGAAAAATATAAACCCCTTTTGCTTTCTGGGCTATGCAAGGCTTTGCCAAGTCATCAGTCCTAGGAAAAACTAGGTGAATATAAGATTTGTTGTCTGGATGCAGAGTCCAAATTAAATTTTCTCTTGTCACACCAACACGAAGTAACTGCTTGTGGGCGTAAAGCCCCTGCTGCAAAGTGTAAAGTCAGATTTTTTTCTAGATCATTTACTTATCTCTGTGCTGGGGCTCTTGAAAGAGGTTGTAGGAATCTCAATCCCCTCCTATATCAAACAGTGTCCAATTCCCTGTGACATAAACCACTTTCCCGTCTGGCTACATTAAGAATATCAGAATAGCCATATTGCATCAGACCAATGGTCCATCTAGCCCAGTATTTTGTCTCTGACAGTAGTCAGTGCCAGATGCTTCAGAGGGAATGAGGAGAACAGGGCAATTTTGAGTGATCCATCCCTTGTCCATCGAGTCCCAGCTTCTGGCAGTTGGAGATTTAGGGAAATCCAGAGCGTGGAGTTGCATCCCTGTCCATCTTGGCTAGTAGCCATCAATGGACTTATCCTCCATGAATTTATCAAATTCTTTTTTGAACCCAGTTATATTTTTGGCCTTCACAACATCCCATGGCAATCAGTTCCATGGGTTCCACTTGCTGGTTTAAAATTTGGTATCAGCAAATGTGAGAGCTTTAATAGTCACTTACCGCAGATATTTGCATGAGTAAAATTCAGACACTTGAATGTTCATGGAAAACAAACGAAAAAGGGGTTTGGCACAGCAGAAGGCAAGATCTGATGGGATTAGGTCTGCATGGGGGAGAGGAGTTTTACGTTTGGAAAGAGTTCCGGAGGAGACTGAGCTGGAATTACTCACATGCTTAAAATTAAGCACATCCTTAAGTACTTTACTGAATCATTGCCTCATTGATGGAAAGAATAAATTTCACTATAATCTCATTTGTGTCAGATGTTCACTCCCATCCTCCCTGAAAAATCAATGTATTGCTTGAAAATCTGTCCTTAAGTCATAATGTGACTGAGAATTTTTTAATTTTAATAGGACATTTATTTCCAAGAAGATAACGACCCAGCTATTTTGTGATGTATTCAAGCTCTAATTCTAATATCCCTCTCTGTATATCAGTCTTATTTTCTTCTTTTTGTTTTTGCTTGTTCCTTTAGAGTGTTAACTCTTTGGAACATAGATCTCCTATGTTTTTGGCTTTATCCTTTAACATACAGAACTGTGCAAACTTAGCATGCTATATAAACCATTATTATTACTAATTTGTAGCTCTTTGATAGCACTTTTTATGCATAGATTCCAAAGTGCTATACCAAGGCAGAAAGTATCATTACCCATACTTTGTAGGTGGGAAAACCAAGGCACAGAATGGGGAAATAACTTGACCAAATTTAGCCAGAATGCATGTGGTAGAGCTGGGAACAGAACCCAAGTTTCCTGAGTCTTAGGCCAATGTGCGGTCCGCTAAGTCACACTGCCTCTTTGTCATAATTCCGCAAGCTGTTATTAAGCATCTTTAATTCTGATTGCACATGCATTTTGCTCTAAGAACTGCACTTTAAAAGAGTAGAAGATAAGCAGGATTAAGGAAACTTGAGAAAAAATTAAATCCCTCTTGCTTTCTGGGCTATACAAGTCTTTGCCAAGACTTCAGTCCTTTTATTTTGCACCTTAGACATCTTTCTCTTTGATTAATGGCATGCACTTTCGAGATTGTGAGACTATTGTAACTCCATGCAAATGAAAGTGCAAATTAATAGAGTGCATGGCTCTCTGACAACATTGGAAGCAATAGATGATCTCTTTTCTTGAACACACCACTACTATACTGGAACGTGTTGCAGAGAGAGGTGCACATGAATCTCATTTGATGGTATTCATCATCTTCACATTCATAAAGCCTTTTTGTGCTGTAAAAGTTGTTGAAAGAGCAATATATCCTATTACAATCATTACAACCAGATATCATGATAACCCTGCTGATGTAACACTTTAATCATACTTCCCAGTTTGTGGAGGCTGTACTTTCCAGTTAATGTTGTAAGGAGGCACTGAGAAAAAGAATTAAAAGGGCCAGATTAGATGATAAATTACCTTTGAAACCGCATGGATGCACCTGTAGGAAGGCATAAAAATCAGTAGGTAATTATCCTCCATTTTCCACTGAGGTTTTCAAAAAAAAATGTTCTGAAAGTATATTTAGAGACACAAAATGTTGCAAAAAAACCCCAAAATTTTCTTGTAAGAGCCCTGAATGTGATCACCAACTTTGAACTAGATGTAATTCCTACAGCCAAATAATTTGGATAAAGCTTGTTTCTTTTCCTTGAGTCAAAGTTTGTTGGATCCAAAGTAATGGATTGGCCATTCAGTATGGATATGATTCTGAATTCAATTTAAAAAGTTGTGGAGGAAGAAGTGGCAGGATATGGATATAGCCTGAATACGTGGGGCAAAGAACTGGAAGCTGTTGAAGATTAAACCAAGACCAACAGCCTGGGAGATTGGGAGGATGCTGGAGTTAGCAGGAGTAAGGAAAAGTGGAGTTTGAAAGTATGCAGACTTTATATATATATACTGTATATAATAAAATCAGCCCACTTTTATTTAGGAGCCAGGCATACAGATTTGAAAATTTTGGTCATAGTCTGACCCCTTGCAGCTCACATGAGTATTACATGACACACATGAATGTGATATACTTTATGACAGTAATGGAATACTATGTACTGTAAAAAGTCCTTGAGATGAGCTGTATGTTATAATTGAACTCACTCATCTTGTATAGGAGGGATTGGCAACCTTTGGCCCGTGGCCCGCCAGGGTAAGCCCCCTGGTGGGCCAGGCCAGTTTGCTTACCTGCTGTGTCCGCAGGTTCGGACGATCACAGCTCCCACTGGCCGCGATTTGCAGCTCCAGGCCAATAGGGGCTGCAGGAAGTGGCGCGGGCTGAGGGATCCTCCTGTGATACTATGGAATGGAAAGGTTGTTATCGTATAATATGACTACACCATCTGTTTTTTCACAAATACAGATCAGAAATATTTAGTGAACACTTCTTACTTTGCTGCGTTATTATTGATAATTCTACTATTTCCATCTAATAGTGGACCCATACCATTGCTAGGATTATTTTTCTTCCTAATATACTTTAAAAACTCCTTCTTGTCCTTGATGCTGTTGGCCATAGATTTAGCCTTGCGTCCCTTTGCTTCCCTTATCAATTTTCTATTATTCCTAACTTCTGATTTATATTCATTACAATCACCTTCCCCTTTCATTCATTTGTTATATATTATTTTTAATTTTGTGTAGCTGTCTTCACTTCCCCTCTAAACCAGATCAGTTTTTTAACTAATACAGCCTTTTTCCTGAATCGTGGGATTGTGACTTTTTGGGCATATCGTAAATTCTTAAACAATTCCCAATTATCATTTACATTTTTCTGATTAAATTCTTCCATCTGATTTGGCTTATAATTGTTTTCAGCTTTGTGAAATTCTCCCCTTGAAAGCACTAAGTGTGTGTGTGTGTATCAGTGGTCAGGACTTTATTCTGTTTGCACATTATAAATATGATCAAGCCATTATCACTTGCACCTAAGTTACCACTATTTTTTTGTTTTGTGATCAGTTCCTTTTTATCTGTCAAGATGAGGTCTCACAGAATTTCCCCCATGTTGGATGTAACACTTTTTGAGTTAGAAAATTATTTTCTACAATATTTAGAAACTCCAAGGATGTTTTAGTACTGGCAGCATGAGACCTCTACAAATTGAAGTCCCTTATGATCACACAGCTTTTTTCCTATACATAATAGATATTTGTGTGAGGAGCCAGTCATCCTGTTCTCCAACCTGACTTGGTGGTCGGTGGCAGACCCCAACTAATATACCATCTTGTGCTTTATCTGTTAGGACATGATCAGTAAACATTCAAGATCATTTTCTTCTGAGTTATGGGTGACTCAGAAACAGGTAATGCAATTTTTGACACACAGTGCTATTCCCCTCTCATTTTGCCCACTCAATCCTTTCTAAACAGATTATAACCATTGATTTTAACATTCCAGTCATGGGAATCATCTCACCAGTTTTTGGTAGTACCAGCTAGATCAAATTAATGCTCATAAATGAGCAATTCCACTTCCTCTTGTCTGTAACCCAGGCTCCTAGCATTGGTGTATAGGTAATTCAAGAATTTCTTCTCTTCATATCTTTTGGTTCCTTGATTAATTTTGATCTCAACATCTCAATTTTGTGCTGACTGAACCCTCATATCTTCCCTCTCTTTAATATCCCCTTTTGTTATTAGTTTAACACCCTCCTGATTACTCTAGCCAGCTGTCCCTGAGAAGACTGTTTCCCCTGGTACTGAGATGAAGGCCATCCAAACTATACAGACCACTCTCCCCATTGATGGTGGACCAATATTCCACACACAAAAAACCCTCCATTCTACATCACAAATTTTGCCAGTGGTTCACTTCCAGAATCTTCTGTCTTCCTTTGCTTGTGGGACAGAAAGGCTCTCAGGGAAGATCACTTAGATATTCTTCTTCTTCAGCATGCTTCCGAGTACTCTGAAGTCATCTAAAATCTGTGATCTATCCCATGACACAATGTCATTCATGTCAATGTGAACCATCACCAATGGATTCTTTCCCATTGACTTCAAAAGCCTATCCAGTCTTAGAGTGACAGCTCATGTCTCGGCTCTGGGAAGGCAGCACATTATACCATTGCCCACCTCTCCTTTGCATAATGTTGGTTTGATTCTTCTGAGTATTGAATCTCCCAACAAGGATTGTTTCTATTCTTTGGATGTTTGGAGAACTCTTTGCAGCAAGCCTGATTTTCTTACAGCTTGGGCTGAGCTGCCATCCACAGATGAGGTGCTGGTTGGAATAAGACCTCTGTCTTACCGAGACTGATGATGAGACCAAAGAGCTGGGTTGCTTCAGAAAATCTATCAACAATGACCTGAAGGCTGTTATGTCTATGGGACATCAGGGCTCAGTCATCTGCAAAAAGTGACTCGATGAGAAGTCTCTCAAGCGTCTTGGTCTTATTTTTCAGTTTTCAAAGATCAAAGAGGGAGCCATTGAGTCAGTAGCGAATATACATCTCCTGATCCAAGTCCCTTGTGGCATGTCTGAGGACACAGGCAAAGAACAAGTTGATCAGCACTGGAGCAAATAAGCAGCTTTGCTTCACTTTATTCAAGATTTCAGATGCATCAGAAGACTCACCATTGGAGAGTACTTGCACTGTCAGGTGGTCATGGAACACATGGATGATTTGTATGCACCTTCTTCGGCAGCCCAGTTTATGTAGAATAGCCTACAGACCCTCTCTGTTAACTGTATCAAAGGCTTTGATCAAGTAGATGAAAATTGCATACAGGTCCATTTTCTGCTCTTAAAATTTTTCTTGGACCTGCCTTATGACAAACATCATATCCGTAGTACTGCAACCTGGTCTGAAACCACACTGCACTTCTGGTAGATTCTCCTCAGATATATTCATAATGAGTCCGTTCAGTAGAATATGAGCTAGTATTTTCCCTGCTGTACAGACGAGAGAAATGCCTCTGTAGTTTCGCAGTTAGCTTTGCTGCCTTTGTTTTTTAAAAGTGATACAATAATAGCATCTTTGAAGTCTTTTGACATTTCTTCTTCCTCCCAAATACTACTCAAGGGGTCGTGAAACACCTTGATAGCCTTTGGGTCTGCTGCTTTGTATAGTTCTTCTGGAATTCCATTCTTTCTGGATGCTTTGCCAGAATTCAATTGTTTGATGACTTTCATGACCTCTTTAACTGATGGAGGGAGATTGAGATCCCCTTTGATGTGTTTCTCAGGTAATTGATGAAGGATATGAGAATAGACTGTGAATGGTCTACTGAGTAGACTGTTAAAATGTTCAGCAAATCTTTGTATGATTCCTTCCTTGTTTTTCATTAAAGTTATGCCAACTGCCGACTTCAGAATAGCTATGCTAGATTTAGATGGTCCATAGACTGTTTTGAGAGAGTCAAAGAACATCTTTGTGTTGTTCGTATCCATGTAATGCTGAACTTCTAAAGCTTTCATTTCCCACCGCTCATTCTGCATTCACCTCCATTCAAACTGTAGGTAGATACTTCCATCTCAAAGAAAGATAGATTTGAGATCATTCTGCCATTCAACAAACACTTTCTGCTTGTCACTTAGGAGTTTGGAAATGTCCTTGTTATTCTTATTGAACCAGTCCTGGGATACCCTTTCTTTGGTCCCAAGACTGTGTCAATAATCACATCTTTGAGTTGGTTCCATTTCTCCGTTGGGTTACCAGTGAATGGGGAGCATGAAAAAAACTTACCAAGTGACTGCTGAAACTGCACCTGATAGTCAATATGATTGAGTTTTGCTATGTTGAAGACTGTTCTATTGAGCTTGGGGAGCTTGCAATGTGAGGGGACTACATACAGGTTGAGCACTACTCTTCCCAATTTGTGGTCTATCCAGCATTCTGTGCCATGTATGGCTCTAGTAATTCTGACATGGTAGATGTCTCATTTGTGCATGATAACATAGTCAATCCGGTGCCATTGTGTGGACTGTGGGTGCATCCATGCCATTTTATATTTAACATTTTTCCTAAAGATGGTGTTAGTGATGAGCAGACTATGTTTTACACAGTCACCCAAGAGGAGGAGTCCATTGCTGTTCATCTTTCCCACTCCATCTCATCCTATCACACCTCTCCAGTCACTGCTGTCTCTACCAGCTCTAGCATTGAAGTCTCCCAGCAGGATGAGCTTGTCATACACAGGGGTTGATCTAAAGAAGGAGTCCAAGTAAGAGTAGAACTGCTCCTTGCTTTCCTCTGTGCTGGTCAGTGAAGGCGCATAGGCAACAATAACAGTGACATGCCATGAAGGGCTCAGGGGGAATTGAAGTTTCATGAGCCATTCATTCAGGCCAACAAGGAAGTCAGAAAGTTGTTTCAGGAAAGACATTCTGATCGCAAATCCAGCTCCATGGATCCTATCTTCATCCTCTGCTTTTCCTTCCCAGAAGAAAGTATAGTTTCCTCCTAGCTCACTGTTGGAGCCTTCTCTGGCCAGTCTAATCTCACTCAGTGCTGCAATATCAACACTGTAGTGGCAAGTTCTCTAGAGACAAGAGCTGTTCTTCTCTCAGGCCTTCATGCATCACCTCTGCCTATAAGCATGTGGATGCGCCATGCTCTTAAAATGAGTCTTTTCTTCTTTGTTGCTTTTCGACTGCTATAGGATGATCTGCCAGCTGCGGTAGTCTGGCTAGATATCATGGGGCACGTGCAATGCCTAGGGCACCTTTTCTAGCCTGCTCCCTTAGAAAGAGTGAGCAGTGCTACCCTAAAAAGGGCTGCTGAGTCACCTAGGATGCTGCCGAACTTCTCTGCTGCCCCAAGGATAGAGCTGAATGGCCACTAGTCCCAGCGCCACCTACTTGCAGGATTGTGGCTACAACTGCCAGTGGGCGTCTCCACCTGTCGCTTTGCCATGCCCCCCATTGCCGCAGGACTTGAATTAATGATGAGATGATGATGGGATGACATTTGTGAGCGGGGGGAAAACCTGTGTGGAAATTTTTTAAGTGAGAAAGTCATTGCATAGGGGCAGTCCCACTCTCTCGGCTGCAGAAGCCAGATTCCAGTGGCACAAAGAACTGTAATAGCAGGGGACTTCCTTAGCAGGGGAAATGAAATCAGAATATCTTCAGTGCCTTGTCATGCTCTCTGCGCCACACAGCATGCTGTTGAACCGCCTTCAAGGTCGTTGAATCATTGATTGATTTCCTCTCCCCAGTCAACTGGAACAGTCTTCTCACGCTAGAGAAAGACAATTTCCCTATCTCGCTGAGGGTAAAAGACCCATTGGCTACCCTCACCTGGTTTAGCTTGCTCATCAAAGTGGTTTACTGGGGTGTGGCCACTGTTGCATGCAAACAGGTTAGAGCTGGATGTAGGTGGAGACCAAAGCAGATGAGCTACTCCATAAGGAGCATGCTGTGTTCATCTAGGAGAGGTAGTACCCCTCCCGAATGCCCTCCATACACGCCAATAATTTCGTAGGCAAAAAACCAAATACATGCCTTTCCCTGAGCACTGATTTTAGGCTTGAGCAAAAAAAAAATAGCTATTGAATTGAATTGTTTTCATTTTACCAAGATTTACCACTGAGTTTTAGTCAAGTGACAAAAGTAGATAAATCTGAATTCATTCGTATGGTGATGCCTCAGTCCACTGGAGAGATATTGATTATTCAGCTGATTCTCCCTACTCCACACACTACACATTCTCAAATCTGACCTAAGGCAAGGAGTGTTCTACAGGCTGCCTCTTTCCTGGTAGCTGATAGGCCTGATGGCAGGAAGACGGCATCGAAGAGATAAGATTATAATCGCAGGGATTGTGGAAACCTGAAAAATCCTACATCTACTTCCTCACTCCATTGCAGCAATGCAATGCACATGCATCAGAAAGCAGTATGGCCAGTGACCTCTTTGAGACAGCGGTCTCTAATTCAGCCCATCACAAGAGTAGCAGACTTATTCAGGCAGCCACCTGTCCCAGCTTGTCTTCTCTGCTCCCATGGCCTTCAGCTGAGTTGTGAGTGCACACAAGCAAGGGTGGTTTTGACCTGCTGCCTGGGGGTCTTTTTTTGTACCGTGGTTGCCATGCACTTCTCATAAGAGGGCAAATGAAAGGAGAGAAGAGGGGAAGCCACTAGAGAAGAAAGGGCCTGAAATGGAGAGTTTTTGGAATCTTTCTTTGTGGGGAATAATGCACTTGTGTGGGGGCTTAAGAATGCTATCACCACTTTTCCCCTTATCAGTCACTAGTGCTGTTGTTTTCTGGGTATGAAATGTACCGGGGCTGTTTTGTGTGCTGTTATGGGTAATCGATTTAAACTGAAGTTTTTCTATCTGTACTGACATATTGAAGGTTTATACTTTACATCAAGACAGCCAAAATGTACAATATCTATTGGCCTTTATGTTTCAGAGCAAAAGTTACTCACCGTCTGCAGTCAGATAAAATTCCCTTTCCAATCCCCCCGGTAAAAAAATATTGAGGCATTGCATTAATAACGTACTTGATTTTATTTTAGTACCTTGAAAATATACACTTTGTTTTTGTACGTCACTCAGTCACTACTTAGAAAGACTGGCTAAGGACTGCAGAATTAAAAAACACACACACAATACTCTGGCAAAAATGAAACATTAGCTAGCTTCTTGTTTTCATATAGTCACTGCATTCTTTGTACAACTGTTTAGAATGTGGCTGACTGAAGAAAGGGAATAGCTTACACCTGATCTACTGATTACACTGGAAAACAATTACTTTTATAAAAAGAAAAGGAGTACTTGTGGCACCTTAGAGACTAACCAATTTATTTGAGCATAAGCTTATTTGAGCATCCAGTGAAGTGAGCTGTAGCTCACGAAAGCTTATGCTCAAATAAATTGGTTAGTCTCTAAGGTGCCACAAGTACTCCTTTTCTTTTTGCGAATACAGACTAACACAGCTGTTACTCTGAATTACTTTTATGTTTTGCTTATGTAACCCCTTGGGTTCTTCTCTCACCCAAAAACTCTGAGAAGGAAAAGACTACAAATAAGATGACAGATGAAGCCCCTTTAACCCCCAGGCATGATGGAACTGAGGTCATAGGCTGCAAAAAAACAGGACTCCCCCTCTCCTTTTGTGAAAATGACCAAATGGAACTTGTGCAGGTAGGTTGGGGAGGAAATAAGAGAGGACCAATCTGAAGACTCTGGGAGTCAGCCCCAGAGGAGTGAGTGGCAACTGGCTGAAAGTATCCTAGGTCTCTTTAGAGATAGGGGATCATCAGAAATCCTTGTGGACAGAGAGTTAGAGAAAGAGGATCAGTAGCTATTGTGAGAGAAAGGGTGAAATATCCAGCCTGGCTGCCGAAAGTGACAGAAGCACAGGCAGGTGGGACTCGCACAGACACAAAGAATTCCTCTTCACAAGAAGAGACTCTGCTTGCTGAGTCATTTTTCAGCCAGGGAAGAAAGGAGCAAGATTCTGCTGCAGAGGAAACCTCCAATCTGGCCCAAGCTACCAAGAGCCAGCTGATACACTGGGAGGAAGAGAGGGAACTTTGAGTAGCTGAGACCATCTGAGGACTGTACCACTCCTAGTCTGAGGAGAACAAACTGAATTACCAGGGCTGTCCCTGCTACAATAGTTTGATAGTGTCAAAATGATATTTCACAGCTATCATTTAATTTAACTGTAGCTCCCAATAAAAACAGTATCGACTAGGGGCATTTATGCACTTTTGCTGTCCTCCCAAGCTTCCAATCAAGTGTGGCTAAGATATATGAGAAACAAGACACTGAATCAGTTGGACCATTTTCCCTCTAGGGACAGTAGTTCTTCTGTTCACTTCAGGAGGCCAACAATTTACATGAGACAAGAATGATATAATTCACATTTAAATAAAGTTATTAGAAGCCACAGGCTAGCTATCCCATTGGCTCTTAGAGGTGGTATTTGGTGTTTCAAGTCTGTTGTATGAAGGCCGTTGGTTGTAAGATTCAGGGATTCACCAGACTGGGTGGGAAAAGAATATTGTAAAATTGATGGGTTCTCCACAAATGCAGGAAGCTCTGGATCTGGACTGAAAGAAATTGTAGAGTATTTCTCACCAAAAGTTGACTTTTAGAGGTAGTAAGAATTATAATATTTTATTAATTAATTAATTTTATTCAGATAGTGCCTTTTTAATGTGGTAGATGCTTTTTAAATAGAAAAGAAGATGCTTTTTAAATAGAAAAGACAAATGATAATACATGAGGTGTCTGAAAGCCTGAAAATCTTCCACAGAGTAATTTGTTAAAGTCTTACCTATTTGCCTTCAGAAGTGGATAATATTATTGTGGTATTATACTTACTGTATTTAGTGTAAGGGATATTGCAAATTCTGTGGTAATGTTATCTGCTTGCAAAACTACATGTATCAAGGGGTTGATGGCAACCACTGTGATATAGGAAAAAAATTAGAATAGGAGAGGAATAGGTTAAGTGACTCTAATAATTCATTTATTCTACTTCTAGAAGCAACCAATAGATTCAACCACTTTTAATTGACAACTATGGTGAACTGAATACCTCTTGAATGCTTCTCACAGATTCTATTATGAAAGTATTTTCTAGTCTAAACAAAGGACTAGTTTTCAGAAACCTGATAGGTTTAAAAAAGAAAAGAATCTAGGTATTTTGGTGAGGAAGGTTTCTCTAGGTTAGATTAGTCATAACTTGTTCTTGTTAAAACACACAAAGAATAAGTCAGATTCTTCTGTAATATTCATGTAGATATGTACCAAATTTGAAGATTATTCACTTATTATTTGGCTACTATGCTGTAATTAACTGAGCTACTTTGCTAACTGGAGGATTCCCATCCCAGAAATTGAATGGGTTTGCATCTGAAGCATGTTCTTCATGGCACCTCAGCTTTAAGACATGTCTAATTCAATTACCAGTTTATTTGCTGCAGCTGCTGCTTTATACATTTTCACTTCAGTACAGTCCCATTGCTCATCCTGTGTTTTAAAATTATAAACTTGTGAAAAATGAAGCCAAAATAGTTTGACAATGGCACTAGTTTTTTAACACCCAAATAAGGCCCAAAGGATGAAATACAATTATGGAGTCCGTTGGATTAAAACAATTTGCTAAAAATTTAAGGACATTTCACCATCCATTTCTGGGGCTGGTAGGCATAGAAATGGCCACAACAGAAGGAGGTTTTTATTTCACCAGATGATGTGCACTGTGTCTCAAAAATGAAATCTAGAAACAAGAACGTACTATTTTTGATGCTTAGGTATGCTGTCAACAGCTGTGTTATTGAACAGTGTGGTCCAGATAGACAAGAAGGAATTAACTGACAGAGAGAAAGAACTTGCAGAATAATTTGGTATTAGCATTTGAAAAGGACAAAATGAAACCACACATGTGCTAATATGGTTGGCAAAGAAAAGGGCAGCCGTAAACTATCAGGGGAAGTCTGTGGTGATAACTGATTTACAAAGAAAGGAGAAGTGTGCCTAGTGGAAGCCTATGCGTAGAATGATTGTAAGACAATGGCAAAGTATTATAAGCAAAAATGAAACCTATAGAAATGGCAACCAGCAAAGACAAAAAAAAATCATGCATAAAGTTACAGACTTAGGAAAGACCAAACAAATCCAAAAAGCTCTCAGTGGGAAAGTATGGGTGAAATCCTGTCCCCATTGAAGTCAGTGGAAGTTTTGCCATTGACTTCGGTGGAGTCAGTATTTCACCCTAAGTGCGCCAACTGGTAATTTAAGAACAACATATTTGCTCATTTCCTTAGACAATGCATTAAATAGACTCTTATGCAGCTCTTCATATTTACATTTCCAATACTTTTTTTAGCAGTCTCATAAACTACTACAAAGAAAGGCAGGAAAGCACAGAACACTCTGTTCAAGTTAAGGATGAGGGACTGTATTTAGGTAAATGTTGAATCCACTTGAACTTTTGCCTTTTGGAGATGTTACATCTTAAAGGGATATATCTATGGCAAGCTGCCATGCTGATCAGTGTTCCTGTAGTACAGTCAGGTACAGGCAGCTGTGCTTGTCTGGTATTTTAATACCTGACTGCCTCAAGTCAGATATCATTCCAGAGCTATTACCTTTACTCAGAAATAGCTGGAATGATAGCTGTAGGCAGTCTACCATTTTTAGTGGCAATATTGGTTTCTGGGTAGTCCTTAAATGTACATAGCCACAGTGTAGTATTTATTTTAGACAGGATTTCAACTGGAGTTCATGGCTGTCGTTGCCCATTGGCATTCTTTATACTCACCCACTGGAAGCCTGGATGCAATAGCATTAAAATGATATTATTATTATTATTATTCATGAATATATTTGGAAAATCTCTTTCATCATGCAATCCCCGAGTAGAACTAAAATAACAAATACCAGCGAGGTAATTCATCTTTCTGGGATGCTGTAAATTGGAAGCATAGTAGCTGACCGCTTTGCTTATGAAAACACTTATTTCAATCTTATAGTCTGTGGATTTCTGGCCTCTTGAATGTCATGTATAGAATGTTGCCTCTAACTACTAAGATGAATTGGGGATCGTCTCAGCCATTTTCCTGAGGCAGCAAGCATTCTATTAAAATTGCAGGGGGGACAATGAAATAAAAGTAAGTCAGGATATTTCTACTAGATGGGATTCTACCTTATATATTCTATAGCATCTTGATATTATCCAAAGGTCATGGAACTGAGCAGAACACACTTATTTGTAATAAACAAGACTGCAGCACTAAGAGAAAGACCCTTCAGAGTTGTGAAGCCCAGGGAAACTTACTCAAAATACAAGACAAAATCCGAGGGAAAAAATGTCTTGCAATATTGTGAGTCTGCATAGAGCTTAATTAAATTCAGGGGGAAATCTAAGTGATCAGAGCAGAAACAAATCAGTTCGAGAAGTCTAGATGATTAAAGAAAATTTATTTTTCATTTTGATTTTAAACAAAATAACATCCAAATAATTCTTACTCACAGTCTTTGTCAGATCCCCAGCTCATCTGAATTTGCCATAGTTCAGTTAGAGCTGAGTGAATAACTGATTTTTTTTTTGTTCAGGGACAATAAAAATATTTTGATTTGATTCAAACTGAAACTGATTTATTTTGTTTTGTTCCACCGAACTGAAAAAATAATAGTTTCAGGTCAACAGCAATATTTTGGTCAAACTGAAACCTGTTTTTTTCCCTTTTTTTTTTCAATTCTTTTGAGGTCATTTGGGGGTAACTATTCATGGGGGAAACTATTCATGAATTTGACCCAATTTTGTGAATAGTTTTGGTGCCCTCTCCCAAAATGCATTTTTTGGCAAATTTGCTATTTACTGGAAAAAAAAGTTGTCCAGCACTAATTGCATCTACTTCCATGGAGTTATGCAATGTCCATCCCCAAGGTCCATCAGTTGAAGATCTGTCCCTTTATTACAGTAGAAAATCAAGTACTCCTCTTACTTCTAGGTCTCTGACGATTGTCACCTCAGACGTAATACTCAGAATTAGTCCCAAAGACTGGAATCAACTTTTTGTCTTATACAGAAGTTTTCCTCTACATTCCTATGACCAGGAAAATCCAGCCTGTGAATCTTATTCACCATCCTGGTATGGCTAATTAGGTACAACATAACCTTCCAATAGTATTTCCAGGTTGGTTTTAACATTTATCACCATATAAATCCATATTTGTTACAACAGGACAATTTAGTAATTTTTTATGTACCTCAAATGACAAAAGCAATAATTCTTCTTCGAAAGATGGTCCCTGTATGTATTCCAAATGTGGGTGTGCATGAGCCGGAGTCGGAAGGCTTTGTTAGCAGTGTTCATTGACCTGCACATGTGTCATGTGTCTCCTCCTGCTCCCAGCCAAGGTTATAATAGGACATGTGGGTCAACTCCTCTCCAGTTCCCTCTTACCACCACATGGCTTGAGCTGGAATCCCTGTTCCTTCGCACTCTTAGCCTTTTAGCTAGGAGAGTGACCTGCTCACCATTTGTATATAGTTCTTGTTTGTTCTTTTTTCTTGTAGATAGATAGTTGTACATAGTAATGATAAAAGCGGCAAAGAGTCCTGTGGCACTTTATAGACTAACAGATGTATTGGAGCATAAGCTTTCGTGGGTGAATACCCACTTCGTCGGATGCATGTAGTGATTTTTGCTGCAATTCCTGGCTCCTGTCCTCCTGCTTTCCTTGGGAGGTCCAAACCACTATAGAGGACCTACCCCCTGGGTGCCACCATAGGACCCTTTCCATTAGTGCCTTCTCCAATAAGAGGTGCCATAGAGCGCATGACACCCCCCTACAAGGGGAAAGGCTTCTTCTCCCCATACTTCTTTATCCTGAAGAAGGGCAGAGGATGCCTCCCCATTCTCAGTCTTCAGTACTAAACAACTTTATCAGAAAATCCAAAATCCATATGGTGACACTGGCATTTATTATCCCTTCCCTTCCATAGGGGCCTGGTTGCAGCTCTCGGTACGAATGGTGTCTACTTCCATTTTGACACTCACCCAGCCTCCCAGAATTTTTTCCATTTCCAGGTGGGACACAGAACCCCCAGAACCCCCAAAGACCACAGACTCTAGTAAGGTATGAAGGCACCCGGCCAGGTTTATTGTCAAACGAAGCACAGTAATAGTTTCCTATAGACTCTAGAGGACATACTACGAATATGTGCCCCTGGCAGTGGACATAGCTCAGTCAGTGGCGGGACACTCCACTGCCCCCTAGGCTGGACAAAGATATGCGCTCCAGGACCTATTTTTATACAGTTGCAGGACAGATTACTTATCCCTACTGACGTATTGAGGTACAGCCCCTTGACTCATTAGAGTGCTCTCTCCCCCTTTGATCATGTTGGTTCAAACAGATCTGTCCATCATGCTGTCCTTTTGACCCTGTCTTTGGGATGCACCTGGCTGTTCCTTGTTATCTCTGTGAAGTGTTCTTGTATCGGGATGTCCAGGTGCCATCTTGGCACACGTTCCTCTTATTACTACTTATATCATTAGCGCGTGCTTTCTAGGAGCCCTTTTCTTGCCAAGTTCTGCAATTAGGGCCTGCCTCTGGCTCACAGCCCAGCTTTGCTTAGCAATGCCTGGAAGTACTTTGGTTCAGGCTTTAGGCCTCAGACTAGGCCTCTGATACAAGGGTTTATGTTTCAGGGCCTCTTACCACGATGGTGAAATTAAATCTTTGACCAATCTACTAAATGTTCCTAGGCTAATATGTTCAATATATAACAATCTCTTCCCAGTGAACAGGTTACATCAGGCAAGTAGTGCAATAATGTGCTATTTATTATGTAATTAAGGTCATGAAACGCAATAAAAAATAAAAAGTGATATGCTGTACATAATCCAAAACATTCGAAAAAGGTATCACTGCATTTGTATATGTACAACTGGCAATTACATGCCAAAATGGACAAACAATTACACTGTCATGCACTCAGTAACTTTTTCCCACGGGAGATATATAACGCAAAACAAATTATCTAGATTAAAAAAATTAGTCATGTTTAATCACAGTTTTAATCACACTGTTAAACAATAGTAGAATACCAACTTAAATTTATTATAAATATTTTTGGATGTTTTTCTACATTTGCAAATACATTTATTTCAATTACAACACAGAATACAAAGACACAGTGCTCACTTTATATTATTATTTTTGATTTTTTAATTACACGATTAATTCTGATTAATTTTTTAATCATTCCACAGCCCTAATTAGAATACGTCTACATCAAAATACTAATGTGTGGCTTCTTAAAAGATTTCTGATGAGTGCTGGAGTCACTGAGAGGTTCATTTAAAATGCAGTTGTGATACATTTTCTGATAGGTCCAGTCAAGGACATGATCTGAACTAAGATTTTATTTAATTTAATTAGTGTTAAAAAACCTCTGGCACATATCTCTAGTTTTAGTCACTGTTGAGGTACTCTGTCTGAAAGGGAATAGATATTTTAAAAATGTTCATATATGATCAAACTCTAATCTTTGATCTTAGGTCAGAGTAGAGTGACCAGATAGCAAGTATAAAAAATCAGGACAGGGTGGGAGGATAATAGGCACCTATATAAGAAAAAGCCCCAAATATCGGACTTTCCCTATAAAATAGGAACATCTGGTCACTGTAGGTCAGAGTCTGATCTGTAGTAACGCTGTTGTAAATCTGGAGTAATTCCGTTAAAGAATGAAACCCAGAGTAGTATCTGGCCACTTTTTGCTGCATGGATGGAATCTGTTGCATATTCTGACACTCTTCCATCTGAACTAGTTGCATACTCCACACTCCCACTGAACTTGGCCACATGGGATGCATGCTGATCTGCCTGCTACACTGATGGCAGACTCTGCATCAATATCAATATACAGTTATCCACCAGAGTGCTTGTGATAGAGTTTAATACTACCATACTATCAGAGGCTATCAAATGCAATCCAGTATGCTTGCAGTTCTAGAAAACAGTGTAAAAAATGAAAAAAAAAAAATCTAAAGACCCGGGAGAAGTATATTCTCAGGCATTTAGCTATTATTAATATGAACAGCAGGGAGTCCATTAAGCACAACGGTTTCATTTAACAATTAGTAGCTCTGATATCCATTAGAAGCACGTCATATTTAATAGCGATGGACTACCTCACCTTTGTCTCCTACAGTACACTTAAATGATTCCTTGGCAAGTGAACTTAATTTTTTTCCCCCATGCACATGACTGGGAGAGGGGATAAGGGCCAGAGTTTATTTTTGCAGAACGGGATCCCTTTCCACCCACTCCCTTCTGAATCTGAACTTATATCTGCTATGTTGAAATGAACGTTAATAAATGAGCCAGACTCATGAGCTGTGTGTAGTTCATGCTTACATTCGTAATGATTTTAAAATGTGTGGCTGCATCTTGAAGAAGAACAGAGCTTGGCATAATTTCAGTTATCAAATACTGGTAATTGACACAGAGACAGGCTGTGCTTTACACTGGGTTATAATTAATCCACTTCAGTGACCTCAAAGGCTGCACTTCTGAGAAATCTACCACTTACGTTTTGATTCTTTGTCAACTACTTCAGCAGACATAAATTACAAATGAGGTACTAATGAAGTATTTCATCACCTGTTTACCTTCAGTGATCAGTTTCCTTACTCTAATTTACAGCAGGCCCAATTTTTTTGAAGCTACTGTCAGCTGGAGCTACCTTTAACTCTGAGCGGTTATAAATTAGCACATTGCTACTCTTACTGTGACACTTCCTTTGTTCTGGTTTTAAAATTGTGCAGCATGGGAAGAAATAAGTTTATGTTTATAAACTGATAGAAGAGAAAAATGCTGCCTTATTTAGACCTTCTGGTCTGTTCCTTATCTTAAAGATTAAATTCTTAGAGCCACATTCTGTGCTGGTGTAAATGGGTAAAATCCCATTGAAGTCAGGTAGCTGTACCCATTTACAACAGCAGAGAATTTGAAAATTGTCTCATAAAAATGGTCTCAAACATAAACTAATCCTTGCCATACTATTGAATACTAGAAATAAATGTGCAGTACCTGGACAAGTGTTTATTTCTGGCTACAAAGATGTTGCCAGGCTACTGAGATGTCGCCATTAAAATCTGTACATGATGCTAAAATATCTGGGATGTTTACACACTGGTCTAGTTTTAAATGTTAGGGTTTTATTCTGATCTCAGATCCATCATGAAAACCACTGGAGAATGGTATAATCTGTGTCTTAAGGAATATTAGAGAGGAGTTTAATTTTCAAAGGCAGGTCAGGCAATTGTGTACAGCCCTGTTAGCTCCATCCTCTTCCCCCAGGAGAATGTCACTACCCAATTCTGATGCCTCCAGCCTATTCCAATTCCTATTCCCATTGTTCAAATGCCAGTTCCTACTTACGCCAGCTGGTACCTTAGCTTTCTTCCATTGAGCTATGAGAGCTCAGGCCTAGAGCTAGACAGGTAACAATTTTCCCATCCTGGGGAAATTGTTGAGATCCCAAAATATTGCTGTTCCAAATCATGATGAGAAGTTGAAATCTTGAAAATTTTGCTAACTGAAAAGCCAAAAAAAAACCAAACAAAAAACTGATTCAGATCGATCAAACATTTCATTTTAAAAATTTGGAAATGTTTCATTTCTAGGTTAACCTTTTTTTAAATAACCTTTTTAAAATCAAAAGTTACAGAAACTTTGAATGGAAAAGTTGTTTTAACTCAAAAAACCTCCCCAATTTCTTTTTGTTTTGAAAATGTCAAGGGGATGTTTTGATAATCTCAAAACCCTTTTTTCCCAAAGAAATGTCCGGCCCAGGAGAATTGTCAAAACCGGCCTTTATTTTGCAAACAGTTTTGATTTTGACAAAAACACTTAATCAAAAAATTCCTGGTCAGCCAATGCCCTTCCACCTGCAGGTGTCTCTATCCTACTCTCCCATGGCATCTCCATCGTCCTCTTCAACAAGGGGTGACTTATTCCTTCATCCACTCTCTTCTCCACCGGTGCCTCCCCCTTATGGGTGAACTTGTCCTTCCACACCCCAATCCTGCCCTGGTACTTCCATTCTCCTCTGTGTGAGTACACCAAGTCTCTCCTACTCTGCTCCAGTGTCACCTGTATCCTCACCCTTTTATAAGCCATCCACTGGTGGTCAACTAGACTGTCTGGACCTTACCTTATGTTGTGAAAGCTACAAAATGTGTCGGTTCTGTTTTCTCTAGGACTTTCTTTTTCATCAGGTCTCATCGTAATGACTAGTCAGACAGGATTAAACTAAAAAGGGCTCTCGTAGGATGTTTCAAGTATAGCTAAGAGAAATCTTTTTATAGAAAGGGATGCCATTTCACTTGCACTAAAATCTGCCAGTGCCACCCTGGAGCTCTTTTAAACGTCCTTGATGCCTGGCTTAAGCTTTTGTTTGAAACTTGAAAATCAGCATAGGCGGCGAGTAACAGAGGCTGGGGGAGGCTAAGCCTCTCCAAACCTCGCACCACCGCGGGTGGGAGGCAGTGGTGGATTATGGCATGGACCCATGGGGCCCATGCTCAGGGCCTCCAGCCAATTTGGGGGTCCTGGAAAAATCTCCCCCACACCATGGCCCTGGGGATGGAGGAACTCTCACTGCCTGCCATGGTCCCAGGGTCGCGAAGAGGGCACAGACCTTTTCTGGTCTTAGGGCTGCAGTAGGGTGAAGGGTGGGGAAGGAAGGAGTGAGTGGGGGCAGGGCCTCGAAGGGAAGAGGCAGAGTGGGGGTGGAATGGAGGCGGGGCCATGGGGGAAGTGGTGGAATGGGAAAGGGTCATGGGAGAACAGGAGTGGGGCCACAGGGGAAGGGGCAGAATAGGGTGGGGCCATGAGTGGGGTGGTGGCCATAGTGTGGTGCTGTGGTCCAGACTGGGGCTGAGAGCTGGACCCAATCTGGGGCTGAGCTTTCAGTCCCCTTCACTGGCCCCAACTGAGCTCTCAGCCCCTTCCATCCCATCCTATCTGGGGCCATGGCGGGAGGGGCAAAGCTCTCAGGCCTCCCCGCCCCCGCCGGGGTCATGGGGGGGTCTGAGAGCAGCGAGTGGGCGTGGCCTCGGATGGAAGAGGTGGGGTAGGGGGCTAGCCTCCCCAAGGGGAAGCTTCACCCCCCATCCCATGAAAATCAGCCTGTGTTCAATCCTCTAATGCTCATGTATCTGGACCCACTTAGCAAACATGAGCCCCTTTTTAACTGACCTTTAGGACTGTGTTCTGAAACCAGCTGACAAACATTTCTGAGTTATGGTGCTTTCTTTAAACCCGAGAATCAGCGAATAGGGATCCAGATGAGGCCAAAGAGCAGGAAAGCCCTGGGCACTGAAACCACTGTGTCCCCTGCAGACATCCCTACTGAAAGCTCATTACAAAGTTATTTATTGCCCTACATCATGCAGGATCTGCTCCGGGATCATTGTTCTATGGAAATTCTGTGAAAATGGAAGAATGTCTTTTTCATTTGCTATTTCCTGCCCTTCATCACCTCTCTTTTCTCTCAGGCAGAACTGAATGCCTCTCATGCTGCTCGGGGTTGACCAAACACTGGGGCACTAGATATACATACTATTGGAAAAACAAAAAAGTGAACCCAAACGTGTCAGCAGTCTTCTACCTACTAACAATTTGCATGGGTTTTTCCTACCTAATTACTTTGCTATACAAGGGCAGAGGGGAAGAGTTATTACCATAGCAACTGTCACAATGCATAATATTGAACATTACTCTGAACAAGCTGTACTTTCTTAAGGAAACATACACATCATAATGACATATATATTTTTCTTTTGTACTTTTTGGGCTGTTTTAAGCAATAGCATGCCGCTGCTTGCATACAACAATTTCCAAAGGATTTAATAATGTCCCACAAATTGATTTGGGCTAGGTTTTGTTGCTTTTTGTTAATGTTTCTATTTATTGAAGATGATCATATTTTATTTACAAAAGAAAAGAAGCAAAGAGACTTCTTTAAAAAAATCAAAATTAGCAATGCTGAATAAAAGCATAAAGAAGGCAGGAGACTGGGGGGTGGAGAGGGATGGGGTAACATCATTTTTGGATTTGCCAGTGAACATGGCACCTTAGATCATTATTTTATAGCTACTCTAGAACAAAGCAGCCAAATGTGTCTAGTACTATTTACAGGGCAGTGCCAGTCACGCTCCAGTTTTGTGTGCATATGGCCAGGCTTTGTGACCAAGAAGGGGTACACTTCAGTGACCTGATTTTCATACTACTGCAAAAATGTCTCCCTTTCTCTTCCTATAGGTCTAAGTGTGTAAGAAACAGCTGAGGTTTGGCGGAGGATATAATTCTTTTTAATCCTTCCATCTTGTTGCCACATTCAAAATCCAGTATGAAAAATTCTAGCTGGTGGCTATATGAACCTGACCTTTAATGTGTTTTTTACCATGCCCATTTCTATCAATGACCACGTGAGAGAGAGAGGCCAAAATTAATCCAGTTTGGATAAACAGTACCTTCCTTTAACCAAACCTTTTGGTGTTCTTCAAGACCAGATTCTATGTTCCTCATTGAAATGCAAGACTCCTCTAGTTATATGAGGGGGAACAAATGACAGACCACTGCTAACTTTACTGAAACAGAGTGGAAATCATAAAACACTCCACCTTAAAGATTCCCAGCTTGTTAGAAAGTCACTGGATCTACCTCCTAGAAGACAACTGCAGGGATCACTGGGAGAAGAAAATTATATACAGACCAAGCGGACTGGGCCTTGTGAGCACTTCCAGACATTCAGATAGTGTGAATCAGCACCAAGGATATTGTATGCTTATAAGGACTAGACTTGAAATTTAGAACTTTTTGATGACCTCTCTTTAGTATATTTATGCAATACAGTCATGATTTTGTGTATGTTTCCATATAATATTCTTCTGTAGTCCTGACAGTATGGCATGGTTTGTGTGTGAGTGTGTGTGTGTGTTATTTTGAGTTCCCCAGTTCTCCTGGGAGCAGAACAAGAATTACTTAAAAGGGGCAAGAAATTATCATTTCCGTTTGAGATTCACAAATGAGCAGAATAACGTGGAAAATAAATTGTCCTTTTTCTAGACCTGAATGGAAAAACTAAACAGAACCAACACAAGTCAGGCAAATCTAAACTGATCTTTGTCTTGCCCATCTCAAAAGACTAAAAATTGTCTGAATCTCAAGAAAAGGCCCAAGTGCAGTTGTTTAGGGCTCTGGTTCAGCAAAGTCCTTCAAACCATGATTAACTTTAGACACGCGTTTAAGTGCTCTGCTGAATTGAGGTCTCTGTTCAATTTAATTTGTAAGCCATATGTATTATATTCACTTTCACTATGATCTTCCATGCTAGTAAAAGTGTCTAAGAAAAGTAAAGTGTGCAAGTCTGTTTTTGTTTTAATTAATTATGTGCACCTAGAACTATAATTACACAGTTATGAAGTCCCATTCACATGAAACAGTGGCTCAGTTGCTTTTATGAAGTAATTTTTTACTTTGTGCATATGGACTAGTCAGTCAAATAACTGTTCAATGTTCATTTGTTATAAGACCAGTATGATCGGAAAGGTAAATGTGTAATATGAATGGAACTGATTTGCTATTTTTAAAGCATCTTTTATTTCATTGCTTACCGTAATTCAAAACTTGGCTGCATGGCTAATATTGTACTTTGGCAATTGCAAAAATGGTCTGTGTGTGGTCAAGACAGCTGTGTCTGTTGTTTCTGAACATAATGCTGACTTAAGTAACCACTATCCACTTCACACAGGATTTCAAACCATTTTGCTTTCTTTGTCTGCTCACCGTGCTTCAAACAATGTTTGCATCCAATGCAGACAGAGCAGGTATAGATCAGAACCTTTGCTGTTAAACCTTCAGTGATGAACAACAGTATTATAATTTCACTTTGTTATCTCTCGGCGTTCATACCAATGTTTAACCAAATCCCTCATGCTAACCCTCAACTGAAATCAATTTCCATTTCAGAAGTGTTCCCACTGAAATCTTGTAAATCATTGTATTAGCTGTAATAGTACTTTTACACTTTCAGATGTACCGAAGGAGTCTGATTCCTCTCTCATTTACACCAGTGGAAATTGGAAGTAATGCCACTGAAGTCAATAGGGTTACACCACATAAATCTGGTGTGAAAGGAGCATTTGGCCCAAGGTGCTGCAGTTACACCAAGCAGAGAAATACCCCAACCATTTTAAACTTGCAAAAGAGAAATGGATCAGTGGAGATATAGGGCTTCAGAGCAACGGTACCAGCTGAGGTATTTACCCCTGAAGGAGGCTAGGCAGTGGTTTCTGCCACTGAGAACAGCTTTAAACTCTGGCCCAGATTCCATAGAAGCCCAGCCAGTGGAGATTTCCTGGGAAATGTGCTGAATCAACACATCTCCCAGGAGACCTGATCTATTCCCCTTCCCAGTGGGCTCTGCCCACGTTGTGCCAGGCAGCTCTCTGCCTTGTTGGCAGAGTGTTGGGTAAGGGGGCAGTTTGTGCCACTAGGTTTCATTTGTTCAGAACTTCTTTCCATCAAGAGAATGAATCAGGCGCATACTTCATACAATTATATATATAGGTTACATGGAAAATAAGCACAAATTAATTGCAGATACACAATTGCTGTGGATTACATGGTTTTGTTTCTGTTTTTTATCAAAAGTACACACAGATGGCATTGCTACAGACTAAAGAAACAAAGATGTGATGTCTTTTAAAGAATGCACCTACTGACACAATGCTGGGGGGCAACAGGAAAATGCAAAGTATCTGAGTCTGAAAATAACACTTTTAAAAAATTCTTTAGTCATGAAAGATTTTGGACTATACTTCATTCTGCATTCAGCACTCACGAACATTTAGCTATTATTCAGGGAATATGACTGTTGAGATTTATTCCATCACATTCCTGAAAACCCTTGTAAAGTGAGATTTTAGATCAAGTGAACAAAATGTCTCAGAGAAAAACTTTTTAAAGTAAATAAAAAGAAAAATTCAAATCTTATCTTAGTACCTTTCTAGGTCACATAAGTATATACCAGAAGGCTATATAGAAATCAGAAGCTTACTACATGCTGATTTTAAACAGGAAGAATATCCCCTGATATCATATGAGTATCATTATTTTGTCACATTTGTATTATGAGCAAAGCCACACCAATATAGGTGAATAATGTAAAAAATTTAAGCAATGAAGGCAAAAGAAATTGTCATTATGACTGATATTATCAGCTTGTGTAAATCAGCATGGCTCTTTTAGCTTCAGTGGAGTGACAGCAATTTGCACCAGCTAAGGATCCAGGCCTCAGTCTTTAATCCATTAATTTGTGTTTTAGTATTGCAGCTCACTTGTTAGATGAGATCACTTAGTGTGTCAAGACCCAAATTCAGTAGCTGGGTATAGCATGGTATTTCAGAATCAAAGTTCAGGATCCTGACACAGGGAAGAAAGGTAAGCAGCAGGATACAGACCCTGGACTTCAGGAAAGCAGACTTCGACTCCCTCAGGGAACGGATGGGTAGGATCCCTTGGGGGACTAACAAGAAGGGCAAAGGAGTCCAGGAGAGCTGGCTGTATTTCAAGGAATCCCTGTTGAGGTTACAGGGACAAACCATCCCAATGAGTCAAAAGAATAGTAAATATGGCAGGCGACCAGCTTGGCTTAACGGTGAAATCCTAGCGGATCTTAAACATAAAAAAGAAGCTTACAAGAAGTGGAAGGTTGGACATATGACCAGGGAAGAGTATAAAAATATTGCTCGGGCATGTAGGAATGAAATCAGGAGGGCCAAATCGCACCTGGAGCTGCAGCTAGCAAGAGATGTCAAGAGTAACAAGAAGGGTTTCTTCAGGTATGTTGGCAACAAGAAGAAAGCCAAGGAAAGTGTGGGCCCCTTACTGAATGAGGGAGGCAACCTAGTGACAGAGGATGTGGAAAAAGCTAATGTACTCAATGCTTTTTTTGCCTCTGTCTTCACTAACAAGGTCAGCTCCCAGACTGCTGCGCTGGGCATCACAGCATGGGGAGTAGATGGCCAGCCCTCTGTGGAGAAAGAGGTGGTTCGGGACTATTTAGAAAAGCTGGACGTGCACAAGTCTATGGGGCTGGATGCGCTGCATCCGAGAGTGCTAAAGGAGTTGGCAGATGTGATTGCAGAGCCATTGGCCATTATCTTTGAAAACTCATGGCGATCAGGGCAGGTCCTGGATGACTGGAAAAAGGCTAATGTAGTGCCCATCTTTAAAAAAGGGAAAAGGAGGATCCGGGGAACTACAGGCCAGTCAGCCTCACCTCATTCTCTGGAAAAATCATGGAGCAGGTCCTCAAGAAATCAATTTTGAAGCACTTCGAGGAGAGGAAAGTGATCAGGAACAGTCAGCATGGATTCACCAAGGGCAAGTCATGCCTGACTAACCTAATTTCCTTCCATGATACAAGATAACTGGCTCTGTGGATGAGGGGAAAGCAGTGGATGTGCTATTCCTTGACTTTAGCAAAGCTTTTGATACGGTCTCCCACAGTATTCTTGCCAGCAAGTTAAAGAAGTATGGGCTGGATGAATGGACTATAAAGGTGGACAGAAAGCTGGCTAGATCGTCGGGCTCAATGGGTAGTGATCAATGGCTCCATGTCTAGTTGGCAGCCGATATCGAGTGGAGTGCCCCAAGGGTTGGTCCTGGGGCCGGTTTTGTTCAATATCTTCATAAATGATCTGGAGGATGGTGTGGATTGCACTCTCAGCAAATTTGCGGATGATACTAAACTAGGAGGAGTGGTAGATATGCTGGAGGGCAGGGATAGGATACAGAGGGACCTAGACAAATTGGAGGATTGGGCCAAAAGAAATCTGATGAGGTTCAATAAGGATAAGTGCAGGGTCCTGCACTTAGGACGGAAGAACCCAATGCACCGTTACAGACTAGGGACCGAATGGCTAGGCAGCAGTTCTGCGGAAAAAGACCTAGGGGTGACAGTGGACGAGAAGCTGGATATGAGTCAGCAGTGTGCCCTTGTTGCCAAGAAGGCCAATGGCATTTTGGGATGTATAAGTAGGGGCATAGCGAGCAGATCGAGGGACGTGATCGTTCCCTTCTATTCGACATTGGTGAGGCCTCATCTGGAGTACTGTGTCCAGTTTTGGGCCCCACACTACAAGAAGGATGTGGATAAATTGGAGAGAGTCCAGCGAAGGGCAACAAAAATGATTAAGGGTCTGGAACACATGACTTATGAGGAGAGGCTGAGGGAACTGGGATTGTTTAGTCTGCAGAAGAGAAGAATGAGGGGGGATTTGATAGCTGCTTTCAACTACCTGAGAGGTGGTTCCAGAGAGGATGGTTCTAGACTATTCTCAGTGGTAGAAGAGGACAGGACAAGGAGTAATGGTCTCAAGTTGCAGTGGGGGAGGTTTAGGTTGGATATTAGGAAAAACTTTTACACTAGGAGGGTGGTGAAACACTGGAATGCGTTACCTAGGGAGGTGGTAGAATCTCCTTCCTTAGAAGTTTTTAAGGTCAGGCTTGACAAAGCCCTGGCTGGGATGATTTAATTGGGGATTGGTCCTGCTTTGAGCAGGGGGTTGGACTAGATGACCTCCTGAGGTCCCTTCCAACCCTGATATTCTATGATGCTATGATTCTATGATTCAGTCTTAACTCTGAATTTGCTTTGTTCTCATGAATTTGTCTTATAATTAGTCACATAGGGAGGTGTACAGAGCTGTAGTTTGTTTTGTGGTATAATTTTGTTTGGGGTCTTCTCCACACACAACATCTTAATAGCTGCATTAAGAGTTAGTTTAGTTTTGTGCACCAGTCTTAAGAGACTAAGAGAGTGCTCTGTAATATCCCGATCAAATCCCAGTACCAATCAATTTTCATTGTTTAATTCCACCAGTAAGGTCCTATACACATAATGGCCTAACACTACACAAAATATCTTTTTTTAACAAATGAACCATTTTCAAGTTAAAGGACCACAGAAAAGAATCAGAAACCGGTAAGTTTCTGTTTGAGTTCACACCTGTAATTTACAAATGTGCACATCAATTCAGATATTATGCAAGTTTTCAATGACCAGTAAGAGCTCAACCCATAAGAAATCTGAAACCAAATAGTTGTTCACAAGTGTGGTTTCAAACCTACAATGATTTTATAAACACCATCAAAATTATTAATATAATCTTGCATTCCCCAAAGGACTCAAAGCACTTTACAGGGCAAGCAAATTGAACACTTGGTTCACTTTATCACAGCCACTTCAGGAGTGAAATGCAAGAACTGTTTAACAGTCTGCAGCTATACTATACCACAGTTTAGTAGAAGTGAAAAATATCTAATCCAATTTAAACTAGAGGGAGAATTTCAGCAGGCAAAATGTAACTACCCACATTGGAATTTGGCCAGGACAGCAAGATCAACACCCTTAAGAAATACTCTAATATCTAACATACTGGGTATGAAACCATTGGCTATTGTACTGAGGGATGTACAGTGGGGTACGATAATAAATAGTATGGCAAATAATGTGCTATGGGTATCTGGGCTAAAGTAATAATAATAATAATACTTTATAATTTCAAAGCACCTTTTATCCAAAGATTTTAAAGGAACTTTTACCCTGATTCTTCTATGAGACACGTAAATATCATCTTTGTTTTACAGATGTCAACATTTTGTGGAGTACACAAGACTACTGTACTCTGGACCATCTTTTCTGGCCTTGAGGGGATTGAAGTCCTTATTGGTCATGTTGCCTAACTCAGAGTTGAAGTCCCCACACATCGAGCTCTGAAGATCAGACTTGAGGTCAGGAGTGGTCACTGCCTGGTCACAGTCACCCCCAATTAACCTATCTGCACCAGATCAGTAATAATCTTGTGAAGCTCTTAGAAGCCTTTAATAAAGCCAGGGTCATGGACAGTCAGCACAACAGACCTCTGCTGTCTAAGTGTATTGTTGTTGTTTATGGAGGGGTAAACTAAAGCCCAGAAAAGTTACACAACATGCCCTTGGTGACACAGCAGGTCAATGGCAGAGCAGGGAATGGAACTCAACAATGCTGAATTAGAGTGTGTTATTTTAATCACAAGACCATACTCCCTCTGTGGTACTGCTTATTCACATATACCCAGGTTTTTAAAGGTATTGAGCTGCCTAACTTCCTGAGAGTTGAACACCTACCTTTAAAAATCTGTCCCTAAGTGCCCAAGTCACTTTTGAAAATGGGATTTAGCCATCTGAATGACTTAGGCCTTGCAACACGTAGCAGATCAATCTTTAAATATTTGGGCCTTAGCTCCAATTGAGCAAAGCATTTAAGCATACATGTAACTTTGAAAAAATAATGAGGAGTCCTTGTGGCACCTTAGAGACTAACAAATTTATTTGGGCATAAGCTTTTGTGGGCTAAAACCCACTTCATCAGATGCATGGAGTGGAAAATACAGTAGCAGGTATATATACACAGTACATGAAAAGATGGGAGTTACCTTACCAAGTGGGGGGTCAGTGCTAACAAGACAATTCAATTAACAGTAGAATACCAAGAGAGGAAAAATCACTTTTGTAGTGGTAATGAGGGTGGCCCATTTCAAACAGTTTACAAGAAGGTTTGGATAACAGTAGGGGGAAATTAGTTTTTGTACTGACCCACCCACTCCCAGTCTTTATTCAGGCCTAATTTGATGATGTCCAGTTTGCAAATTAATTCCAGTTCTGCAGTTTTTCATTGGAGTCTGTTTTTGAAGTTTTTTTGTAGAAAAATTGCCACTTTTAAGTCTGTTATTGAGTGACCAGGGAGACCGAAGTGTTCTCCTACTGGTTTTTGAATGTTCTAATTCCTGATGTCAGATTTGTGTCCATTTATTTTTTTGCATAGAGACTGTCCGGTTTGGCCAATGTACATGGCAGAGGGGCATTGCTGGCACTTGGTGGCATATATCACATTGGTAGATGTGCAGGTGAACGAGCCCCTGATGGTGTGGCTGATGTGATTAGGTCCTATGATGGTGTCCCTTGAATAGGTATGCGGACAGAGCTGGCACCGGGGTTTGTTGCAGGGTTTGGTTCCTGAGTTAGTGTTTTTGTTGTGTGCTGTGTAGTTGCTGATGAGTATTTGCAAGGACTCCTCATTGTTTTTGCTGATACAGACTACCCCTCTGAAACATGTAACTTTGAGTGCATGAGAACTCTATATGAAGTCAGTGGAAATTCTCACATGCTTAAAGTTATGTACATGCTTTACTAGAATGAGGCAATATACACTTTCATTTCTGGATTACCTCTCCAACCACATGTACAATTATATAGTTGTTCTGTATTATTCTAGATGATCATCTTCTGCAGTGCAGGGGCCACTGTTGTCTACAAATTGAAGAATTAAGACTATAGCCCCCTTCAAAAACATTGCTCTTCATGGAATAAAAGATTAATCATCGTTAGTCTTGTGTGTGGAAAAACTGCTGTCAATTTTGGCAGCTCTCACTCTAAAAATTAAGCCTTGAGGATTTCCATCAGTATTGGGGCTTTTAAATATAAATTCAAAAGCAATGATTAGGTTTTATAGATAGTTTACCAGACTAAACAGAGTTGTGAGACTGTGTTTTAAGAAAAAAAGAAAAGCCTCAAACATAGCAACAACAGTAAGGATGAAAACAGCAAAGACTTCTGAACAGCTGTCCACCAGCTCCACCACATGGCACAGCAGAAATCTACAATTCAGTTGCTAGGACACTTTGAAAAGAATCACAAAGTCTACACTTTGTTTTACAAGCAAGCAAATTTCCCACAGATTGGGCCCAAAAAGTAAACCCGTGAAAAAGACTGATATTAAAGTCAAAATGCATTTGGTACACAGCCCTGACTAGCTAGATAAGGGTTCCATTCTTCAACATGGGGAACTATCTTTTTGTTTCAGAGTAGCAGCCGTGTTAGTCTGTATTCGCAAAAAGAAAAGGAGGACTTGTGGCACCTCAGAGACTAACAAATGTAATTGAGCATAAGCTTTCGTGAGCTACAGCTGTGAATCTGCATAGTGCCTAGCACAATGGGGCCCTGATTCCTGCCTGGGGCCCGTAGGCATTACCAGAATACACATACCAATAATAGGTAGCACCATGGGGTGGGATACAGAATTAGAGGGAAGGAGTCCTCTCCACCCCCAGGCCATGAGGGAGCTGTGGAGCCATTCTGTGGCCAATACTGCTATCCTGAAGTTCCTTTATCCCCAGGAGAAAATATGCTCTTTTGGGCATGAGGCGGACAGGAGTATCCATACAGCAGCAGATCTTCCAGCACTGGCCCTGCTTATGCTATCCTGGCCCCTATTTGTGCAGCTGAATGCCACACCCTGCTGAGGGTACAATCCTGCTCAGCTCCCTTCACCCTTGCACAGTTAAAATACACCAATTCCATTGCCCAGGAGAGGTACCATGACAATGAAGGAGGCAGCTGGATTTGCCTTGTTAAGAATATTACAGGATTGCAAAATCTCTCATTCTGAATGCATGACACCTTGAACTCCTGCAGCCGGGTAAAAGGAACTAACCAAATGTTTATTCACTAGTCAAAAAAAATGGCTTGTTTGACATGCCCCTGCAGGGGAATGATTGGGAGCATGAACCCCCCTCATGCCCTGGAGCAGGCTTTTTTAGTGTGCAAGCGTCCGTTGGCACTGCCTGCCTGTTTACTTCCCACTGCAGCAGGTTAGCAGGAAGTGGCAGGAATGGATAAACCCTTTACTCTGTCCCCTCCCCCACCAACACACTGGCCAGCACAGCTTGAGCACAGCACATCTTTAGACTTAGGGCAAGTCTACACTACAGCACTACTCGGGGGGGGGGGGGGGGAGTCCAAATCCCTGAGCAATGTAAATTAGATCAACTTAAGCTGTAGTGTAGACCTGCCCTGAATCTAGTGATCTGGTTTTCAGAGGTGTTGATCAGCTGCAGCGTATTTTAAGTACCCCAATATGGATTTAGGTGCCTAACTCAAGTTTGTAAAATTTGGCCTGTATGCTTTGGTTTCTATAACTGTAAAATAGGTTTAAACCTATTTCCTTGAAAGCAGGGTATTGTGAGGTTTCATTGATCAATACGTGTAAAGCACTTCGAGACTTTGCCATGAAATGGTCTATAGATGTGACAAGTAGCATTATTGTTATTAGTATGAAACTGAATCCACCGGCTCATGTAACAAGTGTCACTATATAAACTTCACAGTCATTCCCAAATTAGATGTGATTTGGTGACCAATAGGTGGACAGGTCCATAACCCATTAACAAAACATTGAGGCACTAAATTCATGCCAGGAAAGTTATTTTCCAGGTTCCTTTAGTATTGTCATAGTTGCAGTCTAACATGAGTTGGGATTGTTTAACCAGTAAAAAAATTATTTCTCTAAATTGAATTTTGGTACCAAAACACTTTTTTGTGATGTAGCTGTTTATTGAAATGGTGCTGCATTTTTAGTGTCCTCTCAGAAATTACTATAAATTTAATTTACAAATCAACAGGAAACTTGATTTATTTAGATCTTGACATATTTCCAACACTATGTTAATGGGAACTAGAGGCGTTACCATGATATAGGTACCATCAGTTAGTTTCAGGCCTCATTGTGAAGATTCAGGTACATTGGAGAACTCATCACTTACTGGCTGCTGAAGAGAATATTTCTCTACCTAGTGCTAGAAATGTAGGTAGTGTGGAGAGGTGGTGACCTGAACAGACAAAGAAAATCTGTTTTCTGTGTATATCTAACACAATGCAACAAGCATTTAAATTCAACTCTGAAGAAAGGTGTGTGTGTGTGTGTGTAGTGAGTGAGAGAGGCAGAGCACCGTGAAAGTTACAGGCGTATGGAGAGCATTCATGTGTGTGTGTGTGTGTGTGTGTGTGTGTAGTGAGTGAGAGAGGCAGAGCACCATGAAAGTTACAGGCGTATGGAGAGCATTCATTTTTCAATTGTTGCTGTTTTGACTTCTGGGTATATTGGACTTTCCTGGCTGCAGTTACTTCATCTAATTCAACAACCTTTGTCTGCTTTCTCTAGGCCATGATTTTTCATTTTACTAATCATAATCGTTCACAAGTGCCCGTGAAATTAATAGGTTCATAAATGTAGCTAATATTTATGTTAAGTCAGTGTTTGGGAGGGGGGAGTGCAGTGCAGCTTAACTCATGAGAACTGAAGTAGGGAAAGTACATGAGTAGTGGTGAAGGGTGTATATGTCTGTGTGTTCATATAAGCACTCAGCAGCTCGGTTGCCAAACTATCACTTTGGAAAGGTTTTCAACTTCCTTTGTAAATAAATCGTGTTCCTGCAGTATTTGTGGTGTACTCTACACCATCGGTTCTCAACCAGAGGTCCGAGTCCCTTAGGGGGTCTGCCAAAATAAACCAGAGTGTAGGGCTGGTGTTAGAGTTGCTGGGGCCCAGGGCAGAAAGCCCAAGCTCAACCTCTGCCATGCGGGGCTGAAGCCAAAGCCTGAGCATCTTAGCTTCGTGGGATCCCCTGTGGCATTGTGCCCGGGCAATTGTCCTGCTTGCTACCCACTAATGCCAGCCCATCTACGGGATATGCAGAAAAACAGTTGTTGTGGCCGGGTGGGCTGTGGAGTTTTTGTAGCATGTTGGGGGGGGGGGCTCAGAAAGAAACAGATTGAGACCCCCTGCCGTACGCTTGAGTATAAGCCGAGAAAATACTGCAATAGCCATCTTGATTTTATCTCATTGAAAAGGCAAAGCTGTAAAGTTTTTAAAGGACAACTCCTGCAATGCAAAAGATTGTCTTTTGTGATAGATTTTAAACACACACACGCAGAATAAAATGATACATGATAGAGCTACATAAGGTAATGGGGCTCCTGGGGTGTGTAACTGTAGTTTTCCCATATCAGCTTTTCTTTTCTTGAATTTCTTTTAGCTCTTTTCCACTGGGAATTGACAAGCTGACATTTGGAAGAGGCCTTTTGTAAAAGAGCCTGCTGTAACTGCTACCTTTGATGCTCCTATTGTTGGGTATATGGAAGAAGATTGGATTGTTGTATAAGTAATTGCCATGATCAGCCCATTGCAACATTTGAAGAAGGTTTTTATGGTTCCTGATGTTCCTGTGTGGTATGCTATTATTTTATTGATGGACAACATGAAGGATTTTAAAAACATAAAGGTAGCATGGCACAAAAGGAGCAGAATCTGACTCCAAGACCTGGATCCACAAAAGGACATAGGCACCTACCCCTAGATCTAGGTGCGTAAGTCCCAGTTTTAGGTGCCACTGAAATCCACAAAACCCTCATTCAGCTGCTGCCTAAACTCTCTTGGCACCTAAATTTCTTGTGTAAAAGTTCCCTACGTTTTTGCTTCTGAGCATGGGAACTAGAGCATGCCTCGCTCTAGGCACCTGGATGTCTATATCCCACCTAAGTCCCAGTGTGATCCAAGAACCAGGGAAGATAGGTGGAGGACCATTTGTGTCTCCAGTGGAGCCCGATCTGGCAGTTGACCTCAGAGAGCACCTAACTCCACACAAAACAGGGGGGAAGGATAGGAGGGGGAAAACATCCTCCCTTATAAACTCGAGTCCAGTGGTTAGGGTACTCACCTGGGATGTAAGAGATCCATTGCTCATGTCCCCCCTCTGCCTGCTGAGAAGAAGGGATTTGAACAGGCATCTGCTACCTCTCCGGTGAGGTCCCTCATCATTGGCAGGTGGGATATTCTGATGCAGGTCTTTCTCCATTTCTCCTGTTGAAGCTGTTCCACTTTAATTACATAATTGAAAAGTTAAATATTATTGGGGAAGAGAAACAGTTAGAATCAATCTATTGTCCAGTGCCTTCCTGCAGCCCAGACCTAGGTACCTAGCTCCGTGAGAGGGGCAGGATTTAGCACACACCCCTCTGGTCAATATTTGTCATTGGCTGGCTTAGGTGGCTCCCTGCCTAGCATGCTGGCTTTTGTAGATCATATTCTCAGGTACCTATCTCTCACCATCCATTGTATAGGGAGCATAGAAGCTTAATTCAGGCTTTGTGGATCCCAGTGATGTTCCATTGATTTTCTAGGCACCTAAAAATTAATCATTGAGATGCTGGGCATCACAATGCCTAAGTACCTTTGTGGCCTAAATCCAATGCCCCCTTGGGTGGGGTAGCCAACACCTATGCTTCCTTCCCCCAAAAGAAGGGACATGTCAGGGGAAGACTGGGGATGGAGGGGCTGGAATGCAAAGCCATCCAGCTCTTCCCAGTTGTGCATAGTCCACAGGGAATTACAAAGAGCTGGTAAAGTTTAGATCAGTTCCCAGAAGGGAGTCCAAAATGACCCCTAGTTTATGGGCCTGACTGTCTGGGAGGAGGATGGTGTTAATAATGACAGAGGACAAGAAGCCTGGGGAAGTTTGAGGAGACATACATAAGTAGTTCAGTTTTGGCCATGACAGAGAGAGAGAGATGTAGAGGGAGATATCAGAAAGAGAGAGGCTGAAATACAGGTTTAGGTGGATGGACACAAGTCTGGAGTGGAGATGGATACTAGTGAATCATCAGCATAAAGGTAATAGTTAAAACCATTTGAAAGGATTATATTAACTAGGGAAAGAATGTAGAGCAAGAAGAGGAGGAAGTCAACGATGGAGACCTATGGGATCCTTACAGAGAATGGGAGAAAAGTGGAGGGTGACCCACTGGAAGAGATGCCAAGAGAATGACCTGGGAGATAGGAGGAGAATTATGAGAGAACCGTATCACAAAAGGCAAAGGAGGAAAAGATTTCAAAAAGGAGATTTTGAGTTTGACTGTCAAAGTAGCAAGGAGGTCAAGGAGACTGAGACTGGAGTAGCCAGAAAGAGATACCCCTGGTGAGTGCCATTGCAGTGGAGTGAACCAGGAAGAAACTTGACTGAAAGAGATACTGGATGGCATTAGAAGAGAGGAATTTGAGGCAGTGGTTTCAGACGATGGGTACGGGTCCCCTTGGAGCTGTGGAGGCGGTTATGATACCCAGCTCATGTAGACATCCTTGCACTAGCTTCCATTGAAGCAGTGCATTAAAAATAGTAGTGTAGCTGGGGTTGCAGGGGCAGCAGTGAACTGTAGCATGGGTTAGCCACGCTGAGTACAAACCTGCCTGAAACCCAGGGGTACACACAGCAAGGCTAGCTTGTGCTGCTGATGCTCTGACGTCACTACTATATTTAGAACACTAGCATTATGAGTGCTCACGTGAGTATGTCTGCACGAGCTGGGAATCACAGCTCTAGCTCCATGGGGGACATAACCTATATGCTTATTGAATTCAGAGGTGAACTACAGGGCTGGCCTGAATACAAGAATTCCATTTTGTGGAAAAAAAATTGAAGTTAATGACATTTGTTTTCATTCCACAACAGAACAAAACTGAGAGCTTTCAAAAATGTTCTTCAATGAGAAAGTGAGACAGACACCCACACCAAACTAGCTCCTGGATTAGGGGACTGACCTGCGAGACCCTGTTTCACGTGCCTAGTCTGCCTGATGTGGAGCAGGGACTTGAACCTACATCTCTCAGACAATGCCTTAACCACCAAGCTATAGAGTCAATCACTGTTGCTGGGGGCGTTCTACTTTGTATAAATAATTAAATATTCACTGGGCCAGAAACAGAGAGACAATGAATATTTTATTATCTATACAAAGTGGAATAGCTCCAACAGGAGAGAGAGAGAGAGAGCAGCGATTGAGACTTTTACGTCACTCCTTATTTGTTGAGGAGCTTTAAAGACCCAGAAAGGACAATATTTTATCACCAGTTTTGGTTCTGCTCCAAATTTCTGGAACAGAATACATTAGTTAGCATGATTTCCTGAAAAGCATCTGAACAAAGACCCTTCCCTAGCATTCTGGGCATTGACATTGTGAATTCCTTGAAAGTTTTATTGGAAGGAAGCAAATTTCTAATAAGTGGAGAAAGATTAGACCTCCAACATGGAATACAGATCTTTCAAAGTATCATTGACTTCTGAAAATTAGTTGACATGGACAGCAAACAAAAGATTTTTATGCTTTGCTGGGGATGGTAAGACATGGCTTTGGCTTTATTAGTTGTAAATTCCTTGTGATCAGCATGCAGGAAAGGAGAGATCTGTTTTGAGTGTAGGATTGGTTAATACTGTATGTTGTACTGGTAAGTTTTATCCAAGAGAGAGGGAAAATTGATTATAATATCTACATACATATGTCAGTTCTTATGCAGCCATCATATCCATCACCATAATATGTGAGCACCTTGCATGACTTTAAAGTGAAACATAAAATCTTTCTCTTCTTCCTTCCCCATATGGCAGCAGAATTAAGGCTACGATTTTGTCATGGAGGTCACAGAATCTGTGATTTCCAAAGAGCTCTGTGACTTCAGCCCCTGCACCTGGGAGCTGCAGGGTCTCGCTGCCTCCTGCAGCAGCATGGAGCTGTGAGGTACCCCCGCCGCCTGAGGCAGTGGGGCCCCCAAGCTCCAAGCTGCCAAGGGTGGCAGAGGGACCCCCGCAGCTCCACGCTGCCGCGGCAGCAGGGGGATCCCTGCAGCTCCCCGCCACGACAGGGGGCAAGGGAATACCTGCAGCTCCCTGTTGCAGTGGGAGGACAGGGGGATCCCTGCAGCTCCCCATTGCCATGGTGGGCAGGGGGATCGCCACATCTCCCCGCCACGGTGGGCGACAGGAGGGCCCCCGCAGCTCCCTGCCACTGTGGTAGCAGAGGGATCACCACAGCTCTCCACCGCCACAGGTGGGCAGGGGGATCCTGCAGCTCCCCACTGTGGGTGGAGGGGGACCCTCAAGCTCTGAGCCTTCATGGGTGATAGGGGGCCGTGGAGCTCCCAGTCACCCCCCATCTGCCCAGCCCCTTTCCATTTTATCATGGATATTTTTAGTAAAAGTCAGGGACAGGTCATGGGCTTCCATGAATTTTTCTTTATTGCCCATGACTTGTCTGTGACTTTTACTAAAAATATCCATGACAAAATTTTAGCCTTAGGCATAATTACATGTATTCTTTGTAGGGATTTATTTTTTTGGTTAAAATAAAGGCAATTATTGCGGAGTGGCTACGTCAAAAAATGGGTTACGAATACAGACTAACACGGCTGTTACTCTGAAAAGTATTCAGTTCAGAAAGTGTTGAGATTGATGTTGTAGAGAATGTATCACCTGTGTGGATAATGATTTATCGTCGAAATGCAGCAAGACCATCTTGCAGCAAGACCACATCAGGTCACACACTTGAAGCAAAGTCACAAGGTCTTTTTACTTGGATAATAATCCGCCAACCAGAAAACCAGGGTCCTGAAAGAAGTTGTTATTCAGCAGTAAGTAGCACTCTACCATAATGAATCAGCATCTTGGTATAATCTGAGGGTCCCTCAGCAAAGGCTTTTAAACAAAGTAATCTATCATGGGATAAGAGGGGAGGTTCCCTCATGGATCAGTAACTGGTTAAAAGTTAAGAAACAAAGGGTAGGAATAAATGGTCAGTTTTCGGAATGGAGAGAGGTAAATAGGGGTGTCCCCCAATGCTTTTGTCGTGGACCAGTGCTGTTCAACATATTCAGAAATGATCTGGAAAAAGGTGACAAAATTTGTGAGGTGACAAAATTTTCAGATGATACAAAACTACTACTTCATGGTCACCTTACCGTGAAAAGTGACAAAGGGATGTCACAAAACTGGGTGACTGGGCAACAAAATGGCAGATGAAATTCAATATTGATAAATGCAAAGTAATGTACATTGGAAAATATAATCCCAACTATACATATAAAATGATAGGATCTAAATTAGCTGTTACCACCCAAGAAAGAGATCTTGGAGTCAGTGTGGATAGTTCTCTGAAAACATCCACTCAATGTGCAGCGGCAGTCAAAAAAAGCAAACAGAATATTAGGAATCATTAAGAAAGGGATAGATAATAAGACAGAAAATATATTTCCTTTATATAAATCCATGGTATGCCCATGAATACTTGAATACTGCATGAAGTTCTGGTCGCCTCATCTCAAATAAGATATATTGAAATTAGAAAAGATACAGAAAAGGACAACAAAAATGATTAGGGGTATGGAACAGCTTCCATATAAGGAGAGATTAATAAAACTGGGACTTTTCAGCTTGGAAAAGAAGCGACTATAGTGAGATATGATAGAGATCTATAAAATCATGACTGGTGTGGAGAAAGTAAATAAGGAAGTGTTATTTACTCCTTCTCATAACACAAGAACTAGGGGTCACCAAATGAAATTAATAGGCAGCAGGTTTAAAACAAACAAAAGGAAGTATTTCATCACACAACACACAGTCAACCTGTGGAACTCTTTGCCAAGACTATAACACGATTAAAAAAAAAAAACTAAATAAGTTCATGGAGACTAGACCCCATTTCAGTTTCCACAAGACTCATTCTGCCTTGGCCAAATTTCAGTTTGGGTAATCTCACTCACCCTGCTTTACAACTGCCCTTTGATCTCATCTGAAAGAGGTAATCTTTTTTTTTTCTTGATATAGATTATCATATAGTGCTGTCGTTGTGCATTGCTGAACAGTTACCATGTCTCATCTTGGAGGTGGCTGCATTTCAGTGGTAAGTGAAGTAATTCTACATAATCAGCTGGCATATCAGTTTATGTGCTTTGGGTAGTTCCTGGCTGAATATTGCTAAGTCGTTTTAAAATATGGAAATATAACAATTGTCATGGGTCCATCGTGTCAATTTGACAGTACTGGAGAGCAAAGTCCTCTGTTTATCCACAGAAAGATGCACTTCAAGAAGCAACAATGTACAGCATTCCCATACCGTCTTGCCAATGCACCTTAACCATTATTTAGATGAATAAACCCTCGGGATGAGAAGAGAGTTCATTCTTCAGGGTCACCAGTCCTCAACCATTTTGTTACTTCGGACAACTAATGTGCCATCTGTGGCAATAGTTTTTGTGATGTAGACATTCTGTTCATTAGGAACAGGCTGAGACCACTGTCTCAATTCATCTAAAACAATACCAGAGGGTAAATGCCTTACACACTATATTCTTTTAGTTACATCTTATTACTTGCTTTTGACCTGATTCACCATTGCCCTGAAAGGTGTGTAGTCATCTATGCCCGTGCAGAGTGAGTGTAGAACACAACCAAATCACCTGGTGTCATGATTTGTCCTCAATTTTTCCTGATACAAATGATGACACCAGGCCAATGGTAAATTTGGCCCTTGGATCAAATATCGAGTCCCTTACTCCCACTGATGATACTATTTGTGCCAATAATTGCTCACCAGCCAGAGTAAGGAGCTCCTCACAATCAGGCTTCAGACCCTTCGTAAAATGATGAATCAAAGCAAAGTGCAAAAACAGAAATTAAGTGCACACTTTTGCGTGTGTGTGTGTATGTGTGTGTGGTTTATACATCAACATGGAAACCGCCTTGTTTTTCTTATGTTACCAAATCTGTGGCAAACCTGTGATTAATTTTCCATATTTTGGAGTCAACCAGTGTGCCCTTTGCAGCTGTGACCGAAAACTTCTTTCACAAAAGCACTAATGCTAGGAAAAGAGATTGCAAATCTGTGACTCATATTCCGGTTTCGTAAAATATTTTTCTAATTTCATTGCCCCAGGGGAGAGTTTTATGACTTAAGCCAGAATTGCTGAAAAAATGTTGCCATTTCACAACCCCAGGCAAAATCTGTTCAGAATGGGATTTATAATGTACACAAACTCTCAGACCGTTCCTTTAAACACACGGAAACTCCCATAACAGAGTTTTACTGAAGTCCAGAATAAGTCCTGGCCAAAGTTTTGCTGAATCCGTTGCATTCAAAAGCAGATCTGGGTCTCAGTATGATTTTCCTCCTGTGTCCTGCGCGAAACTTATATTCCACCCATGAGCATAACCTATAAAACCAGTACAATGAGATGTATAGAAATCCATCTTTCCCTGCCTAATGAATTTAATCAAGATCAACCGTTTGTGTGAGATCAGGTTTGGCAGAAACCTGTGCAGGTGCAGATTTCTATTGTTGCTCACTCAAAATATGGAACAGGAGTTCTCTTGTGGTCTATGCTTGAATAACCTCTAGCTTTCTTGCCAACATTTTAATGAGTGAGCAGTGGTTGTTTTAGACATAATACTGTATTGAGTGTATCACAGGGATAGGCATCAGAGGACCTAACTGGGTGCTTGTTTTGAAATCTCTCTGACATGCAACATGTAGGCCCATACCCTGTCCGTGTTGTATCTCCTGTGTAACCAAGATGTGCTCTAGAGAGATAATACATGAGGGCTAGGGAAGGGAAATGAAGTAGTCCCCGAGCCATGTGTTGTAGACAGTCAGCTCCCCTCGTCTCTCTCTGTCTGGGTTTATGCACGCGCATGTGTGTGTGGTGGAAATATATCTGTTCTTTGTCCTGAACCCGCCTCCTGAACTGGGCCACAGGGAGTCACTTTAACTTCATACTCTGCAGGGGATACAGACACCCAGGAGTATTATTGGTTCTGCTGTACCAGTATTGTCTGCACCCACATATGTTGGGGCAAGGTTGCCCCTTGAGAGAGAAAATGCCATTATTTTTTTCTGGTTAAATCTGCTAAAGTGTTTTCCTCTGGATTTTCCTTGTAATAAGACATTAATAAGATGCAATTGTTTTCCTGATAGCAGCATCCTTCTTGAACATAATCATTTTAGAAACTGGCTACTAAGGTTCCCTAAATGTAATGGCAATCTATCAGTTCACAGCCCAGAGAAAATACACTGACATATTGGAAAACACAGAGTTTGTGCTGACTACAAGATATGCCTTCGAAACATTTAGGGACTATCCAAAGCCCACTGAAATGAGTGGAAAGATTCCCATTAACTTCAGTGAAGTCTGGATTAGGTCCCTACGGCAAAATATTCTTGCTGTGAATTTGGATATCGGGAAACTCCTTGTCTCAATACATGAGCAAATTGCATATCTAGTTGTAAGGAATTTCTACGTATCAGCCCCAGTTCAGCAAGGTATTTAAGCACATGTATAAAATTAAGCAAATGAATAGATCATAAGTCAATGGAACTACTCTTGTGCTTCAAGTTAAGCACATGCTTAAGTAGCTTGTTGAATATACAGGCCATTGTGAAGTTTTTAAGAGAAAAATGACTATTTTACATTCTTCTGTTTTGCCGAGATATACGGTATGTGCAATTTTGCAGTGACAGATGATTAAATGATCTTGATACTTTCAACAAAGCCTATATATTTATTGCCTATGTTTTTGGGATATTAGCTAATTTAGCTTTTAATATGTAACTGTATAACTTAGTCCTTTATTAGAAATGACACAATTTCAAATTTTTAGTTAATATTATGGTCTTGTTTATGTAAGTTACACACTCTTTGGAAAACGTTGTTTAGACACATTACATTTTACAGCATGTCTTGCTTAATAAAAACTAAGCAAAAATTAAAAAACAATTTTGCTTTCATCTGCTAACAGGTGGCATCTCATGTTGCCAAAATTACCCAATACAGCTTTCACCTAGTTAATAACTAATTTTAAATCCTCCTTTTGTGTTTTGAAGCACATTTTATGACCATGTAAGTGCCATCTGATAGTTTAGGTTTCATATTTAAATGTGTATGTTTTTCATTTTTCCCCGACTGCCAAGGGAAACCTCAGAACCATTGCTATGGTTACTACAAGAATTTGAACTTTTCAGTGGTTGCTGCAGTATAAAAACATGTGTATAAGTATATGCTGTACTTTCATTGCCCCAGACAGACAGCTGGCCAGTTCCCATCTGCTGACTGTGACCTGAAGCGGTTAGTGTGGGTTTTTCGCTGAGGTTCAGTAGCTCACGCGTGCTGAACCATCAACTGTTTTCACTGGCGAACAAATCCATAATTAACAAACAGAAACGATAGCATCTGCTCATTTAAATTAAAACCACCCTCCTGTTGCGCATTAGGTGTTTGCCAGTGTGGGTTCTTAGAAAAACAATGAATACGTACAAAAATTATCCTATGAAAGGTATTTCAGGCTGTAAATAGCACATTTAACTTCTATTCATCTTTAAGCTAATGTGTGCATTTTATCATAGGGAAAAGAGTGTCCAAGTCTTGCTGGATAATTTAACACGGGAAGCCTTGGTCAACACAATGCTCGTCTGTTAAAATCATTTGCATGCCTTTAGATGCTGGGTGGGCTGACTCTGCCAGCACACAAAAAAGATTATGAAGGGCTCTAAAAATGTTCTGCTTGTGTAGTGTATTTCAGTGGCACATAGCCCACTGCAGCACACGGCACTTCGCTTCCAGGAGCTACCTCTGAGTTGCAAAGTGATTAATTAACTTGAGAAATGCATTTTCGACACTTTAATGTCAGCAGCAGCATGACAGCCCAAAATTAAACAATATCTATAATGGAAGGGAAATTTAAAAGGAGGAATTTCTATAACACAGATTTTGAATGTAAATGTAGTCTTCTCCACCAGCAGCCGTGATCTGTTTAGATGCATAAGTATCGCATGGCCATGATTTGGCTTCCTTAGACTGCATGTGTCACTATTGTGGTTAATTCAAATTGACTGATTACAAAAATTCTACTAGCTGCATATCAAATGGAGGTTGAAATGCTGTTCTTTATTTGTCCATTCATTATTTTTTTTAATTTATTTTTTTAAACAGCATTTATCATGTGCAGTAAAACAAGAAATGTCATTGGGACATATAAAAATTGTGGTTGTGACATTAAAACCTTCATTCTAATAGTGAGCAGAACACGCAAAACACTCAAAACCATTGAAGCCAAGGAAGCTATGGCAATTCACACCACTTGAGGATCTGACCCTATGTTTAGCAGGGAGGACATACATCCGTCAGTCCTCCAAATGCCTAACTTTGGGTAGCTGTATTACTTCCTTTGTGTGCATATCTGGGGATGGTCTCATGGCGAAGCACATAATAGAAGGGTGCTGTATCCTAAGGCAACCAAAAAAGTCTTTAATTTTGGTGATGGAAATAAGCAGTTTAATTATATAAATTTAATATTGATGAAAGGCCAGACGAAATTTCCATTGAAGTCAATGGAAAGATTCCTGCTAACTTCAGTGAGAGTTGTATTGGGACACAGTATATACGACCTTTAAAAACAAACACTATGTTTGTTTGCCTTCTTGCTTTTGAATGTAGCTTTATTTTCTAAACAACCCACAAACAGTTGATTCTGTTTCCATGATCCTCTTTTTATGAAGTCATTCCAGCTTTTCTATCACTAAACTTGTAATATATTTCATGCTTAGTCTTCAAAGACATGTTAACATTTACAGATAAAAGACTCTGTACTCCATCCATGGTATGACTGTCACCGTAAACTGAGAAACGATGACATGAGCAGATGATAAATATGCTTACACAAAAAAACTATTTTTCAAGGGAGGCAGCTAAATCATAAGTAAACCTTTGTTGCTCTATCTGTGAACTAAAAGATCTGTCCTCCCATTGAAATGCTTCTTGGTTGACAGACTGGCTACTGCAACTTGCTGACACCAGGCGACAGAACAAAGGATCTGTCCAAGTTTTGATCCCACAGCTCAGTGCGGGCCAAGTTCAGCACAGCGATGTATCAGAGTGCTGGAATGCTTTGTGAGTGAATACCCACATTCTGCCAGTGAAGAAGAAAAGCTGGGTCATTGACTCTTCACAGAAAGAAGGGCATTCTCCCACATCAAAAAGGCACCAGCAGCCTTCATACAGGTCTGCATTGTATAATGGGTAGATTTTCAGCAAGTGCTCAGAAGACAAATGAAGCTTTTATCTGCTTTCTAGCCCTCTGCAATAGGAGTTTATGTTAAAGCCACTTAACTGTCTGGAGTGCAGCCCTGTGGATTACCTGTGTGTGTGAATCAAGTACATTAACTGATCACATGATCTCTGGGGATAACAGTTTTCTATAACTGGTTTTTCTTTGAAGGGATCTTCAACAGCTTCAGGACTCTCACAAAGAATTCTATACACTAGTCCCCAAAACTAGGCTGGATTAAAAATAAACAATACTTGAGGCTGAGCAGTTTGGTTTATGTTTCTGGTAAATTCATTGATTTAGGCTTACTTACTTACTCAGTCACTTATTTGTGTGTAATAACAGCAGGGTGGTGTATAAAACTTTCCAAAGCATATAAACATACAGCTCATATAACCGTTAGAGCCTCGTGGGTTAAATATCACACAGAGGCAGAAAACACTGATAATTAGAGAAAGGGAAATATCTTCTTCCTGAGCTTGAATTTCAGTGAATGATGGTAATTTATAACGATGCATGTTCTAGATTCTGGAGTTTAAAATATTATTTTACCAGACCTGACCTTTTTTTTGAACTAACATTATCAGTAGATTTCTCTATAATACTTTAAAATAATAATAATAGCTAAGCATGTGCAGCCTGTTTAAAATTACCTTTAATGACATTAATACCATATAAACCCTTATTCAGGAAACCAAATGTGCAGAATAGAAAAGTTTGAGCACCCAGACATTTTGCTGCCCAGACCTCTAACTCCAGAGGACCCCCCCCGCTTCCTATTTTCTGGACCCATCTTTTATGGGACCCCAGCAATCCTCCCTTGACAGGCCTTTGGATTCTCTTACAATACACAATAGATTTATTTCAATGTACGTGTTCAGGAATGGATCAATGACCTGTAATCCCCCACTCCTCCTGCTCCACGCCAAAACTGGGTGCCTTCACCTCTGCCCACATGCCAGGTTGCCATTCCTTCCAACAACCATCTTCAGGGCGCCACCTGATTTGGTCCTAACTCCATGCCCCATGCCAAAAAAAGTCTTCAGGGGGTTGGAAGGAGCTGGGATACATTCACAGGAACACAGAAATTACTATATTGAGTTGGACCTGTAGTCCATCTAGTTCAGTGTCCTGTCTCCAAGAGTGACCAACACCAGATATTTCACAGGAAGGTACAAGAAACTGTAGAATGTGCCCACCATGAAGGTCTCATCCTAATCCCTAATAGAGATTGGTAGTTGGCTCCCTTTTTGTTAATATTAATTAATATAACTGGATATTCATGCTATCCATATAAATGTCCCTCCCTCTGTGAATCTTGGCCTCAACAATATCCTGTAGCAGTGAGTTCCATCCCCCTTTTATGCTGCAGCAGAACAGACAAAACTCATGACCCATAGAGATATTTTTTATGATGTATTACTATCTTCTCATGCCAATGTTGGCATGCAGGGGTGGAAACCTTACACTATGTTTTCATTTGTTGTTTTGTTGTTCTCCTATTAAATAAAAAGGCCATTCTGAGGACAAGTCAGTTTTATGTATGAAAAACACATAGATAGTCACGCAACATAATACATTCTATGAGGAAATTCCTTCCTGAAGCATGTTGGTAATCAGTTTTTGCCCTACATAATTTATTAATAACTCTGAAAAATGCAACTTCAGATTATATTTTTGTTCATATAAATATATAATCCTCATTTGAAAGTATCTGAGCTACTTGCCTTGATAACATCCTGTGGCAGTGGGACCCCATGCTCACAGTGAATCCATTCGGTCAAATTGAAGAACACTAAGACCCCTCTCCCCATGAGAGTTATGGATGGTGCTGGGATCCACCATTTGCTGTACATAGCTTTACAAGATGATACATTATGTTACAACATTGGTATCTTTCTTGCATTCTCCCTGTTTTACTGTGCACTTACTTAGGTATTGTGGTTTAAATAATAAATACCAAACTTGTTTTCCACCCCCTAGACAAGTTTGGGACTTTCTTAATTTCATATTGTTGTATATCATGGAGCTGCTTTTACTTTTTAGTGTCACTGAATTTTTAAGAATTTAGCAAAGGTGCTTGGGTGTTCAAACTGAAGCTGAACTGGTGATGTTTGCCTGTCCCATAAGACACTGGAAGTCTTACTGGGTTATTTAAGGGTTGAATTTGGCCCTACATTGGATAAAGAAAGTAACTACCTCTGAAAAGTTTGTTTTGTTGTTTCAAGATTGTCACATTACCAATTCAACCGTTATAGGAGTTAAGATGGCAGCTCATTTTCACTGCACAATCAGCACCTAGCCTGTAGCTCACAGCTGGTTTACCTGCCTCTGGCAATAAGATAGGGATAAAACTATCTCCAAATCCATAACATCTTTTTTTTAAAACAAATTAACTACTATTGTGTAAAAAGAACAGGAGTACTAGTGGCACCTTAGAGACTAACCAATTTATTTGAGCATAAGCTTTCGTGGGCGACAGCTCACTTCATCGGATGCATTCAGTATTTTCCACTCAATGCATCCGATGAAGTGAGCTGTCGCCCATGAAAGCTTATGCTCAAATAAATTGGTTAGTCTCTAAGGTACCACTAGTACTCCTTTTCTTTTTGCGAATACAGACTAACACGGCTGCTACTCTGAAACCTACTATTGTGTGAAACCTTAAATGTGTGGGCACTAACAGGGGATTTGCAGAGGCACATAGCCAACATGCTTTGTGATACATGTGTGAGGTGTACACACACAGTTGCACATGTGGTAAAACAGAGGCAAAACAGATGTCGTCCTTGGGCCTCACTTTGTGAAAATCAGGCCGTTGATGCCATGTTCGACTACACAGAAAACAGACAGATAAAATATAGCTTAGAGCCTTAAATGCAGCCCTTCTCCTGAAAAAGGGGTCAATAAGATAGCACGGTAAGTTTAGTTACAGTACAACTCTTACTCTCGGAGTGTGATTCAATCTGCCTTCTCTCAGACCACACATGCGTGGCTTGTCATTCCTGTGGGAGAAATGTCCCCTTATGCCCACACCCTGGATGAATTATAGTCAAACTCTCTTTGAAAATTTGAAGAATACACGAAAGGGCAACCTGAAGCAACAATGGCATTGCCTTAAAACCCATCTTTTCCCAAGAATGCCCTTTCTTAGGAATATGCAGGATGAAGTTTACATTACCACAAGCCCTCTTCAAAAAGAGCCTTTGAATTTCCAACATTTCTAAATCCTATTCTGTTATCCCCCACTGTTTTAGTAAATATTCCAGTTTGTGGACTCATCTTTTTGAATGACTATCCTTTCCCTGGATTGCTGTCATCTGAGTTTTTAAAACATGACCTAGAGATACTAAATAGGACTTACTTGGTGAATTTGTGACAAACAGGCCTTTGAAAGGCAGTTAGATGCCATTGTGAAGGGCACATTAAAGGAACCACCATAATCCTTTAGAAAGCTCATTCGAATGATAGTGTCAGTGCAGTGCTGCAGCCCCAGGGGTCTAAATCAGTTCAGAAAAGTTTGTGTTTAGGAGCCAAACTTTGGCTATTTATCTGAATTGATTCTACAAACCTTATGAGTAGAGCCGAACAAAAAATTTCCACTGAAACTGGTTTTCAGTGGAAAACTGGATTTTTGACTAAACAAAATGTTTTGTGAAAAGGATTTGCTTTCCATGGGGGAAAAAGTTATTTTCAAATAAAGAAATAAAAAGGTTTTACCCCAAAACTGAAAAATTTCAATTCAGAAATGCCACCACAGTGCGTTATGAGAGCTGTAGCTTTATTGCCTCATGTCCCGATCCTCCTCGATGTGCCAGGCTCCCTGGACAGATTACGTCTTTCATGATGTGTCCTGGGCAGGAACTCCCCTGGTGCACCATCTCCCCAGTGTTGATGGCACTGGTGGTCCAGTTCTAAGCCACCTTCTTGCCCTCAGTCTTGCAGGCCATAGTCACAAGACAAGAGGGCATGTTTGGAATGCCACTGTGCTCTGGCAATCTCTGGCTGCTAGAAGAGCCCCATAGCTACTAGGAGTTGTGAATTGGGTTTGGGAAACCACACAGGTTACATCTACACTGCACACTAAGCATGGGTCTGTGGGACCCAGGCTTTAGCTTCCACACTGCATTGAAACCTGGGTTTATAGTTGCTGAACACCTGTCTCATCTCACAGCCATACAAATGCATCCATACTGCACTATACAGACCTTCTGACTCAGGTCTGCAGCATGACTGGCAACTACACTGCAAAATGTGAGGGCTTGCAGCGAATTCACAGCAGGACTCGGGTGCTTCCTGACCCAAGGCAGACTGGTTTGTGTGTGGACGGAAGGGGGACTAGGGCACAAACCTGAGTCAGACCCCAAGCTTAATGTGCACTGTAGACATACCCAAAGGAGCTTTAAAGAAGGAAGACAGTTAAATTAGCTAAATGTCATTTCAGACTTACTGATCAATCATTATATTTATTTTTATATGGACTAGTGTTAACAACCAATAGCAGGTCTAATTAAATGGTTGCATTTATACCAATCACTAACAAAATGTCATGAATCCTCTAAAGTAGATTCAGTCATTTTTTAAGGGAAGACAATGAGTGGAATTTTAGAATTTGTATGAGATTTTCCTTCATATAATTTCCATTTCCATTCATATTTCAACTCCTTGATTACAGCAGCTTTTTAATAACACTATTGTAGGAATGCATACAGATAGTGAATATTAATAATTTTGTGGAATTATCTGAATATTTAGACACTGTTACAGAACTGTGTGAAATCTGATACTTTATATGGAAAGATTTAGAATAGGTGAAGTGCCTTTCATCTAAGTTGAGAAGGAAAGAACTATTCAATGTGTTACTAACAATATAGATTAGTGCGGTTGGGTGGCCACCCTGTGGTAGTAGAAAGGAAAGTGAAATCTCACTTCATTTTTTGTCTTCCTATAACTTTTGGGTGAATGAAGGAAACAAGTTAATCCATTCGTGTTGTTCAGGCAATGCCCTGAATACTTTCCTCTCAATTCACAGGGTCAGATTGTCAGCTGGTGTAAATCAGCATAGCTCCATTGACGAGGCTGGTCCACAATATTGAAGTGTGACCTTTGCATCAGGATTTTAATCGGTCCACAAAGAAACACACAAATTCCTTTTGAAACAATACTGTGGTGATATGGTGCAAGATCACTGTGTGTGTGTGTGTGGCAGGAGGGGAGTTGTGAGTAAGCCGGTGGCCATAGCCTAATTCATAGACACAAAGCAATAACATTTAGCCATGCACAGAAGCTTTGAATTTGCAGATGGTCCTTTGCATCAGCACAATATGAGAAAATGGGAGGATGCTTGGTACCTTTGCAGAGCAACAATGGACTGGACTTAAAGAGGCAGTTCCTTCAAACTTATCAGCTAAGTAATATAAACCAGTCTAGACAGTCATTGGTTTTCCTACATGATTTGTAAAGTGCAGTTCCTCACTGTGCCGAACATTTCTTTTAATGAGTAAAAATAATATTTAGGATGTGTATCGTGATTTGTATTTTTCCAACAATTACTAACTAATCCTCACAGCACCCTTGGTAGGTAGGTATGAAAATATTATCACTGTTTTATCAATGGGAAAATGCAGAAGTTCAGCAACTTGCCCAAGGCCATACAGAGTCAGAGAGAAGAATTCATGTGTTCTAATCCTTACTGTCTCGTTCAGTCCACTAGTCCATGCTGCCTCTCTAAAGTTACCTAATGGCTGACTCATTTGCCTTGTTCCCATGGCTCTTCACCAATGACTGAACATGTGATTGCTTCAGTCAGTTTAATAGGTCTAGTTATGGGCTGGAGTGGATTTCTCAGAGCCCCTTGATAACATTATGCTTCCAAATCAAAGGAGGGACTGGAGTGATTCCTCTGCCTCTGAGAGTTCATCCCTTCCTTGGACACTACTAAATTACTGCTGCCAGAGATGTCTTATCCCCGGCTCCTAAAAATAACCATTTTTAAGAAAATGTTTCCCAGAGTAAGAGTCTCCCAGACTCCCTCTGCAAAGGCTTAACCTCTGCCCTCACCAAACACACACACTTTAGGTTATAGCAGATGAATACGCTGCTGTACTACCAATGACCGCAGAATAGTTTCAGGAATAAATTATTAACACTTCCAAAAAATACAGTGAATGTAAGTTTTTGTAGCCTCTCTGCTTGATTATGAGAAAATGGGAAAACAAAAGAACAAGTACCTCAGTCCCTCATCCCTCCTGTCTGCAAATACGTGGGCCTTGGTACATGGGATTAATGAGAGGCTAAGGAGAAATATCTGTAGGAACCCCTTGTTAAATATTGGCAGACATCACTGTGTGAGACATTTATTTCAAGTTAATGCTCAGCCAACATTAACTTGTTCTGCAAATATCAACTCAAATAATCGCACTTGGGCAAAGGAACAGGTAGCAGACACCGAGGCTGACTCGACAACTTCCTCTTCTGAATAGCAGCTCCTTGTTTCATGCAGTGTTCCAAAGATGTGGGTTTGGTGCTGTGTGGCATAGTGCTGTATTTCCTTGTGGGTGGCTTTCCCAGCCCCTGTTCAGTTATTTATTCTCTTATTCCATTTATGCTGTGTAAAGGAGGGGAGCATTTGTTCCCAGAATGACTCGTTCTCCGTACATTAGTACTTTCAAATTAAGAGTTCGAATGATCTTTTGGTTGTGGTGCTAGTCTTGGAATCAGGGTCAGTTCCAGCTCTGTCACAGACTTTCTGTGCGAGCATAGGCAAGTCATGAAGACCTGATTCAAAGAGGCGCTTGAACACACACTTGATTCCATCTCTGTTCAGCAAAACACGTAAGAAGGTGCTTTCCTGAATAGGGATGGAATTAACGTGTGCTTAAGTGCTTTGCTGAAATGAGGCCTCTGTACCTCAGTTGCACATCTGTCAAATGGGGATAATAGTAATACTTCTCCAATCTCTTTCTGCCTTGTCTATTTAGACTGAGGGCTGGTCTATACTACACAGGTGAATTATATCAGTGTCCACACTACAGCCTTTCTCCCACCGATGTAAGTACCCTACTAGTCCATCGTAATTCCACCTCCATGCGAGGCATAAGGCTTATGTCGGTGTAGTTAGGATGTAGTTAGGGTGATGCAGTGTCTGTGTAGACACTGTGTCCCTTACATCGCCTGTCTTGCCAATTTCATGGCAGGAGCTGTGACACTGACAAGAATTCCCCCGCTAGGGTGACCAGATGTCCTGATTTTTTAAAACCCCTCATATTTGGGGTTTTATCTTACATAGGCTCCTATTACCCCCAACCCCCTGTCCTGCTTTTTCACACTGCTGTCTGCTCATCCTAGCCCCCACTGCCATTGGGGCCTAGCCTCCACTGCCATAGCCCCAGGCGGCTTCCCCTGCCTGCTCCAGGAGGGGAACGGGGAAGCGGGGAAGAAACCATGGGCGACTTTCCCCAACTCCCAGCAAGGAATGGGGACTTAAGGGGGCAGCCCTCCGGGAGCAAGGGAGCCTGTGGGGCAGTCAGGATCCTGGCCGGGAGCAGCCAGCAGAGCTGAGAGATCGGGATCTCAGCTCCTCACACTGCCCTTCTTAGGTCCGTGGAAGCAATCCTGGTGAGGCCACGCACCACGGACCCAAGTTTGCAGTGTAGTCATACCCTGAAAGCTATCTGGGGCAAGGAGCATTTGTTACTTTCTATCTGGATAAAGCTTAACACATATGGGGTCCTGATCTCAGCTGTAACCTGTAGGAACTACTGTTCTACAAATAATAATCTAAAATTTATTCCAAAAATAATTTGTTTTGTTTTCCTATATATCAGTTTATGGGATGATATTGTCTCCTGGTCTCTGCAATGATCGCACTTTTTATTCAGAGCCTTTGAGGTATTTGAGCAGTTAACTGAGCAAGTGCAGACCTTGCTGGTGTAAACTATACTTAACTTGTCTTACTGGAAGTTTTCATTTTCCTGAAGTTGACCTCCCCAAAAGCAAGTTACCCATTTAGTTGTTCTTGGTAAATGATGCTTACATAACTACAGAACATTGGGGGTACTTAAACAAATCCTTTACCTTTTTATAATTAGATAGTTCGGTCCTGTTAAGTAGTGTGTGTATGTGTGTAGTATATTATATATATATATATATAAAATGGGATGATGCTCAAATTAGAGATCAATAAAATTCACTGTTTTTTAAAAATTACTATTACTATTTTTAAAAACATTGAATTATATTGACCTCTAGTTTGAGCATCCTCCCATTATCAACAGACCAGTGTATTTAGTAATTCTGTACACTATACATATTCCAGGGGGTATCTTACATTTTCATTGTATATCGTCTTTGATTTAGAAACAGAGAACTGAATTTGGGCCATTTGTTGATCACATTTTGACTCATGAACCAAGATTTTACTATGCCACCACCAGAGAGCACTACTGCACTATATTAAAATCCTAACATTTTAATTTCAGAGCCGCATTTCTGATATAGTCGGTCCTGGGGAACATTAATTAAAAGTTTTGAAATATTCCTGAACCTTGCATGCGAAGTGTTTTGCTATAGTTTTGCTTGTTTATGCATTTTATAGAACTCTTCTGTTACCTGATTTGAATCTCATTGCAACCACAAAAGTGTAGTTTTATGTGTATAACTGATTTACTTTCCTATAAAATAGAGCTTTCATTGACATATTACTAGTGTCTGGCACCACAAAATGGAAGATGGGATTCTTCAGTTTATATAGTATTTATCATAAAACAACTCTCTGATATTCCATCTAATAAATACATCCAAGAATCTCTTTTCACTTTAATTATTTCATATGCCTTCCAATTGATTCTCTTTCATACCTCTCTGTTTCAAACTAGACCTATTTTAGTAGTAGACGCATAGAGTTCACAAGAAAGAACCTATATAGAATAGTATCTTTTACTGTTCATTACAGTAGTATCTGAGCATCTGCCAGTAGTGAATTAAGCAACTTGATTTACATCTGTCACATATTGTTTGTTCTCTGAGCCTCTCCAAGGGGGGAGAAGCATGTGCAATGGAATGTAGTGGTTTCGTAGGATTTATGAAAAATATAGCTGTTTGTTATGTTATAGGTCCAACATATGTGCCTAGCACTTGGAGCAGAAAGTGGTGAGGTGTGTGATGGTCCTAAATTTCTGGGGGCATTCATTCCACAGTCTTGAGCCAGCCCCAGAGAAAGCTCGGTCTGCCACACAGATGAGCTTTACCCTTATTGTAGAGAGTTCCATTGTTCCAGAGGAGTGTAGTTATCAACCTCAGCCTTCACCTTGGACTTTTAGTCAATCTTTTGGATGTCTTGGGCCCACTCCATGGAACACCTTAAAGATATAGACCAAGAGCTTGAATTTGATTCTGTTGTTCTAGGAGAAGCCTGTGTCTGATATGTTCAGGGTAGTCTGTGATGCTGAGGAGATGTGTTTTATCATTCTATAGTAGTTGTAGTTTCCTAAATGCTGAAAGCTTCATGCCCAGGTTCATCACATTGCTGTAGTTCAGCCAAGAAGTGACAAAGGTGTGAATAACTGAGACCAGGACATCATTCACCAGGATGGAATGGAGTCTCATAGCCAACTGGAGACGATAGAACGTGTTGGTCATAGATGTTGCTAAGTGAGAGCTTAGGGCCAGTAAGGAATCCAAAAGTACTCCTTAAATATGGAGTGTATGGATCAGTTATGAATGTGTAGCATCAACTAAAGAAGGCTGCATCCATGTGTTCACCTTGTCCAAGCACTGGGCCATCTTGATGAACCAGATCATTCTGGTTACAATGTGCATTTGGATTAGAATATGATGATGAATGCTGTGAATACTGTTTGCTGATCGTGTAGTGATTTGATAAAAAGTGGTTCAACTCATAACAAAAAAATCATCCTCATAAATATTAATATTTATCAGAAAAAAACCTTTGAGATCATTACTACGATAGTCTGTCTGTCCACGGTAAACTAAAAGTCCTTCTTAAGGACCGTAAAGACTCTTGAACAAGTTTTGTTTATTTGAGCAGATTTAAAGAAACATCAGAACTGAACCTAGATTTCCTAAGTCTTTACTTCCACTCAAATCATAGATGTTGAAGATAGAATAGAACAGTTTAAATCTTCCAGTCCATCTTGCTGTCAATGCAGGACTGTTCCCCATAGTAGATTCTGTAGAAGCCAGTCTTTAATTAGCAATAGTTTGAGCTTTTGTTCTCTTGTTCGTGTCACCATTTTATTTCCATCCATTCCATCTAGGTCCCTAAGTAGCTATCTGTGAGAATCATTTATTTTGAAGTCTATGTTAATTAAAATCCATAATACAAATTATGATCTTTTTAGCAAGCTGGAAGAAGGTATAAAAAAACATACAGTGACACTTGCCCCCCTGTCTCAACACTTGGAAGCACATCTGGAAGACAAAGACTTTGAACTAGGGAAGTTTGGTCCCAGGCTGGAAGGTAGTCCCAGCCTGTGTATTGAGGAACTGTAACCTGCTTATACCATCTGTTAGGGGTAAGAAAAGCTGTTTGAGTCAACACTTGCTTAGACTAGAAGTTTAGGATTTGGAATTCTTGTTTCTATTTTTATTTCTTAAGGTAGCTATCTCTTCCCTTTATGCCTACTGCTTATAATCACTTAAAATCAATATTTCTGTAGTTAATAAACTTATTTTGATGTTTTATCCTTACCAGTGAGTTTGTCTAAAGAGCGTGGGAAATCTCAGCTCAGGTTACAAAAGCTGTTGCATGTCCACTTTCCTATGAAGAAGTGGCGAACTAAGTAATGAACTTACACTGGTCAGGCTTCTGACCAATGCAAGATGGGGGAGCTGGGGGAACTGGCCAGAGCCTCCCTATTGATGGTTCATGAGTTGGTGGGAGATCATTCATGTAACACTGTTGGGTGTGTCCCGGCCTGTGGATGGCTGTGTAAGTGTATTGCCAATGAGAGGCTTGTAGCTTGACATAAGCCTCACAGTGAGAGAGGCAATCCAGGTTGGGGGCTCTGTGGTCCCACAGTCCAGGTTGCAACCTGGGGACCCTGTCACAGAAATAACTAAAAATTACACAGTAATTCCCCCCCCCAGATCCTTTGTTACAAGATGCAGAGGCCCTACCCTGGATCCATCAGACATGGAGTTCATTTCCTGTTCGTGTCTCCAGCAAGCCAATGTTGAACAGGTGGAAAAGTTTCAAGTAATGAACCCAGGCTGGAGTCTGAGGGCAATCAGGAACTAAGGAATCTTGTTTCATTATCTCGCCCTTTTTCACTTGCATGGGCGTGGACTGCTGGAAACTTGACCAGGCAGAATGTGGATGGCCAAAGGACCAAAGATAAGCCTGTATAAGGGCTTTGGAGCAGGCTGGATGGGGAGGTGGGATTGTTAGTCTACAAGATGCTAGTTTTAGCCTAAGTAGTTTTTCTTTTCTGTTTGAAACTCTTTTGCTTTTATTTGCTAGAGTTACAAAGTTCAAGCAGTGTGCTAAACTTCCCAAGTTTTCAGTGGTGTTTGGATCTGCATTGTGGTTTAGACTCATTTCTAGCTAGCACCTTTTCATTTCAAGCTCGCCTAACAATAAATCTGTCAGAGGACTTCCTAGGGTGCCTCTCAGAATAGTACCTAACACTTAAGAGACAGTGTCTTTGTGCATGAGGCTTTTGCTGTAGGGCTGTGTTTGTGTCAGTATAGGTTTCTCCTTGTAGTTTTTGGGAGTTTTTTTTAAGCAGATTTCTATCTGTCTAAAGTACTTATATGGTCCCTATGTGAGAGTTTCACCATCTTTAATGTATTTATCCTCACAACACAGCTGTGAGTTAAGCAGTGCTATTATCCCATTCTACAGATGTGAACTGAAGCACAGAAGGCCATATTTTTAATGGAATTTAGGCATGGCTCAGTTCAGCAGAGCAGCACCTAACCCTAGGGGGCCCACTGGCTAGTGGAATTTTCACCCCCAGTTAGGTGGCTCTGTGCCACCCAGGCTCTCCATAGAGTTCATGGGGATAATTAGGCACCTAAGAGAGGGACTTTCAAAAGTCAGCCAACTGAGTAGGGAGCTGCCTAAACGAGCCAGGAGTAGAATGCTGAGAAGGGATTAGGTAGCTGACCTGGAGTGTGTAAGAAGCTGCTTGGGATCTTCAGCTGCAAACCCTCTCCTGGAGTTAGGAAACAAGTGGCTGACCTGTCTCCTGCTCACAGCCGATATCTCTCTCACTCTTGTGTCCCTGCACCCCCAGCTGTCTATTGGGAAAGTGCTGTACTGTCCCTCACCACTGATGGGTGACCTGCCTTCAGCCCTTCTGCTGTGTGGTCTTACAGATATCAGGCCATAGGTGTGCTTAGAACATCCTATGGGATCAAGCCCCCTGTAGAGATACGCATTTCCCTACCTAAGCTTAAAAATCCCACTTTGGGTCTCCAAGCCTGGTCTGAGCTAGGGTTCTGAGTTAGCTGTGGGACAGCACTCATGCTTAGGCTACTCTGAAACTGCCGACCAGTGGGGACTTAGGCACTGAGGGGAGCTGAGCAGGCCTGAGCTGCAGCTTAGAAAATGCCAGTGGCACCACCATGATGGACTGAGTTCTCTAAACAGGCACACAAGCATCTAACTCCCTTTAAAAAATCTGACCGAGATCCTCAAAGGTATTTAGGTGCCTAACTCTCATTGATTTCAATGAGAGTTAAGCACCTAAATACCTTTGAGGGTCATGGCCTAAGTGATTTGCCCAGTCACACAGGAAGTCTATGGTAGATCAGGTCTCTGAATTCCCAGTGTAACGTCCTAACCACTTGACAATCCTTCCTCAAATTTCAGAACAAATGCAGGAGTCAAATGGAGACTCATAGAAAATATATAGTGACAGGGTGAGCTACGTGTTAGTCTCACATACTTGGGTCTCTGTAGCTCAATCACTTTTGAAAGCCCATGTGAGAAGACCGCAACTGTTGACTGAAAGCAAATGAAAAGTACAAAAATGCTTTTGGTGTGCAGCTGAGCTTTCTTGTGCCCCCAAAAGATTTAACACTCAATTAGTTGTCTGGTGCAAAAGACAAAACCCCACGTTTGTATAGACCTCACATCACTTAAGTCACATGGTAGATACAATTGTAAATAGGAAAGTAACATTCATCTTATCTACATGGTTCCATTTTTATCACTATTACATGGCAAATGGTGATTTATGCTCTGACCACAACCATGACTCCTGTTATGCCAAGTGTAACAAACAGGAATAGCTTTAGAGATTTCAGACCTAATAGTCCTTTAAAAGCACATAGCCAGCAAAACAGGCAAAGCAGCAGCTGCATTTGGGAATATCATGATATATTTGTAGTTCGTGGTAATATCAATAATACTCTTACTTGTACCAATGGGGAAGAATTACCCGCGGAATTCTTTGCTACTGAAAACAGCATATTCAGCACCCATTAAAACATCTGCACCAGACTAAGTGCCACTGTTAGTTAGCAACCTTCCTGGGTTGCTTCTGTTAATGTATGTACAGACCAACAAACCATATAGAGAGTCCTCCGCTTTCCCTATTCAGCATCACAAAGAGGATCCTTTTTCATCTAGTCATAATCTCAACAAAAATATAAAGAGTTTGCATTAATATCATTCATTTTCAGAAATATCAGCCTTAAACTACTGGAAACAGTGACTTCCTTCAGCAGCTTGCACGTGGAACAAATATATATTTCCCTTATTTGCTATGTGTAATACAATGATTTGTGTTCATCCTTGCGTAATGAATACTGTATATTGAAAATGTCTAATATCCTTCATTAAAAGGCATTAGAGAAGCGATAATGTAGTAATAGTATAAAAAATAAGCTTCATATGCCTCTAGCTTGATAAACCCAGGTCACACTCACCGTGGATTTAGGTTGGTTTGGTCAATTTTCAAGTTTTGTTTCAAATCTGACCCAGGCCTGGTTTACCAAGGGGTTTGTGAAACTGGATCAGTTCATGGATAGTGTGGAAAGCATGGAACCCCCCCCTCTCCCCCCCGCGAAACTTTAACCCCAACACTAGGTAAAATGTGTTCGTTTGGACTCAGTTTCACTTTCAGGTTTTGGGGTTTTTTGAATTCAAAACTCAGATGGTTCAAAAAGAGGTGACTGGGGGGGGGCAGGGAAGGGTAAAATCGAAACTAGTGAGTTTCCAACAGCTCACAATGAACATCCCTATACAGCTGTGTCTTAATAGAAGGGACAGTTCTAAAAATGTCTATAGAAAATGCAGAGAAGTGCACTGAAAAATGCAAATAAATATACTTCTAAAAATATTCAGAATTCCTAGCTGCACTCCCTTCTCAGATGGTGCTAGGGTTTGTTTTAAAGGTGGGGAATATGTAGATAAAATACATTTTCAGTGCCTTATTATTTTCCTAAAATGTCCATGAATGTAGGTCACTGATGAACTGACTCGGATTATAGACACAAATTGTTTGGAACATATTGTCCTGCTCTGATAAGAGGACAAAGCCTCATTCCTAACTCATGTGATAGTTATTCTAAATATTACAGGAAAATCCACATCCAAGCTGTAAATAGACATTGACTCTGCTTTCTACCCACAAGCTGACAGCTGATCCTGTGCTCCCTTCTCTGTCAGTGACATTAAAAGTATCCCACAAACTAAAAAAGGGATGGGCAAGTTTTTAAATTCCACAATTTTTGTGGAAGGGAAAAAGCAGTAGTGCTCCTAGCAGCCAAACGTTTCCTGCATAAGGGAATCTTAAATCCCCACACGACTCCTGTGCTAGCTAAAAACACATGCCAAGGGCCATACGCATTTCAGAGGACCTGTTCATTGTCCCTCCAAGAGTAAGGAATATGTTTAACAGGCAATGCTTTCAGAGCAGCAGTGTTTGCCATCCATTGTACAAGTCAGGAGTATTCCACAAATAATAACAACTCTGTGCCAACATACAAGTTTCCAGAAAGAGATTGCATGTGTCTCTTTAATTCATTTACTCTTTGCTTCAGTGGCCTTTTCTCATAATGTGCCTGTTATGTTTGATACCATCAAGGTTTTGAATGACAAAAGTGAATAAGGAGAACTCACTGTCTTGTCCCCTGTGTCACTGGGGACTGTCATTTCTTTCATTGTTTAAATAGAGAGAATGCATTCTCCTCACCCAACCCACGTACACATCCTGTCCTTCCATTCAGATTCTGTTCCATTTTTGTACAATCATTCTTCCAGAGTCCTTTCCATACTTCTGGTTTCCAGTGTTTTTATTTTTGCCCCAAAGCTGCTGGACTCATGCACCAGGGTGAAAAACAAAACTGAAAGCTTTATAAATCTTTCAGAATTTGGAAAACTGCTATTAAATCATATAAAATTCTTCTACTTCTAAAATTTTGACTAAAACACTCTTCCATTGAGTACAAGACAATTCTTTTAACAATTTCTTATCCTTTACATGCTTGAGACTTGATAATTCTGTGCTGTCCTTTCACCGTCTCCAAGGCAAAAATATATTTTCCATAGAAACAGCCAATACTGAGCAGAGCATTTTATGTCACTGCCTTGAAAGTAGCTCATGTTATGTAATTGATTCTAATATAATTATCTTAGTCTTTTTCCTTATTTCTTTTATGTGGCGGTTCAATGACAAGACAGAACACAGCTTTTAGCAAGTAAGCAGGCTGGTCTCTGCTAACAGGCGTCTGCCTGTCAGCTTTCCACCTTCCCCTTTATTCTTTCTCTCCCCCCGCGCATTACATTCTCCAACAGATAAAAGGAATACACTGGCTTTGTTTAACATTCTTATTTACCAATTTCTATCTACCGCATTCCTTGCTCTCGGGCCTTGAGCCCAGTCCTGAGAGGCTTCCCACGGTTCATGTCATCTTGGCGAGATTCCAAGGTTGATGCCCTTGAGAGGAGCTGTGTGCGCACTGCTCCTACACAACACTCCGGGTGTGCCCTGAATGTTGCCAAGCGCATAAACCTTTATGAATCCTACATCCCCTCCTTTTTTGTTTATTTGTGCTCGGCCATCTCATGGTAGCCATCAATTTGCTTTTGCAAGCCAATTAACTCCCGGACAGACAAGGTCATAACTCGGGGAGCCTGCCAGGGCGGGTCTCGACAAAGCCTTAACAAAGAGGGAATACATTGTACACAGCAGCAGCAAAAAATAAGCTTAAGAAGGTAAAGTGTGATTGGCCGGGCCCCAATTAGCCATGCTAGAGTACTGGGAAGAGAGGTTCGAGTAAGCAGCGAGCATCATCTCATTCCCAATTTCCTCAGGGTGATGACATACTGGAATAAGGCATGTACCTAACAATTCTTCAGCTGCTACAAAATCAAATAAACAAAAGTGGGTAACATTTGATATTGAAGCCAATCTTTCCCATAGGTTATATGTCATTCGGGCCCGTAACGAAGAAGCGCTCCCAAGTCAACCTCTCCAGGAAATAGCAGGCACAAAAGGCATAGAATCCGTACAGAATTAGCAGTAATTTGGGCGAGAATCGCCACAAACAGAGTCTCAGGAGTCTCTGGCTGTTGGTTTGCTGCCAGTGTTCGTTGAGCCGCGCGACCAATGCTTTTACTGCTCCGCATGTCACGGGCTGGCTTGGGACGCTACGCCTCTTCCGTTTCCGTCCCGCCGTTGTCGACCCGGGAGGCACCGCATTCTCCTCCAAGGTCAGCTGAAACTCCGGTATGGGGTTCGACAGCCCCTGGTGCCACACCATGCTGTTTCAGTGCCGGTCGCACACACCGGGCCGGAACCCACAATGGTCCTGCAGGGAGAAACACAGCAGCATATCCCTGACCCCGAGTAAGTAAAGGCACTGAGCCCAACCATTGCGGATCGGGCAGCTGACGGTAATAGACACGCGGTCTTTCCAGTACCTCGGATTTGTGAAAATGCCGATCCGCGGGGGTCTGCTGATCTGCGTTCAGCGTTAAATTATTTAAAGTAAACAAAAGGACATGCATTTGTTGCTGAATGTCTCCTAAGGTTAGGAGACGCAGCTCCCCTTGTTTTAATTGTTTGTCGAGCAAGGTTTTTAGCGTGCGATTGGCACGTTCAACAATGGCTTGGCCTGTGGAATTATAAGGGATCCCGTGTTTGAGACGGACGTCCCATCGGGCACAAAAAGTGGAGAGGGCTGTGGAGCAATAGGCTGGGGCATTATCCGTTTTTATCTGGCTCGGGTGACCCATAACAGCAAAACGGGCTAGCAAATGGTGAATAACTTTGGGAGTGGCTTCCCCACGCTGTGGGGTCGCCCAAAGGAATCCCAAATAGGTATCAATGAAAACATGTAAAAACGAATAGGGGCGGAATTGTGGCACGTTAGTGACATCCATTTGCCACAGCTAATTCGCTGCGGTACCTCTAGGGTTAACGGCATAAAAAAAGGTAGGGGCAGCAGCGGCGCAGTGGGGGCAGGAACAAACAATAGAACGTGCATGATCAGCAGGAATATGAAACTGTCGGGCCAAAACAGAGGCAGACTGATGAAAAAAGGAATGGCTTTCAATGGGGTCAGAAAAAAGGGAATTTACCTGACCACGTAACGCGCGATCGGCGCACGCATTGCCCTCAGTGAGTAGCCCAGGCAGAAGGGTATGACTGCAAATATGAGCAACAAAATAAGGGAAATTACGAGTGGTGATGAGATACTGTAAGGACAAAAACAGGCGAAGGAGGTCCGCATCGACCTGAGGGGTAACGAGGGCAAGGGGTAAATAATCAATTACCTGATAAACATAATGCGTGTCCACGATCAAATTAAAGGGACAATCAGCAAAAAGTTGAAAGGCCAAAATAACAGCAGCCAGTTCTGAGGACTAGTGAAACTCTCCAAGCGCTGTGCATGCAAATATTGTTGTACAAGTGAATGAAGCGCTTTCAGCTTTTCTAGAGGGAGGGGCCACTGGTCAATCCATACGGGCTCTAAGGATTGCCATACCAATGGTAATGCGGATGGCAAGGTGGGTGAGGGAGGATTTGGGGCCATTATATATTAATATTGAGGGTGGTGTCCAGCTTTGTAAGTAAATCACGGCCCCAAATATTGAGGTGGACAGGGAGTACAAAAGGGCGGATTGTAGCAAGGGCACGGCCTCCTGGTTTAGAGACCGTGACCCAAGACAAACTTTGGCGTCCGGGTTTGCTACCCCCGATCCCCCACAACTCTTTAGAAGGAACTGTTGGCCAACCGACCGGCCACTCCGGATCACAAATCACCGTAACGTCAGCTCCAGTGTCCACCAACCCTGTAAAAGGAACATTATTTAAGAGAAGTGTTAATTGAGGTTTCAAGGGGCGGACCGACATTGTTAGAGCAACAAGTGGAGAGGACGTGTTGTGAGACGGTGACTGAGCCAGCGTCAATCCAAAGCCGCCTCCGCCCCGGGCTCGATCCTCTGCGGCTGGCACCTGATAGGGGACTAAAATCAATTGCGCAATTGACCGTCCACGCGGGAGCGACTGCGGAAGATGGGTCCACACATGAACCTTAATAACGCCGGTGTAATCGGCGTCAATGACCCCTGGGATGACAAAAAAACCCTGTTTCCCAGCGTGTGAGCGAGGGAGAACCAGACCCACAAATCCGGCAGGGAGAGGTCCCGTCACCTGTGTAGGTATGGCGCAAAACTCCCCTGGCAACTGAAAATCAGCGTCCTCCTGCATAATCAAATCAAGCCCTGCACTTCCGGCAGTCGCCACCCTCATGGAGTCTATGGATTGTAAGGCAGAGGAACAGTTGTCTGAGTGGGAAACACCCCCGTTTGGCCCTGGGTTCGGGGGGGACCCATTGTGCGGTTTCCCGACCCGCTACGACACTGATTAGCCCAGTGATAGCCCTTCCGACACTTGGGACACTTCTTTGAGGGGCAGGCGGGTGCCGTCGATGAGCAGCACTCCCGCTGAAAGTGACCCTCCTTACCACAGCGGTAACAACGCTTCCCCTCCTTCCCGCTTTTCCGCAGGGCGGCGGCCAGAACTCCAGCTTTATGTGCTTGGGTTCTGACGTTTTGGCACGCCCGCAGCATGTCCGACAGCTCTAGAATTCCAGAGGCTTGTGCAGCCTGGAGAGCACGGCGGCAATCCTCGTTCGCGTTTTCAACCGCCATTTTTAACAGGATCTCCTGAGCTGCTGCAGGGTTATCCACCTGTCGGAGGATAGCCTCCTGCAATCTGTTGGTAAAATCCATAAAGGACTCTGATGCACCCTGACGGATACTGGCAAAGCTTTTAGTAGGCCTGCCCGAATCCGGGACCTTCTGGAAGGCATGCTGGGCGCAGGTGGAAATAATGGGGAAGACGGCCTGAGGGAGTTGAGACTGCAGCTGAACAGTAGCAAACTGGCCCTCCCCTGCCAACTGCTCATAAATGACACCTTGCTCTCTATATACCTGGGCTTGGCGTTCCGCCATCTGCTGATATTCACTAAGCCAAATAACATACTGACTAGGTGTCAGCATCATGCGCAACAGCGCCTTCCAATCTTCAGGGATCAGGGTGTACCCAGTACCTAGCTCTTCAATGAGACCACGTACATACGTGCTAGTGAGGCCGAACTCGCGAATCGCTTTCTTTACCTCTCTGATCGCCGAGTAAGGCAAACTGACCCAGTTTGCAACCTGGTTGCCCTGGCCATCATCCTGCCAGGTCACCGGACAAACTGAGACCAGATCAGCCAGCTCCTCTGCTGTAATATCTAAGCGAGTCTTCGCTGCGTGAACCATTTGTTGCACCAGCGAAAGCCCCTGAACAGACGCAGATGACCCCCCGGGGGGCCCCGGAGCATGGGGCCCCACGGGGGGATGGTAATCACACACTGGCTCCGGTGGGGAAGGTCAGGGAGGCAGTGGTAATAGAGGCACTGGGGGCGAAGCAGGGGGAGGGATGGTTGCAGGAGCGGACGGGGGTGGCAGGATCGGCAGCCCCTCTGTTGGCGCGGGAGAGGGTCTTTCCGAGGCGACACACTGTGTCGCATCGCTAGGAGGGGGGATGGCTGCAGGAGCAGACGGGAGTGGCGAGAGCACCAGCCTCGCGAGGGAGGGCCTGTCCGAGGCGACACGCTGTATCGCATCGCGGCAGAGGTGCCAGGCATGTAAAGCCTGCACGGACGCCCGAGGCTCTTTGTGCAACATCTGGCCCAACCGCTCCCAGTCCGCTAGCTTCAGGGTTCCGGCTTCAGGGTACCACGGGCATTGGGCACTCACCTCCTGTAGCAGGAGAGTGAGTTCTCGAGTGGGGCAGTCATGCTGAGCCTTACGCAGCAAATACTGTAGCTCAGTGCGGTGTTGCACTTGCAAAGCAGAGAGGGAGCTTCCCATACTTACCACAACGAAAAATACTCACCGGGATCCGCGAAGCAGATGAGTGACGCGTCTGAAACCCTTGCTGGGCGAGGTGAGTGCTGAGGGCCCCACGTTTGGGCGCCAGTTGTGGCGGTTCAATGACAAGACGGAACACAGCTTTTAGCAAGCAAGCGGCTGGTCTCTGCTAACAGGCGTCTGCCTGTCAGCTTTCCACCTTCCCCTTTATTCTCTCTCTCCCCCCGCGCATTACATTCTCCAACAGACAAAAGGAATACACTGGCTTTGTTTAACATTCTTATTTACCAATTTCTATCTACTGCATTCCTTGCTCTCGGGCCTTGAGCCCAGTCCTGAGAGGCTTCCCACGGTTCATGTCATCTTGGCGAGATTCCAAGGTTGATGCCCTTGGATGGAGCAGTGTGTGCACTGCTCCTACACAACACTCCGGGTGTGCCCTGAATGTTGCCAAGCGCATAAACCTTTATGAATCCTACACTTTTACTTACTAAGCTTTATTGGGATGAGTGACTTTTTCTATAATAATTCTTCTGTGTGTTTTTTATCTTGTTGGTGTGTTTTCTCCTTATCTCTGTTGAAAAGCATTATCAATATTTTCTACTTCAGCTGAGTGACATATGCTGGAGGTCTCAGCACTAAAACATCCTTGGAATTTCTAAATATTGTAAATGACAATTTCCTAATTCAAAAAGTGTTGCATCCAACATGAGGGAATTCTATATTAGACCTCATCTTGACAGATAGAAAAATGCTGATCACAGTAGTACAAATTAGTAGTAATTTAGATACATGTGATAATTTATAATGTGTTAACAGAATAAAGTCCAAACCTGTAATATATATTTATAAGGGACAATTTTATAAACCTGAAAACAAATCAGCTGGGAGGAAGAGACAAACATAACAGATACATGAGGTAGTCCGTAAAGAACATTTGACGCATTTCAATCCCTTTATCTTAATTTGTAGTGTGATTGTGAATTATGATTCCTTTGCATTTGTAATTAGATGGCTGAACCAATGATGAAAACTAACTTTAAACTATGTGCATTTACATGTCCTCTGTTGCCTAGTGACTACTCTGAACTATTGAATTAGAAAACTATTTGGACTTTTTAGGGAATATTTATGATAACATCAGGCAAAGTGGCCCATGCCTGTAATCCCAGCTACGTGGGCGGCTGAGGCTGGTGGATCACTCAGGGGTTCTCGGCTGCAGTGCGCTATGCCGATTGAGTGTCCGGTGCCACTGACAGCCTGGCCAGTGGGTGGCTGAAGGGCTGTCTAGAACAACCCGAATGACATGTTGTGATCGGTGCTCTCTCTGCGAGGGCTAGCGAACCAATCGATCAAGGTGATTTACTACAGCACAGTAGAGTGTGATTTGGTAACGGAGTTTCCCCTGTAATATTAGCCTCATCAACCTGCAAGTAAAAACTTTGTTTAATCTCAGGAGGATAGAGTAGAAGAAAGGGAATATAGGGAGGTTCTCACTGCTATGTCAGCAATAGCTCCGGGATCTCAGAGATCTGAAAACAATGCTAGGAGAGAGGACTGTTAATACATTGTTCTGTGCACAATCTCCCACAGGAGCATGGTCTGCAATTTAGGGGCATGCTCAGCACAGTATCTCGCTAGCATTTACACTGTGGACAGCAGCAAGTCCTAGTCAGTGTAATCTGACGATAACTTTTTTATAAAGAGGTTGAAAAACATTAGTTATGAAATCTGTGACAGTTTATTCCATTGATTCAGGAGAATGCAAGAAACTCCATAACAGGAAATTATGTGTTTATGTTCTTCCATTATTTCATAAGAGCTGCTATACTGGGTCCGACCATGATCCATCTTGCTGGGTTTCCGGTCTCTGATAATGGCCAGTACTAGAGATTCAGGGGCAGTGTATAGAACAGGGCAATTAAAGAGTGATTCGCCTGAGTCATCTATTCCTGGCTTCTTGTAGTCAGAGGTTTAGGATTGCGTCCCTGACTATCTTAGCTAATAATAGCTTAACTAATAGCCAGGTTCCTGGACCTATCCTCCAGGAACTTATCTAGTTCTTTTTTGAACCCAGTTATACTTTTAGCCATCACAACATCCCATGGCAATGAATTTCACAGCTTAATTGTGCATTGTGTGGAAATGTACTTCCTCTTGTTTTTATTAAACCTGCTGCCTGTTAGTTTCAGCAGCTGACCCCTAGTTTTTTTATTGTGTGAAAGAGTAAATAACATTTTGTGTGAAAGTAAATAACATTGTGGGAAAGAGTAAACAACATTTTTCCACACCATTCATGATTTTATAGACCTCTATCATATTATTAATGAATATGTTGAACACCACAAGTCCTATTACAGATCCATGGGGAGACCCTGCTGTCCACCTCTCTCCATTGCGAAAACTGACCATTTATTCCTACCCTTTGTTTCCTATATTTCAACCAAAAAAAGAACAGGAGTACTTGTGGCACCTTATATTTCAACCAGTTACTGATCCGTGAGAGGACCTTCCATCTTATCCCATGGCTACACAGTGTCCTTAAAAGCCTTTCGTGTGGGACCTTGTCACAGGCTTTCTGCAAGTTTATGCACACTATATTGACTAGATTATCCTTATCCACATGCATGTTGACTCCCTCAAAAAATTAGTGTTGACTCTTCCCCAACAAATCGTGTTTATCTATGTCTCTTCTTTACTATAGTTTCTACTATTTTGCCCAGTACTGAAGTTAGGCTTACTGATCTGTAATTGTCAGGATCTCCTCTGGAACATTAGCTACCTTCCAGTTGTCTGGTATGGAGGCTGATTTCAGTGATCGGTTACATATTACAGTTATTAGTTCTACGATATCATATTTGAGTTCCTTCAGATCTCTTGGGTGAATACCATTGGGGTCTTGGTGAGTTATTACTGTTTAATGTATCAATTTGTTCTAAAACCTCTTCTATTGACACATCTATTTGGGACAGTACTTCATACCTGTCGCCAGAAAGGGTAGCTCTGATGAGGGTACCTCCCTCACATACTCTGCATTGAAGGCCAATGCAAATAATTAATTTAGCTTCTCCAAACTGGCCTTGTCTGCCTTGAGTGCTCCTTTAATATCTTTGTCATCTAGTGGACCCACTGCCTGTTTGGCAGGCTACCTCCTTGTGATATACTTGAGAAAATTTAGTTAGTTTTTGCATCTTTCGCAAGTTTCTTAAATTCTTTCTTGGCCTGCCCTATTGCATTTATGTTTTACTTGCTGGAGTTTGTGTCTTTCCTATTTTCCTCATCAGGATCTGACTTCCAGATTTTTAAAGGATGCTTTTTGCCTCCATTACTCGGCTGTTTAGCCATGACGGCAGTCTGTTGGTCCTCCTCCTTTCTTTTTTGATTTGGGGTATACTTTTAGTCTGAGCCTGTTGCCCATAAGAGAAGTTTGTTACTGATCTCCATGAGTCAGTGGTTATTATATGTTCTGAAACACGAGGGTTTATTCCCTATCTATCTATCTATATACACACACTGTAGATTGCAGACACTTAACAAAAGTGTTCCCTGTGCCCCCTCCCTGGCACTAACATATTTAGTAAAATGAAGCAAATTTGGTCATACCCTCCACAACTAGGCCTAAACACACACACACATGGCTGCTAAACTGTTTTTGACAGGGACTGTAGTGAATTATGATAGGTGGTGACAGAAAATGGCAGCTGGATTAATCCAAACAATACAATAGGCAGATGTACATAGAATGGGACACTTACCATAGCAGTCCTCCAAGCCACCATGGCCAATGCCCTGCCACTAAGGAAGTTAATCAAAGGAGAGAAACAATGACAGAAGACCACAACCTATTGTGTGCCTCACCTTGATTTCTTTCTTTCAAATAGGTCTAAACATATTTAAGTAGTTATTTCTTCTCTCTCCCTTTTTTCTTGACCAAGCTGGAATGTAACCAGGTCAGAGGGGTGAACACTTCTAATACTTCAAAAAGTGCCATCAGGGTCTAATGACCATGAGTGGTCAGGAACCTCATGTTTCATCTAAAAAACTGGCCCCATTAGCAGCATGTTGCCCCTTAGTGCCATGCTCGGGCCCTGGTTCAAAGGGAGAGCTTTTTAAAATTCTTTGAGGACAAAAGTAGAAGAATAAATTTAGTATGTCAGATATTTTCCTAACTTAAATGTTGCCCTTACAATGTTATGTCCCATCTCAGTTTCATTCATACTGATTCTGTATATGGTATGGACAGCCTATGTTGTGGGCAGTCTGCATTCTAAAACTTTTTTCAAAGCTGCGATAGTCCTTGCTTTAAAAAGTTTTAGGGCCAAATTCTCTGGTGCACCAAGTCCACTTTGCACCTAAAACAGTTGGTGATTCCTCCTGTGTAGGAGGAATCTCTGCTTGGGTAAAACTGATGGCTATTTCATGCATTAGCTCCACTGCGCAACTCTGTTACCACCTTCGTAAGGGAAGGCCAGGGCAAGAAGGGGATGAGGAAGATTAAAAAGAATGGAAAGAAGGGGAGAAGCAAAAGAAACATGGCAGAATGAGGAACCTTATACCAGTGGCATAAGTTAAAGCTGCCCCCTGGCACTCCGGTGGACGAGAACCAAGGAACCACAATCAGCTCCCTGCTAGCCTCCCTTTCCCCTACATTTCATCCAAGCTCTGCAGTGGGGAATCAAACTCTTAGGCTTAAAGTTTGAAAGACCACACAACATCTGATATATTAATTTAGATGGAATATATGGGCTAAAGGCGTTACCATAACCCAGTCACTCTCCAACATTAAACAGTGTTAGACAAGGTCTGGGGGTTTTGGTATACAGAGACCTCTGCCTGCTAATACCATGGCAAGCACACAATGAAAAATCCTGTTAACCTTTTATTAAAGATAAAGAAAAGGAAAAAAACAGCATTTTAAATGTAAACTATTAAATAAGACTTTCATTTTAACAATGTCCCTTGTTCCCTTTCCCTTTATCTGGAAAGAGATTTTAGAAGAAAAATCCCTTGTTTGACAGTGTCTTAGATGGTATTAAAGATGGTAAAAACTGTCCCGTGGGGGAAAAGAGAAGTTAGTTGAGATGGGCCAGCGCTGTCGTTCTCGTCAGTTGATGGTCAGCTGATTATCATTACTTCTTATTTGTATCATCATAACACCTAGAAGCCCCAGTCACAAACCAGGACCTCATTGTGCTAGGCATTGAACAAACACAGAACAAAAAGACAGCCCCTGCTGCAAAGATCTTACAATGTAAGGGTTTGTCTACACTACACAGCTAAGTCGGGCATTGTAAATGCTGTTTGTCGGCACTTTTGCCAACAAAATACATTCACCCTCTACGAGTGGGGTTCGCGTTGTCGGCAATGACCCATTTACACTGCCAGTTGCCACAGCAAAACTGTTGTCTTTTGGTGGGGGGGCTTTTTTAAGCACCTGTGAATGACAAAACTTTTGTCGTTCAATAGTCAGTGTAGACAAAGCCTAAGTATAAGACAAGAAACAACAGATGGATTCAGACAGAACAATGGAGGAGTACAAGGAAACAACGAGACAATATTGGTCAGCATGATAGGCTGTGGTCTCAGGATACCATCAGCCCAGAACCTTGTCAGTAGCATGGAGTGAATAACTGTTTCTTTGCCTCCTGAACAGTCAGCTCATAAGGATTCAAACGCTTTTGTTGCAGTTGGTCAGATTCATCAAGAGGCTTCTAGGGTTCTCACCTCTTGCAACCAAGGTGACCTGTGAGAATCAAACTGGAGCAAAGGGCGATTAGGAGCCACTATATTGTGCCTCAGGATAAAAGATTATAAAATCCTATCAAACAATTTGTGGATAACTTCCCAAAAGGTTCCTGAATTCTTCATCCAGGAAAAGGGGCATCCTGACATTGAAAATGGAGCTAATGGAGGGGATAAAGGAGGATCAGGAAACCCTAAGCTATTCAAAGTTTTTGAGCCTGGACTAAAGTGGCTTCTGAGTTATATTATCTGCCCTACAAGTCTACTTCCAGTCCCCTGGTGTAGAGGGTCATTCCCCAGAAATGGGAGTGGATGTGTCCATAGTAAACACTGCTGCAGACATTTTTGATGTTGCTTCTGTCCATAGCATAGTCTAAGGAGGTTGCACTATATTAGGGAAGCTTCCTAAGTTATGCAAGAGGCTACACTGGCCACCAGAGCAGCCCAGCATATGGAAAGCACAAACGTGGCTTAAAGACAACTTTGCCCTCCCTCCAGGCTGCAAGTTCTATGCTTCGCCTCCCAGAGGTACCTCAGGCATTGTGTGTGTATGTCAGAGTATAGAAACGATTTACTTTTGGGGAAAATTCCCCCCTGCACAGAGGATCTTGCCCAAGGTCTGTGCACTGCTTAACCATTTGTTGTAAGTATAGGGCTTAAGTGAGATGTAAGAAGCGCATAGGCCTTATGCAGCCTCCTTACTCAGGGGCTAATTTCTCCCTTTAGGGAATTTTTCTTTCAGGCAGAATTGATTTGTCAAGATAATATAGTTGAGCCATTTGATGGAAAATAATTTGAAATTAAGTATAGATAGAAAATGTGATCAAAGTCCTTTGTTTGCCTGGATGGACAACTAATTTGTAATGATGGGATGAGAGGTAGTAAGAACTACAGTGGTTTTTTTCCACTTTTAACTAGCACAGTCCATTCAGCTCATTTTGCAGAAATCAATCACAGGAGTCAGCGAAGAAAAGGACCATTAAGTCATCTAATCCATCCCCTGCTAGACAGAGGGCAAATCAGACATTAGACTGATAAGCTACTAAATATAACTTTGTCAAAAGGCCAAGAAGGAGAACAGCAATTCCCTGGAATGTAGGTTTCCTTCACTCCTAGGATCAAAAAGCCGTTGTCAACATAAGTCAGCAGGGAGGACTGTTACTCCTTAAAATCTCCAGCATTATTAGCAAATGAAAGTCCTTACGTTCACCTATTGTAGTTTGCAGTGCTATCAGAACAATGGTGATTATCACCCTCTGTAAGACAGAACATTAAGTTTTAATTCTTTGTCTGGTTCCTCCCCAAAGAACTAGAAGTGGAATGAGAAACTCCCTTTCAGAAAAATCTAGTTAAAGGCCAGGCACTGCCCATTATAACCCCACAATTTCAGACATTAAAATGCACTGTAGGCTGATCTTGCCTGGCGAAGTCTTTGTCTGGGAGGATATGTCATCTCTGAAATGTTTCTAAAGGGGTTGTTACGGACTATTCTATAAACAGGCAGAAGTTCTAGAATCATCTTTTTGTACAGACGCCACTAGTGTCTATTTGGTCTCTTCTTAAACACCAACGCACACAAAGTGTTTTTGCTTGTTTCCCCCCTGTTGCTCCCACAGAGTACAGACTCAATCTGATTTGTTCATTTAAAAAGGAAAAACAAAGGTGCCAGAATTACAGCAGAGGCTAATCAAATCCTTTATTTAGATACTTAATGATGTTCCTGATTCAAATGTCCAGATCCAAACATGCCTGATCACTGTTGCTGTTCAGTTTCCACACTGAGTAGCATCTTACGCTGTAATTAGCCCCACTGAAATGAATAGGACTACTAGAGAGGTAAGATACTATTCAATGTGAAGAATGGCATTAGAATCGAGCCCTTTGGATGCCTGCTCTAAATTGTTGTCATGCACATCATCTTTTTTACCCTTAGTGAATTACATATGTGGTAAAATATTAAATGCGAATTACAACTGAAAGATCTTTGAAATTGGAGAGCAGAATAAGATAATGCTGGATTTCAATGGGTGGCAAAGTTTCATACTGGGCCATTGTGATGGACTTCCCCGGGGTGTAACCTGGAACTGAGGTACCACTGAGCCCTCTGGCATACCAGTCTGTGCCTCCTCTCAAGCTGTGACAAGCTGCAATCCTCTCCAGGTCTTGCACTTACACAGTCATACACAAGCAAGGACACACCCAGCTGCAATTATATGAATGCTTCTCTTAACCACTCATGAACTAACAATAGAGAGGCTCCAGCCAATCCCTCACCCACCCACCCACAATCCTCCAGCCTATGACCCCAGAGCTGTACCATTTTGCCCTGGTCAAAAGCCTGACCAGTGTAGGTTTTTCCCAGTCTACCCCTCCCTCAATATGGAGAGGATAATGCACCAACCCCTGTTCCTAGGCTGATTTCCCTTTGCACTTCAAACAACACACCGTTTTAGGTAAAAAATATAAAAGATTTATTAACTACCGAAATATAGCTTTTAAGCGATTATAAGTAATAGAATACAGATCAAAGTTGGTTACCTAAGAAATAAACAAAATCGCAATCTAAGTTCTATATACTAGATAGGATTTGAATCAAGAAGTGTCTCACCATGATAGTACAAGCAGTTTGCAGGTCTTTCATACACAGGCTGGGATTCCCTCTTTCCCACCTGGGACCACCTTCCCCTGTTCACTCTTTCCAAGTGTTAAGTTGTGGAGGGAGTGAGGACAAGTGATGATGTCACTTCCCTGCTTTTATAGCTTCTGCCATGTGGAGGGAACTTCATTATCCCAAACAAAAGCCCCAACATAGTTAGTGGAAAAGTACAGGCACAAGATGAAGTCCAGTATCGAATGATCTAGTCACATGCCCTTGCATGCTTTGATGAGTCATAGCAGGGGCCATGGTCCATATTCTGGCTAGAAGGTTCACGGGAAAGTCCATCAGGTGGGGGTCAGCTTTTCCCATGGCCCATTCTGTTCACTGATGGGCCATTAACTTGAATGGTTCATCCACAATGTGCTGGTTAGACTGGATGTAAGCTACTTTGTGGGTGTTACCCAGGAGCAAACACATTTGAAATACTGGTCCATAGTCAATATTCATAACTGTACATGCAATGAAAGCACATACAATCCAACAGGATATTAATGTTCAACAGATCAAGCCTTTTAGAATGATACCTTACATGGCATACTTTGTACAAAACACATCATAATTATATCACCATCATAAATATGGGGGTGCAAGGATGTTGCTTTGGGGTACAGAATGTCACAGGCATATTGTACCATCTGTTCCCAAAGAAGTCAACAGGGACTTGTGCTTAAACACAGATGGAATGAATTAAAAATTGATGGCACGATCAGGCCCATTTACTTGATCATGTAAAATAAATCGAGACTGATACCCTGATAATATCATATGAAAAATGTGCACATGCATGTAGAGTAAAGCCTTGCAATGTATGGATTCTTGACGGAGTCATAAGTACAATAGTATAAATCTTTCAAAACTGGTTTTGTGAATAAAATATCTTGTATGTGAAAGAATCATCAATAAGGGATATAATTTGTGCTGGAAATGGCCCAACTTGATGATCACTTTAGATAAGCTATTACCAGCAGGAGAGTGGGGTGGGAGGAGGTATTGTTTCATGGTGTCTGTGTATATAATGTCTTCTGCAATTTCCACAGTATGCATCCGATGAAGTGAGCTGTAGCTCACGAAAGCTCATGCTCAAATAAATTGGTTAGTCTCTAAGGTGCCACAAGTCCTCCTTTTCTTTTTGCGAATACAGACTAACACGGCTGTTACTCTGAAACCTAATAAGTGAGAACTCAGTCAGCAAGCTTAAATGATATCTTCACCCATAAAAACCAAAGCTTGTCTACTTTCTATTGTAATGAGACAAAAGCAATATGTGAATAGAGAAGATTCAGTTTGATCCTCTAAAGCTGCTGTCTCTCAGCTACCAAAGTAATGATTACCTAGTAGTCCCAAATGTAAACCAAGATCACACACTTTTTATCTTGTGCTTGGCCAATCCATGATAGGACTATCCCATGCTCCCAGTATATTTTTAGCCTTAATATAAATAACTGCTCTCTAGCACTAGCATATCTTGATAAGGATATCTTTCCCTCCCACTGCTAAGAGCATTTTCTGAGGGTATTAAAAGCACAAGGCCAACTTCAGTTGCAGCTAATTAGCATATACTTTTGCTCATGGGCTAATTCCATGTTTATAAATCACTCTTACTGAAGGTATCTGAAAATTATTTAGTCAAATCACAAAAAAAGTAACAGGTTTTGAAAGATACAAATTTTTTTTTTTTCAGATTGCTCTAGGAGATTCACACACTGTCAGATTCAGCCTCTGTCAAGAGACAATATGCAGTGTCAAGTGCTTTATATGTGTAAGCCCCAGGGCCTGAAGCTCTAGAGGGTGTGAAGCTTGCTAGCGTCATGCATTGGTGAATGGGAAAAAGAATGGACAGAAGCTCCATAGGGGAAGCATCTCTGTCACCATCTATTTGTGAAAAGGGAAAGCATGGATACAGAGAGAGTTCCCTTGCATAAGGTTTCTACTAGAAATCCTCCAACTGACACTTTGGGGACATCAAACTGTAAGTGGAGTGTCGCAGAGGGAGAAGGGGGAAGTAATATAATAAAGGGACATTCACTTATTGGACAGGCATGCTGGCTGGTGAGGAAATGAGTTGAACTACTGCTAAAAGTACTGTGGGGGATATTTTAGTCATTATTCCTTAATATATATTGTAGCTGTGGTTTCCCAAATTGAAGCTCTCTAATAAACTCTTTTCTTGTTTTATATCCAGACCTAGTGCCTGTGAGCCGGGAAGTATTCCCTATTAAGGGTGCCCACTGGAGGGGGGGATAAGAGCTTGAGTCAGTGGTGTTCTGTAATTTTAAGAGGAACCCATAGATATTTGAACCTGGACCCTGATGCTGCCAACAACACCTGGCAGAAGCATTACATATGTGTATTTTTTTTTATTTGGCAATGAGAGCTTGTAGCACTAAAATATTAAGATAAATAGTTTAGTGATAACTTGCTAATATGACAACATTAAGTGTTGATCATTTTAATGTCATAGGACAATCTAATCCATCCCTTTTAAGGAGAGTGAGTATCACTTTTGAAGACTTCGTTCATATTGTCATGGAGTTATTTGGGAATGGTACTCTTATATTATTGTATGTAGAGTATTTGCCTTATACTGATTTTTTAAATGAATTTATCAATTATAAGAAAAAAGTTACCTTTATTTCCATCTAATTACTGTAGGGGATTTGAATAAGCCAGGTTATCATAGGATATTGAAATAATAAGGCTCATGTTTAATGTCCCCGTGAATTAATGTTGCAATCTGACCAAAATTCTATTTACTGTTCATACAGATTCCTATTTAATTTAAGAACACAGGAATTGCAGTACCAAAGTAGTGGACCAGCTAGCCCAATGTCCTGTTCCTGACAGTAGCTGGAATCAGACGCTTCAGCACAAATGTAAGAAACTCTATAGCATGCAACTAGGGAACAGCCTGCCCACAGGGTAATTTTCTTTCAAACTCCTTCAGTTAAAGTTTGATTTGTACTCTAAAGCATGTGGGTTTACATGCTTTCCAAATTTGTTTTAGTCCTAACCAGAGTAACTGCAGAAGGGATCAGTAGCCATATAAATGTCCAACCCTTTTTTAACCTCACCAGTTTCTTAGTCTCAACTGCCTCTAGTAGCACTCATGTAAGTAGTTTCCGCTTATGTAATAACTCCTGCATGGGTCGTGAGCAAGGTTCCATTCCAGGACTTTCAGTGCTGTAGCACAGACACTATACCACTTAAGAAAATAGAGTAACTCCATTAGCTAGTAGCAGTAGCAGGCTGTCATCCTTCAGTGGACCAGTCACTAGAAAGAGGTGACCCATGCTCTGCCGTGGTGTTGCATTGCGGTCTATTCTCATGACTCAGAACTACACTTATGCATAAGGCTTGGCATGATTAGGCCCTGGGTTATTAAATCCCTTAAACAGTTATCTATGTTGCAGAGTCTGAGATAACTAACAGCCAGGACACCCAGTGAAATCCTTCAATATCATCATATCAATCATCTTCATCTTGCAAACATTTTAAGGGGAAAAAAGAAGGTTGATATAATAAACATACAAATTCTATATATATCTTTAACATGTAATATCTTTAACTAGCCTGCTCAGTATTTATTTCTGATACCCTTTGGTAAATGCATTAAACTAAATCAGTGGTTGTCAACTTTTTGTACTGGTGACCCCTTTCACATAGCAGAATGCATCCGATGAAGTGAGCTGTAGCTCACGAAAGCTTATGCTCAAATAAATGTATTAGTCTCTAAGGTGCCACAAGTCCTCCTTTTCTTTTTGCGAATACAGACTAACACGGCTGCTACTCTGAAACTTGAATATAGTGAAGCACCCTTTCATTACATTGTTTTGTGTATATTAAATCTGTTGCTAGAACATTTTTATTATTTTAGAAGATACTCATTCAAGAAGACTTCACTTTGCGAAACATTACATGAAACTGCAGAAGAGAGGGATTTATGTCATTTATTTTTTTTAAAGGGTGGCTGTAAAATTTTGATAAACATTCTGTTCATATATAAGTGAGTTGTTTGTAAGATGTAATGTGTATTTTTCTTCCTGTGAAGTTTTTTCTGACTACCATATTAAAATTTAATTTTTAAATCTAGATTTGGCACTTACCTGACTTGTTTTCTCGCCCCATTTTTTGACCAACAGTTTGAGCCAGATTCTTATCTGATGTAAATCAGTATTGCTCCATTTAAATCCATGGAGTTAGGCAGTTTTACACTAGCTGAATGTTTGGTCCTTTATTTGTCTCTATTGCCTGCTATACATTATCTGCAGATTTGCTTAGTTTTATTTCTCACTTTGGTTAGAGAACTGTGAGTGTCACCTGCGTTCATCCTCTCTTCCAAACATAGGTCTTGACACACTAGAACGGGGTAGTCTGTTTTTTGTCAAGATCCAAATTTCTTGGTCAAGGTATAGCCAAGGTCCAGACTCTAGTGAAAATAATAATAATAGTAAGTAAATAAAAATTTCAGGGTCTGTTCAAAAGCATCTGGCAGTCTAGATTTGGCCCAAGGTCCGCCTATTGACTACCCCTGTACTAGACATGTAGCATTCCCTGCTGAACCATTAGCCCTGTTCATAAACAATCCCTTTTATTTATAAAATTAGAAAAAACATGTGAGTAAATTCTTTTGCTATGACAAGCAATTTTTCTCAAAGCAATCTTTAGCAGAATCAAACAATCTGAACAATCAGGAAGGCCAAATCAAAATTGGAGTTGCAACTAGCAAGGGATGTTAAGAGTAACAAGGGTTTGTACAGTTATGTTAGCAACAAGAAGAAGGTCAGGGAAAGTGTGGGCCCCTTACTGAATGAGGGAGACAACCTAGTGACAGAGGATGTGGAAAAAGCTAATGTACTCAATGCTTTTTTTGCCTCTGTCTTCACGAACAAGGTCAGACTACTGCACTGGGCAGCACAGTATGGGGAGGAAGTGACCAGCCCTCTGTGGAGAAAGAAATGGCTCAGGACTATTTAGAAAAGTTGGACAAGCACAAGTCTATGGGGCTGGATGCGCTGCATCCAAGAGTGCTAAAGGAGTTGGCGGATGTGATTGCAGAGCCATTGGCCATTATCTTTGAAAACTCATGGCTATCAGGGCAGGTCCTGGATGACTGGAAAAAGGCTAATATAGTGCCCATCTTTAAAAAAGGGAAAAGGAGGATCCGGGGAACTACAGGCCAGTCAGCCTCACCTCATTCTCTGGAAAAATCATGCAGCAGGTCCTCAAGAAACCAATTTTGAAGCACTTCGAGGAGAGGAAAGTGATCAGGAACAGTCAGCATGGATTCACCAAGGGCAAGTCATGCCTGACTAACCTAATTGCCTTCTATGATGAGATAACTGGCTCTGTGGATGAGGGGAAAGCAGTGGATGTGCTATTCCTTGACTTTAGCAAAGCTTTTGATAAGGTCTCCCACAGTATTCTTGCCAGCAAGTTAAAGAAGTATGGGCTGGATGAATGGACTATAAAGGTGGACAGAAAGCTGGCTAGATCGTCGGGCTCAATGGGTAGTGATCAATGGCTCCATGTCTAGTTGGCAGCCGATATCGACTGGAGTGCCCTAAGGGTTGGTCCTGGGGCCAGTTTTGTTCAATATCTTCATTAATGATCTGGAGGATGGTGTGGATTGCACCTTCAGCAAGTTTGCAGATGCCACGAAACTGGAAGGAGTGGTAGATACGCTGGAGGGTAGGGAGAGGATACAGAGGGACTTAGACAAATTAGAGGATTGGGCCAAAAGAAATCTGATGAGCTTCAACAAAGACAAGTGCAGAGTCCTGCACTTAGGACGGAAGAATCCCATGCACCGCTACAGACTAGGGACCAAATGGCTAGGCAGCAGTTCTGCAGAAAAGGACCTAGAGGTTACATGGACAAGAAACTGAATATGAGACAACAGCGTGCCCTTGTTGCCAAGAAGGCCAATGGCATTTTGGGTTGTATAAGTAGGGACATTGCCAGCAGATCGAGGGTCATGATCATTCCCCTCTATTCGACATTGGTGAGGCCTCATCTGGAGTACCGTGTCCAGTTTTGGGCCCCACACTACAAGAAGGATGTGGAAAAATTGGAAAGAGTCCAGCGGAGGGCAACAAAAATTATTAGGGGACTGGAACACATGATTTATGAGGAGCGGCTGAGGGAACTGGGATTATTTAATCTGCAGAAGAGAAGAATGAGGGGGGATTTGATAGCTGCTTTCAACTACCTAAAAGGGGGTTCCAAAGAGGATGGATCTAAGCTATTCTCAGTGGTACCAGATGATAGAACAAGGAATAATGGTCTCAAGTTGCAGTGGGGGAGGTTTAGGTTGGATATTAGGAAAAACTTTTTCACTAGGAGAGTGGTGAAGCACTGGAATGCGTTACCTAGGGAGGTGGTGGAATCTCCTTCCTTTGAAGTTTTTAAGGTCAGGCTTGACAAAGCCCTGGCTGGAATGCTTTAGCTGGGGTTGGTCCTGCTTTGAGCAGGGGGTTGCACTAGATGACCTCCTGAGGTCCCTTCCAACCCTGATATTCTATGATGCTATTCATTTGAAACTAGGGTTAAAGTCCTGGTGAAGACAAGGCAGTCCTTGTCTTCACATGCATTAGCAGGTGCAGTTAAAGACTCCAGGGGATCATGGGGTTTAACTCAACCTGCTACAACTGCAACTGCCTTGTCTTCATGAGCATTTTAACTGGCGTTAGCCAACTCAAATTAAGAACACACCTTTTTCATAGTGAAGAAAAGGCCTTAGCTAGTAGCATTTCCCGTACTATATTTAAGACCTCATCATTGTTTTCATTTTCCAATTGTTCTGAGACAGGACGGGATTGAAATCTTAAATATAAAAATTAATCACTAAAGTGCTGGATACTGTAATCTGGCAGCTCCTGCAGGTAATCCCTTGCATCAGTATTGCATACAGCTGTTAAGCTTGCAAGCTTCTCTTCTGTTTCTTCACAGAGTCTGGGTGTTTAAGTAGTTGCATGAGGTTGACAAAATCTCACCACTGTCTTGGCACTTGCTTTTTGGCATTGCCCATCACTACTTTTTGTTCTCCTAGACCTTCTCCAGTGACAAAACAAACATCTGGAGTGGGATTAATGGCTGCAAGACTCAGATGTCAATTTATGAAATATTGGTCTCTCACAGCAGCATTTCTAACATATCAAAACCTGGCCCAGACATTTAATTGATTGGTAGCTGTGGGGTTAGTTGGGAAGTGGAAGGTTGTTTTATGGAGGCTATAGCATGGGCTGGATATAAACTAGCCTACCTACTTGCATTTCTGAAATCTATGAGAGTAGTTCTACAATGTAATATTATCTGTATTACAATAGCACCATGACAAGAGGCCCCAGTTAAGAGTAGGGCCCCATTGTGCTACGTGCTGTACAAACACACAGTGAGAGAGAGTCTCTGCCCTGAAGAGTTTGCAATCTAAGTAGACAAGAAAGACCATCACCATTCTCCAAAGGAGCCCCAAAGTTTTGCTACTCCAACTCCCCTCCTTGGAAATATAGCAGTAGAATTGGTGCCACAGGTTAACTCTTTTTTAAAAAAACTGTCTGCAACAAGAAAGATAAAGAAAATAATTCATAAAGACTAGAAAGTGAGGGAAAGAATACATGCTAAGTATATACATACCCAAATCAGTGAGTCCAGGTTGTCTAGGTTACAAAGGGAATTAACAAACAGCATTACAATACCGCTGACGATTATTTTTTGAAAAGTTTTGGAAACCAAGGGAGATATCAGAAAACTGGAAAAAGGCAAATGTATGAATCTTCACAGAATGAAAGAAGAGTGAGCTTGGAAAAATGCAAGGTAATAAACCTGGAGTAGGGAAAATAATCCAAAACGTGGCTATTCAATGGGAAGTTAAAAATGGAAAGTATTAATGATAAAAAAGTGTGAGAAGCACAAGTGCAATATGCTCTATTGCCTTTACCCAACTAAGTAAACACAGCGCCTCTTTCTGCACCAGCTGAAAAGCCTGTGTAATCTTGGCTTCTCCTACCTAGTAAATTCTAGCAACCCATTCAGAGGTGACACAGGTGGCTTCCAGCAAAGTACCTTCTAAATGAAGAAATTAATTAGCTGTGTCAGAATAGATCAGTGTCATCACTGGGTTGCTGCTGTTACATTACTGCAGTAAAATTAATAGCTGCTCATATATTTTTTTTAGTAAGACCTTACAAAGAAATCTAGCTGTGCCCAAATGATTATACCTGCAAGTGGAACAAATGGTGGTGCTTAGGATCATATGGTCTTAGTTCAGTTACCTGTGCTCTGTCTCAGTCATGGTCACCCAATTCTCTCTCCTTGCTATCCCAAGCCCTTCACACATGTATGCATGTACAAACACATGCAGACACACACCTGCACATTGTTAGTCTGATTATCTCCGTCCAATTCCCGAGGACAAATGACCGAATCACAGAACAACTATCACACTTGGTACTAACTCACACACATACTGGCAGTGCCCACAGAGAGGCCAAAAACTGAATGGACAATTGAAACTGAGCTACTTTCTCCCCTTTTAGATCAGGTCTGAGCCGTGTTGGGGGATGGTGTGAGGAAATCGGTCTTGCCACAACTGTGTTGTACCTGTTTGGATATTAGGATCTCTAGAATTATTAAATTTGTATATTTCCACTAAAAATGTATGCATAAACATTTAAATGTTCATCTGACAAGTGGATTACATGAATCGCTGATAATCCATTTGACAATTACTATGGTCTCCGTTCTCATAAATCTCAGGTATCATTTTCAAAAATTACATATCCCTGGGTTCTGTTATTTAGAGACAATCAAATCCAAATGACCAATTCCAATTAATGGATTAGATGAATCATTGATCTAATCCATTTGGCAATTCCTGTTTTGTTCAACAGCCTCACAAAAAATCAGGTATCTTTTTAAAAAAAATCACATATGCCTTCTGCCATTTTACAACAATCAAACCCAAATGATCACATTTTCAAAGCTGGCCATCAAAATATGCACACACATGATGTTCTGCATTTATGTACATAAATGGGTAATTGCATAGCTACCCATTTACACTCACAGAATCAAGGTTTTATGGATGCAGGAGGGGCAGGCATTTGAAAATTCCAGCCAATTTCTTTAAAAAGCTCAAATTCTAACTGGATTAATTGATGATTGTGGGGAATGCCCGTTTTTTCTTTCCCTTCCATTCCTACTGTGCATACTTTCCTAAAGGATAATGAGGAAAGGAAAAGAAAAGTTTAAGACAAAAAAAACCCCAAAACTAAACTGAAGGCATTTGAGGTTACAAAAAAAAAAAAAGCACAAGCAGAATCCATACTTAATTAATGTCCTTTAACACCCCTGCAGTAAGAGAAGTTTTACAGACATTAACGGCCAATGCAACTTGCGCTGCAGGGAGAGAGCAAAGGCTAAAGTGTGTAAAAGTCAGGGTGCAAAAGAAGGTGAAAGGTGGGAAACTCTTGACTTCAAAACCACACAAACAAAGCCAGATGAACTCGTCTAGAGAGGAGGAGTAGAGAACCTAAGACTATTTTTTTACCTTTTAAAACCTGCTGACCTTACTTAGGCAAGGCTCCCACTAAAGCCAAAAGGAGGTTTTTCCTTAATAAAGCACTGCAGATTTGTGCCTGATAATACTACCCTTCCTGCTGAATCAGCTCAGCTATAAATGATGTGACTGGTGTGACAGCAATAAACAGCTGTAGTAATAGGGATCTCAATTCAGTGAGGAGACGCTAACATGTCTGAGAGGTGTTTAATATTAAGAATCTGTAATGTTAGTTCTAGGTTATTGACTCATGTTGCCTTTTGGGGTAGGGGAGTTGGGCTTTGTTATTTTAGATAAGTTCTGGAAGTCTTTGGGTATGAGTGCCTTATAATTGTTGTTATTATTACTATCATGTTTAACAGGGCTGTGTCACCCCTCACCAAATGAGAGGGAACACCAGTGCATACTCACAAAGGGCCTGATCTAAAGTCGATTGAAGTCAATGAAAAGACTCCACTGGACGGTGGATGAGACCCATATAGAACAGCAACCCAAACAAGAACATTGAAGTTGGTGGCTAGATTATAAACATGCAATGATCTAGTGCACTTGGGTATTGACACACCAGGTAATACCTAAAGGTGTGGTGATGTCACAACTGGGACATGAGCAGTCTGACCTAGTGGTCAAAGCAGGAGTCAGGTTGGGTCAGATACCAGGAGGTCAGAGTCCAAGACAGGCCTGAGGGCAAACCAAGAGTTGAGGATCATGCAGGTTGAGGTTACCAGGAGACCACAGGCAGGAGACAAACTTGAAAGCAGAATCATAGACTGATAACCAGAGTCAGGCTGGGTCAGGATACCAGGAAGTCAAGCCAGGGGAGCAGAATGGATCCCAGTTACATGGACAACTTCCTCCTCCTATGGTGGGTTTACATAGGAGCTGTGGACCAATCAGGACCCCCAACATCCTGCCAATCAGGTTCCAGGATTGGAATCCCCTATCAGGTCTCAGCTTCTACCATAGCAACTGTTGGCAAGTTGGCACTTACTAGCTCCTAAGAGTCCTGTAGATCCAGGCTGGTGAGCTAACTCACCAAGCCACTGTCTCCTCTACTTTCAGAGACCTAAATCCCCAAGAAAGTCTAGTATTTATTTTGTCGGGGGATCAAGTTTGTACATTCTTTGGCTGGGTGTAAATCAGTTTTCAAGGAGAGAAAATCAAGTTTCTGCTTTGTATTTGGCTTCATGTTAAGGCTGACTATGGAGATATGGAAGCTTCTCCACTGTTAAGGTTGTGACTATCTTTTTGTTAAAAGCTGGATTTTCATCTCCACACACACACACACACCTCTTTAACCTCACTCAGAAGGGAAAATGTGAGGATTAATCCAACAAGACATATGTAAGATAACTTTTATTGTTGTTTGCAATGTTGTTGTAGGCATGCTGGTCCCAGGATATTAAAGAGACAAGGTGAGTGAGGTAATATCTTTTATTGGACAAGCTTCTGTTGTTGAAAGAGAAACGCTTTTGAGCTTACACAGAGCTCTTCTTCAGGTTAGGGAAAAGTACTTGGAGACTTAGCTGTGACATTCTGAGTACCTTTCCCAGACCTGAAGAAGAGCTCTGTGTAAGCTTGAAAGCTTGTCTCTGTCAACAACAGAAGTTGGTCCAATAAAAGTGTGACTGTCTATACCCTTATGTTCACCACTTTTACAAGACTATAATAAATTTTGTACAAAGTATGCCTTGTGAGGTATCATTTGGAAACTCATCATTTACTGATTGTTGTTGTAATGGTAAAATATGTGTGACAACATTGTATTTAAAGTTACAAGATTTTACAGTATGACATCGCTCAGACATGTTCCTACTTTAGAAAAGCAAGCACAAACCAATTCCACAGAGACAAAAGGAAAACTGATGCCTCAGCCAAGTGTCAACATAATCAAATGGACTACCACCTGGTTAAGCAGCCATTCTTTGGCAGGAAGAAGGGTGTAAGCAAAATCACAGAACTGGAAAAATAACATAAGAATAACAGCAGAATCCGCATCATGTATACTCACAAATCCACTGGGCTCTAGGTTTCCCTTAAAGTGAGATTAAGCATTAAGGTAGTCACCATCCTGAGGTCCCATTGAGGTTCAGGTTTAATTCCCTTTTTCATCTATTTCTGAGACCATATTTGATTAAGTCTTGATCTCTTGTCCATATTTGTCATTCCTGCTACCCATTTTGGGGTTTCTGTCATAAACATTTGCACAAATAGAAGATTCTCTGTACAATGTAGTTAAGGAAGTCTGGCTAAATAAAACCTTTGCAATCAAGACAGTTTATCACAAGATATATATTGATAAATCTTCTGACCCAGTTTACTCACTAATGCTAACTTTTAGTAGGCCTCATGTGGCCTTGTGCTAGCTATTACTACCACAAGGCCTCAAGCTAAATTCTAAGTTTCAGCCTCACTGCAATATTCATCTTTACGTTTCTTTACTTATTCCTACTTGCATTATAGCTTTAGTTTCATTTGCGCTAATTTATCAAGTATCTTAACTTTTTCTAATATATAAATGATTATTTACCTGAGCTCATGTCATAGGTCAAAGGTCAACACTAAGTTGAATTCATGTAGCTCATGGTCACTGCTTCTAGGCTTCCTTTTATTTACAGTTTTTCTTCAAATATTTTTTAATTGGATAAATTTGAGCTCTATTGTTTAGTCATGATTGATTAGATAAATCACTTGGTAGTGTTTCTTGTTCTCTAAAGGGATCAGTACATTAGTCTTTCTAGCATGAATTTTTGCACATCCAAATTTAAATTCAGTTTCCACACCTATTCTCACATGAGCCTTTGAAATTCCTTCTCACAAACATTTGTGCCAGGGAAGCTCAAACATCAAAGGTTTGTAAAGCCAAAAGGGGTGTTTTCATGGTCAAAACAAATTCATTTAGCCTTTTGAACAGTCTCCAAACTGTTTTTGCATTATTCACTCAGCTGTATTTCCTAATATGCATCATTAAAGCAGATGTTTAAAGCATTTTTCTCACATGCAGATGAACCCCCTGATACAAAGCAACAAAACAAACCTTTTACAATGCACTTTCTTTCCTTTTACATATAACCAACAAACACTGGTAAACAAGACTGGTTCCTGCAAATGAAACCAATTAAGCATAAAAGAAGTATTTAATTTGTTCCATCGTATTATCTCAAATGCACTGAAGAAAATAAACTGTGATATGGCTCTCCTAAAATGGATCTTATTTTGCAAATTTTTTTTTAATTACATGAATGACCTTTGTTCAGAAAATACCCTGTATTTTTCAATATCAAACCTACAGGAACCGGACAATTCCAATTGATTAAAGGTGTTTATACAAGAGTCCAGCCAGGATCTGTTATTTCACCAGTAATAGACCACAGCAGGCCATGCACTCTAGCAGTAAATACCACCTCAAGCTCCCACTGAGGAAATGACCCCCTACCCAGTAGACCTCAGATTGTACATTCTTAGTAGTGCCCTATCAACTTTTATCTCTTTAGCTGCCTCACTAACAAAGTTTTAAATATGAGGGGGGAAACCTTTATTGTTTAAAAAAAAATTCCATCTCATTTTGACTAGTTTACAGAAAATGCTCCTTCAGCTCATGTTGGGCTTTTAGTTCAGAGAGAGCCTTGTGACATTATCTGATTAAAATATGACCATGTAGATCATTGTTGCTACTACAGTTATATAATTGCAACAAATCTTGTACAAAGTGTGTCATGTAAGATGTCTATGAAAAAGTTAGGATTTGCTGAATATTATTATGCTATTTGTATGCATGCATCCTTTTTGTATCTGAAGTTATGAATATTAACCATGTACCTGTATTTCAAATGTTTGCTCCTGTGGTATAAAGAAAAGGAGTACTTGTGGCACCTTAGAGACTAACCAATTTCTTTGAGCATAAGCTTTCGTGAGCTACAGCTCACTTCATCGGATGCATACTGTGGAAAATACAGAAGATGTTTTTATACACACAAACCATGAAAAAATGGGTGTTTATCACTACAAAAGGTTTTCTCTCCCCCCACCCCACTCTCCTGCTGGTAATAGCTTATCTAAAGTGATCACTCTCCTTACAATGTGTATGATAATCAAGGTGGGCCATTTCCAGCACAAATCCAGGTTTTCTCCCCACCCTCCCCAGCAAACCCACTCTCCTGTTGCTAATAGCTTATCTAAAGTGATCACTCTCCTTACAATGTGTGTGACAATCAAGGTGGGCCATTTCCAGCACAAATCCAGGGTTTAACAAGAACGTCTGAGGAACGGGGGGGCAGGGGGGTAGGAACACCCACAAGGTATTTAGCCCACACATCATGAAGGGACTATTCAAGTTAAATGGCCCAGCAAAGAACACTTAACTCACAATGGACCACGGAAGATGCCCATCAACATCTGATGAACTTTCATGTGAACGTTCTAACTAGAGTATGGGTGATGGCCCCTGCTATGACTCAGCAGAGCATGCAAGAGCATGTGATAAGACGATGTGACACTAAACTCCATCTTGTTACCTGTATTTTTCCACAAGCTGTGCAGAGGGCTTTGTTTGAAACAATGGGTTTCCCTTGACATGGCAGAAGCTATAAAAGGCCCTGGAAGTATCTCCATTTTGCCTCTTTTCTGCTCAAACATCTGGACTATGAATTTATATTAATGGGAGCATTCTAAACAGGGGACTGAGGACCTTGCAATGATTTGGAAACAACCAGAGATTTAAGAAGACTGCAGTTTATTTCATCACTGCTTTAATCTTAATCCAAGAACTTTGCAATTATTGTGTCTATTTGATTCCTTTAACCAATTTTAACTCTCACCTCTTTCTTTTTATAAACAAACCTTTAGATATTAGATACTGAAGGACTGGCAACAGCGTGATTATTGGGTAAGATCTGAGTTATATATTGACCTGGCTATGTGGCTGGTCCTTTGGGATCTGAAGAACTCTTTGTTTGATGAAACTGGTTTTAAATAAACCACTCATCATTACGTCTAGTGTTTTTGGTCGTGACACAAGGACTGGAATACCCAAGGAGGCTGCATTTCTGACTTCTTGTTAGCCAGTGTGGTGAGACAGAAGTTTACTTTTGTTGATGGTTTGGTATATCTTATGAAAGAATAACTTCCAGTTTTGGGGTGTGTCTGCCCTGTTTCTCAGCAGCTTGTCCTGAATTTGGTATTCTCAGTTGTGATCCACTAAGGCACTGTGACAAGCCTAAAAAAACCCAAAGTATAAACTAAGATGCCTAAACCTTAGCCATGCGATACTATACTGATGCGTTATACAATGGCTTGATCTCTTGTATTGATTAATACAGAGAAATGCACAGCTGACAGGGTGAGAAAAACTTGTAGCGGATGGGTTTCAGAGTTGTAGCCATGTTAGTCTGTATCAGCGAAAACAACGAGGAGTACTTATGGCACCTTAGAGACTAACACATTTATTTGGGCATAAGCTTTCGTGGGCTAAGACCAAGTGTCTGTTCTTAACCCATGAAAGTTTATGCCCAAATAAATGTGTTAGTCTCTAAGGTGCCACACGTACTCCTCGTTGTTTTTGTGGAGGATGGTAACTGAAAGAAAATGGGTAGTTTCTCAAAAAGAAAAGGAGTACTTGTGGCACCTTAGAGACTAACCAATTTATTTGAGCATGAGCTTTCGTGAGCTACAGCTCACTTCATCGGATGCATACTGTGGAAACTGCAGAAGACATTATATACACAGAGACCATAAAACAATACCTAATTTCTAATACTGAAAGTGTGGGAATAATCAAATGTTAGATACATACTCCCCCGCCCCCCTTCCCACACAAACTGGGGAATATTGGAAGACCTATTAGAAATAATTGCCATATCTGAGGGGAGGGTGGTTTGGTTAAATGCAATATGTTGTTTGAAATGTAGACTGTTTTCAGTCTAACAGAATCTCTCACTACAGTAGAACCTCAGAGTTACAGACACCTTGGGAATGGAGGTTGTTCATAACTCTGAAATGTCTGTAACTCTGAACAAAACATTATAGTTCTTTCAAAAGTTTACAACTGAACGTTGATTTAATACAGCTTTGAAACTTTACTATGCAGAAGAAAAATGCTAGTTACCCTTTATTTTTTTAGTAGTTTACGTTTAACATAGTACTGGGCTGTATTTGTTTGTTTGTTTTTTCTCTGCTGCTGCCTGATTGCATAATTCTGGTTCCAAATGAAGTGTGTAGTTGACTGGTCAGTTTGTAACTCTGGTGTTTGTAATTCTGAAGTTCTACAGTACTTGATTGAAAGCAGGACCTGGGAACAGCCTGTGAGAGCAGGGAACAGCTGCAATTTCACACAGACACTGCTACTCACAGCCAGGGTGCCAGATGCTGTTGAGAGAGCCTCCTACTGAGCCAAGAAAAATCCCTGCCACCGAGGACCCACCAGGGCTGTCCCCGTCACACTCCTGAGTCTCAGCAGGGGACGGCTGGCCAGTCAGTGTGTGCCTTTTAGCTGGGGGAGAAGGAGGCACTGGAATCACTAAGGGTGTGGCTACACTGGAGGTGTAGTTTCCAGCTCGGGTAGACATAATTGTGCTAGCTCAGTCACAGCTACCATACTAAAAAAAGAAATGTAGCCACTGCAGCACGAGAGGTAGGAGGGGAACTGCCCGAGTATGATCCTGCCCAAGGTACATTCTTTGGTGGCTACTCTGGGCTGCTGCCTGCGCCACGCCAGCTACATTTCTGTGTTTAGCACACTAGCTTGATCAGAGCTACCATGGATAGGTCTACTCGAGATGGAAATTACACCTCCAGCTCCAGTGTAGACATGCCCCGTGAGCAAGAAGGAGGAACCCATCTTTAGTGGAACCAATGCAGTTGCTGCAGAAGGGGCTGGAATGGGGGAGCCATGTAGGGGTATGTGTGCCCATTGTGGAGCAGCATATGGGGAACACGGATGTTCCTGGCCAGGAATCTGCCTCTGCTGAGATTTTCCTGTCCCTCATGCAGTAGAGGAGGGCAATGTAAATGCTTCACATTGCTTACAAGAGCCATTGAGTTGAGACAGCTTCCACCAAGCTTCCTCCTCTCTTTCCCTCCCATGCATCTCACCAGTGCCTGGCCTCCATCTGGATTTTGGCCTTAATATTATTTCCAATATTTGATAGAGTACTTAATCAGAATGAGCACTCAGCAAAACAACTACTTAGAAAACAATGCTGGGAAGCCTGGCACAAACCAGGCCTCCCCCTCCTCTCTGACACACACAGCCTCTCTCTTACTCCATAGATTTTTCACAGCCTTGCCTTGTTCTAACAAAATGTCCTCCTTCCCCCCACCCTCTTTCTCTGCTCATCTGGTTTGGTACAGCTGGAAAGGAGATGCACAAGAACAGCCTAACAACTCTATTAGTTGTTATGAGTCCTGACTCCCTGATTATGAAAACACTACTGAAGTCAATTGAGTTACTTTTACTTTCCAGTTTTTACTAGTTTCTCCATTTTGTGCTGTAATTATTATTTATGACAACGATGATGTTATTGCCCAGCTTTGATGGAATTGCCTGGTTTTCTCTAGGCGTCATTTGTTTAATTTCTGTTTGGAAATTAGTATAATGTCTCAGTGTAGCGAGGTGAACAGTTTAAAAGTCAACAATCAGTCATGAAAGAAGGAAATGAATGACAACGGGGAAATGTCTAGAAGTGTTTTTAGAACATGAGATTTCTAATTTTTTTTGTCTATAAATATTTCAGTAAAAGGACAAAATGCTTACAGTTGAATTTTCAAATGCCATTAGTGTTCCAAGTCCCGGAAAAGATTCTAATGGCCTCTTGAACACTGAAGTAATGTGAGTCCATTTGTCTAATAGTCAGGGATTAAAAGCAGAAACAAAGAGATCATTAACCATGACAGTTACACACGTCCGTTGATTTCTAATAATTAAAACAGCAAATATTTCATTGGTAAAATAATGCAGATCTTAGTATAGCAAGATTCAACATACAATCAGATCAATAAGATGTTCTTCCAAGCGCACATTTTGCTCAGACAGGGCTTTTTATAGCAGTCTTGGGCTCAGCTGCTAAGCAAAGAAAAGATTTTTAGTACCATACACAAATTTTTCCAAGGTGGACAGAATCATAGAAGATAAGGGTTGGAAGAGACCTCAGGAGGTTATCTAGTCCAACCCCCTGCTCAAAACAGGACCAGCCCCAACTAAATCAGAGAAAGTCCATAGAGTGCTGCAGTACTTCAGTCATTCCTTGTAAGGCTTAAGTATGGGTTTGACCCAGCCGGTCAAACTGGCTGATCTTCCCATTCTCTTTAAAAAGAAGAGTGAGGAAGAGGGAAGTTACATGTTTACAAACAGAAGTTTGACTATTAATTTTATTTATACAGATTTTGTTTTGTAGGTACTTCTCCTTTATTGCAAGTGCTTTACAAATTTTAAAGGATACAAAGTAAACCAAATTCACTGTTCATCACTCTGCATCTGACCATCTGTATCCCTCCACCCACCCCAGTTCCAAAGACAGTAACGAAAAGATGAGCAGTTCCAACGTTGCTGGCCTGCTGTGTGACCATGGGCAAGCCACTTTCCTCCCTCTACCTCCATTTCCCCATCTGCAAAATGGAGATAATGAAACTTACCTCTTTTGTAAAGTGCTTTGAGATTTATGGATGAAAAGCACCATACAATTGCTAGATATTGATTATTATTCATAGAGAATGCCCTGCTAGCATGGTTAGATATTACAGTGGTGAGCACTTTAAAACTCCTAAAATAGAGAGCAACACCTCCCTTTATACCACTTATCACAACTGCAGTGCTATTGCACAGGGGAAAAGGAGATCTATTAAGTAACCTGTTAGCAAACAGAGTGAAACAGCAGATTTAAAAAAATATTTTGGCTGAAGTAAGAACCTCCCCAGAACTGAAACTGATCTTTGTAAGGTTTGAAAAAGTTCCCTTACCTGTCTTCCTGTTCCTTTCTTCCCTTGTTCCCTGGACTAGAGGTGGAAATGCTGAAGTTCTGTGGGAAATGTCTGTTCTTGTGTTGTTTCTAGTCTGACCAGAAACAAGGAGTATATGAAATCTCATGAGATCATGTTTTCATGAAATGTCCAGGCCAGTTTTGCAGACTCAAACAGTTTGGATAGTTTAGATAAGCATCTATGCTTTTAGGTATTCATCCACACTAAACCAAACCTAAAATTATGAGGAGGATTATCTGTCTCTAGACAAGACATATAACTGAAAGAAATCCTAACAGGAAGCTGCAGGAAATAAAGTCTCCTCTTCTTCCTTCCTCTTGCCTCTAGCCACACACTAATTAGCTGATTAGTATGGCGGTATGCAGTTACTTGAAGGGACCGTATTTGGATATCTACCATCTGGTTTTGGTACTTATAGACTCAAAAGCACTGGAAAACAGAGGTGCTGCTTTTCTTCCTTAGTGAAATTCTGGTAAAGGCAATAAAGTCATACCACAGATAAAGTCCCACCCTGCCCCCTTTTTTTAAAAGGTTTACCACTCCTGTTTACAACATTTTGCTTTAAAGAAACAAAACCACCCAATACAGAGATCAAATGCCACTTTATAGAATTCACACTGTTAAAAATCAGTCTTTTTATGTAAATATAAAACCATTCGGAGACTGAAGCTGATGCAGAACACACTAGCTCACGTATTGAGCAGGCCATCTCAATGGCACATATGACGCTAGTGCTCCAGGGTCTGCACTGTCTGCCTCTGTCTCTGGGTGCAGTTTCAGGTTTTGGTTTTGAGTGATAAAACCCTAAATAGCCTGGGACCAGCCTACCTGAGAGCACACCTCTGTCCCCATGCCACCCTGCCACAGCTGCGATCAGCAGGGATGCTCAAGCTGGATCCCCATCATTATAAAAGGGAGTGGGCTGCTGAAAGGGGTTGTCTGGGAGGGCTCCAGGCCACAGAAACTTGCTCCCTGCCCCCTCCTCTTGGTCCACAAATAGCCCAAATTTGGTGACTTTCTGGGCATTTTGCAAAAGACATCTGTCTCAAAGTGGTTTTGGAGAAGGTGCTTCTATAATGGAGTGGAAAAAAATTTTCTGTAGGTGTCTGGCTGGCTGAGTTACTGTTGAATTGATCATTTCATGCTGCTGAGATTTAACTGTATTGTTAGTGATGAGTTAAGGCACCTGGAGCCTTGGATATGTGTCTTTTGAGTTATTTAAATTAAAAATAAAAAAAGATGTATCAATTACCTTCACTACCCCAGCTAAAGGAGGTAATGTGAAGAGAGTGTGTGAAAATTTTTGAAATCAACTGAATTGAGAAAATTCTGGCATCTTTAAGGAATTTGCTAAAGAGAGAAAGTTGCTTTACTCTAGAATTCCAGTCCTTTAAAAACAGACAACACTTTGTCCCACTTGTGGGCAGTGTCCCACTTGCAGATAGTAGAGGGGAGGGATAGCTCAGTGGTTTGAGCATTGGCCTGCTAAACCCAAGGTTGTGAGTTTAATCCTTGAGGGGGCCATTTAGGGATCTGGGGCAAAAATTGGGGATTGGTCCTGCTTCAAGCAGGGGATTGGACTAGATGACCTCCTGAGGTCCCTTCCAACCCTGATATTCTATGATTCTATGATCTGTTCCCACAGGAAACATTCTTCAGATGACAACGCTGTCTCTCACTGCAGCACTGGTATCTTCCTGGCCCATTTGTCCCAGATTTGGCCTTCACTTCTCTACCCCTAGGATAGAGACAGAGTCCCCTTGGAAATCATTATGCTTTACCCATACATCATCAAGCAAATGCTTTTCAGAATGAAATAAAAGGCAATAATATAAATGCAATATACTTAAATAGAACTTGTGCTTCTCTCCAAATGAGCATTACATAGCAATATCATGAGCAATAAAATTATAATTACTAATTCCTTTATGTCAACTTTCCCTTGGAAAACTAATGAAGGATTTAATTGCTCAAGACTAACAGACTAAAATTTAAAGAAAAGAGTCAATAGATTGTAAAATCAAAATTTTACTAAAATCAAGATGTTTAATCTATTTAAATACATAAAAAGTAATGACCAGGCAGATGGCAAAATATCAGTTTACTTTTAGATATGGGAGAACTCATTTCATTTAATTTTGAACCTACTTAAACAACGTGGGTTTAGAATTCAAGAGAAGAACAATAACTTTTTACAGCATTCTTTTTGGAAATTAAACTCCTCCACCTGCTGGCCCTGATCCCCTTCTTGCCCTCCCGCTCATCTCCAGACCTGATTACTCTCCCATTCAGACACTGGTTTCCAGTGTTCTTTTCTTTTACAAAAGCTCATCTTTTACACTGCCAGCCTGAGCCAGCTGTCCTGAGACCTCACAATAAGACATGTGCCTGACACGGGAAACAGAACCTCCATAGTGTCAGTGGGCTGTTTCTAAAGTTTAAAAAAAAAATGGGAAAGGCAGGAAAACATCTTAATGTGTTTTTGGTACAATCTGGTAGTCAAATAGTCTGATAAATGGTCTAATACAGAAGTTCTCAAAGCTCACTTGAAGCTCAAAACTGCTTGCCAGCCACTACTGTAATCTTAATGGACTCTTATTCTGATAAAAGACTTTGTAAACCGCTGCTGTGGCTTCTAACAGGCTTCCGTTCCAAAGAAGAAGAGAATGGCCTTTTCTACTATAGACTCCTATTCCTGAATGCAAGGAAGTCCCATTGAACTTGTGGCAAGAGAGTAGGGCCTGCAAACATTAAAAAGTTCATCACTCATCAGATGTCCTTCAGTTGTTTGAAATTATTACTTTAAGACATATATAAGGGTCATGTACATGAGGGGTAAATGAATGCATCCGATGAAGTGAGCTGTAGCTCACGAAAGCTTATGCTCAAATAAATTTGTTAGTCTCTAAGGTGCCACAAGTACTCCTTTTCTATTGGCATAAATGTATATAATAATTTTTTCCATTACGGTACACCCCCTAAACCCACGTGAATGTCATAGATTTTGTACAAATCACAAAAGAATACAGATATTGTGTAAATAGTTTCAGTGGAGAAATGAGGTGGAAAACCTCATTTTACAACAGAAAAACCATACTATTTATTCTATCACTCGACAAAGCTAAAAGCCACTGAGCTTTAGAGATGGCTGTTCATTTCCCAGGGCTGTTAGATCAAATACAGTATAAAGCAATGAATTTCAACAGCGAGTTTCAAGTAACAGTACTAAGCCTCAAATGTTTTTTTGTTGTTGTTGGTTTTTTTTTTTTTTTTAAAGAAAACGGTTTAGGTCAGATTGTGGCCTCCTTTATACCAGTATAAATCCAAAGTAACATGATTAACTTTAGAGGAGTTATTTTAGATTTACTCTGGAGCAAGTGAGAGCAAAACCTAGCTCCAAAACAATTGAAATCTCTATGGGCCAGATCCTGAGTTCTTTATTCAGTTCTGTCTCAGCCAAATGCCCACTGAAGTAAAGAAGATGTTGCCTGAATAAAGAGTAAGTAGAAACAGAACAAGGACTTTAAGACTGCGACTAATATTTATAGGAGTTAGCAAATTACAATGAATTTCTCATACTACGGATCGGCACTGGGAGGGCCTAATGCTAAGCTCATTGAAATCAGTGGGAGTTTTTCCATTATTGGTTACACAGTTACGGTGAATATTATGAGAATGATTAGTCTGACCACATATTGGATCTGCTTCTGCTCCCATTGAAATCAATGGGAAGCAAATTAGAACCATTACAAATGGGCTTGCAGAATACAATTTATTTTTATCATTTCAACGGATAACATTGTTTATTAAAAAAAGAAAAGGAGTACTTGTGGCACCTTAGAGACTAACCAATTTATTTGAGCATGAGTTTTCGTGAGCTATAGCTCACTTCATCGGATGCATACTGTGGAAACTGCAGAAGACATTATATACACAGAGACCATGAAACAATACCTCCTCCCACCCCACTCTCCTGCTGGTAATAGCTTATCTAAAGTGATCATCAAGTTGGGCCATTTCCATCACAAATCCAGGTTTTCTCACCCTCCGCCCCCCCCACACAAACTCACTCTCCTGCTGGTAATAGCCCATCCAAAGTGACCACTCTCTTTACAATGTGTATGATAATCAAGGTGGGCCATTTCCAGCACAAATCCAGGTTTTCTCACCCCCTCACCCCCCTCCAAATTATGTTATCAATTTATTTCTTATGTTATCAATTTAAATTTTCACAGCTGCACAAAATTGTGGGTTTTACATTTTTTCTATTTTCATTTGTTTAAATTTTCACAATTGTGGGAAATTATGGGGGTGTTCAGACTAATTATTTAATGTCAGTAGACATTGAGGTTCAAAAAATTAATGCTTATAACCATTAAAACAAACGTTCAGCATCCCATGTTAAACTACATAAAGTAAATATCCTTAAATCAAACTCTGATAAGTCCTTCAAGAAGCCCTCCGCCCTTTGCCTATCTGTAAATGTGGACTATTATTGACGGAAATATTTTTAATTGGTTTGCATGTGTATGGTGACATTAATGTTTACTGACATTTACCGATAAAAATCTAATCCTTCTAAGCCTAATTATAAAGCGTGAAAGTGTTTGCTCTAACTGTAGGTAGAGCTGCTGTTTGAAGAGATGCAGGTTCTTCATAACCACCTCTGGCTTCATTTCTCAGTCATAACAGGTGGCTCATATCTTCAGTCTCACGTGTGGGTCTCTACATTGTGAATCTGCATCTTTAATTGCATGGGGCGGAGGAAGGTATTACTCCAAACCCTGTTTTTGGGGGGGATGCTACAAGTAATGTACAAGGAAACTGAACTCTAACATTTTCTTTTTAAAATGGCATCTTATCAAATTTGTCTTGAATTGGTTAAATGTGACTCAGAGCAAATCAGTTTGACCACACTGAAAACAACACTTTGCAATTTAATGTCTATATCCACAGATCAAAGTTGGGACAGGTAAAACGGCATGTTCCTGGAGAAATGGACGCAAAAAATTAAGGAACACAAAAATGGTATCAGAACAATGTGATTCCCATTGAATGGTGTTACTGTAGTGTCATAATTCTGTCTATATTATAAAACAGTGCTGTGAAATAGATTTTAAAATACACTTACAAACACAAACGTATATGGCTAGTCATTTAGTGCTCTATGGAATGGAGTTAGTCAGAATGAGCAAAAGGATATAAATGTAGCCAATATCTATGTCACACAATGTTATCACAAAGGCAACACTATTTTAGTGGATTTTTATATAATATTACAGGGGAAATATGGCCATTAAATAGTATGTGACCTAATTGTTTAAGGGCCTGATTTCTGAAAGCCTTACTCATGTGAGAAATCCCATTAATTTCGCTATGAGCAAGCAGTATAGAAACCATCATTTAGTCGTTTGCTTTCAATTCATTTTTGTTACTGCATTGGGATTTCACTAACCTTTTCCATTATTTATTTCTGAGTAATAAATAATGTTCCTCCTGGGATGAAGTGATTTGTTACCCGCACAGAAACATAAATATTAAACACTGAAGTTTTTGCTGAAGTTAAGAGGTTATGATAAATAATATTAGAATGAAAATAACGCATTCTAAATTCCCACAAATTTCCCAAGGGAATTCATACAACACCTCTCACAGTACACTAATCGTATATAATGATTGGATTTTATTACATCCCTATTTTTTATGATTTGTCTGTCTTCTAATTATTTGTTACCTATCCCTTTACAATAATTAATTACTTTAAAATAAAAAAGTATACAATTATACTGAGGGGAAATGCATATGTGATGGGTTGTCACCCCTAGGGTGCAGTCTGGTAGCCTTAGGAACTGCTGCACCCCTTTAAGACACACAGATGGGTTGGAGACACAGCCAACCTGTGTTATCACCCAACACGACAGCAGGTGGTGCCACTCACCCAAACTGAGCTACCTGAGTGCAAACAGCAAACACCAGCCAATTTCCCAGCTTCCCAGGCATGCACCCCACTCTGGTGTATACACCCAAAATTATACTGTCTTTCACTGCACAGGGAACTGTGCAATGTAAGCTCATAAATAGTTCACCCCTCGCTCAATGTGGAGAGGAACAAGCATGTGTTAACCAAGCTGAGATTTTCCATAGACACTTCAGCCAAAGGCACACTGGTTTAGATAAAGCAAAAAACATGTTTTTAACTACAAAAAGATAGCTTTAAGTGATTAAAAGTGATCGCAAACATTTAAAGCAGATTACCTAATAAATAAACATAACTGTAAACTAAGCCTAAAATACTAGAAAGATTGGATATGAATTAGCAATCCCTCACCCTGGTTGATGATACAAGCAGTCCACCAGGTTTCCATACGAGGCTAGAAATCCTTTTAGCCTGGGACCAGCACTCCCCCTGTTCAGTTTTTGTTCTGCAGGTGTGGGTAGTGAGGCCAGTAGATGATGTCACATCACACCTTACATAGCTTTAACGTATGGCGGGAACCCTTTTTCCAAAAACAGTTCCCAGCGTAGTTTGTGGGAAAATACAGGTACCCAAAATGGGGTTCAGTATCATGTGGTCTGGTCACATGCCCTTGCTGAGTCATAGCAGCCATTGCTTACAGGCTACCTGAAACGTTTACAGGAAGGCCAACCTTTCCATAGTCCATTGTGGATGAGCCATTAGTACTGTTTAGCTTCACCATTGTTCCTGAAAGGCTACCTGTAGGTGTTTATCTGAGTAAGCACATTTGAAATACAACTCCATAGTCAATATTCATAACTTCAGATACAAAAATGATACATGCATACAAATAGGATAATTATATCCAGCAAATCATAACTTTTCCAATGACACCTTACATGATCCATCATGTACAAAATGCATCATAATCATGTCATACTTACATCATAATCATATAGCTATGAAGAATATGGGCTGCAGTGTCACAGCATAAAAATACAACTTTCAAACAAACAAAGCCTCAAGCAAGTCAAAAAGCCCAGTTCTGCCACCCTTATCCACAACGAGCACCTCACTTTATGAGTAGTCCAATCTGAAATCAAGGAACATAAACAACATAAATAAGAGTGGAAAAATCAACTCCTCCAATCAGAACTTAAAAGAAAGGCTACAAAGAGGAAGAGAATACATTCAGAAATATGCAAATGACCTGAAAAGATCCTACAGAGCAAGAGTACATTATTCCACCTTATATACACCCCCCCCAGCTTAGTTGTTGTTTTTCATAACTCATCTAGAAATTCCTAAAATGTGCTTATTTACCATATGTTCCTGGTTCTCCATTATGCAAGCACAATAATATATTGTTATACAATTGCTCGAGTGCTGGACTTGCTAGGATACAGAGCGGGGGAGGGGAGAAGGTAGAGAGATTGATTTGGTATAAAACATAACATATTTTTTTAAAATTAAAAACTAAGTTAAATGTACTTTACAAGTAGCTAGTGTATAAGAAAAATAAAGGTCAAACAGATATGTTCTGCTAATCTTGCAGTTTCTCTATAACTAAACTTAAAAAGAACACTTTTAATGAGTTCCATTCACTTTAGGGGAAGGCTATTTAAGGACTATTTCTTCTGACCTATATTTGCACTCTGTTTGCTTAGTAAAAAGAATGTAGGAAGGTGGGTCAAATGAAAACAGAAGTTCAGAATATGAATTACCGAGGAAAACACAAGATGATAGACTTCTTAAAAGCATTGGTAAAATTTGCCAGCTATGTGTGTATGGTTTTATGGTAGACAATGCTTTTGTTTAAGGAAAGTCCTTTAGAAGATCAAAGGAAAGGAGACAAGTAGAACTGGTAGAAGCAAAATGAATAAATAAGACTGCAAGAAAATCATGGGCTGCGATTTTGTTGTGGAAACTGCAACTTTTAACGCACACCTCAACTTTTTATAGTTGCAGCAAATTTGAATGGTGTTGTTACCCCATGCACCAGAGCGTAATACCACTCACCCATGGGGTCACAATACTACTCATTCAGGTTTGAACTGGCTGCCCCTGGAGCATGACAGGAGGGCAGCTGGGCCACATTTGAGTGAGAGGCATTGCAACTTGGCACACTCAAATTTGGCCCCACACCAAAACCACAATTTTAACACATTGCGGCCGCAACTTTTGAACCAAAATATCATCACTTCCTTACAATTTTATAACCTTAATTCTGACATGATTATCATCCAAGGGATTAGAAATTAGTCAAAATTAAAGATCAGGTACTTGTAACACAATCAGTCCCTATGTTTTAGATTACCTATTTGTTGAAGAAAGTACTTTTGCAAATCCGTGGCGAGCAGGAGCCAAGTTCATCTTCATGTTGGGTTTTCTCTTGTGCTTCTAGGTCCATTGACCTCAGTGGAGTTACACTAAGAATGAATCTGCTCCCCATGTCTTTATACACAAGCCAGGAGTAGCAGCAATCAAAGGATAGAATCTAGATGATAGGCAAAAAAAATATATCATTTGGTTATCATTGATTTTAAATGGAAAAGAAAACAAATAGAGCCCAGTTGTGAATCTCTTCCACCCTCACACTGGTGCGCAGTTACTCACATGGGGAGTCCCACTGCAGTCAACATCATATAAGCATTCCCATCAACCCCTGGGAGATCTTAGGGATTTCTAAAAACAAATGCTCCTTTAATATCAGTTTTTATGTTTTCCACCATTCTGTTAAGGCTAATATGCTAGACCTTTTAAAAACAAAACAAAATACATTTTCTGAACTGGTGGAAGTCAATGGAGTTACTCCATATTTACACTGGTACAGGAAAGAGCAGAATTTGGCCCCTGTAATTATTATCCAAGTTCATCTGCCTCTTAGTAAGAGCAGAAATGGTGCTGCAGAGACATAGTAGACCCATAGTCATACTAAGTATCAAACCCCTGCTCCAGCAAAGCACAAGTCAGGAATAAGGCCCTGCAACTGCACCTGCTCAGTCTCCTGAGAGCCTAGCAAGCACAGCTGGGCATCATCAGCTAGGTCACCTGAGGGACTGCTCTGCCTGATTGGCTGAGGAAGCTAGCAGGCCTGTTTTTTAAGCCCAGCAGCAGCAACTCACTTGACACACATACTTGTGGATTCTGTATCTCTCTATGGTTGCCTTGCTTCTGCCCTGTTCTCAGCCTTGACACTGGCCTTGTCCCAGTCTTGCTCCTGCCTTCCTGACACCAGGTATTCCAGTTCTGTCCTTTGGCTCAGATTTCTGGCTCTGGCCTTTGGACTGTCTCTCTGGTTCTGATTTAGGCTGTGATTCCTGATTCTGACTCTGCTTTGATATGCAGACTTCTGCGCCATGCACTAGGCCAGAGTGTCCATGAGATTAACAGTAACTAAGTGTATAGTTCCTTTGGTGTCCATGGGGATTGGTTTTCCATTAGCAAAAAAAGCAACATTTGTCAAATAAACTAGTTGCTTCTTGTTGGCCCAGCTTTAACACATACACGCATATCTCTGTGCCCATTCATACAGTGATTATATCCCCCAAACACCTCAATATTAGGTATGGCTGCATGTGACCTAATTCTTATTTATTCTTATTTACGTCCTCTTTGTGATGCTCTAAGAGTAACTCTAATTTATGCCCATGTTAAAGTCACTTTACTAGAATGATACAAAGTGGCCTTAGTGTAAATAAGAATAATACCTTAAATACTCAGATTGAACTTTGGCCTGATTCTGAGAGATGCCAAGCATCTTCTACTCCTACTGCTTCCAATGGAAGTGGAAAGTGCTCAGTTGCTTACAGTATCAGGCATTATTTTGGGTAAAAACTTGTTGGATTATATAAAATCTACATGGTAATCATGTGAGGTTGGGTATTTTAATCTCAGACACTCTTCAAATTCTGTTCCCTGAGGAAGATGCTTAATATAAGTAAAATCCAACCAGTGGCTTTTAGTGTTTCCTCCCTGTCACAGAGTTTCAGATTACTAATTAGGAATGTTCAATTGCATTCCTTTCCATCAATTTGTCATAGGGTACAATTCAGCACCCTCTGAGGATTTAAAAGGTTACACTTCCATTTGTCAAGGTCATAGCAAGAAAAGTTTTTCATTAATTTTAGATTGGCAAAGAAAGAAATATTGTAATTGCTGCATTTAGCCATTCAGTGCACTAGTTCACTTTCTAACTCAAAGCCATCCAGTTAGGAACTTTAATTAATTAATTGTATGACCCATGAAAACTATGATTCCGAAGAATTCATTTGTGGGTTTGTTGTCTGGTTTCTTTGTTTTAAACCATGCAGTGATTACATTAATGCAATCACTTTTCAGAATTATGAGCTGATCGCTTAAAGTTTGGTAAATAAAAATGGTTCTTCACTGATATAACCAGGGTGCAATACCCATTAAAGTCACCTCACAAGAGCCCATTTCCAGCTGTTGACTGCCCACAATGCCTATTGAGCACTCCGCACCTTGCAGAATGTAGCCAAACTGACCATTTGTCTCCTCACTTCGGCAGGAAAGGTGGGAAAACTTCCCAAGGATGTCTCATTTTTCTACTATGAATTACCTTAAAGGAAGCAAATTAAGATTTTTTTTTCATTTGTCAAACTAGATAGCCATTTAGAGGCCTTGCTGCTATTTAGTGAGGTTACAACTGTTATTCAAGATCAGGGGAGGCAATGACAGTCAAAGTGAAACACCAGTTCAAATACATCTACATTTTCAGGGGGACTAAATAGGCAAAGATTTCTCTTAAAGTAATGTGGTAATCATGACAAATTGATACATTTTAGAGTTCTGCATCTTATGTCTGAATTGGAGCAGCCATTTTAGAAGTTTTGACCGGTTTTTTTTTGTTTGTTTTTTAATTTTGGCTCAAAAGGATCAAATCACTGAATCAAAACAACTCATTTACAGTGAGGTCATGAAGATCATCAGGCAGAGTAATACTGAATGTTGTACCAGCGTTGTCATGGCTTTGCCCTGTCAGTTTGAAGAAGAACACGTTTTCCTTTCAGGCAGGCCTGTTGCTACAGACCTTATGACAGGGGTAGTCAATTATTTTTTGTCAAGGTCAATCTCTCTTCCCTCTTAACAAGAGCCTGAATTTTTGTTTAATTTACTATAAAGATGCATGAGTGCTGGTGAGCAGGAGATTGTTTATGCTAGAAAGTTGAGCTCTACTGCTATCGTTAAAGTGGTAAACTCTCCCTAGTGTCGACACAGTTATATCAGTATAAAGGTGCTTTATACCAGGTATAGCAATTCCAGTACAGGGAGGGGAATAAGCTATATCAGTGTAAGGTATATTTTATAAAAGCCTTGTCTACTCTGCAGCGTTTTGACAGCAAAAGGCAGTTTTTGGCAGCAAAACAGTAGAGGTGTACACGCTGCAATGCCACTTTTGTTGACAAAACAAAACCACCTTGACAAGAGACATAAAGCTTTGCACCAAAGTTAACACAATAAAGCGTCAGTGTAGATGCTGCTGTTCGTTATATCACCAGAACTGGCCTCCCCCAGTATCCCACAATGCTGCTGTGACCGTTCTGCTCACTGTTTTAAACTTGGCTGACCTCCAGGCATGCACCCCCCACCCCCCAAAGGTTTGGTGAAGCTCAGTGTGCTGCTCTGCTCCAGGAACACAGAGCAAATCATTAACAGGGAATGCTGTTGTGTCCCACAGGAGGAACACAGAGGCAGGCAGGCAGGGGCAGACCTGTGTGTGAGAGACTGCTGTGTTGTGCAGAGCCAAGGAGGGAGGTGGGGGCTGATTGTCAGGGGTGTCCCCCACCCCCTTTCTCAGGACTGGTTGCTTCCAGCAGGTGTCTGGACTTAACAGCATGCCAATGCACTCACTCTCCCCCAACACACACACTGTCTGTCTCACATACATACACTCTTCCCCCAACCCTGCAATTTTTCATGCACTCTCCCAACACACACTGTGTCTGTGTCTCCCCCCACCTCCCATCCCCCATGATTCCCCCCTCCACCCACACACTTCAGTTGAAAAGCAGCTGGAAATCTAGTAGGATGCCCATGGAACTATGGGATTGAGAAACCTGCATGATGTGACATTGTACCTGCCCCATGAGGCACTGCAAACCCTTTCCAAAGCACCCTGCGGCCAGTTGCACAGTGGGATAGCTAAGTGAAGAGTGTGGTGAAGCAGAGAAACCACCCGCCAGCACAGAAGGCGTTAAGGGGAGCCTTTGGACCCAGTTAACCCTGCCCTGTTATACCTGCAGCTAATGCCAGGCCAGGAGAGGAGAGAACAGGAGAGAATCTGACTCAGTTCAGGGCTGACTGATGAAGAGACAGGTGCTAGGTACCTTCCCATCTGAGGAAAGGATCACTAGCCTGCCAGCTAAGGCAGCCAGCAGGAACCCAATGTCTTCCATAACAAAGGAGTTGGAGAAAGAGGCCTAGGAGCACCCGGCCTTAGAGAAACCCAGGTGATAGAAGTGCAGAGACCTTGTGGGGGTTCTAACCGCACCAAACCAAACTTACAGCTGCCCCACCTGGAGGAACCTGGGACCTCAGCAGGATGCCGCCCAGGTCCATGAGGGAGCACTTCTAGAGACAAGCCACCACAGGCACTTGGTCTATAGGGGCCATGCCCGAAACTGAAAGGGCAACAGTAAGAAGTAGCCCAGGGCAGCAAATGTAGACTCCCCCTTGGGAGGTCCCCTACTCCAGGATTAACTAACACAGGGCCTTGGGCTGGGACCTGGTGGAATGGGAGGCCCTGGGTGTCCCGACTGCCCCCTGCCTTAATGACTGAGGCACCTTGACCACAGAAGCAGGAGACAGGAAACGAAGTACTGAAACCACTAGGCCAACTGGCCCTCAAAGCCCCCTGTTTACAAGGAGTTTAAAAGGGAGCCAGACAACTCAGAAGGGAGAGAGTCAGTGGACAATGAGAGACTTACCTTGCGAGCTCCTGAATGAGGGTGCAGCAGGAGTCCTTGATGCAGGAAAGGTTCTGCTAGCAGCAGCTACCCCAGGCCTGAGGGAAGGGACTAGCCCTTCCCTAAGACTAAGGAACCCTGAGCTCTAACTTCTGGAGGATCGCTGATGAGGCATTTGACCATATCCTGAGTGGAGAGGGAGGGCCCAGGCTTCCTTACAAATCACCCTTTTCGTGGAAGGGAGAGAAACTCCTTTTCCCTCCCTTGGAGAGGAGAAGAGGATAGAGACATTGTAAGCCCTGAGTCAATGTTGTGCCACTCACAGGTGATGTGGGTTGAAGACTCTTTCTTTTAGGGGGATGTCGGACTGTATACACTTTATTGGACTCTGTTAACCCAGAAGGGGGCGAACCTCAATTGGTGAAGTGGCCCCTGAGTCAAGTTACTACCTTCTAAAAGGTGCACCACCACAGCATTGGAGTGATTGCTAGTGAGGGAGGCCAGAGACAGGGGAGAGTTGACATCCAGTCATGTAACTACAGTGGCACCACATGTAAGCCCAGTCCCCATCACAATTTGGCAGAGAAAGCAGGCAACATTCCAGACCAGCTGTGAAGTAAGGGTGACAGTACCATACCCTGCCACCCTTACTTCCGCACCGCTGCTGGAGGAGGTGCTGCCTTCAGAGCTGGGAGGCCAGTGAATGGCCACCGCTATCCATCCACCCGACTGTGCATGTAGCGCTGCCACCAGGAGCAGCGTGGAAGTAAGGGCGTCAATCCCATATCCTGACACCCTTACTTCCGCATGCTCCTGGCAAAGGCACAGAAGTAAGGTCAGCAATACGATACTCTGCCACTCTTACTTCTGTGTTGCTGCTGGTGGTGAAAGAGCTGATTCAATAATGAATTTGGCCCACTTAGTAGAAAATATAAATCAGACTATAATTACCAACTTGGAAAAATTGTCTTTCCTTGTGTTTTAGGAAGTGGGAATTTATTAAATATATGAATATATGTGAATTCTTTTTAGTCCCAAATACACAGAGCCAAGAAGCCTTCTATTTATACACAAAAAGAGCAGTAAAACCCTTCCATATTTCTCACAAAAATAGTATTAATCTGTTTCTAAAATCTATGTTTTCTCTAATGTTTAAAGGTGTAGACAAACACAAGTATGAATTCTACACCCTTCTCTGCCTCAGCTGCAGGAATTATATCCTGATCTCTTTCCCGATGCTAAATATTAACCTTTGCCAAGTATATTATATAGTAATTAAAAACAGGTCTAGATCCTTTATCAATCAAGATTTCAAAGACATTATAGTGTACAGATGCTATTTCAAGCTAAGATGAAAGCTTCACATCATCATGATTACAATGTATGCACTATATGGTTCTATAACCACTGCTAAACTCAGGGAAGATTTAAAAATTGTGGCTTTATTTGAAAAAGGAGAACTAGTTCCCTGCTTGCAATTAGTAGGTGAAAAGCCAGCAGAAGAATCTCATTGATACATGCCTCTTTGAAAAGGGATCTTATATGTGTACTTGATCAGCTGAAATTAAATTAAGGAGTATTCAGAGAAAATGAATAAATAGTGGTTGTAGCTGAAAAATTATCATTATATCTCTAGGGGACGAATCATTCCAAAATACAAGTTCAGAGTAGGATGACCAATAGGCTGCAGCAGCCAGGACTACAGATTTTTTAAACTTGGGCTGTCTGACCTGTTAATTTAAACCACAAATAAGGAGAAGATGAAGAGTGCCCTTCAACTCCAGAAAGCAACATAAATAAACTATAGTGAATGGAGCTCAGTAGGTTATATTAACTCCTTTTGAAGTGAATAAATTTCTGATGATTTGCTTATAAATGATGCATCTAAATGCTAACATTACAGCCAAAGCTAATCCACCCATGATATGTTCATTTAATTATCAGATGTTGTGATGATTTGACTTAAAATAGGATCTGTATTCTTCCCCATTTGCTGGGGTGATTTTTTATGCACTTAGAGACAGTTTAATCAAAATCTGTCCAAGGAAACATATTCCAAAATGGCAGGGTAACCTTACAAAACTGCCATGAAAATTTACCACCCTAGATGCAAAAGCAGCTTGCTCATCCTTACTATGATAATGACAATAACAATATTTTATTCACCTGCCAAAATAAATTCTTTTGCTTGGATGATAGGGTGAGTAGAACTTTGGAAGGTCATGGTACAGAACAGAAATTGTTGACTGAATCTTTATTGTATTAGTTACAAATGTCCAGGAATCTTACTCTGATGACATCCAAAACAAAGTCAATTTATGTGATGTCACTTAATCTCTCTTCCAATTGATTTTGTTTCATTTTCAGAATCCATCCTAACTATTATTACCATGCCATTGTTTTTCCATCTTTTTCCCTGGCTGAATGAATAATTAGCTATACAAAATGGAACTCCAGAGAGATTGTAAACACCAGATCCTCACAATGACCATTGGCTCAGAGGTTAGAGCACTTGCCTGCGATGTGGGAGGTTAAACTTCAAGTCTCTGCTCTGATTCTTCATTAGATGAACTCAGATTTTACCTTGGCAGTCTGTTATTCCAGAAGGGATTTCTAACTCTATATAAACATAGCTTTCAATATGATTGTTTTAGTGAATTACACTGTACATTTGACTTTATCTCTCAGTGATTTTTCCCTCTAGGGACCACAGGACACTTGTAGTATTTACACACCACAGGAAATCCTCTTCCCTCCCTATATGTCAGCATAATTCTCAATGAAAGTCAATGAGAGTTACACCATATACATGGTGCACTACCTAAAGACATAAGATGATATTATTAATTCATTCAAATAGAGCAGTCTGTTTAGCATATAGAAGATCTTCAATTATTCCCAAGTTGTCCATTTTTCTTTGGTTTCCCACTTATTCCATTTCTGCTGAACAAGCACACATACAACCCACCTGTTATCACCATGGATGGGAGAGCTTGGAACAAATACCTGCTCCCAAAAGCTTTCCCAAAATTTTTTACCCTTAGCACATGAAAAAATTTAGGCTCATAATTTGGGCTTCAGTGAAGTAATATGGTTGAGGGCTGCGGGAGGGGGGGTATTAGGTGTACAATGGAAAGTTAATTACACCAACTTCTGGTTATTTTATTTAAGACACCTTATTATGGTGCCCAAGTATTATTTGGCCATGTGTAGACTTTTACACTCCCTACATCCTTCTGAATTTAACATGACATTAAAACGTTTAATGTACTTAGTATTTTAAAACTCAAGAAGTTCAGACTTACTAAAATTATGGCTTCTTCCTCCTCTAGCTATTACTATGTTGCCCATGAACCTGTTACTCAATGGAGACCCAGAAGGGCCATCCCTCCAGAAACACATGGTCAAACAAGGAAATGCTGAGTTAAATCCTGACTGTGGTCTTTCACCCCACTGTGTAGCTGACATTTCCATCAAGTTACAGGGTTGAGTGACAAGAGATTTAATGTTTTGTAATGAGGGGCAAATTTTTCAAAAATTATATTGAGGACGAGGGGTCTGTGTAACTGAACTGTGTCAATGAAAATGCCACAATGGTGATATCACATCCAGATCACTAAGATTACCACGTACAGACATCCCAAAGGTGGAGATGAAAGAATGAACTCGAGTTCTGAGTTCATGTTACAGAATGCAACCATATGTTGGCACTCAGGCTGTGGAAGCAGAATCCCTAGAAATATCAGAGAAAAAAGACAGACGGACAGACAGATGGTCAGACAAATACACACATAAATGTCCATTTTACATTTTCAAAGAACAGTAAACAAATATCTTGCCTTCTGGAAAGCAAAATAGTTGTCCACTTACATGTATTAAAACACCCTCTTATATACTGGGGTGTGTGTATAAACTTTTATTTTGTCTTATAAGAGCGCAATTTGAGATAGGTGGGTGGAGAATAGAATGGGAATTGTAATTCCCCTTAATTGTTTTAGCCTTAGTATAAGGCATGTTTGTTTACCTGAAAACCTGTAGAAACAATATTGGTGGTTACAAATATGCTGATGGTAAATTAAATGCATGCATATTCCAACTGCCTAAGGGTAAAAAGAATTACTCTACTCACACACACAAAAATACTTGACCCAGGGATTACATTCAAAAATTGGGGTCAAATGTGCACCATCTGAGTTAATTTATAAAGACCTAGTCTGTCAGAAGAAAAACCAAGAAAAGTATGACAAAAAAGCAAGTCCTGGAAAAAGCCCAAATTTTTACAATAGCTTCAGGTGAAAACAACAGCTGCTACAGCAAGATAAAACAATATAACCAAGGAATACAGCTGAGACTAGGATGGTATAAACATATTTCAGATAATTTTCAAGTTCACTTGAACACTCCAGTGTGAAATTTCTTCATCAAACCAAATCTTTATAAGTTTTGCTTGCAACTAATGCTGCCCCCAAAGCTTTCTTACAATAGTTCACTCACCAGTGAACCATCCAGTCAAACCAAAGATATCCAGAAACAGGTGGTGAGAGTTAACTAAAGGAATGGTGGTGGCAGCAGCAGGGTGAATGAACAGAAAACAGAGAAAGATAGTGTTTGTAGAACTAGATGATGTGGAAGGTGTCCTGGCTGCCAGCCCCACACCCAAGGCTCTGCTCCCAGCCCTGCACATGGGTCCCAGCTGCTGGCTACACGCCCTGGGCTCTGCTCCCGGCCCCGTGCCTGGGTCTCTGCTAGCTGCATGTGGCTGCCTGGGGCTCCACGTCCAGCCCCCAGTGGTGTCCCCAGCCTTGGCCCCCTTATCCCAGTCCATGTCCACACCTCCCGGAGCCACTGCTCTGCTCCCAGTCCCAGCTCTAGGGGTAAGGGGCGGAGGCGGCGTGGCTCAGACAGGGGTAAGGGAAGGCTGCGAGGTAAAAAGGGGTCTTTGCAGTTTTGCTGGCTTTCAGCACCCCAGCTATAAAAAGGGTTCCAGTGCCACTGGTCAAGGCATCCAAAAATCACTGGTCATTTTGAAAATCTTTGGCCTGTGTGGGCACATTTTGTATATGTGTTATCAGATATATCATTGCTTAGACATCTTAAAGGCAGATGGACTTGAAACAATCATGAAACTGAAACAGACAATGACCCTGTTTGTTTTGGGGTTTTTAGCTTGTTCAGAATTATTTAGGTGGATTCATAGAATCATAGAATATCAGGGTAGGAAGGGACCTCAGAAGGTCATCTAGTGCAACCCTCTGCTCAAAGCAGGACCAACCCCAACTAAAGCATCCCAGCCAGGGCTTTGTCAAGCCTTACCTTAAAAACTTCAAAGGAAGGAGATTCCACCACCTCCCTAGGTAACGCATTCCAGTGTTTCACCACCCTCCTAGTGAAAAAGTTTTTCCTAATATCCAACCTAAACCTCCTCCACTGCAACTTGAGACCATTACTCCTTGTTCTGTCACCTGCTACCACTGAGAACAGTCTAGATCCATCCTCTTTGGAACCCCCTTTCAGGTAGTTGAAAGCAGCTATCAAATCCCCCCTCATTCTTCTCTTCTGCAGACTAAACAATCCCAGTTCCCTCAGCCTCTCCTCCTAAGTCATGTGTTCCAATCCCCTAATCATTTTTGTAGCCCTCCGCTGGACTCCTTCCAATTTTTCCACATCCTTCTTGTAGTGTGGGGCCCAAAACTGGACACAGTGCTCCAGATGAGGCCTCACCAATGTCAAATAAAGGGGAACGATCACGTCCCCTGATCTGCTGGTAATGCCCCTACTTATACATCCCAAAATGCCATTGGCCTTTTTGGCAACAAGGGCACACTGTTGACTCATATCCAGCTTCTCGTCCACTGTAACCCCTAGGTCCTTTTCTGCAGAACTGCTGCTGCCATTTGGTCCCTAGTCTGTAGCGGTGCATGGGATTCTTCCGTCCTAAGTGCAGGACTCTGCACTTGTCCTTGTTGAAGCTCATCAGATTTCTTTTGGCTCAATCCTCTAATTTGTCTAGGTCCCTCTGTATCCTCTCCCTACCCTCCAGCGTATCTACCTCTCCTCCCAGTTTAGTGTCATCTGCAACCTTGCTGAGGGTGCAATCCATGCCATCCTCCAGATCATTAATGAAGATATTGAACAAAACCGGCCCCAGGACCGACCCTTGGGGCACTCCACTTGATACCAGCTGCCAACTAGACATGGAGCCATTGATCACTACCTCTTGAGCCCGACAATCTAGCCAGCTTTCTACCCACCTTATAGTCCATTCATCCAGCCCATGCTTCTTTAACTTGCTGGCAAGAATACCGTGGAAGAGCATATCAAAAGCTTTGCTGTCATCAAGGAATAACACATCCACTGCTTTCTCCTCATCCACAGAGCCAATTATCTCATCATAGAAGGCAATTAGGTTAGTCAGGCATGACTTGCCCTTGGTGAAGAGTCCATGCTGACTGTTCCTGATCACTTTCCCCTCCTCTAAGTGCTTCAGTTTGATTCCTTGAGGACTTGCTCCATGATTTTTCCAGGGAGGGAGGTGAGGCTGACTGCCTGTAGTTCCCCAGATCCTCCTCCTTCCCTTTTTTAAAGATGGGCACTACATTAGCCTTTTCCTAGTCATCCAGCACCTCCCCCGATTGCCATGAGTTTTCAAAGATAATGGCCAATGGCTCTGCAATCACATCCGCCAACTCCTTTAGCACTCTTGGATGCAGCGCATCCAGCCCAATGGATTCGTGCTCGTCCAGCTTTTCTAAATAGTCCCAAACCACTTCTTTCTCCACAGAGGGCTGGTCATCTCCTCCCCATGCTGTGCTGCCCAGTGCAGTAGTCTGGGAGCTGACCTTGTTCGTGAAGACAGAGGCAAAAAAAGCATTGAATACGTTAGCTTTTTCCACATCCTCTGTCACTAGGTTGCCTCCCTCATTCATTAAGGGGCCCACACTTTCCTTGACTTGATTATTTCCTTCCTTGATTATATAGACATGTTTAAAATATACTGACACAAGACACTGAACCAACATCTCAGGCTCAGAAGTTATGTTTCTTGCAATGACAGTTTTATTGTAAAGAGAAAAGAAATCAATAAAAAAGTGTTGAAAAGGAATTTTTCAGAAGTTTGAATGAAAAGTGAACCAAGGGTGGAGATAAGAACTAATTCTGAATTGTTTTTAAAACAACTCATGGGAAAGAGAAGGTTTATTTTCCTTTGTCCTGTAGCAATTGGCAACATTTTCTGCTAACACTAGCTATCTATCTGTGTGTGCCTGTAATTTGTTCTTCACTGACTGACACAGAGAATTTATTATTTATTTGCGGGGGAGGGATAGCTCAGTGGTTTGAGCATTGGCCTGCTAAACCCAGGGTTGTGAGTTCTATCCTTGAAGGGGCCATTTAGGGATCTGGGGCAAAAATTGGGGATTGGTCCAGCTTTGAGCAGGGGGTTGGACAAGATGATCTCCAGATCTCTCTTCCAACTCTGATATTCTATGATTCTATTCACCAGAACAGCTTCAAGACCAGGCTGGTAATGAAAAGCTATGAACCCTATAGAAGGTATGTAATCTACTCCCATTTGGACAGATATTCAAATTGTTCTTGACTAACCCCTTCGAGGCTATTATTAATTATCCTAGAAAAATGGTCTAGATTCAAGATGTTATGATCCAGCTTTGCATTTAACCAAGCTGATTCTCCACTGTGAAGGCCTCAGCCTCCTGTTTTCTATTAAGGTTTGGAGAACCCATGAAAGATAATTTGAGGATGTCAGATATAATAGTTTTCAGAGTAGCAGCCGTGTTAGTCTGTATCCGCAAAAAGAAAAGGAGTGCTTGTGGCACCTTAGAGATTAATAAATTTCTTTGAGCACTCTTTTTCTTTTTGCAGATATAATAGTGCATATTAAGAAATAAATGTCTGTTTTGTTGCTGATTTTTGTTTTAAAATAGATTGCCTGTTAAGATTTCACATCCAAGCACACAATGTACATTTGGGGTGAAACTGGATATTATTGTCCTTAAAATACTGCAGTAATGGGCCAAAACACAGTATTTTGAGACAGAGCTGCACAAGCCTTTCCAACTTCGTTAAAACAAAGGTTCATTCCGTTCTTGTGCAAGAACAGATTTGCATGGGTTGAAGTATGAAACAGTTCAGCCTTAAAACCTATTTTCTCAGAGCTCCTAATTTTGTTGTGAACTCATTGGTAAACTGTGTGTTTGTGAACAATCATATGGCTATGCATGGAATTGGCTACTTCCCTGAAATTTCTTTAGAAGTGAGACTTCTGGCTGTAATGGAAGATGCTATGTGAATTTTCCCAGAGTTGTTTCAAACTTGAAATTCACCATCAGACAGTAGCTCCACAAAGTTATTGGTTAGTCAAGCAGAAAAAAATAGTTAGCAAAAAATCATAGACGAGTTGGCAGATATAAGATTTCTAATAAACACTACTTGGTTTTTAATGCCATTGCACAGCTAATTTAATTCAAAAATTTAAATGTAAGCTTTAGTGGGTTGAACCACTATTCTAGAAAACCGCAGTATTATGACTGCATGAGTTGTAACTATTTCAGCCAGGGGCTGTTCTTTGATGGAACCCGAAGACAATATTTGGGCTTTCATAACAAACACTAAACTTTTAAATTCCTATATTAGAATTTTTATCATGTTTATGAAGTTTGTCAGAAAAATTCTTTGAAGAATGAAATAACTCAAAGTTAAGAGAAAAATGTGTTATTTTAACATATATTTATCCTTTGATACGATGAGAGGCTGAAAACAATGTACTATACATTAAAGCTTGTCAAACATTTTTGACTGAACTTCTTTATGTCAGAAAATGCTGCTTCATCTAACCCAAACTGTGTTGTATATATCTGCCAACAAAAACTTTTTCAGGAAGTTCAGGTCCAACGTGGAATTTCCAGTCTAAAAGAGACTGAGTCTAGCCCAGTGGCATTCACCTGCGGTGTGTGAAACCCAGGTTCAAGTCCCTACTCTGCCTGATTCCGATCAGGGACTTGAAGCTGGGTGTCCCACAACTCACATCAGCCCCCTAGGCAACAGAGCCAACTTCTCTCTCCTGATCTTTCAGGACAAATTTTGAAAGGTCTCGTTTTCATTCTGATTCAGAAATAAATTTTGAAACCTTGAAATTTTCACAAAACCAAATTGTTCTTTTCTGGCCACCCCTACTATAATCTCAGCTAAACTCAGTGAACATTTAGTAATGATATTTGAACCAGGCTTTGTTTTATGATTTACACTGTTCAGTCTCTCTCTTTTCTTCCACACCACTTTTCCAGAGTCATTTCTGTTCCTTCTGTTGTGTTAGAATCCACGAGTAAAAAGGCTGATGATGTGCCAAGGAAAAACAAAAGTCTTGCACCAAAATGACTGCTCTGCTATGGTACTATAGCCTTAGATCTCACCTGTCTGCAGGAAGAGTGTCTTTTGTACAAGTAATCATTGTTATTTAATGGAATTGACCTTGCAATGCAGGAAATGAAGATCATAAGGAATTTTAAAGCTCTGGGGCAGCATGATAAAACACCTGTACATTGGTGTCGCCAAAGAAATTCATATCCATAGCATATCTCTCATGTCCTTCATTAAAAGAATGTGACCATAGCTGCCAGCACTGTGGCTTATATTTTGATTAACAGCACTTTTGACTTCAGTAGAAGCTGTGGGTGCTCAGCACCTCTTGGAATCAGGCCCTAAATATGCCAGTTATATCAGGCTCCTTGTTGAAAGAGAAGAGGGGAATCAATACTCTCTATCTACTGAGGCAGATTTTCTAAAGAGCTGCAGAAAAAAAGTGCCAGTAACGGCAGGAGTATGGGTTCAACTTCCTTTTTCGTATAAAATGCCACCAGGTTATATAGAGATACAAGGTGGGTGAGGTAATGTTTTATTGGATCAACATATGGAGCTGGTCCAATGCAAGATATCACCTCACTCACTTTGTCCTTTTAATCACATTGCAATGTTTCATCTCTGAGGTGGCTGCATTTGTGTGGTGGGAAAAGTGATCCCTAATACGCAGTTTACAGTGTAACAAAAGCAAAACATTCAGAAAATGTTTAACTAGAAACCACTGAAAACTTCTGATCAAAATAATGTGTTTAAGTTATTTTTCCTTTAGAAAATCACCTCTTCTTTAGCTGGTCATTGCAAGGCACAAACCCCTAAAATAGTATAGTAAATATTGGATCAAATTCTCTCACTCACACTGGGGCAACACCAGCGGCTTTGATGGGGTTACACTGTTACAACTGAAAGGAGATTTTGGGTCAATTAATGTGACAGAATCCGCTGCTTCATTTACCTTCCTCTCTTGTCTTCTGCTTGTGCATCTCAGCTCTTCATTCACTAAACGTGAAATCAGTCCCTCTAGCGAGAGTCAACATAACCCACTGGGCCACGTGCATGATCCACAGAAAATATGGGTCATGGGACATTAGGTAAAGAGTTAGAGCCTGGCTCTTTAGCTCACACTAGACTAATGCTTCTAGCTCTGCGGGTGTTCAGTTCAATCCTTGGTGTTGGCCAAGATGACAGCCACCATACAAATAGAGATTACAACAAGCTCCCATTCTCCAAGGATTGGCCACAGAAGGGTACATGTAATACATGCTGACCAGTGGATCACACCAGTACCACTGGAGTTCCACCTGAGCCCTCAAAATAGGGTGTAAATGCAACATGGACAGAATACTGCCTCTCTCCAGGGGGTGGATTTCACCGTAAGCACCCTATGGTGGAATTTGTCTTTGCTTTGGTGAGCACTTACTCATACAAATAGTCTCACAGACTTCCAAGTAAGAGTTCCACAATCAGACTCAATTCACAGCATTCCCCAGGCTCTCTCCTTCACTCTCCCTCCTCTCAGCCTCAGTGCCCTATTCCACAAGCAGATCTGCTTCATATTTCTCAACACAGTGTTCATACTCACCTCTGACACGCATGGTAAGGTTTGTGCATGCATGTGCCACGTTACAGACTGTGCCACACTTCTCACTTCATGGCTCATCTGTCACAGTCTGCAGTACATTGGACCAGACTCACAACTGAATCATTGACACTTCTGCTGAGAAAAACTTATCAAGGGATTTTATTCTGGGAAGATGACAAAATACACAGGATCAAGATTCTGGCTGTAATGGAAACTTGTCTTCTCAAAATTGAAAAAAAGCAGTTCCCCCAAATGGATGATTCTTGTCAGACCACACTCATTGTCAGACCACAGAGTACAGCAAAGTGAGCCATAGACGGAATGTCCTTGAGTCATGTGCTGTATGCTTCAGAGTCACCTTTGATTTTACCTTTGGAACCTAATGGCTCAGTTAGAAGTAACAAAACTGAAAACCTACCACTGAACTGAATATCCTATCACTAATCAGTAACTGAATGTGAAAGGAAACTAAAAGCTGTGTTATCAACTCTACACAGACTTCATTTGCAAGAACACTGCCTAAACAGGAATGATTTAAGAGAGGGGAAACGATTGATCTAATTGTTGTACAGTGCAGTAAAGTTCTTTAGAGCTGATATTTTTTATCTTGATTTTATACCGTATGCAGTTCTCCAAGAACTACAGCAAGATAGTAATGGCAGTACAGCTAAATGGTTTAGTAAAACTATTTCTACTTCTATTGACAGCAGGGGTGCTGGAACAGTTTGTACAGCGGGGATGCGGAGAGCCATTGAACCAAACTGTAAACTCTGTATATAATGAAAACCACTTCAAGCCAGGGTGTGCTGCGGCACCCCCCGCACTCCTAGTTCCAGCACCTGTGATTGACAGTTTAAAATCTGATTTTTATTTCTCCATGGATGTTTATTTTTACCCTCAGTTGACACTCTGCTTAACCACCCTATTTTCACTCATTTTATTTCACCCTGCCAAGTATTTCTCACCCTAAGGTTATCCCACAAACATTTATGTTCATACTTAACTCTATGCACATGAATAGTCCCATTGGCTTCTGTAGGACCACTCGTATACTTAAAGTTAAGCATGTTATTTATTATTCAATGCACCAAGATTAGGCCCTCACTGCACAAAAGGCAATCAAAGACTGAAGGAACAGGGAAAGCTCAGCTTCTCTTTGAACTGATCCAGGTGGAGCTTTTTCATCCCAAGCAGAGTAGCCAGAATGCAGAGCACTTGAATATTTTGTGTCCCCAAAAAATATTGCTACTAAAGTGTCTCTGTGCTTTAACTTTGAAAATTTGGTCGCCTTATTTACAGATCTTGATCCTGCAAGGTGCTGCTGAGCACCCTTGACTGCCATTGATCTGGGTGGAAGATAAGGATACTCTGTACCTCACAGGAGTGCTCAGTCCTTGTAGGATTGAGCCCATAACTGCATATGTCTGCTTGGAGCATATAGTGACTGGTTAGTAATTATTTACTAAAATGGAAATTACAAAAACCTAATACGATTTGAAGTTCACCTTACATATAGCATAAATATTCAGGCTAAAGGAGCTTAAGACCCTTTGAAAATCCTAGCATCAATTATTCTCCTAGCAAAATGAATCCTTAATACATTTAGAGCTCAGGGCTTACATGTTAGTGGCCAATTGTGGGACTGAATTATCTGTCTAAAATATTAAAGTAAATAGAAAAAGTTTGTTCAATAACATGAGATTATTTGAACTGTAATTGCTTCTGTTCCTATGTGGCAGGAGCATTTGATATTCATGTGCAGCTTGAGGGGTTAATCTAAAAATAAATGTGCTAAAATCTGGGACATAGATATTGAGAGAATGGGTTTGAAGGTAGCATCCTCTTAAATACAGATGTGTTCTAAATAATGTACATGGATCTCACGGAAAATTGATATTTAAGCTATTAAATAAAATAAACATTTAGCATTTATACACACTTTTCATCCAAGAGCTCAAAGCACCAGAGAAAGTTAGGAATTAAGAGAGGAGGGATGATCTGAAATTCATTGGCATTTGGGTGCCTAATTCCCCTACGCACCTTTGAAAACCTCAGTCTAAATGTCTTGCTCACAGCAAGTCCATGGCAGAGCTGGGAACTGAAGCCAGGAACTCAGTACCACCAGACTGTACCTCTCTTACAGTGAGGTTTTCAAAATTTCCATTATAATCAATAGTAAATAAAATCCCATCTTTAATTTTTCTAACCCCTTTAGTTCTGTGCCTTGTTGAGAACAAAAGCTGGCCAGAAATTTTCCAATGGAACCGTTTTCGTAGGAACATGTCAAGTCTGGCAACTCTTTTGATGGGAACCAGAAAATTTTCTGTGACATGGAGGAGGGCTTTGGGCAGCCCTTCTGCCACACAGGCAGCTGGCAAACTAAAAAATACCATTTTGGTTCTCCCAAAATGGAATTCTCCTGGAAATCCCTTCCCACAAAAAAAAAATGGTTATCACTTTTCAACCCAAATGAAGACCCTTTCCGCCCCCCACCCCCAAAATTGTGACTTTTTGCGGGAGGGATTTCCATTTTTAATCCAGGAAGAGTAAAACTGTAAACCAAAGATAATAATCCTTCCACCAAACTTTGTCTGTTGAGATTGTAAACTCTTTGAGACAGCAGTGTTACTAATTCTTGTGGTGTTATCTCAAGATTTGTGATATTGCCTGGTTTTCTCAAAGCCTGACTTCTGGAATCCTGAAAATAGACGAGAATCTTTCATCAAAAAAAAAAAAAAGAGCAAGTTTCTAGCCTATCACGGTTGCACGGAAAAACTTGAAAATGTAAGGCAAATAAAATTGAATTTCTGTTATAATATTATTTATTATTATTACTATTTATTTGTATTTAAATGTTATGATTTGTGTGGGGGTTGACTTGCAACTGTCCAACATCTGGGATTGGCAATACTGAGACAAGGACTGCCTCTTACGGTGTATTTGTGTAGTGCCTAGCACAGCTTGTGCTGTGGGCCCCTAGGCTCTGCTGTAATATCAATAATTAATCATTATTACTCTTATAAATGTCAGATCTCCTGAATGAAATAATACCTAGATAATGACATAGAGAGTACACTTATAAAGTTTGCGGGCATTACTAAGCTGGGCAGGGTTGCAAGTGCTTTGGAGGATAGGATTAAAATTCAAAATGATCTGGACAAACTGGAGAAATGGTCTGAAGTACATAGGATGAAATTCAATAAGGAGAAATGCAAAGTACTCCACTTAGGAAGGAACAATCAATTGCACACATATTCCTTTAAATTCATTTCACAAAAATGAAGACATCTTTAATAACCTGTCTCAGCATCTGGGGTGAGATCGTCACCACTGTTCCAGTCCCTTAATGTTAGGTGAAAGAGCCAGAGTGGGGTAGAGGAGCTGTAAAAGCACCTGTTGCAGCCAGAGAAGGATACTCCAATACGGGAGCTGAGGAAGAGAGCCATAAAGCTTCCTACTGAGTATCCCCACTCAACTCTGGCACTGGAAGTAGGAGAAAGTATGCAGCACTGCTGTCTGCCTTAGGGCAGCCCTATGGAGGCTGCCCTAACTTAGACAGGCCCTAAAGTCTGTCTAAATTATGCCAGGGGCTGCTCGAGCAGCCCAAGATCAGAAGAGCTCAAAGGTGACTTCCCCCTGGACAGCAAGTGGTAGGCTGTGCCTCTAAGGGTACATCTACACTTCAAGCTGGAAGTATAACTTCCAGCTCAAGGAGACATACCCACACTAGCTCTGAGGGAGCTAGCCCTCTAAAAATAGAAGTGTACTCACAGTGGCATGATCAGTGGGAAGGGCTAGTTGCCCTGAGTACAATCATGTCTGAGACTCTAGGTACCTATAGTAAAACCTCAGAGTTACAAACACCTCAGGAATGGAGGTTGTTCATAACTCTGAAATATTTGTAACTGTTAACGAAACGTTATGGTGGTTCTTTTAAAAGTTTACAATGGAACATTAACTTAATACAGCTTTGAAACTTTACTTTGCAGAAGAAAAATGCTGCTTTTAACCATCTTAATGTAAATGAAACAAGCACAGAAACAGTCTCCTTATCTTGTCAAATCTTTTACTATATTTCCTTTATTTTCTTTTTGTCTATGCCGCTGCCGCCTGATTGCGTACTTCTGGTTCCAAATGAGGTGTGCTGTTGACCAGTCACTTTGTAACTCTGATGTTTGTAACCCTGAGGTTCTATTGTACTTGGCCAACTAGCCTCTCCCAATACTTGTGCTGCCCTGGCTACACCCTCTTTTTATAGGAAACTGCTTGATCAGATTTAGCACAGGTATGTCTCCTTGAGCTGGTAACTACACTTCTCACTCAAAGTGTAGGTGTATCCAAAGAGGCTCAGCACAGAACTTCAGGCTTTATATCCAGCCCTTATATGTTGTGTAACAAATTTGCATCCTCCTATCTTTCATAATTGAGGATATGTAAAGTATCTTTTGGGGAAACTCAGAACCAGGTTTTAGGATGAACCCCACTCAAAGCACTTAACTCAAAAATAAGGAAACTCAAAAGTAAACTGTTCAGGTTTTGGCTGGCTCTGTACAAATAATAGTGACTGTCAAAGTTCCTTCCGCACTCTGAACTCTAGGATACAGATGTGGGGACCTGCATGAAAGACCCCCTAAGCTTATTCTTACCAGCTTAGGTTAAAAACTTCCTCAAGGTACAAACTTTGCCTTGTCCTTGAACTCTATGCTGCCACCACCAAGCGTGTTAAACAAAGAACAGGGAAAGAGCCCACTTGGAGATGTCTTCCCCCAAAATATCCCCCCAAGCCCTACACCCCCTTTCCTGGGGAAGGCTTGATAAAAATCCTCACCAATTTGTACAGGTGAACACAGACCCAAACCCTTGTATCTTAAGAACAATGAAAAAACAATCAGGTTCTTAAAAGAAGAATTTTAATTAAAGAAAAGGTAAAAGAATCATCTCTGTAAAATTAGGATGGTAAATACCTTACAGGGTAATCAGATTCAAAACACAGAGAATCCCTCTAGGCAAAACCTTAAGTTACAAAAAGACACAAAAACAGGAATATACATTCCATTCAGCACAGCTATTTTACCAGTCATTAAACAAAAGGAAATCGAATGCATTTCTAACTAGATTACTTACTAACTTTTTACAGGAGTTCTGAGATGCATTCCTGCTCTGGTCCTGGCAAAAGAATCACACAGACAGACAGACCCTTTTTTCCCCCCACTCCAGCTTTGAAAGTATCTTGTCTCCTCATTGGTCATTTTGGTCAGGTGCCAGTGAGGTTATCTCAGCTTCTTAACCCTTTACAGGTAAAAGGACTTTGCCTCTGGCCAGGAGGGATTTTATAGCACCGTGGACAGACAGGTGGTTACCCTTCCCTTTATATTTATGACAGTGAGTAAGTGAACTATATAGGAAAATAAACCAACAGCACCAATGAGCAAGCAGTAGTCACATGTAGCTGTAGGCTTATGCCGCTTCTGAGTTTCTCTGTTCCTCAGAAGTCAGGAGTGACACAAGTTTTCAGAAGTTGCCTACTGTCCCTGCAGCTAACGAAGACACTGAACAAAGGCCTAAATTCTTCAACAGAACAATTGCTTCAGAACAATTCTTCAACAGAACAATTCTTCAAGAGAAGATTCTTCAACAAAGGCCTAAACTCTTCAACAGAACAATTGCTTCAGAACAATTCTTCAACAGCCTAATTGCTTCAACAGAACAAAAGCTTGAGCTGTTCACCATCACGATGTGGAGGTTAAGGGAAAGGCTCCATTGTGCAGATCAAAGACCCTTATGTAGGCCTTTATCTCTGTTCACAGTTACAGAAAATAAAGATTATAAAAATCAGGTTCACTTAAATTTGCATACCAGGAATGTGAGGGTGTGAAATCATAGTCAGTGGGGCAAATTCTTCTCTAAATTACATCATTGCAAATCTGGTATAACACCATTGAAGTAAATGAAGTTATAACAGCACGATGGGGTGTATAAACCCCACACAGCAACAGACACTAAAGGGTTAATGAAGAGAACAATCACTTCCCCAGCTGTGGCTGAGTGACTGGTTAGGAGCTTGGAGTCAGATCCCTTACAGTGAGAGACCCAAACAACTCAGCCAGAGGGCTGGAGCCTTAAAGAGGCCAAGTGCTGTGTAGGCCATACTTCTGAACTGCTATAAAAGTGGAAACCAAGGCCAGCCTGCTGCCATCTAGCAATCAGCCACAAGGGGATGCACTGAAGGGCAAGATGCCTGATTACAAACGAATGTACACCAACGTAAATGGGAGCAGAATCTTCAATAAATCCGATTTACTCCAGATGAGGCTCTGGCCTCAAATACTTTGTTGCTTTACACAAAGACTCAAGTTCAGCTAGACTGCTTGCTTATCAGCTGCACTAGGACTATTCCATTAGCATGCATCTACAGCTTATTTCTGTTAATGTTTACTTCAAACCATGATAACAAGTATTACAACAGTGGGCATTCTCTATACAAGGTTAATCAGTGAACCCTAGAGTTTAACAAATCACTCTCATATTTTTTGCATTTTTTATTAAATGTTGTTGGTCCTTCTAATATGTATTGGTTATTACTGAAATTTGTACCATTGTAGCATAAGTTTATTGGCACCCTAAATCAAAAGTGAAGAAACTGTTAGGATTATATGGTCTCTCATATGCTAAAATTGGGACAAAAGTATTTCTACTAGCACTATCCACTAGGTATTCAAAGCAATAGGTGGGGAGTCAAGATTCCCAGCTTCTAGTCTTATTTCTGGTGATTTGCTCTTTTGATGTTGGGCAATTTAGGGTAAAATTATCTGCAAACACACAGAGACCAAGTAATCACATAGGTGGGGAGCATGAAATTTAACCCCATATATCCTTAGGCAGGCTGTAGCCTAGCTCATCTATGGCCACTATTCGAGCTCTCAGGCTGTAATCTTAGCTGCTGCTAGTGTACATCTGTTGCAACACTAGACCATTGAGCGAGTAACCACACTTCCCGACCTGTCCACAAGCCATCCCTATGTTTCAGTCTATTCAGTGCTCTGGTAGAGAGTCCACCACTGTGTGCAGAGGTTGTGGGGACCATATAGTATGAGTGCGGCTAATGAGGGTGTGTAAGTAATTCAGAAGAATTTACAGGTACCTTATTCTTAACTCTTCAGTAGCTCTGTAAAAGGGTATCATAATATCTTACCTTTCTCGTGCATTGGTGTGTTGTGAGTCTTACTTCATATTGTTAAAGCACTTTGATATACACAGGTGAGTGGTCTCTTTTTAAGAGTAGAGTTCTTTATTTTCCTAATGTTTCAAGTTTTTAAGATCTTAACACTGAGCAAGCACCTTCCATGTCGTTATCTCTAAGGATTTTTCCTCAGGGAAGCTTAACTCATGTTTTCTATTTAGTGAGATGCTGCAATTAATATATTTCAGAATCACTGAATGTGCATCAATACCCTACAAAGGAATTATATATAAACATTTTAAGAGGTTTCTCTATGATGTAAATATATTACAATATACTTCATATTCCTGAAAACACGTGTTGAGCTTTTGTTTTTCCATTGAAAAAAAGCGGGGGGACAAAATGCTAAAAGACCTTTAAAAAAGTGAGGAGAGACCTTTTAGCTATTTTGGCATTGCAGGTGGAGAAAACATACATAAAAATGTAAAACATTTTCACTCTTATGCACTGATTTCTGTATTATTTATTCTAACCTCATTATATGTGATTTATGACCACTGCAGTCTGTACCCCAGGAGGGATATTCTGCTTGAGAAGATAGTATTTGATGCTATGACAACTAGCGAGGACCTTATAAAGACATCTTTGCTGAAAAGGTACAGTTGAGTTGTTATACTTTTAAATAGAGAGAAAAGGTGCTATGACAAAATTTTCCTCCATACATAAACACTCTAAATTAAAATAGAATATTTATAAACCTGGCAAAATAATTGACAAAACCCAGCCTCCACAACTGTGATATAAAGTCTAAGAAAACACATTGCCCCATACAGCTATATGAATACAAAAACTGCCGTTTCCTTAGCAAAGGTGCTTTCTTGTTTCAGATGTTACTGACTGTGACAGTCTACATGCTGTTTTTCTCACTTCATTTTAAGAAATCAGAGGAGCCTCTTATTTTATTGAATATGACTGTTTTGTAGGGGTTTTAATTTGTTCACAAACGAGCAAAACAAATACAATCTCATTTTAGTACATAGAGCCATTACCAAATACCATTAATTAGAAAGACGAAGTGGTTAGTTAGAAACACATTTTCCCTTCTTGTGGGGAAAAAAGATTTGTGTGGCTGACTTCATGTTTATTTTCTCATTCAACACGGGAAGACTCATGTGGTCTCACGTTTATTTCCCACCGTTACAATTACAACTTCCTTTCCCTGCTTGGTTAACCTTCTCAGCAACCTAACAGAACGCTACCTTCTTTTTAGCGATTGAACAGCAGAAAACTGCAAATCCCCTGGGTGTGATAAAAAGACAGCCAATAAAAGATCAATATTTCCATGCTCTTGTAAGAAGTCACCTCCTCTTTATCAAGACTAAAATCCTCCTGACTATAACAATAAAATATTTGAAACTCCATGCTTTGGAGCTGTGGCTGCTATGTCATAAAAAAGAGCAAAGAATCATTAATTGCAAGGTGCCTCTTTCAACCTGCTGGCTACCTTTGGATCAGATCCTGAAGGGTGTAAAGAGCCTCAATTCCATTCACTTCAGTAGAAATTTAGGATGTTCAGTACCCAGCAGCTTCTTACCTTTAGAACTGAACATTTTCATTGGTTATAAGAATTTTAGGGCTTGATCCAAAACCCACTGAACTCCATGGAAAGACTATGCCATTGGTTTCAGCGGGCTTTGGATCAAGCCGGTAGCCCAGAGTCAGACTCCACAGGTCAAAATAGTGAGAAAATGTGCTCCAGGCGCTTCCTATTTCCACTAGGAGGCGTAGCCCAGTGCCAGAGATGAGAAAAGAAAAGCAGGGATTTCCAAGAAAGAGAAAATTAGATAAAATTCAATAAATAGCTTCTAATCCTCTGCTCTCACATTGTCCACATATCATGTTTTAGTTTTGTTTTGCAACATGAAAGAGCATTTATTTTATCACTGAGTTTTCTGACTGTATCTTAAGAGGATTCACCTGTCTGAAATGATAAAACAAAACCATCATCACAAGCGATTAGTTCAAAAGTTCACAGTAAAAACCATCAAGCAGGAACCTCAAGCTTGATCTGTCCAGTGTATCTGTGACACCGACAGACTGGTCAACTGGCAGGAGTCATTGTAATGGTAAACAGAAATATCTACAAGGAATGGCCACCAAAGCCATGTTAAGTAGACTCGAATCTTTGACATGTTTGCCTGTATTGTTAGAGAATCAAGAGTAGATGCTAAGTGTATTTTGTCTGTGCTTACCTATATCTTGTTAGAAGTTTAACAATGTGATCTAATTAGCTTGTGGAGGCTAAAATCTGTAGCTGTCTTTTAATGATTCATTATTGTATTCTATTGACTCAGAGATGTAAGATACTGTAGGACTAATATTATTTACATTGTCTTCAGTTTAATTATCTGATATAGTGAACTGTCTTAGTAATTTGAATGACTATTGCTTAACATATTGTCTGAGAAAGGACCCATTGAATAGACATCAAACTGTCTGCTCACTTACATCAAAACCCTCCTAGTGAAATTATATGTCAGCACCCAGCTTGCTTCAACTATAAAGGAAACCCTAGGCCTGGTCCTTTGTTCTCAGGTCTGCTTAAACTTTAACAGGGAAGGTCTAAGCCACAAGACTGAGATCTCCAGGTTTACTCTGGATTTACCCTGGAATTCTCATGGAAGAATCTGAACAAACTCTACATCTGAACTGCCTATTGGACTAATGTGTTCCAGAAAGACTTACAAATCAGCAGCCTCACCATTTCTGCTATGAAACTGACCTAAGGACTTTACACACATTTGTATGTATATTGATCTCTCTTAACTATATATAACTATTTCTTTTTTCTTTTATTAATAAATCATAGAATCACAGAATATCAGGGTTGGAAGGGACCTCAGGAGGTCATCTCGTCCAACCTCCTGCTCAAAGCAGGACCAATCCCCAACTAAATCATCCCAGCCAAGACTTTGTCAAGTCTGACCTTAGAAACCTCAAAGGAAGGAGATTCTACCACCTCCCTAGGTAACGCATTCCAGTGCTTCACCACCCTCCTAGTGAAAAAGTTTTTCCTAATATCCAATCTAAACCTCCCCCACTGTAACTTGAGACCATTACTCCTTGTTCTGTCATCTTCTACCACTGAGAACAGTCTAGATCCATCCTCTTTGGAACCCCCTTTCAGGTCGCTGAAAGCAGCTATCAAATCCCCCCTCATTCTTCTCTTCTACAGACTAAACAATCCCAGTTCCCTCAGCTTCTCCTCATAAGTCATGTGTTCCAGTCCTCTAATCATTTTTGTTGCCTTCCGCTGGACTCGTTCCAATTTTTCCACATCCTTCTTGTAGTGTGGGGCCCAAAACTGGACACAGTACTTCAGATGAGGCCTCACCAATGTTGAATAGAGGAGAACAATCACGTCCCTCGATCTGCTGGCAATGCCCCTACTTATACAGCCCAAAATGATATTCGCCTTCTTGGCAACAAAGGCACACTGTTGACTCATATCCAGCTTCTCGTCCACTGTAACCCCTACATCCTTTTCTGCAGAACTGTTGCCTAGCCATTAGGTGCCTAGTCTGTAGCGGTGCATGGAATTCTTCCGTCCTAAGTGCGGGACTCTGCACTTGTCTTTGTTGAACCTCATCAGATTTCTTTTGGCCCAATCCTCTAATTTGTCTAGGTCCCTCTGTATCCTCTCCCTACCCTCCAGCTTATCTACCACTCCTCCCACTTTAGTGTCATCTGCAATCTTAGATTTAGTTAATAAGTGTCACATTCTGTACCTCGGGGGAACACCCTGTACCCTCATGTTCATCCTTATAATATGATTGTGTGGTATCCAATGCAAAGTTTGTCAATGTCGGGTGTCTTTGGAAGGCTCATGATGCACTGAGCATTGTTGTTATAGTAATGTTACAGGTTGTAATTTCATGTGTATAGTTATGAGACTTAAAATGTGTCCTCATGGCTTAAAACAAGCCCAGGAAAAACTCTCCAGGAGCAGAGGGGCAGTTTACACCTCATCAGGGCATGTATGGGACAAACCCAGCCCAGCCTCACAGGAAAAAAGGACACTGGCCTAAGCAGCAACAAAGGATCTGTTGGACTCTCGAGTGAGTCATCCCCTTTCCGTTGGTCAGTTTGGGACTACAATGAGGTAATGCTCACCTGTCTCTGAAGGGGGGGGGAGAGGGAGCAAAGGCAAGAGGGAAGAAAGAACATGATAAAAGAGAGAGATGTTTGCCATGCTGTCTCTTTTCCACCTCCATCTACAGAAACCACCACCAAGTGACTGAAGTGCTGAGCAAAAGGGAGAGCCTGGCTGAAGGACAACCATCCAGCCTGTGGTGAGAAGCACCTAAGTTTGTAAGGGCACTGAAAGTGTTAAGATCAGGTTAGAGTGCATTTTGCTTTTATTTCATTTGACCAAATCTGACTTCTTGTGCTTTGACTTATAATCACTTAAAATCTATCTTTTGTAGTTAATAAATTTGTTTGTTTATTCTACCTGAAGCAGTGTGTTTGGTTTGAAGTGAGTCAGAGACTCCCCTTGGGAAAACAAGCCTGGTACATATCAATTTCTTTGTTAAATTGACAATTTCATATAAGCTTTCAGTGTCCAGCGGGCATAACTGGACACTGCAAGATGGAGGTTCCTAGGGATGTGTCCAGGATGAGAGATATTGTCTAGAGTCATTTGGTTGCACAATCCAAGCAGCAGCTGGCCAAAAGTGCTCACTCACATAGCTGGGAGCAGCTTACATGCTAGAGGCTGTGTGTGAACATCCAGGAAGTGGGGGTCCTCACAGCAGAGCAGGGTAAAGCTGGCTCCCAGAGTCGAGGATTGGCATGACCTAGCAGATCACCGGTCCAGATAACACCAGAGAAACCTCACAATAAGGCTTGGCTGTAAGCATGTATTTGGGTGAGTTCTGAAATATTAATTGACCTGGTAGATACCATGGTCAGAATATCAATAAGGTCTATCATAAAGGGAGATCTATTTCTCTGCCACAGTCAATGTCTGATAAGTGTAACCATAGAACTCTTCAGAAATAGCACAATTTGTCATTACCTGTCTGGCTCTTGTGTCTGTGTATGTGCAGCCTATGAAACATGAACCACATACAACATTTGAAAATGCTTTTATTGTGATTTTGAATTATTTTTGATGGCAACATTTTTATCCTCCTAACAGGAACTCAACATAGTCTATAATCTGAATTCTTTCAAACTAGTGTTACCCATTTGGTAACTACAGCATTTGCTGGTGGAATCCTTCAGTGGCAGGATATATCACTCATAGTTAGTTTGCCATCTATCCTGCTAATGTATTGCATAGTCTGGATTATTGTATTTTCTGTATCAAATACTCACAAAGAAAGGTGCTTTTTCTTCCTTTTCTCTTCTGCTTCTGACACTTACAAAACATCTCTTACCTGCATACATAGCATCCTTCAAACGGATTTACTAAAACTATACATTATATGGGATCATTTTATCTATCACAAAAATGCAGCCACCCTTGGAGACAGCCATTTAGCAGCCACAGCAACACTAAACAATATTTTAGAATAGAGAGTGAAAATAACATATCCAGTTTCAGGTTAGAGTGTAATTACTCATTTTAAATGTGACAAGGACTCTAAGGTTAACAGCACGTCCTGTGCTTGCCAAAAATGCCACCAGTGACCAGGGCCTCATCTCATCTGAAATATTGCATTTCTGACTGTGTCCCCTAGTACTAGTTTAAAGTCTTGGATTTAATACTGACTCAGAGAGAAGAGACTCAGTTTCAACACCATTTCCTGAAGCAACTCCATTTTTCTTAGATGTCTCTCATCTGACCTTCCATTATGAATGAGCGTTGTCAACAGGGCATTGGGCTGTGATATTTTCCTTACTGCTAGAGGTAGCACTAAGCAAATAACGCATAACAAATCCCTCATTTCGCCAATTCTATACACAAATTGTCCATGAATAGAATATATGTGAGTGTGACTTTCATTTTTCTAACATATCAAATATCTCTGGATAATCCTTGGCCTGTAGCTTGTTTCTGAGCAGTTCACTGTGATTATCTGAGAACCAAAATGCTTTGATTCTGAATGGGCACTTAGGTCACAGGGTGTGGTTTTTGTCCCCAACTGAAATAAAGTGAACACAAAATGGGCATGGACACTGTCATAGCAACTATGTTTAAGAACTCAAATTAATACATAAAGACAATTTGTGCACAGTATTTGCCCAGCTCTAAACAGGCCATACAAGGAAGGTATCTTTCTTTCTTCTAGAAGATGCAACCATCTCACCTCAAGCTATCATCTCACCAAAGAGGACATCTGTTACATATTCAGCATTCATTTTGTTAGTGGGAATTTTGCCTAGGGAGTGAGTATGGAACATGCAGTGAAGTTATGCATTACAGTTACCAAACCCTTTATGGGGATTAAAGAGTAGAATTTTGCCATTTTATACCCTAGCAGAGTTTGTTTTTTTTTAATAAGAAGAAAATTCTGGACAAAGGATGAAAGGGAATTCAGTGAAGTACCATATGAAACAAGTAAGCTCTTCACTCTTCCTCCCGTGTTATGCTCTTCTGTGCTAATTCTCTCTGGAAAATCTAAGCAATCGATAATACAGAAACAAAATATTAATAACAATGTAATAATGTATGGAACTTTTTTCAGCGAAGAAACTAAGCAATTCACTTGCAAAGTTAGATGAATGGCCTGTAGCTATTCCATAGTACAGGGGGTTCCAAATATGGGCTCTGACACAGTCCCAGTGGCCCACCTGTGCAGCCATAGACAGAGTTTGGGGGTTGCTTGGGGAGCTCTGCGAAGCAGACAGAGATGGAGCAGTGGCTAGCAATGGCCCCTGCCCAGGGCCAGAGGAGCCCAGTGCCCCTGGTGGTTGGCAGAGGATGAAGTAGCGCTGGTGGGAAGTGGGCAAGGAGAAGGGGCCGACCCTGAGAGGCTGCGGCTCCCAGGGAGGTTGGAGGAGGCTGGAGGGTTCGCAGCTGTTCCCGCTTTGAGCTGCTGCACCCAATGATCTGTGGCTATCAAGCCCCCTGGAGTATCAGCCCTGCAGCCCATCCAAGGGACTGGGGCTCAGTGGAGCCATTCTGTTTCTGCCTGGACAACGCCATGATCAGGTCAGTCACAGGTAACAGCCGGGCCCAGCACTGGCGGGCACCGAGCCCTTCCCTTGTCCCTGGGCAAGGGGTGCCTGTGAGGTATGTCAGGATGCTGGGTGGGTGACTGGAGCAGGGCTGCCAGGTGACAAGCTCAAGGCACTCAGCAGGCTGCTGAGATGGAAAGGTGTTCGCAGGGACTGGCTGTGCCACCTGCCTGGCCCCTTCGCCCTCTCACTGGTCCAGGTCCCTGCTGAGACAAGGGGCCACACACACCCCATTGCACCCCTCTCCCTGAGAAACGCGTAGCGGCCCGGGGAGGCCAGGCTGTGTGCTCGACAGCCCCTTGCTTGATTTCCCATTTGATAAGCCTGAGGAGACAATGGCCCACCTGCCTGGTGGGTAAGATGGGAGGGGATATTATCAAGCTGTATACATTGATAATGGAAGGGCACAACTTAAAGGTTTGACCACCCCACCAGACAGCTCAAGTCCTGGCCTGTCTCCGGGCTAGTACCCCCGTTCCTTTACCCTCAATCTGCCCTCCCAGAAAGCTGCAGGAAGTGTTAATAGTGGGCCACAGTGCCTATTGCAGCTGCACAGGCGGGCCTCAGGGAAAATTGTTTGGAAACTCCTGCTATCGTATATACTTTTCAGTTACTAACTTTTATTAAAGATAAACAATTGTTGACAGTACAAATTATTTTCTTTTAAACTATTGAGAAAATAATAAATATTAAAAATATATACAGAATATAAAAATACAGCAGTTGCAGCCATGTGGTTAAATGTTACAAAAGTGGTATCACTTTTTACCGTTTTATCCCACGTGGTACATCTTTTACTTCTGGGAGAATTTTGCACCAAAAAATTAAAAATTCTGCACACAATATTTGAAAATTCTGCATATTTTATTTGTCAAAATAACACAATATAATCATGCCAGTTTCAATTATTTTGGTAATTTATTTCAAAATATCTGTCAGCAAGTATATCTGTAACAATACAGACTCCAAAAATTGTTGTTGTTGTTTTGACAAATAGATTTCTTACTAGGCGTATTAATAAAGAACTTTGAGTAATTCATTTAAATTACAATACAGAATTGTATTTCACACACCTTTCAGAAGCAGTGCAAGGGCTTGGGGACTCAGAGGTAACTGAGGAACTAAGGGAGTGGGAAGACTAGGAGTGAACCTAGAGGCTGTTGAGTGTGGGTGGGAGAAGGTTTTTTTGGCAGGGGGATGGGATTGTTAGGGAGTTGGGAAGCCTCCCCCATGCAGACCCTGGCTGACCCCCAAGCCTCTCCCATTCAGTCAGGCACATCTGCCCCTGTCGCCGCACCCCCACATCCCCATGGATTTCTGTAGCTTCCCTCCCCACATCCGCAGGCTCAACGCTTTCACCCCACTAGCTCCTGAGCCCATGCCCCAGTCTCTCCCCCCCACTAGCCATTTTGAACCCCAATCTGTGACACCCCTCCCAGCAGCCCCGTGTGCCCCACTCTGTCTTAGCCTGGCTCTGCGGGCAGAGTGCTGTGATGAACTTCTACTTCTGGAGGAATTCTGCAGCACTGGGCTAGAATTTTTTTTCCCCCATAGAAAATACATTCTGCCCCAGAAGTGCTGCAGTTCCACCTTTTGCCCAACAGAGCTGGTGTGGCACCCGGTTTCAGAGTGAGAGGATAATTCAGTCTCCCAGCCCATGCAGGCCTTTGCTTCTCCACTGAGACTGGCAGGAGTGCTACTTACTACCACTTTAACTGGTGGCTTTTTGTTTGTTTTTTAAGTGGAGACCTGCCTGATAGGAAGACACTCAGTCATTTCATATAGAAGAACACCAAAAATCAGAAGACAGAATTTGGTTTTGGTCACTACTAGCTTGGGTCAAATCCACAGTAGTGTCCAGAAATGAAAGGTTCTGCATACAATTTCATAAAACTTTTAAAATAAACATTGACATTTCTTATTAGTTCACTAGGCATTTAGTTTGGATTTTATAAGATGGTAATTATGTTATTTAAGTACTAGTTGATTGGTACATGTTTACAAGAATATAACTAGTTGGTTAAAAATACACTGGTAGACTTAATAATACCTTCACTGTAATCTAATTAAATACCACATAAGTATTAGACAGACATATTGAGGTTTAACAAATATGTAAGAATTATGTACTAATTCTTAAAATACACCTTTGATCTGGTACCTCATTAACAGAGGGACTGTTTAATTAAACACACATTAAAAGCACTTAAATTGTTACCAGTCCTGCTCCATAATTTATACTACCTCTATGGTGGTTTATTTTACCATGTTTACAGCTCCCCAGACACTTATTTAAAAGAAACATAACATTCAGTTCCCAGCTGTCTAACTTCAGTAGAAATAAAGTACACAATCACTCACTTTATGGCTTTCTCAGGCTACGATCCAAGGTACAAAATCTCATCCTGACATTATCTGAGGATTTCCTGTGAGGATAGCCATGAAATTGTAGCATCTAATTGAAGTCCAATATAAAACCTCCTGTATGACACATTTAAGTTCAAAAAGCACAGCCTTAGAAGATACCCTATGGTGAATGGTGTGGTTTTTTCATGAAATTTTTTTAAAAATATTTTCTCTCATAATTTTGCAGAACACCCTTCTCTAGCCCAGTGGTTAAAGTACTTTCCTGGAAGGTGGAAGAGCCGTGTTCAAGTCCCTGCTCTGAATCAGACATAGTGAGGATTTAACCCTTAACAATTACACTGATTCTAAACTGTTAGTGAATGGGACAGGTCATATGATATTTCAAGCTTCCTAATTCTTCACAGTGTAAGCAACAACTCAATGCAATAACTAGATGTACTGAAAGGTTTCAGAGTAACAGCATTGTTAGTCTGTATTCGCAAAAAGAAAAGGAGTACTTGTGGCACCTTAGAGACTAACCTTTGAGCATAAGCTTTCGTGAGCTACAGCTCACTTCATCGGATGCATACTGTGGAAAGTGTAGAAGATCTTTTATATACACAAAGCATGAAAAAATACCACCCCCCACCCCACTCTCCTGCTGGCAATAGCTTATCTAAAGTGACCACTCTCCTTACAAAGTGTATGATAATCAGGGTAGGCCATTTCCAGCACAAATCCAGGGTTTAACAAGAACGTCGGGGGGGCGGGGGGGTTAGGAAAAAACAAGGGGAAATAGGTTACCTTGCATAATGACTTAGCCACTCCCAGTCTCTATTCAAGCCTAAGTTAATTGTACTGAAGATTCATGTTAGGACATTACAAGCAAAACCACAACTAACATTATCACAATTATAAAAAGCATTTAACACATTTCACTTCTCGCTCTTAAAGAGCGAGACTCAGTTACCAGGATTCTTACCAGGTCATCACCCACAGGAAATCCATGGGAGGAGGACAGGGGTTTAAGAACTTTGTGAGCTTCATCTCAGAGTTTCCTGCACATGCTCCCTTCAGAAGGGGAGAGGCAGGAGGGCTGTGAAGGAGGAGAGGCCCTTAGTGGTGCAACCAGGGTGTCCTTGACTATTTGGACAATGTGCCAAGCCCCCCTGGCAGATGGGGAGGAGGCTGCTGCAGTCATTAGGTTATATGCCATGCCATGCTGTAAGGGCAAGGATTCCTTCTTCCCATTTCCTGCTGAACTCCAACCTTGCACTAGGGCTCTGCCTTTAATACCTATGTCTGCCCAAAGCTATACTGAAAATAAAACTTAATTAGGATAACATTCATTCTGTAGCTGCTCATTCTTCTCTTCTAAAAGAGAATATTTTCATTGAATTTAAGGCTACTCAGCTGGTCAAAATTACTTCAGTATCAGAGGAGAGCCTATACATTAACCAGTATAGCTTTATGTTCTATGAGCATAAGTCCACATAGGCCGATCAAACAGAGTAAGCCTTAGGGAGTTCTTAGGCCCTAGACAACCTGCCCATCCCTATCTGCCTGATGTTGCTGAATGCCCATTTAACCTTACCAGCCTGAAGTCAACCACAGGAATGGTTTTGCAGCCCTAGAAAAGAATCTGTTCTGCTTTTATGGTAGAGCTAGCTCTGAGCTCAAAAGTAATGGGGAAATGTTGCAAAATTCTATCATCTGCATGAATGTTTTCTGGAAAAGCACAATTTCGGGGCTTGTTAAACATTTCACAAATGTTAGTCACTACAACAAAAACGACAAGAAAGCAATTATCTCATAGCTTGTTTGTCCTAAGAAATATTCTGAGAGAATATAATATACCACCTGTAGCTAAAAAGTTCAGTACAGATGGGCACCAACACTAAATATGCAACAGAATATGGAAAGGATTAGTGCTACAAAATAATCCTGCTGGGACACCAGAGTAGCAAAGAGAATTTTTTTTTTTTAAATCTAAATACAAAAATCCATTTGGGATGATTAGTCTCATTTCAAAAAACGAAACATTCCAACATCCACAACCATGGTGAGAATTAGTTTTTGTAATGTTTTGTGGGAGAAGGACTTTCTGCTCAGTCCACAATATATTTCATTAGCTCTTGCTTTCTTACAGTGACATGAGCTAATTTCATAGCCCTGGTGCTGCCATTTGAATTTGGTTTCTTATTCATTTAAAGTTCTTTCCGTGCTACAATGACAGTAGTTTATCTACTTGGCAGGCTTTAAAATCCAACCCAATTAGATGCAGTTCTCCTACAAATTATTTTTAGATATGTTTCATGCTATCTAATTATATCCACTACACTGCACAGTGGAAGAAAAATGTGCAGTTATAGTGTGTAATATACTATCTATAGGGAAAATAATCAGTAGTGAAATTGCTGAATTTTAGCTACATAGAGCCAAATTCACAACACTATTTGCCCTTCCTAGGAGTTGTGGAAAATCAGCTTTCACTGCTTTGCATAGTGTGGAATCCAAGCAGATTTATGTGTGCACTGTTGTTGTAGCTAAGTAGCTTTATCCCTAAGTAAGATTTATAGCACATCTGAAAGCTTAATAGCCTTTGGAATTTTTTATTTCTACTAAAATGATTTGGTGAGCAAGCCTGAAAATATTTCTATGTGAATTTATTTGACTGTGGTATATGGTGATACCACACCATTAAAAAAGGCACCAAAATGGCCTGTAAATCTCAACTAAATTAATATATCTCACATTTCTCACTGCTTCTCCAACAGCTCCATCTGGATGGCTCACCATCATATAAAAATCAACGTGGCCAAAACTGAACTCACAATAAGAGATAGCAGACTGCCTCAGAGTCTGGGTTCACAGCTTCCAGGGTCCACTGCTCTGGGGAAGCCCACCTGTCCTGTCTCCCAGGTCCATAACCTAAGCATAAATTTTGGCTCTTTCCTCTACTTTTCCCCCCACATCTAGGCCATGACCTTTTCTTTGGTTTAGATTGTTAAAATAAAATAAAATAAATGAATATTATTATATATATATATATATATATATACACATATTCAATGCTTTGTTACCCCCCTCTCCCGATGGCCTCTTAAGAACCCACCAGTTGAGAAACACTGTGGCCAGGTATATGGTTCCACAGAGCCCTTGCTGGTGGTCCACAGAGAACTGGCCTCATCTATGCTGCTGCCTCTCCTCCTTATTGCCAGCTGTAAATTACATTAACAAAGACAGTTTAAAAACATGTACAAAAATAGCAAAATCCCCACATTCATATGTGAGAGCCAAGATCTTGAATTGTAACCAGAGGCCTGTGACATCATTCATACTTCTTGGCAAATGCAAAAACTCCTTGGAGAGCGCTTAACAAGAGGCCTGATTGAAAATAGATGTAACCTATGTAGAGAGGAGGTAAATCAATTTACTTACCAATTTGAGAAACAAGGTGGGTGAGGTAATGTCTTTTATTGGACCAACTTCTGCTGGTGAGAAAAACAAACTTTCAAACTACACAGAGCTCTTCTTCAGGTCTGGGAAAGTTACTAAGAGTGTCACAGTTAAATACAAGATGGAACAGTTAGTTTTGCGCAGTTAGTTGTACTACATAACCAGTTGTGTCAGCATCCACACTAGTGAGGTCTGACACATCTAAAAATAAGAAGGAAAAAAAAACTTGACAATGACTGTAGCTGTTAGGCTCACACACTGTCTTTTGTTCGGTGATATAATACATTTCCTGAAGATATTTGGCCTCCTGTATGTAATTCATCACTGATGGTATTTCCCAGTCTCAATCCCACTGAATTCTGTAAAATTACAGGAATCGCTACTGATATCCAACCCGAAGATTCAGTCTGTGTTCCCCCGGGCAGTTCTGGCTTCTCCCTGCAGGGCTGGGCTGGATCTAACTGCCGCACGTTTTGTACCCCAACAGGACTCACTGCTGATTGGTCAGAAGCGTCCAACTTGTAACAACAAGTTGATGTGTGTATCTGCAGGAATGTCTGCCCTTACAGAAGTCTTCCACACCAAATAGCTACTGAGCATGGTTAACACCTTAGAATCATAGACTATCAGGGTTGGAAGGAACCTCAAGAGGTCATCTAGTCCAACCCCTTGCTCAAAGCAGGACTAATCCCCAATTTTTGCCCCAGATCCCTAAATGGCTCCCTCAAGGATTGAACTCACAACCCTGGGTTTAGCAGGCCAATGCTCAAACCACTGAGCTATCCCTCCCCCCACACCTTCCTGCACTCCCTTTAGTGTGCTGAAATAGCAACTACTGTATTTCTTTGAAATCACACAAGTGATATTGCTGCCTTCTCTGGGAATATTTCAATATCAATTCAGAGAAAGTAGAAACAGCAGCTGTAATTACAGCAATAAGTGTTTTTGGCTGAACATCATGAAGTAAAAACAGAGAAGAGGGTTACGTAGATACAACCAGATAGTCTGGCCTGTGAAATACAGTCTCTGAACTATGTAGTTAAGCATTTGAAAGATGGCTATTAATCACCTTTAAAGGATTTTTGCACCCCCAATTGACTACAGCCTAGAGAATGCAATGAGTCCACAAAACTCACTGTGTGTGTAGGTAACTGGGGAAAACTGGTTTGGGAAGAGGGGTAACTACCCTGGATCGGGGGAACATGTGTTACTATGCAAGGTCACCAGATACAGGTGCTTGATGAGAACCTCACAAGGACAGTAGTGGAGAGTTGGTATCTGGACAGCAAAGGAGGCTGCCAGTCACCAGAAGGGTCACAATGGGGATTGCTTTCAAGAGATGTAAGCTATACTTTTCTTTTTTGTCTGTAACTAAACTGAAGGAGCCTGATATAGTTTAGTTGATGAGTAATATGACTCTAGAGATGCTGAGACAACAGCATCTTTGTTTAAATTCCATTTTCTCTTTGATTGGAATAAGTCTTGTTTTTTGTTGAGATTATTGCTTTATGTAATGTCTGAGGAGGGGTGCTGAAGGATAAAGAGCTTCTGGAACCCACACTGCCTTCTCAGTCTCAGACAAGTGGCATGGACGGAGGTGTCCACTCCCAATGAGCTCTGCTGTGACTTTACCCAGGGTATAATCTGGACTATTGAACAGGTGTGTACCCTGAGTTCTCCATCATGGGGTGCCTTTTACACTGCTCTTCTGTGAGAGCAACCACTCCTAGTCTGCCCACACACAGCCTCCAGCAAGTCAATCACTCCCAGCTGTACTGTATGAGCGCTATAGCCAGCCACCCATGAATTACACTGCAGAGTAACACCAGCAAACTCCCAGTTCCAGACTTTCCTGCAGAAATGTGCATCTTGTAGGGCTCTACTCTCTTCTTCTGGACAAGCTCATAGAAAATCTGTCATTTTATTAATATAAAATGATATGCACAAATCCTGTTATCTCAACTCCAAACACTTCATTCCAAGCACTCTTTTACAATAAAACAAAAAAACAAGTTTAGTGACTACAGAAAGATAGCTTTTAAGTGATTACAAGCAATGAGGCATACGTGTCAGAACTGGTTACAAGAAAATAAAATGTAAATAAAACACAATTAACTTAACAAGCTAAATGTATTCAAAGCAAAGGTTTCTCTCTCTCTCACCACATGCTTCAGCAGTCTTACTGGCTGGAATCCTTTCAGCCAGGGTCCCTCACACAGTTCACTGTTAATTTCCTTGCTTTTCGGGTGTTGTCGATACCATGGGTAGAGAGTAAGGGAGGATTATTTTAAGGCACCTGTTACCCTTTCTTATAGTTCTCTTTTTCTTTAAAAATCATCTCTAGCTGAGGTTCAGGAGACACCCAGTCTGTGGGGATGGGAACCTCGAGCTGTTTCTTTGCCAAAAAGTAGATTTCTCACTCACAACCTTCTCCCTTCTAGAGAATGGCCACTTAACCAAGCGATTGTCCATTTGATTTTGTTGATACCTGGGTGAGGTGTCAGTTTGCCTTTTGTCTCAGAGGAACTGGTTTGTATCTGCTTTTCTAAACTTGGAACATGTCTCAGCAATGTCATACAGTAGAATCTAATAACTTTACATACAATGTTTCCACACATATTTTATCAGGACAATAATAATCAGCAAATTATTAATTTTCAAATGATACCTCACAAGCCATATTTTGTACAAGATTTATCATAGTCTTGTAAAAGGGGTATATATAAAGTTACAGATTGTCACACTCCGTTGCTGTCAGGCTGCAGAAGGTCCACACAACTGCAAGAAGCTGAAAGACCAAGGAGGAGAAGAGAGTTGGAAGGAAAAAATGTCACAGCCCTGTGTTCAGGAAAGCATACTTGTTCAGAACGGGTGCCTAAATCCCACTGAAATCAATGGGATTTAAACTATGTGTTTAAAGTTAAGCACATGGTTAACTGACTACCTGAATCAGGGGCATAATCCATAACATGGTGTCATTTTAAAATACAGTATTTTCATAAATGGAGTTTGCATGATAACCCACTGAAACATAAGAGATTTATTTTCTGATAGATTTTAATTGAGAAGACAATAATATTGGCTGAGACTAGAAAGGCATATGGCAGAAAGATTAATAATACACCATATAAAGACATCAAGGAACCAAACTACATAAGATTATCCTGACCCACATAAATATGAAATTTCCATAGATATTTTTGGATTAAACTAGTATTACTTGAATTTCTCCACAAATTTTTCATAGTTTCACTGCCTTGTAACATGAAAACCAGCTTTGCTGCATCTAGTCTCCTGGACACTTGCTCTCTCTGTGCCCCAGCTTCTTTATGTTTCTGAGATCAGGTCCCCCTTTGAAAAGTGGCTCTTTGACTGTGCACTTTCCATCTCTTTCTCTAAAAGCCTATCTTTTTCTGGTAGAAGACCAGGCAGTAATTTGAATAACAAAAGGAAGTTGAACAGAGCCAAAGTGCAGGAGAATTCTTCAGTTTGACTTTCGCCTTTATAAAAACTGTTCTGAAGACATCAAGTGACGTTTTTATTTTTTATTGTAGTGTAGTACCAGGGACACTGTAGTTATGGGAGAAGACGCACTTACATTCTAATCCCTCTGTATCAAGTAGGGCTGAACAAACCATTATGCAAGCAGAGCTGGTGCTAGGCATAAGCAAATTAAGTAATTGTTTAGGGCCCCAAGCAGCTCAGTGGGCCCCCCTATTAATTATTAGTATGTGCTGTGTGAAGGCCCCAAAAAATTCCCACTTAGGGCCCCCCAAAAGGCTAGTACTGGCACTGTATGCAAGATCCGTTTGCAGGGATTGACAATGGACCAATTCCTTCCGCTTCTCCTTGAGGTTGAGGCTCTGTAGCTGAGGGCTGTTGCCAGGAGAAAATAATTCATAAATATTATTTTTTGGTATTTCTGTCTCTATGTCAGCTGCCCTAGGTAATTCACATTGTAAGCAGGGCTAGTTCCATCACCTGTTATTTAGAGTGCCTGACATTTCTCATAAGACTCTGTTTGCAGTTCCTTATAATGTTTCTGAACGGTAACCATTTGGGCTGAAAATTTACATGGCAGGTTTCTGCCTTGGGTAGACTTAAAAAAAATAATCAGCCAAAATAGTTCAGCCATTTCTGAGAACAAGGCCAGAAGAAATTATATTGTTTTGCCCATATAAAAAAAAAATCTAGGGACCTTTTCTTTAACAGCTTAGCACCACCATGCTTTGGAGTAGGAACTTGAACTTTGCTGGGGTGGGCAGGGTGACCTGTGTGTCAAGGATGTGGCTTTTGCCATCCCTATGAAATTTCATCTAAATTAGACCAAGTTATAATCCTTTGAAAAATTGCAGTATGCACGTGCTCAGTGGAGACTTCAATTTCAGCAGTTAAAATCTTCAGATATTCCCTCCGTACTGAGCATGCTGAAACCTGTCACAGCTCCTAGCGCTGATCAGACTGCTCATGTGCCAGCCCCACAGAGCAATTGAGCATGCTCTCTCCAGTTCAGATCTACAGGGACAAAGCCAGACCTTCCTTGTAATGGCTTCTCCCAGCTGCTCCAGGATAGGGTGGGGAAGGGCAGTGGCTCTCAACCTTTCTAGACTACTGTACCCCTTTCAGGAATCTGATTTGCCTTGCATATCCCATATTTCACCTCACTTAAAAACTACTTGCTTACAAAATCAGACATAAAAATACAAAAGTGTCACAGCACACTATTACTGGACAATTGCTTACTTTCTCCTTTTTACCATATAATGATAAAATAAACCAACTGTAATATAAACATTGTACTTATATTTCAGTGTATAGTCTATAAAGCAGTATAAACAAGTCATTGTCTGTATGAAATTTTAGTTTGTACTGACTTTGCTAGTGCTTTTATGTACGCCATTGTAAAATATCTAGGCAAATATCTTGATGAGTTGATGTACCACCCTACCCACCCCCGGAAGACCTCTGCGTGCCCCCAGGGGTACGTGTACCCCTGGTTGAGAACCATTGAGGTAGGGCATTGGAATTGAGAGCAAGGAACCTTTCTTTTCTGTGCTCTCAATACCCCCACCTGCTGGGTTGAGTAAATTATTATATCATTTTCACATTTAATTTTCTAAAAGAGCTAGAAGAACAAGTCAGAAACACAATCTTCATGTAATGAAGGCTCCTGTGTATTTTTAATAGGTGTTAACTCAGAACAATACTTAGTGCTTCTCTTGTAATAGAACAGTGCCCGTATTTGGTTCATGCATTATAATGTTGTAATGTCCGTTTCAGCGAAGGTTATTGTAACACTTCCAGACAAAAGGCATATCCAATGAATAAGACACTGGAATTAAAACAGACGTCCATAAGATTCTGGATGATTCATTTGATGTAGAACATAAAATCTCCACATCATTAGAATCAATCACATTTGTAAATTTCACTGTCACTGACAGTTCAGGATCCATGAATATAGAGATAGGACTTTCCTTTCTTGCAGGTGCTCCATTTATTGAAGTTAATGCTCTTTATTCACTTGTACACTGCTGTTGCTTTGTACTGCTTTGGCCAGTTAAACCCAGATCCATGGCTGTTTTGGGGTACAAAGCAGCTAGAGCAAGCTAGTGAATTTGACCCAGTATTTTTAAAGTCTCACAGTTGGCTTATAAAGCCAAATCCTCTGATCCCACTGGAATAAATGGCAAACTCCCATGTATTTTATTGGGAAGAGACTGAACGTGTTAACGGCTTGATTCTGCAAGGTGCTGAATATTCTGGCCTTAATCCAGCAAAGCTCTTAAACGTGTCGTGTGCTTAATTTTAAGTTGAATCACTTAAATGGGTTAGGTGTCTGTGCCTCCCGGTGGGACTGGGCAAGCAGCTCCCTTGTGACTGGAGACACCCCTGCAAAGAGACATGTTGACTGCTGCTACTCACTGTTCCAAACTGTGAGTGAGGTTTGGGGGATGGGTGAAGTAGGGTAGCCAAAGCACTGTTACCTGAGGGACAGTATCTTCAATGGGAAGAAAAAATATGGGATGGACTACTGCCAAAATTACTAGAAGGGGGAATATTTTACTCTTTATTTCCATATATATTCTGTTGCTGTGCTTTCCCAACTTTATGATTGTGTTCTCTTTCCCCTAATAAGGGTTTCTTTGATTGTACACAGTCTCAAAGTGTTTGCAAGAATGGATGTTCCGCCTGCTAAGAAAACCCAGGGAGGGTGCATTTAGTTTTCCCAAGCTTCTGGGTGGAGACTCAAGACCATTTAGTTCTTTGTCAGTAACAGGTGCAGAACGGTTATAACTACAAGGAGCAGTCCTGCACCAAGGGATGGACTAGATTACCGAATGGGTCTTTCATCTATAACATCAATCACTCCCTGTTTTATATCTGTATTGTGCACTAAAGCTGACAACTTTGTCTGATCGTTTGTCTTGGTGGGAATGTGATCCTTACATTATTATGCTTGTGAATAGGAAAATACACTTTATCAGTCTGATGTTTTCTTTTAGTCTTTCAGTGCCCAGCCGGTGAGATCATTACACACTTAGGAGATTTACTGTGAAGTTTAATGATAACTGCACTCTCATCTATTGAGTAAAAGGAAGATCTGGTAAGAATTTTTAGTAACTCTGGCTCTGTTGATTACTCACACTACATTTGGTTATTGACTTTTACAGTATGTTGACATTGTAAATATTTATATTGTAGGGTAAGTCTTGTGGTAATGCTGTTTATATTGAACATGCATTCATAAAAGTAATAAGAATTGTTCCTCACTGTACCTGCACCCTGAAAGTGTGACATCCTCTCCCTCACACAGGGTTAGATCGCCCACTCCCAGAGTAAAAACCCATGGGAAAGGATTGAGGGGAAGGAAAGCTCCATGAGGATATCCTTGCTGACTTTCCCCTTGGAGGTTGGGGTTTGCCCCCCTATAGAATGAGCCACTGAGCCCACTTCCAAGCTCAGCTGATCTGAGGACCTGGAGGCTTCGAAGGCTGTCAGCACAGAGGTGTTATGCCTTGCAAATGCTCTGGAGCATTGCCTTCACATTTTCACTCCATGGAAATCAGCTGTCACGGGGTCCCCTTTAAAGAGGGTTTCATCATCTGGAGGAGACTCCATGGGAAAATTAATAGATGCCCCCAGCTGTATTATCTTTCCCAGGTAATCCCTGCAGTGGACTTGGGGAAAGGATTTAGATAATGGCATAGAGAGTACACTTATAAAGTTTGCAGACGATACCAAGCTGGGAGGGGTTGCAAGTGCTTTGGAGGATAGGATTAAAATTCAAAATGATCTGTACAAACTGGAGAAATGGTCTGAAGTAAATAGGATGAAATTCAATAAGGACAAATGCAAAGTACTCTACTTAGGAAGGAACAATCAATTACACACATCCAAAATGGGAAATGACTGCCTAGGAAGGAGTACTGCAGACAGGGATTTGGGGGTCATAGTGGATCACAAGCTAAATGAGTCAACAGTGTAACAGTGTTACAACACTCCTGTTAATACCCAGAATGATGTTTGCTTTATTTGCAAGCAAGGTATGAGAAGTAATTCTTCTGCTCTACGCCACTCTGATTAGGCCTCAACTGGAGTATTGTGCCCAGTTCTGGGTGCCACATTTCAGGAAAGATGAGGACAAACTGGAGAAAATCCAAAGAAGAGCAGCAAAAATGATTAAAGGGTCTAGAAAACATGACCTATGAGGGAAGATTATAAAAATTGGGTTTGTTTAGTCTGGAGAAGAGAAGACTGAGAGGGGACATATCAGTTTTCAAGTACATAAAAGGTTGTTACAAGGAGGAGGGAGAAAAATTGTTGTCTTTAATCTCACAGGATAGGACAAACAAGGGGCTTTAATTGCAGCAAGGGCAGTTTAGGTTGGACATTAGGAAAAACTTCCTAACTGTTAGGGTTAAGCACTGGAACAAATTGCCTAGAGAGGTTGTGGAATCTCAGTCATTGGAGATTTTTAAGAGCAGGTTAGACAAAGACCTATGAGGATGGTCTAGATAATACTTAGTCCTGCCATGAGTGGAGGGGACTGGACTAGATGACCTCTTGAGGTCCCTTCCTATCCTATGATTCTATTCTAGGATTCCGCCACCACCATCCAACCCAGATCCGCCAGCTCTTCCACTGCCACCCTGTGTTGTGGAGATGCGCTCATGGGAGTCCTCTACAGGGTTTAGGGCAAGGGAGAGCACTGCCATAAAGTTATATGAGTTGCCCCATCTACAGGGGATGGGTAAGATCTATGTGCAGAGGGAATCAGGGAGGCATGATCTGGACCCCTGTATGCATCCATGCCGGGGCAAAATAATAATTGCTACTTCTGTAAAATGCTATTATTTGATCCAATGAATATTTGGAGATAAGAAGAAAAGTCATTCCAGTGCTGCAAATTGCCAAAAACAATTATCTTGGATGTGCAGGCCTCAGAGCTGATGGGAATTTATATTTGCAATAAGGAAAGGTGAGAGGATAAACACAAATGAGTTTCAGATAAGTTGTAATAAGGTTTACTAAGAATCCAAACTGTTTGGACCTTCCTCAGATTTTTCATAAGCTTTGCATTTCACTCATCCTTGCTAGGGAATCACTAATGTTACATCTACAGCAGATCAAGATAAGAACAAGGTAGGTCAAGGAGGCCAATCGCAGAAATGAAGTGATATCATCTCTCTTATTAACTAGTCTAAATGAGTTTAATAAAATATGTTAGTGTATTTTTTTCTATCTTCAGTAGGTAGAGCTGGGGATCAGAAAAAAAATTCTTAAGTTTCCTATATACACTTTTTCATTTAACCTTTTTTTTTTTTTTTTTGGCTAAGTTGCTCCTTCTTGAAACCTGCAGAATGGAAATTACCTGGTTAGAAAATTTTCACAATTTTTACCCCACTTTTTATCCAAATCCCACCAATGAACTTCTACATGAAATAAAAAATGCAATAGATGCCTATTACATGCAGTAGAAGCTATTGCATGTCATAGACCACTACCTGGACAGCAAAAATGAAGCCTAATCCCTGTGACCCAAAAACCCCTCAGTACCAATTGGCAAGAAGGTACAAGAATATCTTGGTTCACCAAAGAATATCATACAAGGATCAAAGGAAAGCCAGTGTCATGTTGGTTATGAATATCATTGTAAAAGGTATGTACTGCTATTGGAGGGTTGCCAAGTTTTCAATTTCTCAAAACAGGACACTACAAAACTGAACCCTCCTGCCCCCAACCAAAGCTCAACTCACCATAAAGAGAAGAGGGATGCTGAAGGGGACCATGTCTCTCCTGCTCCTTCCAGCAGCAGCTCTGAGGCAGAGTTCAAAGGGAGATATGGGGGCAGGAAGCGGGGGGGAGGTTCCTGGAGATGGGTCTGACTCGGGCCCGGAAGCAGCCCATGTATGGGGAAGAGGAAGTGTGCCGCCCCAACCTGGCTGAGATTCCTCCAGCTCTGCCCCTTCCCTGGTCTGGGGCTAGCACTCAGGGATTAAAGGGGCCTTGGGCTGGCTCAGGGCTGGAGGCAACAATGGAATTGTGGTAACTGGACTTTTGGTCCACTCCTGTTTCTGGTCAATACTTCTGACTGGAGACTGTACAGATCCCCTTAAAACTGGACTTTCCGGTCGAAAGCCAGACACTTGACAACCCTATGCTACTGTAAGAACCTATGTATATATAGTAGTAATACATTCTTATCGTTTGTATCAAGGTGTTTACACCCAGCAAAGGTGAAAAACAGGTTTCCAGACAGACCAGAGATATTTATCCTTCTATCTTTTGACTTGTAAACTGAGTATTGTCTCATTCCATCACCAGTCTGAGCTAAATGCAGACAGATAAATTGGTTAGTCTCTAAGGTGCCACAAGTACTCCTTTTCTTTTTGCAAATACAGACTAACATGGCTGCTACTCTGAAACAGGAGTGAAAGTAACTTAAAGGACTTGCAGGGCGGCTGGAGTCCTGGGCAAAGGGGGGGGGGCGGCTCTGGGCTCCTGGAAGGGGAGGGGCCAGACTCAGGCAGAAGGGGCAGGGCTGGGGCCAGACTCCCTCAGCTAGCCCTTCAGCGCTGCCTGGCCCATGCCACCTGGGGCTCCGCAGCGATTTAAAGGGCTCTGGACTCCGGCCCCTGCTGTGATAGCGGTGGTGACAGCTGGGAGCTAAAGGGCTCCAGTGGTGATTTAAAGGGCCTGGGGCTCTGGCCGCTGCCAGGAGCCCTGGGCCCTTTTAAATGGACGGGCCCTGGGGCAGCTGCACCTTTTGCCCCCCTTGTCAGCGGCCCTCCCGGTGCGGTGCTTAAAGTGCCGCCGTGGCAGCACTTTAACATCAGCTGGGTACCAGCCCATCCCGGCAGCCACTTTCTGACTGGTATGCTGGACCGGCCCGTATCGGCTCACTTTCACCTCTGAATGCAGAAGGATTGTGAGATTTAACAGGAAGCGAATGGGGGAAAGAGCCTTTTGTAGGGGTACAGTCAAATGTTTACTGGACTATAACTCAGGGACAAGGAAAGCACCCTGTTGCCTGCACCTAGGAAATACACAGACAGCGTGTTTACATTCATGTAAATAGGATCACAACCAACCTTGGTTGGAAACACTGTAAAAGGCTTTGGGTGAGATAAGGCTGCTTTAGACAGGAGGTTACCATTTAGTCTCTAGAAAGCATGTACTGATTTTGTTTTATATGTAACCATTTTTGTTTCCAATATATCTGCTCACATGAATCTTTGAATCTCTCTTCTTTGTTAATAAACATATTCTTGTTTTCACTATAGATATATCCACATGCTGGGGTGTTAAGCAAAGCAGTACTCATGAGCTGAATCATACAAGCTGGTCTGTACCCCTTCCCTTTAAGGACAGCTGACCTGGTAATTCTGTGAGTATTCAGTGGATAAGGGGCTGGACACTACAGTGCTCAGGGATTCGGGTGCACTTCTTGTTAACCTGCAAGGCAAAATGAGGGCTGGCATAACCCAGAGAAGATTGTTTGGGTAGCTAACAGGCAGGAGGTGTCAGTGGCTGACAACCAATTAAGCACAAGCAAGTCTCTCTCTTGCTGGAGGCAGGGGAAGGTAACAAGGTGACTCACAATCCTGGGCACCCTGAGAACTGTTGCATACCACCTGCACCCTCAATTCATATTTATACCAAAGGGAACTAAGGGCAATCAGCTCCTCTTAGAGCTGGCCTCAGTGAGCACTACTAACTTGGGAGAAAACCTTTCAGCCTATCAATTGGTTCCCTAAAAGAAAATGATCATGAAAGGGAGGCTCAGTAGCTCAGGAAAGAAGAAATGTGGACAGAAGAATAAAGAATTAAACCTGCATAACATGAGCCTGGGAGCTTAAATTCATAACTTTGTTAGACATTAAAAATTACAGATGTAATAAAGACACTGGATTTATGGCTCATTACAACAGTCTATAACCCACTAATCCTCCTTTGACTTTGTCCTGTGGCTGCAGAGGTGTTAACTCCCCACTTCACCTTGAATGGTCTCTTACAACATGTTAACTCTTAATGCTAAACAATTGTTCCACCTTGTATTTAACTGTGACTCTCTGAGTTCATTTCCTGGACCCAAAGAAGAGTTCTGCGTAAGCTCGAAAGCTTGTCTCTCTCTCGCCAACAGAAGTTGGTCCGATAAAAGATATTACTTCACCCACCTTGTCTCTCTAATATCCTGGAACCCGCATGGCTCCAACAACACAGCAAATATTTGGTCAGTCTAGGCTTTATGAAGTGTTAGGGCAATCAGAGAGATAACAGATGGTGGAGACAGTTTACTTAAACCTGCAAGAGTTTTGGCCTGTGTGATATCTCTGGGCCCAAGGCTGCTTAAGTCATCACTGAAGCAGAGAATGTGATGAGTCATCAGAGGCAATTACCCGCTGGTCTTGTGGTAGGTTCCATAACATTCAACCAGTGTTCAGCCCTCCCACAGACTAGGATCCAACTAGGTGATCCCCGTGCAGGTTCCTAAAGGAAAGCAGTCTCTCCAATATCACTTCCTTTCTGGGAGCATTCCCATTGCTAGTAATTTCAACAGACTTCTGTTCCTGCTCTAGCGAGTGACCATTTCCATGTGAGCCAACTCCTGATCTGCTCCTGCCTCAGCTGGCTGCCTGGCCACTCTGACAGCCTGGTGTGCCAGATCTTACTCTGGAAAAACTCTCATTGGCTTTGATAGGAGTTTTGCATGAGTAAGGACTGCAGGCAAAGATCCAGTGGGAAGAAAAGAAAAGATGAACTTTTTCATTCTGTTATGATAGATTATAATAGGGAGACAAGTAATAAAATGGTCTGGGAAGCTGCCAAGGCTGTAAGAAGGGGCAAATTTATGAATATTGCATCATCCAGGAAAAAGAGAAAAGCAATAACAAGATCAACTGACAGAGTGAGCATCATTAGACGCTCACCATAAAAATTATTGAATTACATTTCAGAGGTGATAAACTGAATATTTCATTGTATTTGAAAGCTGAAAATCCTCTTTGTTACTTTCTGTCCCACAGATGTTTTATGAGAGAATGAATAAGATCATAGACTTCCACCTTATACATTTAAGGCAAAAAAGAAGTATTGAGCAAAGATAATAAAATAAAACTTCATTTAGATGTTCTCTCCTTTGGAAACTAACAGAATGGAAAAAAGCGTTAATATTTTTAGGATTGTGGGATTATTACACATTACTTGCTCAATTCATTCTGTTGTCCTTAAATGCAGAAGAAGCATTTGACAAAGCTGAGTGGTCAGTTCTTAGCCAAGTAAACATTTTTAAAGGGCGTCAAAGATACAGAAGGTCAAATGAATTTTTAAAAGTAGCAGCCTTGGACTTTTGTCCAAATATCAAAGGAACGCCTTTTAGACGTTCAAAGCTGTTTTGAGAGTTACACTTTATTCTGCTCTTCACTGAACTCCTTACAAATATCTTTAGCAAAGAGAACTTGGTTCAACAGGAGTTTCAGGGCACATATATAAGTAAGTCTTCTTACTTTTTAAAATTTACTGTTTATAATTACTGTGTCAGCACAGTGAGTTATAATTTGATCTTGCTCATGTAGATGGGCTCAAATCATATTAAATCCAAAGAACCACATTAAACCCCCAGTCTTTACAGGTCAGTAACATGATTCTGTAGCAGTCACTACATAATTCAATGTCATTAAGTCTCAGTCAGGTTGGCAGGAAATTGTGCCTTTATGGAGGTGGGTCATAGAATTCTAGAATTTGCTGCTCCTGACATCAAGGATGTAACCTTCTAGAATTATGTCTTTTAGAGGTGGTGTGGGGGAAATCCTGCTTACACTACCTGTCCTAATTTCCCCATTTGATGCTGGTGGCCGAGGAAATAAACACTGAGTCAAACTCTCTGCCGCTGCTCAGGAGAGGGGCAGCACAGAGGGCACACACCAGGATCAGGGGGTAGGGAAAATGTGGCTTTAAGCCACTATGCACTGTTAGGATATAGATATTCAGGCCTGTCTGTAAAGGCCTATACTCTAAGAATGTAGGTGTATTCTTATCACTTGGCTAGTTATAGAGGTATAAAAGAAAGAATCAAAATCACTGTCTGCCGATGTAAGAGCCTTTTCTTACTGTGACAGTCTGAGGCCCTGTTCTTAGGCTAAGGCCTTTGGCCAAGCAGCAGAGGCAGCCATAAGCTGGGAAGCCAATGGTCACATCCTCACATTCCAAACCAGTCACATTGAAATCAGGTGCTATTGGGCTGTTAGGAATACAGTCCTGTCCTGATAATGCCTATCACCTCCAGAGAGAGGGAAGTGCCTAGAAGATGTAAAAGGAAACAAAGCCTTGGAAACAAGCAGGGAGAACTGGAGGTCCTGGTGATGTCAAGGAACTATGACGTGATTGGAATAACAGAGACTTGGTGGGATAACTCACATGACTGGAGTACAGTCATGGATGGTTATAAACTGTTCAGGAAGGACAGGCAGGGCAGAAAAGGTGGTGGAGTAGCACTGTATGTAAGGGAGCAGTATGACTGCTCAGAGCTCCAGTACGAAACTGTGGAAAAACCTGAGTGTCTCTGGATTAAGTTTAGAAGTGTGTGCAACAAGAGTGATGTAGTGGTGGGAGTCTGCTATAGACCACCGGACCAGGGGGATGAGGTGGATGAGCTGCTTTCAACTACCTGAAAGGGGGTTCCAAAGAGGATGGCTCTGGACTGTTCTCAATGGTAGCAGATGACAGAACGAGGAGTAATGGTCTCAAGTTGCAATGGGGGAGGTTTAAATTGGATATTAGGAAAAACTTTTTCACTAAGAGGGTGGTGAAACACTAGAATGCGTTACCTAGGGAGGTGGTAGAATCTCCTTCCTTAGAGGTTTTTAAGGTCAGGCTTGACAAAGCCCTGGCTGGGATGATTTAACTGGGACTTGGTCCTGCTTCGAGCAGGGGGTTGGACTAGATGACCTTCTGGGGTCCCTTCCAACCCTGATATTCTATGATTCTATGATTCTATGAAACTTAGTTTGATAGCATCCTGTCTGGCAAGAACTCACTTATCAATAGCTGGGATGTGAAATCCTCATTTCTGTGTTTGTTCTATCACTGTAGTCCCCATTTCCCTATTGTTTGTCTGCATAATCTCTGTCTTGTTCTGTGATTGTTCCTGTCTGCTGTATAATTAATTTTGCTGGGTGTAAACTAATTAAGGTGGTGGATATAATTGGTTAAATAATCATGTTACAATATGTTAGGATTGGTTAGTTAAATTTCAGTAAAGTGATTGATTAAGGTATAGCTAAGCAGAACTCAAGTTTTACTATATAGTCTGCAGTCAATCAGGAAGTGGGTGGGTGTGTGTGGGGGGGAAATGGGAACAGGGAATGGGGGTGGGGAAATTGGAATCATATTTTGCTAAAGGGGGAAATGGGAACAGGGAATGGGGGTAAGGAAATTGGAATCATGTTTGGCTAAGGGCAGGAATGGGAACCGGGACACAGGCGTAAGGCTCTGTGGTGTCAGAGCTGGGAAGGGGGACACTAAGAATGAAACTGGAATCATGCTTGCTGGAAGTTCACCCCAATAAACATCGAATTGTTTGCACCTTTGGACTTCGGGTATTGTTTCTCTCTGTTCATGCGAGAAGGACCAGGGAAGTAAGTGGGTGAAGGAATAAGCCCCCTAACATGCACCACTTGAATTCTGCCTGAGCCAGGGTCATTGTCACCCCAATAACTTACCTACGATAGCCTCCCAATGGCTGCCTAGCAGCCTAACAACAACTCTGCATCCCAGATCACTCTGCATCCCCTCTAGTCCTTTCCTGCCAAGCATGTTCCCTGAAGCAAGGGTTGTGTGTGTGCTGGGGGTGGGGTGCAGCTTCTGTGCTAAGGAAAATTTTTCTTGGACTGTTGAGGCCCCTTCTCTACAGTCCCTATATGCTGCTGGAACAGTGTATAGTGGCTGAGTTGGAGCCAGAATCAGGGTCATTTATTTCTTAACACTGGACCTGATTGGATCAGAAAGTTTAAGATGGAGCTTATTTATTATGTTTTATTTTATGTTTTTCAAGTTTTACAATGCCCTGAGCATGTTAGTGGGAGAAAAGCATAATTTATCCATTGTATTTATTAGTTCATTTTTGCTATTTTGCAGTCAAACGACAGCATACTGCTACATATACTTTGGCAAATTGCAAGTTGATTTAATGCATGCTCCATTCTAAATTTTGGGAATGCTGTCAACTCATTTACGCCTTGTGCACCGCATGTATGCTTTTCATCTGCATATCTTTCAATAGTGTTTCCTTCAAATACTGTCTATTGTATTATTTGCTCCTGGTGCTGCCTTGAGTAGTCAGTTCCATATATTAACTGTTTCTTGGCTAGCACTTGGTGTTTGGGACAGAATCGCACTGTTCCAAAGGAAAGGAAGAGCAGAACTGTAGGCGTCTTGGGTGAACACTTTTCACAAAACAATCACTCCATATCTGACCTCTCAGTCCTCATCCACAAAGGAAACCCACTAATACTTTCAAAAGCCTGAGAGCTTAAATTCATGACTTTTGTAGACACTAAAAATCATTGACTTTAAAAAGACACTGGATTTATGGCTAATTACAACAATCTATAACCCACTAACCCTCCTTTGTCCTATGACTTCAGAGGTGTTAATTGTCCACTTCACCTTGAATGGTATCTTAAATGTTAACTCCTCATGCTAAACGATCTGTACCAACTTGGATTTAGCCGTAATACTCTGAGAACCTTTCCCAGACCTGAAGAAGAGCGCTGTGTAAGCTCAAAAGCTTGTCTCTTTCACCAACAGAAGTGGTCCAATAAAAGATATAACCTCACTCACTTTGTCTGTCATGTAAAATATTATGTTTCCCATTAGCTTAGTTTCAAATAACCTACATCAGCTCTACACTAAGAAATGATAATGAATTCTGGAATACATATTGTAAGTCCTAATGATTGAAAAAGATGGAGGGAAAACAAAAAAAAAAAATGTTAAGATTGTTTTCTTGTATCTTTTTTGAAATTTAAAATCCTGTAATTTCAGATTTTCTAAATTCAGTATTTCAGAATTCATACAAAATTGGCAAGTTGATCAAACATGTGGAGGGGAAATTTTCACAAACATTTTGTTAACATTTTTAATTTTTTTTTTAATTACAATGTACTTGAATTGAATGTACTTAATGTACTTGAAATTTCAAAATTCAAAACATTTTGATTGGCTCTAATTAGAAGAATGGGACTAAAAGGGAAAACATTTTCCCAGGAAAGTCCATCCGCAATCATTATGGAGCTGAATACATTTCCTGGCCCTGACTCTCCGCTATTCTATGCATTGTGTAATCATTCTGATGTGGTAATGTTTTGAAACTCAGTTGGTACTCACTTGGCCAGATCCTCTCCACAAGTTCCATTTAAGTCAGTGGAGTTTCTCCAGTTTACATGAACTGAGGATCTGACCATACAGGGTATGCTTACAACTTCACAAGCTGCATAGCAGTGAAGAATTAGGCATTATGGAGCAAATCTAATTCCTTCTGGAGTAAATCTGAGAATTATTTTTAGTTAAATTAAACAGAAAATTAAAATTTTAGAACATAAGAACAGCCATATTGGGTCATACCAATGCTCCACTTAACCCAGTATCCTTTCTTCTCACAGGGCTGGTGCCAGATACTTCAAAAGGAATGAACAGAACAGGGCAACAATCAAGTGATCCATCCACTGTTGTCCAGACCCAGCTTCTGACAGTCAGAGGCTTAGGGACACCCAGGGCATGGGATTCCGTCCATGACCATCTTGCTTAATAGCTATTGATCGACGTATCCTCCAGGAATTTATCTAATTCTTTCTTTAATCAAATTATACTTTTGGCCTTCACAACATCCCCTGGCAACAAGAAGTACTTCTTTTTGTTTGAAACCTGCTGCCTATTAATTTCATTGGGTGACCCCTGGTTCTTGTGTTATGTGAAGGGGTAAATAACACTTCCTTGTTCACTTTCTCCACAATATTTATGATTTTTTAGACCTCTATTGTATCCCCCCATAACCCATGGTATGGCACTGCCATCCTTACTTCTCCGCTGCTGCTGACAGCTATGCTGCCTTCAGAGCTTGGCGCCAGGCCAGCAGCCGCTGCTCTTCACTCTGCCTTCAGAGCTGGGTGGTGGTATATGTACTTGTGTGGCAGGAGTGAGGGGGGGCATAACCAATATAGACACAAAGATGGGGGGGGGATGATCAAATAAGTTTGAGAACCATTGGGAGAGAATATCCCCTTTAACAAATTCTCCCCTGAGGGATGACTGTCTGAACCATGTGCTCTTCCATGTCAGCTTTCCCATGGCCACTCTGCAATGTGGGCAGTGTAGACATACCCTTAGGAGCTGGCTTTTTAAACCCCTCAGTGAGCCCCATCATCTTGTCAAGGGATTAGAGATAAAAGAATAGCAGGAAAGAGCCTCATTTTAAATGAATAGCCAGATCTATTACATATATGAAAACTGTTACCAATTCCCAAGCAAAAAACCTGTGGCAACTTTATATCTTTTTCATTAAGAATATACCAGCCTCTATTAATAAGCCTATCACCTCTATTTGAATGCTTATTTATTAGTATTATGTAACTTGTTTTAAAACTAGGGAGACTACCACTATTTGTTATTTTTTAAAAGAAGTCTTAAAAAAAATCATACTTTAAATAATTTTTCCATCGACCTAGTCTTTAAAACGTTTCCTGTTGAGAATAGACCTCATATGTCATTTATGCATTATTTATCTAAAAAAGAAGCCATAAAACATAGCATGGCTGCTGAGTTATGAAAAACCAGAATTCTAGTTTTAGGGTACAATTTTTCAAAACTAAGCCCCATTTTCAAAACAGATTTAGGAGCTGAGGTCCCGTTTTCTTTAAGTGAGACTTAGGCTGCTAAGTGCTATAAAATGCATTTTGAAAAATGTGACTTAGGCTCCTAAGTCACTTTGGTGTTTTTCAGAATTTTATCTTTAGAACCATATTATATCTCTGCTTCCTTTAAAGGAAAACAAAACTGAATAGTGGGTCTAATGTAATTTATTTTTGCACAATAGCCCAGTGAATGCACTTGAGCACATGCTTAATATTAAATATATGTAGGCTTGGTAGAATTTGATTTTTTAAAATAATTTCAGAAGATAATATTGATGTTTATTTTTAAATATTTTTTCAATGTTTATCAATTGACATTTTCATAATTACACAAAATTATAGGGGGTCAGACAATTATTTAATGAGAGTAGACATTCAGATTCAAAATGTTAAAGCTTTATAAACTTAAAACACAAGGTGTCAATATATGTCAAAATTTTAGCCCTAAATCAAAACTCTAAGAAGTTGTCAATCAGTATTTTTCTTACTTTGCCTATCTGTACATTTTGTTTATTTTCAATGGAAATATTTTTCCACTGGTGTGCATGCATAAAATGAAAATAATGTTTATTGACATAACCAATAAAATGTAATCCTTCCAAGCCTAAGTATATGAGTGATTCCACCTCTATTCAGCAAACTCTAAGCACGTGCTTGAATCCTATTAAAATCAATGGTAGATTTGTGGAAGATATTTTTGGGTGATCATTTCCCAAGATAAAAGTTAATTACATTCAAGTAGCTGCCACCAAAAGCAGTCACTGCTCTTTTTGGTGCCTTAAACTTAGTGTCTGCTATGATCCAGATCTGCTTTCTATATGAAGCTCTTTTGACTGGCAAGTTCTTCCTTCATGGGGGAGAATGTCCAGTAGATCCACGTAGCTGAAGTTATACAGCCTGCCCTGTCTCATCCTTCAGCACCCCATGCACTGGGATAAATGGAGCCATGAGGAGCAGAGATATTCAGTGCTCAGAGTTTGCAGCTCTCCTGAACTGGACTCTCCAGTCCTGTCTCCTGCTTTCCATTGCAGAACCACACCAGTTTTTTCTGGGTTTGGCTTTCCATAGGCTGAGAAAGCGGAGCAGATTTGGTCCAGTGTGAGATCTAGGGCTGTATTTGGCCCAAATGTAGAGGGGAGTGAGCAATATCTTTTTTTTTTTTCTCTACAGTGTAGTTTTAGCTTATGGAGAGTGAGAGGCTGAAATAAGGAGCAACACTTTGATTAGCTCATTCATTGAATGAACATACAAAGATAGAAAGGTCACTCGGTGCTGCACAAAGGTTGAACAGAGTCACAGAGACAATTCACAGTGTGGCTTTTTAGCCTAAAGGAGAGAGCAGTTAGTCATAGCTTCATTTTTTCACGTACAGCATAGGTTGGGACTTTTTCTATTCACACAGGCAGGAAACTCAAATACTTCCCTTACCTATTACGTAGGTTTTTAGAAAATACAATTATGCCTTACTTCTGTTCCCAAGGTTACAACACTAGTACTTCAAATAAACTGATAGAACTTTGCCACTATATATTTCAGAGTGACTTTACTGCTAATAAAAGCTACTAGGTCGGCAATACTAGAGATTGAAACTTTGCTTTCAGGGATCATTAAACATCAGGCCCAGGGTTCTGACTTCCAAGTGTGTGGGATTAATCATTTAAGGGAATATCAGGTGCTGTGGGTCTTGAACACAGGCCTGCAAGGCTACCAAGAGGGAGCCTAACCAAGCTGTAATGGCTGATGAGGAAACTGAGGCTAATACCCCACCACCAGGCACTACACCCACTTGTGTGTGGTCAGATCACTAAAAGTGGACTGCTGATTGGACACCACTGAGTATAAAGCTTCCTATTCCTTTCCCATCCCTGGTCTGAGCAATTAGTTGCTAGGCCTGTTGCTGCCTAAACTTCTGAGCTCAATTTTACAAATAGCATTAAGGGCCTAATTCAACCAAGTGCTTAACTGCTTTGATGAATAGGGATGGACTTAAATGTGCTTAAAGTTATGTATCTTCTTAAGTGTTGTGCTGAGTTGAAATTTAAAATCTAGAAAAATAAAGGAAGAAGGTGATGATGCAGTGTGGTAATTTTATTAATGTCAGATTCATAGACTAAATGTAGTCTTGGAGATCATCTTGTCCATCTGTCCATCAGTAAAGGATTGTTCCTTGTAGTACATTTTCTAGTGCATTCACCTGTCTAGTTGTACATGACTCAGATAATGGAGTTTCAATCACTTTCACAAGCTATTAGATCTCATTCTCATGTAATCAACATACAATTTCCTTTTCATCCTTTTACTCCTAGTTATACATCCTTGTCCTGTGTACTACTCTAAACAGTTCTTCTGCTTTCTTGATGTGTGCACCCTTCAGACTCTTACAGATGGCCATCATACCCCTGCTTTAGCTGTCACTTAGCTACGTTACATTTATTTATATCTTTTAATCTTTCTTCATAAAGCAATCCCACCTGCCCCTTAATCATTTGTGTTGCTTTCACTGAGCTCCTTTCAGTTGATGAACACCTCTGAAATAATGACAATATTTCAAGTACAATCCCAACAAAGCTGTGTAAAATGGGACTGTCACTTCCCTGTTCCATGGCATGATACCTTTTCATGGCCAGCTTGGAACAGCAGTGATGTTTTGTTGATGTATCATATTTGCAAATTCATATCTTGTTTGATATCCACTATATCCTCTGCTTTTCAGGTATCTCACAGTGAATCTCTGTTATGAATTATTTTTCTTCGGAGCTAGGAGCTTGCTTTTGTCCAAAGAGAAATTTAATTTATTTGCTGTACATATTTCTAACTTCTCTACATCCTTTTCTATTATTTCTCTCTATTCACTGGTGTTCACATCATCTCTGAACTGAGTATAATCTTTATGTTTAATTAATGAGATATATACTCCCTCTATAAACTCCCCTGCCAAGTCTGCAGTTGATGCAGCTTGTATTGTGTGTAGATACTGTACTTAACAGCATCCACTGGACTCAGATGGCAGCTGGAAGTCTTTTGAGCCCCACAGGCATGGTGGTACTGGGGTCACAGGCTGCAAAAGGACAGCCTATGAATCATGGGCTCCACAATGCCTGGGATGCCCCTTCCCTTTGTGAAAATAGCAGAGGGAACTTATGGGGGGATGGAGGACAGGGAGAAAGCAAGAAGAGAAAAGCAAATCAGAGGCTCTGGAAGTCAGCTCAAGAGGAGAAGCAGCTGGCTGGAACCATCCCAGATCTCCCTAGTGGGAGGGGATCAGAAGTTATCATGCACAGAGAGAGAAAGAAGATCAGTAGTTTGCAGCATTTTGGCAAAACTACTATTCTAGTCTAAACCGTGCAATTCAGTGGTTTTCAATCTTTTTCATTTTCCCTAAAAATTTTTAAATGACAGTGCGGACCCCTTTGGAAATCTTAGACATAGTCTGCGGACCCCCTAGGTCTAGTTCTACCCTTCATTATATAACTATAGTGGGGTTACATGGGTGTAAGTGAGGTAGAATTTAGTCCTAATAGGCTACTTAGCATTTCTTTCAGAGCATCAATATAATCTGGAACATGTGACTTGCTACACTTTTTATATTACACTTGCAGAAATGTTTCTATGTCATGCAACTAGGAATTGTCTATAGTAGCCTTAGCTAAAGAGATATCAACCATATTTGAGAACTCTCATGATCCTAGTCCCAAAATACATTATGATTTAAAAGAATACAGTGCAAGGTGCTTGAATAGCATGAATACATTCAATTAATAATAGTATTCTTTCATCTGAATAGGCAGAAGTTAAATTACTTGCTCAAGTTCACAGAGAGCCAGTGGCAACATCAGGAATGGAGGCCAAGCCTCCTGATTTCCAGACCTCTGCTTGATCCTGTAGGTCAAACTTGCTTCCCTTTATCCAACTGACCCAGAGAGAAAGAGACCAGTCCTAGGTACCTTCCATCTAGCAATGCAGACTACAAATTATTAGATTATTAGCCTGCCATTTCTTGAAAGTGACGCTGTTGTCGTTCTTTTGTCACAACCCAACCCAATGGCCCCCTCTCTCCAGGGGTCCCCTGGGGAGGCAAATCAGCATTGTATGTTCCTAATGCTGTTGCAGGCATCACAAAGCATTTTGGGAAGGGTTAAAGGTGTGAGCGTGGAGTAGAAGATTCCTTTGCAGGTTGCAAAAGGCCAAAGAGGGAGGGAGAAAGAAAGGAACGGGTTAACTCAACAATTCAGCTGGGCTCGAAAATAAGGGGCAAAACTGCCGCTCAAGGCCAACGCACACACAAACAAGCTCCCTGCTGCTAAACAGACAAAAGCCTGTGGGAAAGGAGAACTGAACCAGACAAACCTGAAAGGGGGGTGCAAAACTAGTGAAAATGCAAAGGTCAGTGAATGGGAACATAAGTCTTGTGACCCTGAAGCCGATGTGTTTTGGGGAAGCCAAGGAAGGCTTCAGAAGGCCAGTTTGGACTGGTACAAAAAGCACGGGGGACAAAAGTCCCTGGACAAAACTCCCACAAAAGAACCCACAACTTAAAACCTCCCCGAGAGCTGAAGCAAGTCGGAGATCAACAGCGGACCCTGAATGACCCGTGCACAGGACAGAACTCCCGTCCACCCCTTCCCCTCTTCTTCTTACGTTACACGCAGGCCTGGCCAGCCTCAGGTAGCGTGTGTGTGAGTATGAAAGTGGGTTAGGGCTTGGGGCACTACCGCTTTCTTCCTTCCTTTGAGTGAGGGGAACCCCCCCACCCCACCCCAGCACACTCTGCTGTTATTTTATTCTTTTATCAATAAAACTTTTAAAACTAAGTTACTTGGTGTGCTCTGTCATCTCCTCCCCAAACGATCCTGCGGCCTGATCACATGATGCCTCAGGCAGATTGGTAACAAAAATCTGTTACCCTTTTAGCAGTGCATGGAGAAATTACATCTTGAGTTCCCAATAGCAGATGTTGGAGTTCTGCATATTAATCATTTCCTTCCTCTCCAGCCCAACCCAAGCAGTGCTGGAAGAATAGATTCCACTGTACCGAGTCCCATCCTTTTTTCCTGGAATTTGCCCTGCATAACCTCTCTCCAGCAACTTTTTACACAAGGAGCTGATTTCTGTTCTCACTTATCTGGTAAGCCAGTGTGTCAATGAAGTTACTTTGGTTCTACACTGGTGTAACAGAGCTGAATTTGTCCCCAATATTTTTGCAAAATGTTCTGTAAAATAGGACGTGGAATGGAACTAATTCTGATAATCACAGGTGACCAAATTAGCATCTACCTGTGAGCATTAGGAAGGTTGGGAATTTAACATATTTTAACTCTCAACCTTTTTGGTAATGTTTATCTTAGCTCTCTTGGTCTAGTATGGAGGCTATTCTTTCTATTGAGGCTGCAAAGCACTTTTAAAAATAAAAAACGTGAATCTTTGGAACAAGCATGCACAATTAATGCAGTTTTGCCTTATTCTTCCCTAAACCTTATGCTCAGAGCTAAGCAGAAAAGCGACACACATTTTAAAAGCAGAATGAGATCTATATTTAATTAGTTTTGGGAATTGTTTACATGCTCTGTAAATCTTCATTTTTAGCAGCTTCTGATAACATTTTCAGTTGTAAAACATTGTTGGTTGTAGTGAATGGTTTCATTAGTCTCTATCATTCAAACATCTGAGTCAGATTGTTCGTGTTGACTGCTCTGATGCTTTCTTAATACACTACTTTTAATGATCACTTTGTTTGTGCTTCTAGTGCATACTTTTCATTACTTATGACACTGGTTCCAACAATTCATGTCAGGTTGTTTCTTCTGCCGAACACAGAGCCAACAGTGAATTTTCCTTTTCCTCTAGCTGAAAATGTACTGTTTAAAAAAAAACCCACCCAAGCCCACATGAACCATTTTCTCCATATACCCAGCTCTCAAAAGGAAGCTTCTGGCATGGTTGCTAAATTCCCTTCACCATCTGTCTTGTTTATTTAACTAGTCATGGCTGATGGATATGCTGCCTCAAGGTCCTCACTAAAGCTGATAGTATTAAGATATTAGTCATTATCACCTCGTATCTGTTCTACTAGCAGCTGATCTGATTAGTAAATTAAATGTAATCAGTTTGTTGTAAACAATCTGAACGGTAGAATATTCCTGGGTTCATACCGCTACACTGTGCAACACAGCTACTGTTAGTGTGACTAGTAACATTTTGTTGTCTTTCAAAACACACTTCTATAGAGCTTTTTATCTATTTGTTTTATATTTAGGCAAAGGTTTTACCAAGACAGATTTTATATTAGTGTTAAAATATGAGCATATGAGAGTTGGCCTTAACCTGACTGAAGTGTTATTTTCACACTGAAGTATAGTAACTATTTTGTAAAGAGTTGCTTGAATTCTTTAAGCACCATCTCAAGGTTTGGGTCTTGACTTGTTCCTCTTTTGGGTTGTATATTAATTATATTGATTTAGTCTTTTTCATTCAATCAACAAATGTCATCTCTCTGTGGAAGGACATTTATAGAGTGGGAAATCTTTATATGACTTTCATTCTTATCTCTAGTGTAGTTTTCAAAAATTGCAAGATTAGTTTAGAATGAATATATTGCTGTAAATTCACTAAAATATAGTTATTTGTTTCATCTCCTAGCATGCAGTTTTTTAACTCCATGGCACATATCATTCGTTTTACTGGGTTGCACATTAAAGGTATCTCACATTTCAAGTGTTTTGAAATGTGTTTAGATGAGATCAGTCTTTGACATTTGACTATGCCATTGAACTAATTTATAAAATAAGAACATAAGAAAGGACATACTGTGTCAGATCAATACTCCATCCAGCTCAGTATTCTATTTCTGACAGTGATGACTGCCAGATGATTCAGAGGAAAAGAACAGAACAGGACAATTATCAAGTGATCCATCTGTTGTCCAGTCCCAGCTTCAGGCAGTCAGAGTTTTAGGGACACCCCAGGCATGGGGTTGCATCCCTGACCATCTTGTAGTCAACCAGGGGTCACCCAATGAAATGAATAGGCAGCAGGTTTCAAACTAACATAAGGAAATACATCTTCTCACAGTGAACAGTCAAGCCGTGGAACTTGTTGCCAGGGGATGTTGTAAAGGCCAAAATCATAAGTGGGTTAAAAAAAGTTAGATGGACCTATTCTCCATGAACTTATCTAACTTTTTTTAACCCACTTATGATTTAGCTTTTTTGACTGCCACTGCAGATGGATTCAGAGAACTATTCATAATGATTCCAACTTGTTCTTAAGTGGTAACATCTAATATTGACCCCCTCATTTTTTATTTAAAGTTGAGATTATGTTTTCCAGTGTGCATTACTTTGCACTTAATATTGAATTTCATCTGCCATTTTGTTGCCCACTCCCCCAATTTTGTGTGGATGCTTTGTAACTCTTCACAGTAAGCTTTGAACTTAACTATCTTGAGTAACTTTGTATCATCTGCAAATTTTTCCACTTTGTTGTTCATAAATGATCTGGAAAAGGAGGTGAATATGTTGAACAGCACAAGTCCCCGTTCAGATCTGAAACTTGGGTGTAGCATTACATTACAGTACTAGCACAGTACTGTAGTTATATTGTTGGATCATATTAAAGAAGTTCTGTATTAAAATCACAAATGAGTTTGATTCCCCAGAGTTTAAATTCCAGGGTATTACTAATTAAGAGGTCTCTTGGTTTTTGGTACTGTTTCTCTTCCTCTATGTGTGAAACTTGCAAGCTGCTAATTGCGTTAGTACATTCTAAGACAGAGTCTGTTCTCAAAGCAATTCACACAGAGAGAGACTCAAAGCAATACTCTGTAACAACAGAAACAGCACCCAGGGACTCCCCGCCCTTTTGTTGTATTAACAATTGTGATTAAAACAGAGATAGAGGATGTATGTGGATGGATGCTTGGTGTGGATAATAACTGAATGATCAGGGAGGTGCCAGCCTAAGAATACAGTGTCCATCGGCTGAAGAAGGCATCAAGTGGAAATAACCAGAGGACCCCCGAAGGGCTGGAATCCACCCAACAGCCTCAAGAATGGGAGAACCAAAGAACAAGATAACATCTGGTAGCATGGAGCCGTCAGGAATGTGCCATCTGCTGATTGATTCAGCAACAGCATGATGAAGCAATTCCCATAGACTGACATAGGAAGAAATTCCTATAAAAATAGACTCTAGAAAGTGAGAACTTTGGGGTCTGATTCTGCAAACCAACTTCCAGGAGCATCAGATGAGCATCTGACAAGGCCCTGCTCCCTCCTCATGTCCAGGCCACCTGGCCAGTGGCTTGGCATGAGCAACTCTAAGGCTGGTAACTATGATAACAACCTTGCAGAACCTGTGTGTGTGTGTTTGTATGAATGAATGTGTGAATAAATATGAGATTGAATGGAATGTTATAGCTATAACTAACTGCTTACTATGATTCTTTCTGTATTCACAATAAATGTGGTATTTTGCCTTTTTCCCTTTAATAAGATCCTGCTGGTTTTTAATTTATTGGTATAACAATATTTCCCTGTGTATTTCTGACACTGCAATACATTGTTCAGCACAGAGACTTGCAGTCCACTGGTCAACCGCTTCAGCAGATTGGTCTGCTCCTCCAAATAAGGAGGAACAACAACTTTTAATTCCATATAACCAATATTAATTTTCCACTCATAAAAATATTCTCTTCTTGTTAGAGAGGATGCTCTCAAGTTACCTATATAGATTCATCCTGCATAAACACATCCACATTTTGGGCAACAGATATATATTAACATTCAATACTGTTTTCCTCAGGTGAACACCACTTACTGATATTGTAGAACTAAAAACGTCCAGTGCTTATGTTCACAGACCAGGTGGAATAAATCCAATATGTACTTATGCAACCTGAGAGCTTAAAAGCCTGATGCAAAGTTCACTAAATTATAGGGAAGATTCCCAATTACTTCAATGGTCTTTGGATCAATCCCTAAATGAACTACTGTGTACTGAGAGCTGGAAATTAACTTGAAACTTATCTAAAGCAGATGATTTACCGATGATGATAATATCATTTAGCACCCATATATCACTTTTCATCTTCAAAGCCTTTCAATACATTAAGTTGTATAAATCAGATATTGAAATGAATTTACATCTCCATTTTTTCACAGCTACTAATGAGTTTATCTTTTACCTGTTTCTTTTAACAGAAATCTATACTACTTCCATCTCAGCCTCTTCTGTATAATTTTTTTTGTTCAAAGCTGTTGTGTAAAGTTTTAGAAAATACTCACCACTATTTTTTAAACTGCTGATGTTCAAAACACATTTAGTATTTCTAAAGAACAGATTAACAAAGTCTAAGACCCATTTATCTACATTTTCAAAGCAGTGTGGATGCCTTTAGGCATGTGACTGTTGATTTTAATGAGTTGTCACACAGCTAAAAGCCTTTGCAATGCTTTGAAAATATAGGGGTTCACACAGCTTTTATCTTACATAGCAATGTCATTTAATTTGTCATTATGTTTTTGTGTACTCCTTTCAGGAGAATTTTTAAATTATCAACCAGAACTGAAAAATGAGACACAGGAGATGTACTTCCTTGTAGAAGATGTGGCAGATCTATTGCTTCTCTCTTAACCACACTTACTAATTTTTCAGACAGCCTGCCAACCCTTGTCTTCAAATGAACAAAGTCCTGAAAAGATTTGAGAGTCTGAATAATTATTTTTTCAAACAAAAGTTTGCTTCATTTAATTTCTTAATTTTCTACCAGCTACATTAGCAATAGCATACTCTTAAGCATGCCTACCTCACATTCCAACAGACTGTCTTTAAAAAACAAAAGTGGCACAATGTAACTCGGGTATCAAATGGTGCATTATGGCTTAATAATTGGATCTTTAATAAATGACTTAATTGACTCTGAGTTGGGTTATGTAATAATAATTCCAATTCAGCAGTCTCTCATTGGAGTCTGTTTTCGAAGTTTTTTTGTTGAAGGATAGTCACTTTGAGATCAGAAATGGAGTGACCAGAGAGATTGAAGTGTTCTCCGACTGGTTTATGAATGTTATAATTCTTGACATCTGATTTGTGTCCATTTATTCTTTTACGTAGAGACTGTCCAGTTTGCCCAATGTACATGGCAGAAGGGCATTGCTGGCACATGATGGCATATATCACATTGGTAGATGTGCAGGTGAACGAGCCTCTGATAGTGTGGCTGATGTTATTAGGCCCTGTGATGGTGTCCCCTGAATAGATATGTGGGCACAGTTGGCAACGGGCTTTGTTGCAAGGATAGGTTCCTGGGTTAGTGGTTCTGTTGTGTGGTATGTGGTTGCTGGTGAGTATTCACTTCAGGTTGGGGGGCTGTCTGTAGGCAAGGACTGGCCTGTCTCCCAAGATTTGTGAGAGCGTTGGGTCGTCCTTCAGGATAGGTTGTAGATCCTTGATAATGCGTTGGAGGGGTTTTAGTTGGGGGCTGAAGGTGACGGCTAGTGGCGTTCTGTTATTTTCTTTTTAGGCCTGTCCTGTAGTAGGTGACTTCTGGGAACTCTTCTGGCTCTATCAATCTGTTTCTTCACTTCCGCAGGTGGGTATCCCACCATCAACCTCAGCCTGGTCCAGTACAAAGAAGAGATCCACTTCCTGGACACTACAGTGCTAATAAACGATGGTCACATAAACACCACCCTATACCAGAAACCTACTGAACGCTATTCCTACTTACATGCCTCCAGCTTTCACCCTGACCACACCACACGATCCATTGTCTGCAGCCAAGCTCTGCGATACAACCGCATTTGCTCCAACCTCTCAGACAGAGACAAACACCTACAAGATCTCTATCAAGCATTCTTACAACTACAATACCCACCTGCACATACCACACAACAGAACCACTAACCACTAACCTTGCAACAAAGCCCGTTGCCAACTGTGCCCACATATCTATTCAGGGGACACCATCACAGGGCCTAATAACATCAGCCACACTATCAGAGGCTCGTTCACCTGCACATCTACCAATGTGATATATGCCATCATGTGCCAGCAATGCCCTTCTGCCATGTACATTGGGCAAACTGGACAGTCTCTATGTAAAAGAATAAATGGACACAAATCAGATGTCAAGAATTATAACATTCATAAACCAGTCGGAGAACACTTCAATCTCTCTGGTCACTCCATTTCTGATCTCAAAGTGACTATCCTTCAACAAAAAAACTTCGAAAACAGACTCCAATGAGATACTGCTGAATTGGAATTAATTTGAAAATTGGATACAATTAACTTAGGCTTGAAAAGAGACTGGGAATGGTTGATTCATTATAAAAAGTAACCTATTTCCCCTTGTTTATTCCTTTCCCCCCCCCCCCCCCCCCCCGTTCCTCAGACATTCTTGTTAAACCCTGGATTTGTGCTGGAAATGGCCCACCTTGATTATCATACACATTGTAAGGAGAGTGATCACTTTAGATAAGCTATCACCAGAAGGAGAATGGGGTGGGGGGAGAGAAAACCTTTTGTAGTGATAAACACCCATTTTTTCATGGTCTGTGTGTATAAAAACATCTTCTGTATTTTCCACAGTATGCATCCGATGAAGTGAGCTGTAGCTCATGAAAACTTATGCTCAAATAAATTGGTTAGTCTCTAAGGTGCCACAAGTACTCCTTTTCTTTTTACTCTAAAATTAGGCTCTTTCATTCATATTTGGGGCATATAAATAGAAGATTTACTATGTACTTGCACACGCAGTTTTGAAAACATTGCCTTAAATCATTTAAAATAGTAAAGAAATCAAAATTATTTTTAAAATCCTTTGTAGCAACAATACCTAAAAATTATATGAATATTTAATTAAAGATTTTAAACTCCTACTTTCTTGAACTTAGGCTTTGTTGTTTGAATGAAGCTCTCTTTTTAACATGGGGGGAACTATTTCTGGCATTAAAAAATACAAAATTAAAACATACTATAGGATCTTACTCCATTTATTTTCACTTTCCATTCTGAGAGTTTGAATAGAGGCCCTTAAAGGTATCCTAACATATTTTAATGAATTGTAATAGTGTTTTTAATTTATCTAGTCTTTTCCACACCAAAGGATTCCAAAACATTAGACAGACTCATACCGGATCCATGCAGCTGCTTCTGGAGCAGGAAGGCAGTAATCCAGGTAGAGATCCAGAAAAGAAACAGCAGTACAGGAGGAGGGTAAAATTTTGGCCAAGGACAAAAGGATAAATACTTGCTCTTACAAAAAGCACCACAAGCTCTTTAATGTCCACAAAGAGAAGACAGGATCTCATTTTTAAGGTCTCATTTGAAAGACCAGACAGTAAAGGGGATGGAATTCAATTTAATCTACCTCAGCAGGAAGAAAACCTCTGTCACCCCTGCCACCCCAGGGAGTTTTTCAAACCAGATGATAAGATTACTAAAACATCCCCTCCGGCTATTACACACATTAAAAAACTAACATAATCTATCTGGGTGATTCCACATAAAGTGAGCTAGTCATGAACACATGAAGATACACAATCTGCAATCAAACCACCATCCTTCTGGAACGACGACTGACAGTTTGCTGACTCGGGCTGCAAGAGCAATAGTAGAATTATTCAGTGTAATTTGAGAAAACATAATAGTGGTTTTCGGTAACATGATTTTAGGAAGCAATACGCTAAGGACACCAAGAAAACAATCAGTGTGTTAACTTAGTGTACAAAATGCAATTGGTTCAGACCTGTCATCACTAGAACAAGATAGGAGAGGTAAACCAGAGTATTGTAAATACTTGTATGTTGATAAGTGTTCAGATAAAAAGAAACAAGAATACAAATCCTACATTCAAATTGAACCCAGATTATTTTGGTTTTGTTATGAATTAGCTCAAGTTAGTGATTTTACAGACCTAGCAAAACCACTCCTATGGGCAATTGCATCAATTAAAGTAAAAACCTGTGATGCATTCATTTTTAAACATTATATCCATTTTATTATTTGAGAGCCAGATGGTTTACTGGAAATGACCAATCTTTCCCTCACCTGGATTGCTAGTATCATCTCTGGCATCCTTACCAGAACAAGTTGGAAATTATTTTTATTTATATCTGAGTTGTAGAACACAGCATTTAATGTCCAGTGTTCGGAGTTACCATTTGTACAATATACCAAGACTCCTGAGGAAGAAGCATTACTAGAGATAAGAGATGTCTTCATTGATAGCATTTCAGTTGTATGGCAATGTATTGCAGGTATTGTAGCAGTATCACCTGCTGCCACTGGGGGACTGCTGGTATGGCTGTATCTGCTCTGGCCATTGGAGGATGCAGTACATCTGACTCCTATTAAGGGACTCCTGACCCTGCAGATACACGGAGTGCAGGCAGCAAAGGAAGGAGACACAGAAGGATCTATGAGGCTATTTCAGATCACATACATGTGCTTCCTATTGCCTCTCCTTCAATTTTCTAGACCCAGGAACATAAGAGTAAGGACTTTTGAGCCAGGTGGTGGTGAATGTCAGGTAGGAAGGAGAAGAGTTCTGAGAATGGGAATGAGTTTTCTGAATCTGCACTACTCTTCTTTGGCCATGGCTTTAAAATCCACCATCTGCCCTATAGTGTTATATCTTTTCTGGACAGAAGACCTGAAAGAAACATTTTTTTTCTCATACTACTGTTTCATCTCCTCATACTTCCTTCAAAGAAGAGAAATAAATAGGCAGTTTCCTCAAGAAGTGTAAAGAGAATAAAATTGTAAGCTTCAATGCAGTCCCTAAAAAGTTCTGAAATAACAACATGATAATATCTCAAGATAACAGCATCATACCGCAGGACAAAGGCATTGAATTTGAATTAAATGTGTGTCCAGAATTTTAAACTTCAGATTGTAAAGTAAAGAATAAACCCAGCAGCTATTTTACACATCGACAGCCAATTATTTTGAAAACCATCATTCATGTTTACAAAAAATTACCAAGAAGATTACTTAAATGTTATAAAGAGAAAGTGACACTGATCCTTCAAGCACTTACACATGCATCACATAAGGCAGCTGAACTCCAGTGCAAGTGGGAGTGGACCTATAGGTACAGATTCTTTTAAGCAATGGAGCTAGAGTCTCAGGCAATACAAATCAACAGTGCTCCACTGACTTCAATGAAGTCAATGCTGGTTTTCCCCACTACAGATTTTGGCCCGAGGTGTAAAAGTCTCAAGCTCCTTGCATGCCCATTCCTTCATTCCTAAGAGTGCAGAGTAATAAAGGGCTGAGATGCAGGTGTAGAAGGGTATGTCTAAGAGGACACTGTCTTCAGTGCAGGCTTGAGGTTCTCATCTACACATTCCCCTCTTGGACCTTACTCTTTGCTGTTAGACAGCAGTAACTTGGCAGCTGTATAGCAGCAATGTTGAATCAGGTTCTTTTGAGAGCCTACTCCTGCTTTTTATTTTTTACACTGCACTTCTAGTCATCACACCCCGTAGTTGCATTGTGAGGAATCATAGAGTAGAACCTCAAAAATACGAACACTAGAGTTACAGACTGACTGGTCAAATGGACACCATGTGAAACTGGAAGTAACCAATCAGGCAGCAGCAGAGACACACACACACACACACAAAAAGCAAATACTGTACATGTTTTGCATCTTAAAGGTAGCCACATTTGGGCTGCCTGTCCCCACGCCTCCCTCAGTCCCACACCCACACACAGGAGAGTCACTTAAAGCAAGATGCTGGAGCTGTCAGCCCAAGGCAGCCAGAGCCAGGAGATCAGGAGCAGCGCTGAGGGGGAGGTCTTGGTTGGATATTAGGAAAAACGATTTCACTAGGAGGGTGGTGAAGCACTGGAATGAGTTAGCTAGGGAAATGGTGGAATCTCCATTCTTAGAGGTTTTTAAGGTCAGGCTTGACAAAGCCCTGGCTGGGATGATTTAGTTGGCGATTGGTCCTGCTTTGAGCAGGGGGTTGGACTAGATGAACTCCTGAGGTCCCTTCCAACCCTGATATTCTATGATTCTATGAACACCACACTGAGTGACACATCCTTGGCCATTCCTCCCTTTCCTGTTCCAGACTACTTAGTGGATTGTGTGAGGTTTATTACAGCCACACCTTTGACAAAGGAGTGCTGTACAGAGCATTTCCCCAATACTTAGGGACTATGTTCAGTTATTCAGAGTGCCTGATCTCTTCTGGCCATTACTGGAAGGAAGATGCATGTAAGACTACAGGGAAAATCTGCCTCTGTGGCAGCTCTGATCCCCCCAACTTGTGCACCCCCGGCTCCTGCCTCATATATGTCTCCACAATTACTTCCATACATGTGCAGAAATTACTATTTTTATTTAAAAAGTGGCTGCTCCCCTCCTCAATTCAGTGTCCCACACTGGGTATAAGATGTCTAACTACTCTTTTGCCATACTGTAGCACTCTCACTCCTTGGAACAAACTCTGATTGCCTAAAGGAAAGGTGGGTCAGCATGAAGAACTGTAGTAATTTATCCAGGTAGAACAAAACTTTCACATCTGTTATGTCTGGTTGCACATCTGCTGTGGCACACTAATCCCCTAGGTTCTCCATTCTGTTGTGTTCAGTCTGATATAGGATCAGATCTAAAATATAATGGTTGGTAGTCTTTTCTTTATGTGCAGTATCTGGATATTTAAGTTTTGCATTATTTTTATATAACCTTGAGAGTATGCAAAATTCTCTATTTTTCATTATTTGTATGAAGTTATTGTGTTCTTGGTAAGAGCTCAGCTGATGTTTATTCAGTTGTCAGAACTGTCATGGCATATATATTAAAAGAGAATCACCAGGACACCTCATTTAAAAAAATATTTTAAATTTCCACTACAATGCCAGTGTTTATATATGAATCATATATAAAAAATACAACTTTATTAAAAGTGACAATGTATTTGCAATTGGTACTCTCTGTAATAATCTGGTGTGTAAAAGCCTCGTATATGATCTCATTTAAAAATGTCTCCAAGTGGTGTAAAGAAAATGTATTGTAATCATTAGGGCAAGCCTGAAAGGATCTTGTGGGGATCATGATATTTTCAGGTTCTCAGTACAAGATAAAATAACATTACTAAGTGGTTATCAAAAAAATATGATGACTTTTAGATAAACCAGCCAGAGTGAATTTTAAGAATTGAAGAGCAATTGTTTTCCATATGAATTTAAAATAGAAGTGCAAAATAGTAAATAAGAAGTAGATGCAGGATAAAGAAAATGATCTAAGAGCACACGTGGAAAATTATTTCTGAAAAATTAGATTCTTTCTGCACTTGGAAAATACAGCATTTGCCCACCAGAATTACTCCAGTGTATACACAATGAGCTGAAGTCCAAAAGATTCAGATGAGTAACTAACTTTCTTTAGGCACGGAGTAAAAATTTCAAAAGCACTTAAGTGAAAGTCAAGGGGACTTAAGCTCCTAAATCATTTAGGCACTTTGGAAAATGCCCTATATATTTAAATATATAGGGCAGAATTTTTAAGAGCTCAGCATCCACATCTGGGGCTATATTTTCAAAACAGCTCAACATCCATTTAGGCACCAGAGTAAGCTGGCAAAGTTTCAAGAGTTCAGCACCTTGGGTGCTGAGCCCTTCTGAAAATCTGGCAATAAGTGTCACAACAGGAGCTGCTGGGTGCTGAAATATTTTGAAAATCTGGCCACACCATGAGTCCTGAGAGAGATTCTTTCCAACTGCCAGGAGAAACTTAGCCTTCAAAGTTTAGATCTGGACAGCTGCTGAGTTTTTTTTTTTCCCCCGATTGGCTGCAGCGTATCCCATTCCAACCCAGAGATTTAGGGAGAGAAGATGGTCATCTGAGGAGTTGGAAGGCAAGAGACAAGTGGTGGAGAATATGCCCAGGTTAGCAGGATGAACAGGAAGGTGCAGGGATAGATGGGGAAACAGCGAACAGAGATACTTTATATTTCAACTTGGCAGAATAGATTTATTTTTTTATAATTTCAATGAATAATATTGATGTTTATTTTTAAGCATTTTTTATTTTTATCAATTTACATTTTCACAGTTGCAAGAAACTATGAGGGGATCAAGCAAAGGAGGGGCCAGACAATAATAAGGTACAGGAAACACAGATTCAAAAAGTTAAAGCTTTATAACTGTAAAAAACACAAACTTCAAACAACAAATGTCAACATTTTAGCCTTAAATTAAATTGATTTCTAATAAATTGTCAAGTCGCATTCTTCTCACTTTCCCTGTCTGTAAATTTCTATTATGAATGGAAATATTTTTTCACCAGTTTTGTGTGTGTGCACAGTGAAATAGACCTCTATTGACATTGACTGATAAAAACCTAAGCCTTCCAAGCCTATTTATATATACTAAAAAATTAGGAACTAATAGTGAGTAGTTAGGGGGACATTGGGGACAGGTTCATTAAAAAGATATTTGCCAACCATCAGTTCCATCACTTTATTAATATGTTGTAACCCTTTTCCATCTCCTTTGTCACTTTAGATTGTAAGAACTTCAGGGCAGGGACTGTGTCTTCCTGTATGATTGTATAGGGCCACAATAACACCCTGGTTCAGACTGGGGGCTTTGGATGCTACCCCAATAGAAATGCTAATGATAAACTGGATATTTGCCACCCCAGTAATACAGACTGCAATACTCTATTAAATTAAAGTTGGTGAAAGAGTAAAAGGAAAGAAACCCCTTGCAGTAATATTTATAATATATCTGCAATATATACTGCTTCCAATATAGTACTAAATTCTTTAAGACTGACAACAAATTTAGCCTCCCAAGTCCTGTAATACAGATGAGCTATTTTCAAATTCCAGCCAGTTACTATTAGACAGTGGAAGATTTCTTATTGTCATGGATAAGCGCTTTCAGAAAAATAATACCCGTCCAAATCAATTTGAAATACAAGGAGGCTAGAACTTTATACTTCAGAAGTATGAGTAACATTGGAAGACGAGGTGCCAGCTAATGCTAAGGCCCCTAAGTCTCAACTGAACACTGACAGATACATCACTGGAACCAGTCTGGCTCGACTGTGAGTTAGTATTGTTAAAATAGGCATTAGAGTTATAAAAATGTGTTTAGACTTTATGAAATGCTTGTAAACTGCTGCATGCATTAATCTCACTTATAATACCTCTATCCCATGTTATAAGGTAAAACTTAAATGATTGCTCTGTAATGTAAAATCACCAGAAAGGAGAGAATCATTAGCAAGTGTGAAATACTAGTTTCCACCAGGAGGTGTTATCTCTTGCCCAACAAAAGAAGGCCCACCAACACCAGACAAACCATGGTGGAGTATCAGAAGACAAAAGGCTTAATGGATTGCTCCCCCTACCCTCCTGCCCTGCAACTGAATTCCTCCCAATAGCTGAATTTTAAATGCCAAGCAGAAGAGGGAAAGAAATGAGGAACTCTCTTTTTTTGCTGCTTGGAATCGAAGGGGCAAGGTTTACTTAGACCATGTCTACACTACCACTTATGTCAGCCAGACTTATGTGACCCTTCTGCCCGTCAGAGTTGGCAGCAACAAGGGCTCGGTTCAGTATCTAGGGGTTCCATTCCAATAACACAATGCAAAACCAGCTCAAGTCCCCACCCAGTGACCTGGGACAAATATATACCACCCCCGCTGGGCACCTCCAAGAGGCAATACTTCCCCTCTCACAAGCTCAGAGCCTGAGTGTAGCAAAAGCCTTTTAATAACAGAGAGAAACAATGTGGCATTATGTTGGGGAAACACCACCAACAGGATTCATAACACAACCCATGAGCAAAAACCCACCCTAAGCAAATTGGGAAATTGGAGCGTGTCCTTTCCCTTTGGTTCTTGAGTCCAGCAACCCAAAATCACCCAAAGTCCCAAAAGTCCAACAACCCAAAAGTCTCTGTCCTTGGTCAGGGCAGCCCCAGAGTTCAAAAGTTTATCTGCAGAGTTTTACCTCCCAACCTGGGTGGAGATTGGGGGAGGGGGAGGTTAAGGGGCACCTTACATGGTCCAAAGCTGATTGCCCCACCTCTCCATAGGGCTCCGCTCTGCTTCACCAGCTGTCCCACGAATCGCTCTGCCAGCTGCCCCCATGAGCTGCTCCAGGCATCCAACAAACTGCTCTGCTCCACCAGCCGCCCTGCTCTGCCAGCCGTCCTGCAAACGGCTCTGCTCCACCAGCCGCTGTGCTCTGCCAGCCGTCCCGCAAACGGCTCCACAATATATCTTCAGGCTCCCACACTACTTAACACAACACTCAGTGATTTCAGCTCATAGTAAGTTTAGCTCTTTTGTGATTTCAGCTTGTAGTAGGGGAGCCTCAGTGCTAGTGCACCATTAGCCCAAAGTGAATTCAGCTCAGCAGCCTGTAACTAGACTCCTAATGGAATCAAAATTAGCTCTGATATTCCACAGTGGAGAGAGGAAGAAGTGCAATTAGCATGTAAAGCCTTCACCAGGAGGCCCATACCATCAAGTATTAATACCTGTCCCCAGCCTCTCTCTATTCACTGGGTTTTGGAACCCATGACCCTTGCCTAGCTTAGTTGATGGTGAGTCCCTCCATCATAACAAAAGGCCAAGTACAGTTCCACTACTCTTGATTCACATAATCAGGATAATAACAGTTTATTCCTGCCCCAATAACAGAGAAACTGGGGCTCCTACAGCGGCCAAAGTGACCATCTAGGCAGGGTGGGTGTGCCTATTCAAATGAGATCAGCCCCTGAAGTTCTTTTCCACAACCCACCATGACTCGCCACCAGATGTCAGGATAGAGCTCATCCTGACTCTGCTTACACTTACATAGCTCAGAGGTGTGAAAAAAAACCACACCCCTGAGCAACATAAGTTACGCTGGCATAAGTGATAGTGTTCACACCACTATGTTGGTGGGAGAGCTTCTCCGACTGACACAGGCACTGCCACTCATTGGGTGTAGTTTAATTATGCTGACGGGAGAGCTCTCTCCCATCGGCATAGAGCAGCTGCATGAGAGATCTTACAGAGGTGCAGCTGCATCGGTACAGCTCTCTAGTGTAGACATAACCGAAGCATAAGCAAATGATCCCCAGTGCTAGGCCTGGATAAATCCTAAAGGACATATAGAGTTTACTTATTAGAGAAGCTTCAATTACTTTTTGAAACTTAAGATTGAAATTCATTTGTGTGTATAGGTTTCCCTGCTTTAACCTTGTAAATAACTCATGTCCCTTTCCTAGTTAATAAATATTTTGATGGTTTATTATATGATTAGCTACAAGCATTGTCTTTGGTGTGAGATCTAAGGTGCAATTGACCTGGGGTAAGTGATTGGCCATTTGGAACTGAGAGTAACCTGAATATTCTTGTGATTTTTGGTGTAAGGAACCATCTATCACAGAGGCAAGCTTACTTGGGTGGCAAGATAGATCGGCGTACCCAGGGCACAGTCTATGACTCCATGTTAAGGCTGTTATAGTGCCTGAGGAGTTTACACTTGATAATTGGTTGGTGAAATCTTAACAATCTGCCCTGAAATTGGTACCTGGGCTCTTGAGCCATCTTAGGACAGCTTGACAGTGACCATTTTGTAGCTAATGCTCCAGCATTGCTCATCATCTATCCATAGTTTTATTTTAGTTTGCTTTAAGAGCACAAAACGAAAGTACCTGTACCCAGGTGAGCTTGGGAGACAACTTTTCATTATGTACGTTGATATCCCCTGCTGTATCATGTCATTCTTTATTAGCTTCTGTAACGAAGTGCTAAGCTGGTCTTCTGGTGTCAGCAAAGACAATGGCAGTCCAATAAAGACATCTGACAAGTAAGTTGTGTTATTTAGCAATTAGCAACTAGAATTGAAACATCAACAAGGGTAAAAAGCAAAAAAATGCTTGATTTGCTCCTCAGTGGAACAGTTATTCTTTCGGATTGTTGTGCTCCTATGAAGCAGAACCATTGAACTGCTGTGACGATCCTGTTGAGATTGATCTATTTTCTGTTGCCCCATGAACAGTATCAGGCAGGCCAATCCCTTCAGTAATTTTCTCCAAGTCCTGTTAGGTTTAAGAATGGAATTGCAAAAGGGTACGAAAACAATTTTAAAAGGTAGCAGAGGAAATGTTTTCCATCAGTGAGCTAATGCTAACAAAATGCATGGACTCTCTTATATAAGCTCCCACTGTCTTGATAGGCATGTACATTGTAGGACGTTCTCCCTCCCCCAGCTAGTCTGTCTTAGGTTAACCACTATATGCAAAGTAAGACCTGGACCAAACCTTCCCCTTTTTCTCATACTGAATCTGAAGACTTTGAGGTTCACAAAGGGTCATAAGGTTCCCAGCTTACACTTTGGCACTGGGTCGGGGAGTGGGGGGGAGGGAGGAAATGAAGAAAGTGCAGAATGCAGTACCGACAGTGCAGCTTCCTATATGCAGAGGAGCAGAATGCAGGCAGCACAGATCTGTCAAGGCTCTGTGATCCAGCACACAAGTGTGTTTTAGTGTGTGCTAGAGGATGTAAAAAACACATTGGGGGCATGTCAGAGGCGTGGGAAGGGAAAGAAAGGCTCACTGATGTCATAAATTAAAGTTGCTGTCCCTGCAGCTCCAAGTTGCACTAGGCTAAGAATCAGGAACCCATGACTGGCTGCCCAACAGACCTGCCTTTCCACTACACCTAAGCAGAGCTCAGGCACAGTGCAGAATCAAGCCCAATAGTTCCTAATTACCACAACTTAATGTAACCCCCAGTTGGGGTTTGCCAGCTTCTGGAGCTATCAACTGAACCTCTAGGAGGTCCTATGCAAGGGACTACCAGAGCCCTCCGACACTGTCCAAACATGCTTGGAGTCAAGGGTGGGGACAGAATGGAGTAGAAACTAGGGGGCTTCTGCATGGGGTGATCTAGACAAGCATTTGATCTAGACAGGCATGTTCAGGGGGAGAGAGGATGCTCACCCTATGGGCTCCAGCATCTGGCTTGGCCAGGGCCTCACAGAAAAGAGGAGCAGGGTGGCAGGGTCTGAGGGGAAAGAGGAGAACCAGGGGGTGGGACTACAGCACTCTTGTGGGGGTCTCCAAATTGCTATGGGCCTATGTGGTAATCCACCACTGGTCAGGTAATTCCAGCCCTGTAGAGACCAATGTCCTAGAGACAGAGATCCTACCAGATGATGGCTATTAAGAGCCAGCCAAGACCTCCACAGGACTCCAGCCCAAGGAGATAGGGAAGAACCCTGCCCCATGCAGGGGGGAAGATGCTTTATAAGGGACACCCTTACCCCCCCCATTTTTTTTAAGCCAGCCAACATTCACATTGCTGCAGCACTCATGTCCTGACTCAAGGAGGAAGCTTGGAATTGGGAAGCGTTGTGAGGTGGAAATGTGTTGACATTTTAGTACCTATTAGTTCACCCTAACCCTTTCCTTCCCCAGATCCTATCTTCCTGCTCCTGATAATGCCCCCTTTCTCAGATTGTTATTTTTGTCATTGTTTGTGTACTGGGTTTTATACTTCTTGCCAGCAGTGGTAGCATGAGTCATTTTCCCAAGGGTCAACACTCCTTGTCTCCTAGGCACAGCAAGGAGTCACATTGGGTGGAGCCACCAGGTGTTCCACAGAAAAAAAAAATCGAGGACCAAACCCATGCCAGAAGAGGAGAGAAGACTCTCCAACTAGCAAGCTTCATGGAGAAGGCTTAAACCAGACCTTCAAGGAGAGTTACATTAATAATTCAATTTAGGTAATTAAATGTAGGTATTTCTTTGGCCAAAAAACATCTTTAACTTTAAAAAAAAATCCTGACCGAAGATCTATGCCTTTGATCAAATTTATAAAATAGCCATGCTGCTAAATTACCCTTGCAAACTTGAGCAAACAACTATAGGGTATAGCATGAAAAAGCATAGCAAGGACCTTGTGCAGGTTAACGCTTGAGCAGCTGCATTTTTAAACTAATTGCAGTCACTTGTGAGAGTTTTATCAAAGACAAGGAAGGTTAAAAGAACCATAAATCAAAAACTTTAAGTCTGCTAAGAGAGAGGAACACCACGGACTTTAGCAACACGCTAAAGGGAGATTTAGTGTCTGCTCCCTGGGAGAATGGATTAGAAGATGAAGCAGTTGCAGGTGGTGGCGACTATGGCAGCAGCAAGACGGGAAAGGTTAAGGTCACCAGTTTCTATCTTTCCCTTCTATCACAGGAACTCTATTGTGTGGGATAACCTACACGATACTAGAAGGTGATTAACAGGAAGGTGGGGGAGGAAATCTGAGTCCTTACTAATAAACCCTGGAGGGAAATCCCATCTCACCCGCAATTTGGCAAAAAAAGACAAATATGAATTCATAACCCTCATATTTGATGCAGAAGTTGCCACGCATAGCTCTGCAGATTGTAACTGTTTCTATTGGCTGCAGGGCTTTTTCTTCCTTATTAGAGTCTCTAAGACATAGAATGTGAGCAAGTGTCAAATCACTTACACGTGGGAATGGGACTGCTCACGTGAGTAAGTGTATAATTTATTTTAATCTGAGAAAGATTCATATACTGCCTAATGAAGTAAGACGGTACACTGAGTAATAGGAAATAAATGAAAGCCAGTAGTAGCTGTTTACTATACTAAAGTTAGTATCCTGGAAAGAACATTTCCAATTAACTTATTTCCTATTTTCTTTAAAGGATGGACAAACAGATACAGATAAAATAAGAATAGACACATGCCTTGTTGCATTGCTGTGTGTCTAGCCTGTCTGAAGTGATTATATGCTGTATAAAATGTAAGTGACTTACCTCTAAGTCCATGACAATGGAGTACTACTGAAGGTATTGCTAATAACCATTAGTCTTACAAAGGAGAGGGATACTGGACAGGCAGGTAAAACATTCATGGTAAGACAACACACTTTGTAGAGAAATCTGTTTCTGAAAGGGTCTGTTGGAAATGAGTGATCTGTTAATATGAACCATATTCCAGAGGAAAATAAAAAGGAAGTTTGTGCATGTTCAGTGAAATGGATACTTCTAGGGAATAATGCCCATATATTTTAGTAACTGGAAGAAAGTGAATATATCTTCTTGTTGATATTTTCTGCTAAACACTTTTGGTTTATTTATATTGAGGTGTCACCCAGGAGCCTGTCATGGACCAGGACCCCATTGTGCTAGGCGATATACACACACAGAACAAAAGCACTTTGCCTGCCCCAAAAAGCTTATCGTGTAAAACAAGAGACAACAGGTGGAGACAGACAGACAGGGAAAGACAATGAGACAAAAAGACAATATTGGTCAGCATAAAATGCAGTGGTCTCAGTGCACCATCAAGACACATCTTACTATTAGTAATCAGAAATTATTCCAAATAGTCATCTTAGCAGATAGCTCCACTGGAAGAAAGGAAGGAGAGTCCACTACTTACAAGTGCACTCTGTGCACAGAGGAATGTCCCTAAGGTTCCTGTTTGGTATGCATCTCCCATGTAGGGAGAAACAAATATTTTTCCCCACAATGATGTAAAGCCTGATCCAAAGGCAGTTGACTTCAGTGGGAACATTTCCATTATCTTCACTGGGCTTTAGAACAGGCTGATGACAAAATAACCTTGCCTTAAGCTGTAATTTTACAAATGTAAATGTTTTGCCAGCAAAATATCTCTTGGAAAGCATGAAGAGAAAATCAGAGCTAGCTGGAGGCAAAGTGGGGAGTACACTATAACTGGGAATGAATGGGCCAACAGGGCACACTGCCCCTCTGCACAAAACAGGAGCTGCTGTTTTACTGTGATTCAGGAAAGTATCACTGAGCACAATTCCTCACACAAAGCAGAGAGTAGACTCTCCACCTAGGTCTTATATTGCATGTGCAACCTTAAGTTTGGCACTTCCTGCCTTTGGAGCACTCCTCCATATAACCATCATGTTCTCCTAACACTTTTTTTAAATGGAATTGTCCAGGTTCCTTCCCCACTCTGAACTCTAGGATACAGATGTGGGGACCTGCATGAAAGACCCCCTAAGCTTATTTTTACCAGCTTAGGTTAAAACTTCCCCAAAGTACAAACTTTTACCTTTTGTCCTTGGACCTTATGCTGCCACCACCAAAGTGTTACACAAAGAACAGGGAAAGAGCCCACTTGGAAACGTCTTTCCCCCCAAAATATCCCCCAAACCCTATACCCCCTTTCCTGGGGAAGGCTTGATAAAAATCCTCACCAATTTGTACAGGTGAACACAGACCCAAACCCTTGGATCTTAAGAACAATGAAAAAGCAATCAGGTTCTTAACAGAAGAATTTTAATTAAAGAAAAGGTAAAAGAATCACCTCTGAAATCAGGATGGTGAATACCTTACAGGGTAATTAGATTCAAAACATAGAGATTCCCTCTAGGCAAAACCTTACGTTACAAAAAGGCACAAAAACAGGAATATACATCCCGTTCAGCACAACTTATTTACCAGCCATTTAAACAAAACAGAAATCTAACGCATATCTAGCTAGATTGCTTACTAACTTTTTACAGGAGTTCTGAAGAGCATTCCTGATCTGTTCCCAGCAAAAGCACCACACAGACAGACCCTTTGTTTCCCCCCTCTCCAGATTTTAAAGTATCTTGTCTCCTCATTGGTCATTTTGGTCAGGTGCCAGCAAAGTTATCTTAGCTTCTTAACCCTTTACAGGTAAAAGGACTTTGCCTCTGGCCAGGAGGGATTTTATAGCACTGTATGCAGAAAGGTGGTTACCCTTCCCTTTATATTTATGGCAGGAATTCATATATATAGCCCTGAGAGAGCAATAGTATATAAGCGGTGTTTGAGCAACAGCAATGCCAACAAAATTCTCAAAACAAAATGGAGAGAGATGGTGACAAGAGTTGTATGCACAGATAAGTTCTTCCTCTGAGTTCTTCTAAGAACAACAAGAGTATAAGAAAGTGCACATCAGAGAAAATAAAATGAGATTGTTTTCCTTGTATTATTTAGGTGGACATATAAAAGGAGAGCTCTCTGCTTATTAATCCACACATACACTAGAAAGCTTTTCCTAATTATCAGTGATCATTCAGTCCTGCCAGATTTATTTTCAGGAACTGTGGTATAAGGTAAATTGCCATAGAATTATAAGCAGCTGATGGCTAGTGCACTGCAGACTGTAATACCAAAAAGACATTTTACGGAGTAAAAATATTTTACAACAGCTACTTGTAATGGTTTAGTAAATATAAAACAGTGACAAAACAGAGTCATGAATCTGCATTAAATTCTCATTTAAAAATTATTAAGAATTTTGAAATAATTATAACATATACTGCAAACTGTCCCTAATGCCCTTGAATAGAATTTATCACATCCCACTGGTTGCACTTGCCCAGAATGATCAAATGGGATAGATACAGTAAATGGTAACTTTCCTAGAACCACAATATTGCATAATATGAAGGAAATATAACTGGCAAGAGACAGAGAAGCAGAATGTGCTATATACAATAGAATAGTTGGTATATAAAGTACATAGAATACCATACACTTCAAACTACTCACTTCAAGACAGCAAATGCATCTGTTAATACAGAGCAAGGTTGTCTCTTTTGCTGTGTGTGACAGACTGGGAAATATCTATTTTCTATTAATATTGCACATGGCTCTGTGATATATGACACTATGACACATATATTACTATGGAGTTAGATCAGAAGTGGGTGTCAGAGGGACTGGGTAGGAAAAGCAAATCAGTGACACAGATAAGAGTCCTCCAGAAACAGTCCTGAAGCTTTAATTGGGGAATACACCTACCTGGCTTCATCTAGGCTAGAATGGGTTACTCTTCCCAAGGCTACACCTAGGATCAAAGGAAGATACTGAACCATTACAGGACCCTGGGCTTAGAAAGGGGAGGGGCAAGGGGGCATAGGATAACCCCTAACCCTCTGCATGGATTACTCTTGACAGTACCACTACTTTCCCCTTCCACACAGGTGTGGACAAGCAGGGAATGGGCAAAGCTTTGGCCCTGCCTCAAAAGCACCAGCTGGCAGAGCTGATCCATTGTGAAGAATAAAGTAATTTGCTGATGCTACAGAGCAGCTGCTGGTATAGATGTTAAGCAAGGGAGAGGAACCAGGGAACAAATTGTAACTCAGGTCTCAGTTTAGGTCTGCTCCTGAGCAGCTATGTTTAGATCCTTACTCGGAGCATATTATAAGCTTACATTCTACCCCACAATGCATTGAGTAAATGCTACTAGAATGGTGAAAAGTGTTTGCTTAAATCTCTCATATGTACATTGCACTGATATATAAATTAAATAGTTCTTTTCTTTTATCTTTCCTTCACAGGGAGAAGTTGGTCCAGCAACTGAATAGTTAGTTCAAGAGGATATTTTTTTTAAACCCATTTTCCTCATTCTTTGAAGCTGTAAGTTGACTTTAATTTCTGGTTTTTCGGACAGATACATTACACATGATTGCAAAAGCAGCAATTTACACTGAGGACTTTGAGAAAAGTTGAGTGATTGAACTGACAGTGATATAATACCCAACTCTGGGTAACAAAGCTGCTCAATGCTTTTGAAAATCAGATCACTTATTTAGAAAAGTGAGTGTAGACTCAGGAACCTAACTCCGCACATTTTTATTTTTAAATCTTGGCCATAATGCTCATGAAAAAGTAACAAGACAAAAAAACCACAACACCGCCTTCAAAATGAAGTCTTGAAGTAGATCATAAGACAGAAAATATCATCCTCTTTAACTCAGATGGTAGCAATCTCTAGAGCCAGTTGTAGAACTATTCTACTCCCTACTTAGTGTAACTACAGCTAAAAGCTACCATTTCTTTCAAGGCCCTGCCCCACACTGTAGCATCATTTGCATAGATTATAATGGGAAAACAATGTGTATGCTTTCTTGGATCTGTCCTGTTTTATAAGTGATTTTTCTCCCCAAAGCATGAGATTAAAATTATCCAGCATCAGCTCAGCATGGACTTTCTGGACTTCAGAAAAGCAGACTTTGACAACCTCAGGGAACTGATGGGCAGGATCCCATGGGAGAATAACATGAGGGGGAAAGGAGTCCAGGAGCGCTAGCTGTATTTTAAAGAATCCTTATTGAGGTTACAGGGACAAACCATCCCGATGTGTAGAAAGAATAGTAAATATGGCAGGTGACCAGCTTGGCTTAGCAATGAAATCCTTGCTGATCTTGAACATAAAAAAGAAGCTGACAAGAAGTGGAAGATTGGACAAATGACCAGGGACGAGTATAAAAATATTGCTTGGGCTTGCAGGAGTGAAATCAGGAAGGCCAAATCACACCTGGAGTTGCAGCTAGCAAGAGATGTTAAGAGTAACAGGAAGGGTTTCTTCAGGTATGTTAGCAACAAGAAGAAAGTCAAAGAAAGTATGGGCCCCTTACTGAATGAGGGAGGCAACCTAATGACAGAGGATGTGGAAAAAGCTAATGTACTCAATTCTTTTTTTGCCTTTGTCTTCACGAACAAGGTCAGCTCCCAGACTACTGCACTGGGCAGCACAGCATGGGGAGGAGGTGACCAGCCCTCTGTGGAGAAAGAAGTAGTTCGGGACTATTTAGAAAAGCTGGATGAGCACAAATCCATTGGGCTGGATGCGCTGGATCCAAGAGTGCTAAAGGAGTTGGCGGATGTGATTGCAGAGCCATTGGCCCTTATCTTTGAAAACTCATGGCGATCGGGGGAGGTCCCGGACGACTGGGAAAAAGCTAATGTGGTGCCCATCTTTAAAAAAGGGAAGAAGGAGGATCCTGGGAACTACAGGCCAGTCAGCCTCACCTCAGTCCCTGGAAAAATCATGGAGCTCGTCCTCAAGGAATTAATTCTGAAGCATTTAGAGGAGAGGAAAGTGATCAGGAACAGTCAGCATGGATTCACCAAGGGCAAGTCATGTCTGACTAATCTAATTGCCTTCTATGACGAGATAACTGGCTCTGTGGATGAGGGGAAAGCAGTGGATGTGTTGTTCCTTGACTTTAGCAAAGCTTTTGACATGGTCTCCCACAGTATTCTTGTCAGCAAGTTAAAGTAGTATGGGCTGGAAGAATGGACTATAAGCTGAAGCACATGGAAGAGAAGTCTCACACACACACACACACACACACACACACACACACAGTATTCCAATACCTCAAGAAAAATGGCAGTTGGTTTACTATAGCTCCTTTCATCTCAGTGAGAACTATAAAAAGCAAAGGGGAAGAACTGTGAGGCAGAAAACTTTGTAGTATTAAACCCACTCTCTGCCACCTCCTTCTACACAGGCAGAATCAATGTGTTTTTCCCCCCTCTCTTTTATCCTTCTCTGCAGAGAGGTAATATAGTGGTTTGTTTCATTACTAGAAAGAGACAGGTAATCAGGTTAAGTATTTTCAGTCCAAACTCCCAGTGGGCCCTACAAGTTCAATAAGCTCTTTTGCTTCATTCTAGGCTCTTTAGTTGGTCTTTAGACTTGTGCTTGCACTTTTTCTTTTACCTTCTATAAATAAAATCCATTCTGCCTTATTTCAGGACCTCACTGAGAGCCCAGGAGGGCACTGTGTGACCTGGGACTAAAATACACTGCTATGGATTCACTTTGATTTTCCAAACATCACAGGACTGAATAACAGCACTAATGTCAAACAGCTGCCGTTTGGCATTCTAGCTGGACACAAATTTATTAAGTTTGAGTGTTTTCCCTTTCTGCTGGCATAGGACTTACATATTGGCATTGCTGCCAAAAATGAGTTCACGACAAAGCATTTCATTCACTGCAGAATTAAAGATTGTCTCATAACCTAAATACAGCTTTTAGTGCCTGTCATTGTTAAAGTATATGCAGTTTTTCATCTTACTTAGGTTATAATTAAGTATCTGTCAGTTTTCTAAAGCACCCATTGCCTTAGCACCTAAATGAGTCCCAAAGCCTTATCTTCAGATTGCTGCACCGATACAGAACTCCACTGAAATCACTGGGGCTCTATACAAGTTCAGCAGTCTGCTTTTGTGCTACCAATTGCAGGATCAGGATCTTAATGAAGAGTTGAAGAGGACCCCAAGGCTTCTTGCTATCTTGACAAATGGGATCAAAATACAAGTGCAATTAGAGCTGGATAGGAAATGGTTTCCTCTTCTCAACTAGGAACAAAAAAAGTCAAAAATCTTGAAAAATTGCTTGAACCAACAGTCTGGAAAAAAAATTGTAGTTTTGGTCAATCAAAATGTTTCATTTTGACCTTTAATTTTTTTTTTAACTATAAGGGGTCATATTTTGAAATGAATCATTTCTGACCAAAAATGGAAAATTGTTTCAAAAGTATTAGAACAAGACATTGACTATTTCAAAACTTTTTTCCAAACTATATTTCAAAACAGAGAAATTCATTGAAAGCAGATCCTTTCCTACAAACTGTTTTTGTTTTGACAAAATGGCATTTTCTGACAAAAACATTTCATTTAAAAATCCCAACCAACTCTAAAAGTAATATTAGCTGGAAAGGTCTATTCAGGAATATTAAATGTTGTAAGAATTGCTCTTTTAGTTGCAATATTTAAGATCGTGCTTTATTCTCCTTCACCATGTTTTCAGTATCTGTCCTAACCAACAGGGAGCTTTCTATGGAGCTTAGAAGTAAATGAAAAAAAGGACTTAAAAACCCACTCCTTAGAGAAGGTGGAATAATTCTCCTTGTTTTTCCTACTAAATATACAGAAATGTTATATAACAGTTTCTGTTATGTAGCACTACATGCCATATAGAGGATTTATAGTATTTAACATTTTTATTGCAGTATTGTTTAAGGGCCAACCAAGAGTGCGGCACCATTGTGCCAGGCACTGAACAGTGTAGTAGATAGCCCCTGGCTGGAGACCTTACAGCCTAAATAGACAAAAGAGACCCAGGGTGGGGGAAGAGGTATAATGCACAAGTAGAATGAACAATGTGATGGCAGCAAATGTCATGTTAGTTTTGCAATTTATTTTTGAAATTTGGCTCGGTTTGATTCAGAACGGATCAACTAAAATGGAAAGAAAGGGGATGGGAAGAGGGTGAAGGGGGTAGGGAAGAAGGAAAAAGGTAAGAGGGACACGTGTGGAGTGAAGACACTGTGAGGAAGGGGAGTGGGATGTTTGAAACACCCAGCCAATAGCAAAGGGCAGAGAAAGTCCAGTCAAAAACTGAAAATTTCTCCAAATGTCCCTGCTTTGGCTGCTTCTTCCTCTACCAGCTGGAGATACACAATGAAATGAACAAAAGTGAAATTCTAATGTTAAAACAACTTTGATGTCACACACAGAGCTTGTTGACGTTTTCCAAGTTTCAGGGGGTGGGGGAGGTTTGGTCAAATTTGATTTTCATTGAAAAAACCCACCCGAAGCATGTTTAGCTGGTCAACATTTTCTGACTTTTGTTTTAAAATTTTATTTTTGATCAACAAAAGTGGATTTAGCTGAGCTTTGGATCAGGCCCACGATGAAGAAGAAGAACTTTGACTCAAGTAAAGAGGACATGGAAAATAGAGAAGGGCAGGTTTCCAGAAGCAGGAAAAGGATGAAGTCTTAGGGCTGAGTCCACACAGTAGAGTACAGATTAGATAGCCTCTACACTTGGTGGAAGAAGCAACACTCCTTAACAATAATTTTCATCTGGTGGCTGAGGCTTTTTATAAACAGCTAACAATCATCCAAAGCACAGGACTTGGTGGTAATGAGGGGGAGGGGATTCCAAGGAATGATGGAGGGAAAGTAGTAGAATAAACACAATGGACTTCAAGAAGTCAGACTTTAGCAAACTCAGAGAATTGGTTGGTAAGTTCTGATGGGAAGCAAGTCTAAGGGGGAAAAAAGAGTTCAGGAGAGTTGCCAGGTTTTTTTTTGTTTTTTGGTTTTTTTTAAACTTCCCCAAGGTACAAACTATTTTACCTTTTGCCCTCGGACTTTATTGCTGCCACCACCAAGTGTCTAACAAATATATAACAGGGAAAGAGCCCGCTTGGAAACATCTTTCCCCCAAAAATCCTCCCAAACCTTACACCCCCTTTCCTGAGGAAGGCTTGATAAAAATCCTCACCAATTTGTACAGGTGAACACAGACCCAAACCCTTGGATCTTAAGAACAATGAAAAAGCAATCAGGTTCTTAAAAGAAGAATTTTAATTGAAGAAAAAGTAAAAGAATCACCTCTGTAAAATCAGGATGGTAAATACCTTACAGGGTAATCAGATTCAAAACATAGAGAATCCCTCTAGGCAAAACCTTAAGTTACAAAAAGACACAAAAACAGGAATATACATTCCATTCAGCACAACTTATTTTATCAGCCACTTAAACAAAAACAGACACTAATGCATATCTAACTAGATTGCTTATTAGCCCTTTACAGGAGTTCTAACCTGCATTCCTGCTCTGGTCCCGGCAAAAAAAAAACACACAGAGAGACCCCTTTGTTTTTCCCCCGCTCCAGCTTTGAAAGTATCTTGTCTCCTCATTGGTCATTTTGGTCAGGTGCCAGCAAAGTTATCCTAGCTTCTTAACCCTTTACAGGTAAAAGGGTTTTTCCTCTGGCCAGGAGGGATTTAAAGGTGTTTACCCTTCCCTTTATATTTATGACACCATCACTGAAGGTTTTAAGAACAGTTTAGTCAAACACCTGACAGAGAGGATCTAGATAATATTTAGTCTTGCCTTAATGCAGGGTACAGGACTAGAAAACTTACTGATGTCCCTTCCTGTACTACTTGTATAAAATCCTATTAGGTAATTTCAAAATTGTACACAGCATTTTTATCCCAAACAATCTTGTGGTGTTTGGAATTCATTACCAGGCAGTATCATCATTGTGTCCTGCTACAGGTTTATATGATCAAAGCCTGTTGTATGATCTTCTAATGGAACTAGAATTTTAGTACTTCATCTCTGTTTAAACCACGGGTCTCAAACACACGGCCTGCGGGGTTATTTTCCGTGGCCCGCCAGCTCCCCGCGTCCCCCCAGTGCTTACTTAGAGTGGCTCCGGCTCGGCGCGCACTGGGAGCAGGGCATGCTCCCTGCCTGCCTGCCCTGCCCCCGCGCCGCTCCAGGAAGTGGCTGAAACCTGGGGGACAGGGAGCACAGGGATCTGTGTGTTGCCCTTGCTTCCAGGCACCACCCCCCGCAGCTCCCATTGGCCGGGAATGGGGAACTGCAGTCAATGGGAGCTTCGGGGGAGGTATCTGGAGGAGTGGCCAGAGCAATACACAGAGCCCTCTGCCACCCCTCCCCCAGGTTCTGGCGGCGTCCTGGAGCAGCATGGGGGCAGGGCAGGCAGGCAGGGAGCCAACCCTGCTTCTGGTGCATGCCAGGCTGGAACCCGCCCCCGCTGCCCTGAGCCCCCTGCCGCACCCCTCCTGCAGCCCACACCCCAACTTCCTGCCCTGAGCTCCCTGCCACACCCTGCACACCTCCTGCTCCCCCTGGGGGCAGGGAGGGGATGGAGTTGGGGTGGGGATTTTGGGGAAGGGGTTGGAATGGGGGCACGGAAAGGGTGGGAAGAGGCGGGGCCTCATGGAAGGGGTGGAGTGGGGGCAGGGCCAGCGCAGGGGGCGTGTTAGTGATGCGGCCCTCGGGCCAATGTACTAGTCCTCCTCTGGCCCTCGTAGTCATTTGAGTTTGAGACCCCTGGTTTAAACGGTGTGTTTTTGATTTGAAATGGTTCACTGGCAAGGACATTCACACAGGCTGAAAGTCATTGAGCAGTAGGCCACTTAAAGGCCTATGTACCTTACATCCTCAAGACAGGCAGACATTCTGCACAGGGTTATACATAGAATCATAGAATATCAGGGTTGGAAGGGACCTCAAGAGGTCATCTAGTCCAACCCCCTACTCAAAGCAGGACCAATCCCCAATTTTTGCCCCAGATCCCTAAATGGCCCCCTCAAGGATTGAACTCACAACCCTGGGTTTAGCAGGCCAATGCTCAAACCACTGAGCTATCCCTCCCTCCCTTGTCACCAAGAAATCTTTAAAAGTGACTACGTTTGTATTTAGAGCAATAGTGAGGTAAATGTAGAAAAAAGGCACCCAGCCTAAGTAAAAGGAGAATTTGTCATGCTCAGATGGCAGTCTGGACTTAAACAAATAAACAAAAAAGTAACTTCAGATTTACAGCATTCAGGGAGGGCTTTTAAAAAAATACCTATGCATCTCTGATTCTTAGACTCAGATTTTGTAAGACTAGCAGCCTGTGTATATTAAGCAATTCCTTACCTGTCAAGATAATGCTGACACTGATACATGCAGCATAATGCTGCATCTTTTCTGTTCACTTTTTTGCAGAATGGTTCAACAGTAACTTCTGTGAGCACATCTGCTCAGTCAAAGAATCACTCACAAAACAGAAAATTGTATTTGACAATGGAAAAAATGGATTTTTCAGATGGGCACTCATATTGTAAATAGCACTATCGACTTCTCCCACTACCCATTTTGTGCTTGTGGATGGCTTCTATTCAGACTTCTTACAGAAGAAATTGCCAGCCAAAATCTGGCATTCTTCACAGAAGAAAGTTATAAGAGGGTAGAGGTCAATCAATGATTCCCATTTCTGAAATATACTCCATAAAAGTGCCCCAATATGCTCGGGGAGTTAGATACTAGAGCAGTGTGGAGGATGGAAATTCTGTTCCACCAAAAGACAGATTTTGAAGTTTGGCTTTGCTCTAAATTTGAAGAAAACCCCAAAATTTCTAAATTTCCCAAAAGGAAATTCCAGAAGCTTCTGCTAGTTCAAAGCACTTTGTTTTGACAAAACAGTAAGACTTCACTTTTTTGAAATTGTATTACAATATGAAATAATGTTTAAAAAAAGTTTATACCATGCAGATGTGGGAATTGAACATAGCTTGTTTTCTTCAGAAATTAAATTCGAGCAAAAATTATCCAAAATTATTGCAAAATAATTCTATTTTGATGGGCCGAGGCTCCATCAATTTTTTCCGACTAGTCCTACATTACTTAATGTACATCACTAAAAAAGAAATCTTTTCCTTGATTAAGTTTTACTACTTCAGTTTCCAATATGGCAAAAAAGGTATAATTAAAAAAAACTAGCCTTATTGGAACAAAACACCATTCACCTCAGACTAGCCCCAACTAATTTAATATAGAGTTTAAACAAATTATATAGCTGTGTCAGTGTATCCTACTTGGCAACATTACACGTGGCAGCACTATACTGCTTTCATGGTGTTACTGGACTTCCACAAGTGATGTCACTGTAAATCAGGGGTCTCAAACTCAAATGACCATGAAAGCCACATAAGGACTAGTACATTGGCCCGAGGGCTGCACCACTGACATCCCCCTCCCCGCTGCCCCTGGCCCTGCACCCACTCCACCCCTTCCATGAGGCCCCACCCCTGCCCTGCCTCTTCCCCAAAATCCCCACCCCAACTCCACCCCCTCCCTGCCCCCAGGGGATGCAGGAAGGGTGCGGGGTGTGGCGGGGGCTCAGGGCAGGGAGTTGGGGTGTAGGGTGAAGGAGGGGTGAGGGGTGCGGCAGCGGGCTCAGGGCAGGGGGTTCAGCTGCAGGAGGGGTTCGGGGGGCCGGCTCCAGCCTGGTGCGCACCGGGAGCAGGGCTGGCTCCCTGCCTGCCTGTCCTGCCCCCGCACCACTCTGGGAAGTGGCCAGAACCTGGGTGAAGTGGGGCAGAGGGCTCTGTGTGTTGCCCTGGCCGCTCCTCCAGGTACCTCCCCCGAAGCGGTTCCCCGATCCCAGTCAATGGGAGCTGCAGGGGGTGGTGCCTGGAAGCAAGGGCAACACACAGACCCCTGTGCCCCCCCCTCCCCTGGGTTCCAGATGCTTCCTGGAGCAGCGTGGGGGTAAGGCAAGCAGGCAGGGAGCCTGCCCTGCTCCTGGGGCGCCGGGCCGGAGCAGCTCTAGGTAAGTGCTGTGGGGGCAAGGAGAGCTGGCGGGCTGCAGAAAATAACCCCACGAGCCACGTGTTTGAGACCCCTGGTCTAGTCTCAGCCCTTCATACTTTAGAACTACCCAATATCTGCTAAATAGTGGTACCTGTTGATTGAGAAGCTGCCTTTTTTTACCCAGTAAAGTGGTTGCTTTGCTGATTCCCACTTAGATAGAGACATTCTGACATTTGGTCTAATATGGAAACATTTTGGGTTACAGAAGATCAAGACTAGGATCATAAAAGATCACTTACAAACTTCTTAGTACAATTGATTAGCCTCTCTCATCCTAAGTGAATGAGTTCACATAAAATACACATGGCTGAAAAAATGGTAACTATTCTGCCAAAATGATCAGTATTTTGCTATATTCTTCTGATCTGTAAATGGAAAATTGATAAACTGAAAAGTTTGACTTTTTTAAACTGTTCACAATATGAAAACTTTGCAAACATTTTGGTAAAAAGTCATGTTATAGAAAAAAATTAATCTAATTTTCAACCAGTTGCACTCAAGAATTATGTTACATTGGCTTTTCTTGATTTTATCTACCATTCTATATTAGTATACTACTACACCTGTGGAGATGTGATAAATAAAGGTACCATGCACCTTTGACCACTTCACCTGTTCCATTAGTCTGTCTCCTCTAACACTTATTTTTATAATCCAATCTCCCAGGAGTATCAAACAGTTGTGCTTTTGTTTGTTTTTAAATCAACCTTCCAGAAAAAAAATGTTTGTCTTCATCTCCCAAATATGGACTTTCACCCCAAAACTAACATTGCCTGAGATCCAGGGCTGTCAATAGTCAGTCCTGACAGTGTAGTTATGAAGACTTTTTCAGAATGAATTTAGAATAGCCAAAATACTTGCTTCATCCACCACTGAAAGGCATTCAAGATTGGAGTGTAGTAACTATTTAACGAAACATAGCAACATGAAATAATTATTTTTATAATTTCAAAAAAGGAAATGGTATTTATTTTCTCTAACCATAAGACAGTTAATGGAAAAATAGCTTTGATGTCTCAGACAGTAAGGCAACAAAATGTAGGACAAAGAAACTTGTTTCTTAATTATTTTTAGTTCCTTATTTTAGGAGGCATGACCTGAAATAGATAACCTCTCTAATCACTACGCTTAATTGGAACTTACCCCAATACTATACCACTAAGCCACACTCAGTAGAGGCCTTTATTATGAAAGTTAACTTAAAGCAAATGATCTTTAGGGGTTTTTTTTTTAAAAGAAAGAGAACCTTACAGTTTACCGTTAAAGATAGAAAACTGGTATCAAAATGCTTTCAACGTTCTACCACAATCTGCCCCACTGAGCTCCGTCAGTACCCTATTTCTCTGCTTTCCTGGGACCTACCTGCTATGGCCTCTTGTTCTTAAACTTTCTCCACAGGGGCAGTTAACCAGATTATAATGCATAGAATCACAGAAGTGTAGGACTGGAAGGGACTTCAATAGGTCACCTAGTCCAATCTCCTGCACTCAAGGAAGGACTACATAATAAATCAAGGCATGATCTCTGCACTGGTACAGGAGCCAGATATGGAGATTGTCTTGCAGTTGTGGAGTGAGAGCGACCTACAGTGTAGGCTGGTGAGCTGAACAAGGCAACAGTCAAGGCTCAAGGAGCTGGGGGTATGAGTCAGTGCAACCAACTACAAGTTCCACCCTTTTCTGGCACACATGGGTGCCCATGTGAATATTGTTGGAGCCTGAAAGAAGGAGCTGGGTCATCTGAAGAGCATGATCACAAAAGCAGTCATCAGAAATAATCACTGTTCAAAATAATCCTCAATTAATTTTGTATCACTGACTATTTCCAGCTGTACAACACAGCTGTGCCTATTTGTGTGAAAGCAGGGTAGAAATTAATAGTACTCCAAGGCAATAAAATAAATGAACATTGCCCTGAAATTTGGTCCCATTGTGCTATAGAATATAAAGGGCATTGAATATACTACCCGCAGGCTACCCCTAGACAGCAGTAGACTATAGTTCTTCCTATTGATTCTTGTGTCAAGCCACTTCTCCATGTGTTCCTGTTGCCTCCTACATTCCTCAGGCATATGATATACCCAGTGCAATCTTACTGGCCAACTGAAAAGGACATGAATGAAATGTTCTCTAAACTCTTCCCTGAGGGACATCAATGAAGAAATTTCAAATTGTCACGCTGTATAACGAGCAGTGACTTTCATGTTTGCATCCAGTTTGTCTCTTTAACCTCAATAGTCACTGGGCTGGAAATTATTTTAGTACATTCTTAATAAAGCCAAAAATATTTGGCAAATGCAGAGGCTTGTTTTCACTATTTAATGTAACTAAGTGAAAATTGCTTCCACACAAATGAACAGAGGAGGAAGTTCGGGGATCTTGAACGATGAAGTCTGGAAAGCTTAATAATGCAGGTAACAGGCAACTGAAACCTTTGTCCTTTTGTCAGCATTTAGGTAGTTATTATTTCATTGGACCAAAGTGTACAGAGTTAACTTCTTGATCCGTACTAAAATAATGGGGCTGAAAATATTATTGGAAGGCAAAATATTACTTTTATCAATTATTTGTTCTCCTTTTGAGAATGCAATCCTCATAAAGAATGAAACTCACAAGTGGAAAATAAATGCTCCAAAATAATGTTCATAGCTACAGTCACTAGCTATGAAAGTTTAGCTGTAACTGAGGCTAAATGCCTCATTATATTAATACAAATTAGTTTTTTTATTATACAATGAATGCTGTTAAATAAAAGCACCATCAAATAGATGCAAGGGACAGCATGATGCACACATAAAACAAAACACAAATGGGTTTCATATATCACTGGACTCAGCATGAGACGTATTTTTCTGTATACAGATAGGTGCTCTCTCTGTGTGTAAGATTATTACCCTGTAATTTTCTACAATACAGTCCTTGAATTCCTGTTGTATTAGTGATGTGGGTGCACAGGTCTGTTTTGTCATTTATTTGCCTAGAAATATGTTAAGTGCTCTGTAAACATAGAGATAGATAGTCCCTGCATTGAAAAGCTTAGATGAGAATAAGTATTGCATCTTACAATGCATGCTTAATTCCATCCACTGCAAAACAAAAAACAAAAACAAAATACCCTTTAAATAGGGATATTTGTCCCAAGTACTTTTGCTTTCTCCTATGAAGGACTTGTCCCTAGAAGAGACAATATAGCCTTCTCTAGTGCCTTTAAAAGCCTCACTTATTTCACATTTTGTTCATGTTGTTTTTACTGTCCTGTGGACACTACAAGTTTAAAAGTCACTGCTCTACTGTAATGCGTCTTTCTAGCATAACATCCCACCCCCACTTGTTTTCTTTCTCCTTTCAACATTCCTGCTATATGCTTTCATTGCTCATCTTCCAAATACCAACACACAACCAAGCTACTATCCCACTCCCATGCTAAAAATCCAATATCTTTTTGTCTGTCTGAACTATGCTCAATAAACCACTATAATTATTATTAGGTTCCACCATTACTCATAAATGACTGGAGTAAGTTCAGCTACAGGTTCCATATAATTCAAATATTTTTAAAAAACCATATTTACACAACACAGGACCTCTAATGAAAACAGTGGGTTTGAAATGGAGTCAAAATAAATTTTCCAGTCTCTTACTTCATAATCATATGGTGATGGACTATAATGTGATATTTTTTCATTTACATGTGAAAACCAGCGCAAAGGTCTTTAGAGGACAGATGTAAACTATTAGGTTTACTCATCTCAATTGAATTCCATCATTAAAAGGTTATTAAGCTTTTAAACTGTCTTTTCAGTATGAAAATGTGGTGATACTCTTGAAAGCTATTCAAGAGCAACGGCTGGTAAGGGCCTTGAGGTTCACTGAGTTTAGATATTTTCTATCACAGGGATAGTCAGTTGGGAACCCTGAAAGACAATGGTTCCAGAAGCACCCTCTGCCTGCTAATTGTAGCAGAATAGCCAATACTTGACAAATTGCCATGACAATAAACTTGATACTTCCAGGCACCTGTAGAAGAAGTTTCATGAAGTATCTCTTTGCAGATCAGGGATAGGCAACCTCTGGCATGCGTGCCAAAGGTGGCACATAAGCTGATTTTCAGTGGCACTCTCACTGCCCGGGTCCTGGCCACCGGGCCGGGAGGCTCTGCATTTTAATATAATTTTAAATGAAGCTTCTTAAACTAATTTTAAAAACCTTATTAGCTTTACATACAACAATAGTTTAGTTCTATATTATAGACTTATAGAAAGAAACCTTCTAAAAATGTTAAAATGTATTACTGGCACGCGAAACCTTAAATTAGAGTGAATAAATGAAGACTCGGCTCACCACTACTGAAAGGTTGCCGACCCATGATGTAAATTTTAAATGTTTTAAAGTACTATGGAAAAAAAATCTAGTGACAGTCAAGAGAAGTCACAAGATGTTTGTCAAAGTAGTCTGACTAACAAAAATAATTTGCATACAGGGCATACACAGTATCATTTCTATGAGTTCTTTAAGAAACCAGAGAACACTTTTCTTCAAGAATTTAAAATGCAGTTGAAAATGTTAGAAAGTGGCAAATCTTTAGTTATTAAAATCAAAACAACTAGAGCTCAGGGACTTGATTCACAAGGGACCTCAAGTTGGCTGACTAAAACTTTTAAAATCTGAAAGTTAATACTGAATCCCATTTTCAAAAGTGATCTTAGGACCAGATTTTCAAAGGTATTTGGGCAACAAAATATTCAGACAGCTGCTTAGTAGGATTTTCAAAAGTCCCTGAGCAGCTTAGGTTGCTAACTCTCATAGGTGTCTGGTGGAAAATTGAACTGTATCTTGCACTTAAAAATTAGAAAATGGCAGAATTGTGGTGGCCTGCTCAACCTTATTTTGGCCTCCTTGTCTGTATGTATTATGATTCAATCATATGCAATTTTTTCCTACAGGATACCACCTCATTCAGTGCGCAGGATGGACAGTGCTCGTAAAATGATTCAAGGTTGCGTAGTTAATGAGGCTGTAATGTAATTATATGCACAGATGGTGTTTATATGTAAATGGTCAGTTATGCCTTTAAGTGACTATTTGTATGTGCTATTATCTGATGTGCATGTGCCATCACTGTAATTACACACAGATTTAAAATTTAAGCCAACAATGTTTGCTACCAAGAAAACATGACTGATTAGTAAAGAGGACTAATACAGTAAGTTGATCATTTATTTACAAGAGTATATACATTAATCAGTTGCTCTTTGCATAATTTATATTTGTCACCATTTCTAGAAGCTACATGCTGCAATTTTTACCTAATTGTTGTATGTGTCATCTGGAAGCCATAAACTACAGCCAACTCTGCCAACTAGCAAAGTTCCCATCTTAGGGCTTCACTCTACCATTTAATTCTGTTCTCTCTTACACCTATATAAATCCAGAGGCAAACAGATTTGTGGATCATAAGAGACTAGTTAATGTACCATTTGACAGATAAAATAGAGTTCTTCTATTGCTTCCACATACATTAATACAATTTGTTGAAGCCAACGTATTTATTTTGTAGTTACCTTCCTGTAACATGAAGAATTTGTTCTCCTCCATAACACCTGGACATTAAAAACCAGGGTTCAAATCAGGAGTTGTCACCTGAATCTCCCTTTGCATTTTTTTACCCATTCCTATACTAATGTCATCCCTCAATACACTTTTACATATTTTTTAAAGTTACATCTAATGTAAGTCAGAGGAATAGATGATCTCCAAACAGTGTCTTATGATCCGTAAGTCTGTGTGTACTAGCGTATTATGCGCCATTAGTTTGTACGAGCTTCAGATGATGATGAATTTCAATATATTTGTGAAACACACCCATGCACATGAGTTTCATTAAGTTCGCTGAAGCAAATAAAATCTGTTGTTGTTGTGAAGGGACCTTTGACAGTACATAATTACAAAAAATGCATCAGCCAAACACTGAAATGAAATTAAGATGTCAGTACTGATGCACATCGTAACATTTTTGAAAAGGCATTTAAAATGCGACAAACTTTTTGTCATTTACAGAGTTATTGTATTAAAATGGTAACCACTGGGTTTTGCTATATTTCAAGAAAGCTACTAATTCTCAAAATATCATGATTAAAAGACTATCCCAAAAGAAATTTTAATCAAAGTACTTTTTTATGAAAGTTAAGTAAGGAGAACAATAGGATTCAAATTACAGTAGCACCTCAGAGTAACAAACTCCTCAGGAATGGAGGTTGTCCATAACTGAAATGTTCGTAAATCTGAACAAAATGTTGTAGCTGTCCTTTCAAAAGTTTACAGCTGAACATTGACTTAATAGAGCTTTAAAACTTTACTATGCAGGAAAAAATTGCTGCTTTCCCTTCATTTATTTTTTTAGTAGTTTTACGTTTAACACAGTATTGTCCTGTATTTGCTTTTTTGAGTGTGTGTATCTGCTACTGCCTAATTATGTACTTCTGGTTCCAAATGAGAGGTGTGGTTGACTGGTCAGTTCGTAACTCTGGTGTTCATAACTTTGAGGTTCTACTGTACTCAAAGTGGGGGACAAATTTACAAAATAGGGGATTAATTGGTTATATTTATGAATTCCATTTTAAAACTAGGAATCATGATCCCAATGTATTTTCAGGACATTACTTAAGCCTCGTCAGAAATATGGGGGCCAGTACGTGATGCATAGCTTTAAAAAGTCCAACTCTCAGACAAAACCCTGATAAGCAGATTTTTCTGGATAAGGAATAATGAAATAACTTCTTGTTGTTAATCTGAGAAAAAAGGCACTTGATAGATGCCTTACAAGTAATTATCTTATTTTCTTTTGCTCATGATGTAATAGTTTATTGGGCCACACACAAAATTTTATCAATTGTTATTAACACTTGTGAACAGGAAATTAAAAGATAAATTTAATCAGGAGGGGTGCAGAGGACAATTTCTGACCAGATGCCAATTCAGATATCTTTCTATTCTGAGTCCCCACAAAGAGCTCATGAGATCTGAGCAATGTATCTGGCACCTTCTGGTCCACCTTCTTGTCCTGCTGGTCTACCTAGTTCACAGAGTTTGTGTTCTCCTCCTCATTCCTCACTAAAGTACTGCATGACACCTGTTTGCTGACCAGCAGCAACACCGCAGGTCTGGGTGGATGGGCAAGTCCTGCCCAGTAAGGGTCAAACTCCCCATCCCAGGACTGACCAATTATTATTGTTCTAGGCCTTATTACTCATTTCCTACATCCTTTTACCCTTTCTTGGAAATAATTGCTACTCTCAGTGGTGATTAACTCCTCTAGTCACTTTGACACATGATCATACTCTGAAATATTGCAAATGACCAAGTCCAGCTAATCTTTGATCTTCTCATCTTCCTAGATAAATATCCATTCCCACACCAGAAGCCAGCTGGCAGTATGAGCCTATGATGTCCTCCTCTGGACCATGCCAGTGCTATGAGTGGATTAAGACACAGTTATAGAAAAGGCTGTTCTCTGTGAAAATAGGGTGCAACTGAGCTGCATAGCAACATTATTTGTAGACGTGCCATGAGTAATTTCCAGCCAACATGATCTCAGTGGAGTACAGATAATAGACTACACAGGCCACCTAAGTGGTGACCATTTGACTGTGGAACTGTGTGTTATTTATTTATTTATTTAGACTTATATTACCCACATCTATTGAAAAGGTGAACCTGTCCCTTGCCTAGGGTGCTCCTTGACAAATCATATACACAACCTTAAAATAATCTATTCCTGTAACCATCTTGAACTCTTAATCAACCAACAATAACCCAGCAACAAAAAGCATACTTAAGATTTTTTTTTAGTTCTCCTCCAGGGCCTTTCCATTCACTCACAGCTAGGGGAAAGAAATGGTCAATAGCGTTGGAACATTGTTGAAGCACTGGGGCTATTACACCAGCAATTTCTGTCCCCTCTGGCACTGCATCTATGGAGTCTGGCGCAAGGGAGGACAACACAGTGATTTAGTCTTGCTTTCAGCATGTTGAACCCAAATGGTGATTGTAGCATCAGTGCATGATTGGGAGCACTTTTGCCTGTGGGCACACATGAGTTGTGTTATATGCATGTTATGGGGACCACATGGTAGTACGATCAAAAACATGTGGTTTACACATGTAGTGTAAGCAAGGATTTGGTGGTTTCCCTCCCCCTCCCTCTTTTTTCCCTTTTCCCTTTAAGGAAGAAGTAGCTGCTCACAGCCTATTGTTGATGGGATGTTGGAAGTTAATGAAAAATGATGCTGTAGTGGGCTTCACTTGGGGCTAGCAGGCCCAGTGGTCAAGCCATGGCCAAAGTGTGTCTGAGTTTTGGGATGGCCCTGCCAGGCAGCCCAGGGAGGTCCAGCAGCCAAGTCACAGATTGTCACCCCCACACAAAGCCCTCCAGGGTGTCTCAGGCAGCCAAGGGAGGGGGAAAGGGAAGGGGTACCCAGGACCTCCCTCTCCACCAGTTTCCAGGCCAGGGCCCAAAGGGAGAGAGGTGAGGGGTGGTTCAGTCCCTTCTGGCTGCTTCTCCAGACCAGCCTCCCACTGTTTGCTTCCTACCTTCCCTGTTCTCCCTTCTGCTTGGGGCATAGCCCCAACCCTCTGCTTATCCAGTCTCAGCAAGTCAAAGCCTCAGCTGAGGGGTGGTGTTCCCATCTCACTCTGAGCTGAGAGCAGAGAGGAAGAGTACGGGATGGAAAGGCCCTTGGCCTCCCCTCCCAGCCAAGTCTTATTCACAGTCCTGGTCCTTCCCCTCTAGATCACACTGTGTACAACCTATCTGTGTCTTTCCACCAGTCTCTCTTTCACTGTCCCCCGCATTTGACTGACAGAGTTCCTTTGAAGCAGGTCCTCCGTAGGGAGCATGGGAAGCAGCTGTGAAGGGATAGGGCCTTCTTGGCTCAATATGGCTCCACCACTTCTCTAACCTTAATGTGGGTCTTGTAAACCCCATCACACACCTTCCCTCTCAGTCTGGGTGCCACAGGGTCAGTCTGCATGGATGTGTGTCTTTCATTCCGTAAAAAGAAATCTGAGTTCTTGTGGTCACATACTGCTCAATATGCTACCTCAAACTTGTACAACTATAGTGAAAGATACCAGCTCATAATCTGCAGATTATGGTCTTTCATACTCAAGGGGTGCATGATCTGTCATGAGATGGAATAGCTTTCCCCATAAGTAACAGAGTGCTTCAATGTCCCATTTTACTACAAAGGCCTCCTTCTCTATTACTGAGTATGCTCCTTCACAGGAGAACAATTTCCAGCTGATCTGAAGGACTGGATGTTCTTCTCCATCCCAGGCCAACTTTGAAGGCATCCGTCTGCAGGACAAAAGGTCTTGAAGAGTCAGAGTAGAACAAGACAGGCTCCTGAGTCAGTTGATCTTTCTATTTCTTGAAGACCATGGTGGAGTCCCTAGACCACTAGACTTTCCTGGGGACTAAGTCCTTCATCAGGGCCACAACTGTAGCAAAATCTAGAGTAAACAACCTATAATAGTCCAACAATCCTGGGAAGCATTGTATCTGGCTCTTTGTGGTGGACCTAGCCCACCAATGGGCATAGGCATTCCACGCCCATCGTGTACCCGTGTACATCACCCCTTGATTAGTTAGGTAGCACTTGGCAGGGTTAGCTGTAAGTCCTGCACTTCTGAGGGCCCACAAGACCACTGCGACATATTTTAAGTGCTCATTCCAGGACTTGTTATAAATGATGATGTAATCAATGTACATGGCTGCATATTGGTTGTGAGGCTGAAGCACTTTGTCCATCAGACTTTTGAAGGTTGCTGCCAAGCCATGGAGTCTAAACAGCATAGTCTTAAATTGATACAAGACAAATGGCATGCAGAAGCCTTATCTTGGGACTCTGGAGTCAAGGGGTTCTGCCAGTAACTCCTGGTCAGGTCGAGGGTAGTGATACACCTGGAGGACCCTAACCTCTCTAATAAATCATCAACCCTTGGCATCAGGCAGGTGTCAAATTTGGACACCACATTGACTTTCCAGAAATCTATGCAGAATCTGGTAGGCCCATCCTGTTTAGGTACCAACACTACAGGACTTCACCACTTGCTATGTGCCACTTCAACTACCCCAAGGTCTAACGTAGTTTGCAGTTCATTCTGTACCATTTCCCATATGTCTTGGCAATGGCTGGAAGTTCTCTCTCACCTTTTTCCCTGATTCAGTCTCTATATGATGGAATATTAGGCGAGTCTGTCCTGGAACTGTGGAAAAGACTGCCAAGAAGGACTGGGCCGTTTTTGGATCTGTCGCATTTGTTCCGCCTGCAGGTCTTCTCCCACCAGGACTTGATCAGAACTGTGGGCTCCAGGGGCCTGAGTTCTGGTTCTGAGGGGAAACAATGTTACCAGGAGCCCTTCCTAATCTTTCCAGGCATTTAGCAGGTTGACAGAGTACTTCGTAGTATCTTTCCTCTTCCCTGTTTGAATCTCAATTTACTGCTTTAATTTGTCTCATTACTTCAAAAGGGCCTTGCCATCTGGCCAACAATTTGGATTCCAAGGTGGGAAGCAGGAGTAACACCTTGTCCCTTGGTTGGAACTCCCGGGCACAGGTTCCCTTGTTACATGCTTGTGCTGGCCCAGTTGTTCCTTAACTGGACTCTGTTGCAAACTCGCCTCAAGTTTTTAAGTTCTCTCTCCGCTGTAGAATGTAGTGTACCAAGGTTGTGGTCTTGGAATGCTGGTCCTCCCACATCTCCCAAAGGTGGTCTAGTACTCCCCTTGGCTGTTTCTCATATAGTAATTCAAATGGGGAGAACCCCATCAATGCCTGAGGGACTTTGTGAACAGTGAACAGGAGTGGCATAAGTAATTGGTCCCAGTGGCGAGGTTCCAAGGTTATGAACTTCTGCAACCTCCTTTTCAAGATCTTATTAAATCTTTCTACCAGCCAGTTGGATTCAGGGGTGGTACACTGATGTTCTTAAGGCTTTTATCTTTGACAGGCTACACATTTCCCTCATAAGTTGGGACATGAATTTGTTGCCCTAATCTGTGATTATTTCCCAAGGGATGTCCTCCCAGGCAAACACTTTCATAATCTCTGGGGCAAGGGCTGTTACCTTCGTGGAGCGGAGCAGACTTGCTTCAGGGTACCTTGTAGCATAGTCTAATATGACTAGTATTTGCTGGAACCCTGCTGCATTTTTCTCAAAGGGGCCCACCAGGTCCATGGCGATACTCTGAAATGGGGTCCCTGCCATGGGGAGGGGTATCAGCAGGTACCTTTCCTTGACTTGCCTACTTGTATTCTGGGCAAGAGATGCAGTACTCTCGTACCTCCTGTTGGATGCCTAACCAATAAAAACCAAGTGTCACTTTGTCAAGTGTCTTCTCCTGACCAAGATGCCCTACAGGGTATGGCATGTGCCAGGCATAATATTTCCCTGTGGTACTTCTTTGGGACAGGAGATTATTTCCATTTTTATGTCAGCCATGTTAAGAGGATGATCTGAGTCAGAGTTTGGATAGGGTACTCAGACTGAAGGTTAAGCTCAGCCTCTCCACCCCTCCTGAAGTATTGTATGTGTTATAAGTTGTTGTTACTGTTTAGTTTGTTGACTATCACTATTCTTTTCCAAAATTTGTATGATGTTTACTGTACGTTCAACCTTTTTCCCACTTAGTAGTTGTCATGATGTCTGGAGTGGCTCACATCTGTGAATGCAAACCTACAGGCTGTGACAAAGCTCTGTCCTTCTCTCCATGGGTCCCACATTTCCTGGCAGATTTTGCTAGCCTCAGAGGCTCACTGTGACCCTTCACGTAATCCTTCTCTCTCTAAAGACAAGGGTCACAGTCTACTGAGCCATTTTCATCATAAGCCAGCAAGGGAGGTGAGGAGAAGCTATCCTCCCTTGCACAGTCTCTGTTGTCTCCCAGTCTCAGTGATTAATTGGGGGGGGGGCCAAAGGGGGGAGCCCAGGCCCACCCTCTACTCCAGATTCCAGCCCAGGGACCCTAATAGTATCAGCTATGGTAGCTGACCTTTTAGAAACATGACATGTACAATTCCCTTGGCTACTTCCCCACAGCAGCCCCCACTTCCTCAAGCTCCATTTCACCCTTACCTCAGGGCCTCCTTCCTTGTGCCTGATATGGTGTGTACTGCCCAGTCTCTCCAACAGCACAACTTCCTTCCACAGCTCCTGACATCCACACCCACCTGACTAACTGGGAGGCTTTTAACTAGTTTCAGCCAGTCCCTGATTGGCTTCAGGTGTCTCAATCAACCTAGCATTCTCCCTGCCTTCTGGAAAGTTCTTAATTGGCCCCAGGTGTCTTAATTGACCTGGAGCAGCTGCCATTTAACTTATCCTGGTACCAGGGATTTGTTTAGCCTGGAGCTAATATATCTGTCTCCCACCACTTTTCTATAGCCATTTGGCCTTGCCCTGTCACAAGGCAGATTGTAAAGAAGCAGGGCAGAGACCCCATACTGGTTGTATGTTCTATAATTAGATTTCATCAACCCAGTAACAAGTATGAAATCCTAAATCACCATAACAGTCTTACCATGGAATCAAAGACAGTCCCTTTGGGCACTCTGGTCTATCTTGCCATCATGGAAAGCTGGACTTTATGCTAATTGGATGCTATGCACCAAAGATCACAAAATATTCAGGTTGCTCCCAATCCCAAGAGACAGTCACTTACCCCCAGTTAATTTGTACCTTAGATCTCTCACCAAAGACAACACTTGTAGCCAATCCTATAGTAAACTAAGGATTTATGAACTATGAAAAGAAATGGGGGAGTTATTACAAGGTTAAAGCAGGCAAGCATATCTACACAAATGAGTTACAGTCTATGATTTCAAAAGATGACAGAGCTATAATAATCTGTCAGCTCTGAAGGTCTTTTAGGGCTAACCCATTTGATCCTGTAGATCTCTGCTTCTGCTTCATAGCTCCAGCCCTGTCAGAGTCCAAACAGCAAAGGATGAGAAATTTTCTTGTCACCTATTTTTATTTTCTTCTTCCAGAACCCAAGGTGATAGGTCTAGCCCTTTTGCATGTAGCCTCTTGATGGGTGTGAGCGGTTAATTAACAAGATCTTTGTATTATAATGTCCCACAATGGCCCATCTAGTTTTCATAGGCCTTCTTGATGGGCAGGAGATAATCCCTGCTAACCGGGTTCAGAGTTTCAGAGAAAACATTTTTACAGTTATAAAGCAAAAACTTAAATAGTACTTTATCATGTGTGATAAAGTTATTATAAGTGAGATTAATGCATGCAGCAATTTGCAAGCATTTGATAAAGTCTAAACACTGAACACATTGTTATAAATTCAGTACCCATCTTAACCATACTAACACACAGTTGAAACAGACTGGTTTCCTGCAATAAATTTGTCAGTGTTTGGCTGAGGCCTAAAACGTTGGCAAGAGCTGGCACCAGGTCTGCCCGCACCACAGTAGTTTTTTTTTTTTTGTATCTTTCTGTTTTCCTAGGGTTACTATATTTCAGGTTCCCAAAAAGAGGGCACTGCCAGAGGAGTGGGGGAACTAGGGGAGGAGCTGGAAGAGGTGGGGGTATTTGGGGACTGCTGGGTGGGTGGGTGTACTGGAAGGGGCACCAAAGAAGTTCTGGAGTGTTAACTCACCTTAATCCACAGTCCCCTCCCCTTAGGGGTGTTATGTAGGGAGGGCTGGCAAAGGATATCTAAACAAATGTTACACTATATTCCTTGTTCACTGCTAGTTGACTGTATTAAACACCCTTGTGTACAGTCTGCTCTTTTTCTAGTAATCAGTGGTCCTGACAATTAGGTGTGCCTTCTGGAATGTAAAGGGATTAAACAATCCAATTAAAAATATTTATTCAATGTTTAAAAGAAAGAATCATAGGATTGGAAGGGACCTTGAGAGGTCATCTAGTCCAGTCCCCTGCACTCATGGCAGGACTAAATATTATCTAGGAAGAAGACTGAAGTTGCCATGCTCCAGGAGACACACCTAATGGCGACTGAGGCTGCAAAAGTGTAAAGGTTGGGGCTGTAACGCATTGCTGTTTTAAAGGCATAGCAAGGGTCATGGTGATCCTACTGCATAAAAGACACAGTCTAAGGATTCTGGATACTAGGACAGATAGGGATGGTAGATACATTATAATCAAGACTAAAGCTGGCACATCAACAATTGTTTTTTCTAATATCTACACTCCTAATTGTGACCATACTGATTTGTTTCATGTCTTTTTTGCTGACCTGAGTGCTATGGGACATTGCTCCCTTATTATGGCTGGTGACTTCAATGAAGTACTCAATCCTGTTTTGGATAAGTCAGTGTCCCACTCTCCTAGGAATTCCAACATATATTAGGTGATCCAATATCATATGGCAGATTTGAGTCTGGGGATTATACTTTCTTTTCTACAGAGCACTTCACCTGCTCTCATCTAGATTACTTTTTAGTAAAACTAGATTTAATCAACAACATAGTGGATTGTCATACTGGAACAATTCCTGCATCAGATCATTGATATGTACTGGTGTGTTTAGCCTTTATTAGACATACTTGTACTTTGTCAGGTGTCGCAAACCCAGGCCTATGAGATTGCTGAGCATTAACCTTACCCTCTGTGCTACCACACTAGGGGGTGAGATGAGGGAACTACAGCTAATGCCCCACCAACAGAGGCTACCTATACCTGCTGACTCAGTGGATTAAGGTGACTAGCAGCAAACTGCTGATTGGACACCACCAGGTATTAAGCTTCCTGATACTTGTCTGAGCAACTAGGTGCTAGGCCTCTTGCTGCCCAGACCCCTGAGACCAAGTCCCTGCCTCCTCACCTTCTAACTCCTTGTCCCTGGTCCCTGCTGCTTGCTCCCTGTTCCTGCTACCATACCTCATCCTCACACCTGTTACCAGACCTTGTTCCTGGTTCCTGCTTCCTTGCCGTAACCTGTGTTGCTGACTCCATCTTTGACCCTTGGAATAACATCTGACTCAGGCTTGACCCTTGGTATGGCTTCCAACTCTGACTCTGGCTCTGACCCTTAGCTTGGCATCTGACTTTGACTCCACCTTGACCCTGAGTGTGGCTGCTGACCATGACCCCAGCTTCATCCCTGGCTCTGACCACTAGGTCAGACTGCTCTGTATGGGCCCTGACAGCAATTTAATACACCCTTACTCTCTTCTCCAGCATTTTTACCATATATATACCAAGAGCTTTAAAGTTTTTATGAGACTAATGCTCTGACAGCTCACTCTTCAGCAGTTCTCTGGGAAATCACCAAAGCATTTATTTGTGGGTGTATTGTTACCTATGCATCTTTTAAAAAGAAGTGGCACAGTCCTAAATTAGACTCCCTAACTGCAGAAATTAAAGCTCTTGCTGAGGAGTGTGTTGTAGCCCACTCTCTGGAGAAACTACAAACCTTTACTAACTTAAGTTATAAGATCAACAAACTTCACATGCAGAGGGCAGAATTTGCCATTTTATTTAAAGCAGAATTACTGGGAATCTGGTAAAAGATGCAGCAAACTGTTGGCTTACAGACAAACAAAAAGTGAATCAAAATTAAAATCACTGCTATTTTTGGATAGGAATAACAAAATACACACAATACAACTGCCAATTAATGAACAATTAAAACAATTTTATTCTAAGTTATATTTGGCTGATTCAGTGCAGATGCATTGGAAGTATTCATCAAAATTCAATATTGCTGCAGCTCTCTGACTCTCAGAAAGGGGCCTTGGAAGCCCCCCTGGAATTAAAAGAGTTGAAACTGGCAGTCAGATAAATGAAAATTGGTAAAGCACCAAACGCAGCTGAGTTTGCCATTGAATTTTGTATATAAATTTCTGAGATCCTAATTCCCAAGTTATTGGATATATACAATGAAGCCAGGAGTAAGAATACACTCCCTCACACTTTAAGGGAGATGTCAACCCAGTCATCCTCAAACCCAGTAAGGAACCCAGGCTGTGTGATAGCTATAGGCCAATTTTATTTATCAATTGTGATGCAAAAATGTTGGCTAAATCCCTTCTGAAAAGGATTGATAAAATCCTATCACAAATTATTCATATCAATCGAGTGCGGTTTATCCATCACAGACATAGGTCTGACCATATGTGCCAAATGACTGACATCATTGCAGCTTCGAGGGAGTCAAAGGAGCCTCTTGCTGCCCCTTCCTTGGGATAGAGAAGGCCTGAGACAGTGCATCCTGTGATTACCTCTTTTGCATGCTTGCTACCTTCAGATTTGGTAATCAATTTATCTCCTGGATTAAACTTCTTTATATGAATCCCCCTCCCAGGATGGTTACCAATGGCATTATACAATTCCCACTTCACAGGGTATGAGACAGATTGCCCCCCTCACCTCTGCCATTTGTCCTAGCCCTAGATTTGCTATTCATGCAAATCAACACATGCATGGCATCGGAATAGGCCAAACCGAACACAAGATCATATTTTATGCTGATGATGCTCTTATTCTTGTATCTAAATCTGAAGATTCTGTTCCGAATCTATTAAAACTAATTAATGAATTTGGACAACTGTTGGGATATAAAATCAATTGGTAAAAGTCAGAAAATCTAAGCATAAGCAACATGCTCATAGAGGAATCTTTGATTTAAATTTTTGGTGGCAACCCTACCTTATGAAATATTCAGGGATAGCCATCCCCAATGAGATGGAGAATCTGGTCAAAATTACTCTAGAACCCATTTTAGAAATTTGGGCAGATGAAGAATCCTTATCCTTATGGACAAAATTATTATCAAAATGAATGGGCTCCCCAGAATATTCTATCCTGAGAGGGCTTCTGTCATGTTCTGGGGTTCAGTCCAGACCAGTGAGGGGTTGTGTCATCACCTGCCCTATAATCATGGATGCCTTAATTGCTCTAGTGTAGCTCACAGCCCAGACACCAACAGCCACCAAATAAGCCTGCAGTATCCTGAGTGTCTGTGTGCTATGCAGCCCTGGTTCAGCTCTATGACCCAGCAACCTGCAAACAACACAATAGCCCCACTGTAGTCTCTATCACTCAGTTACCTTATGCAGGGGTGACCCCAAACACCCTCCCAGACCCAAATTCTCCTGGACTATGTGCTCTGCAATGTCCAGCCCTCTCCTCGACCATTCAGAGGAATAATAAGATTTGTTCAGCTCTTTTGAAGAGAAAAAAGCACATTACAGCTTATTAACTTAACTGGGGTAAATATGCTTCCCTTCAGCATGCTTCCCTTCAAGCACAAAACTGAGTTAAGTTATTGTAAAAATAAAACAAGTTTATTAAACAAAGGGCATAGGTTAAGTGATACCACGTAGAAGAAATAAAGTTAGAAAAGGTTAAAAGCCAACATAAGTAAAAATACGCTTTCTAATGGCTAACACTTAACATAACTAGAATCATAGAATCATAGAATATCAGGGTTGGAAGGGACCTCAGGAGGTCATCTAGTCCAACCCCCTGCTCAAAGCAGGACCAATCCCCAATCAAATCATCCCAGCCAAGGCTTTGTCAAGCCTGACCTTAAAAACTTCCAAGGAAGGAGATTCTACCACCTCCCTAGGTAACGCATTCCAGTGTTTCACCACCCTCTTAGTGAAAAAGTTTTTCCTAATATCCAACCTAAACCTCCCCCACTGCAACTTGAGACCATTACTCCTTGTCCTGTCCTCTTCTACCACTGAGAATAGTCTAGAACCATCCTCTCTGGAACCACCTCTCAGGTAGTTGAAAGCAGCTATCAAATCCCCCCTCATTCTTCTCTTCCGCAGACTAAACAATCCCAGTTCCCTCAGCCTCTCCTCATAAGTCATGTGTTCCAGACCCCTAATCATTTTTGTTGCCCTTCGCTGGACTCTCTCCAATTTATCCACGTCCTTCTTGTAGTGTGGGGCCCAAAACTGGACACAGTACTCCAGATGAGGCCTCACCAATGTCGAATAGAGGGGAACGATCACGTCCCTCGATCTGCTCGCTATGCCCCTACTTATACATCCCAAAATGCCATTGGCCTTCTTGGCAACAAGGGCACACTGCTGACTCATATCCAGCTTCTCGTCCACTGTAACCCCTAGGTCCTTTTCCGCAGAACTGCTGCCTAGCCATTCGGTCCCTAGTCTGTAGCTGTGCATTGGGTTCTTCCGTCCTAAGTGCAGGACCCTGCACTTATCCTTATTGAACCTCATCAGGTTTCTTTTGTCCCAATCCTCCAATTTGTCTAGGTCCCTCTGTATCCTATCCCTGCCCTCCAGCGTATCTACCACTCCTCCCAGTTTAGTATCATCCGCAAATTTGCTGAGAGTGCAATCCACACCATCCTCCAGATCATTTATGAAGATATTGAACAAAACCGGCCCCGGGACCGATCCCTGGGGCACTCCACTTGACACCGGTTGCCAACTAGACATGGAGCCATTGATCACTACCCGTTGAGCCCGACAATCTAGCCAACTTTCTACCCACCTTATAGTGCATTCATCCAGCCCATACTTCTTTAACTTGCTGACAAGAATACTGTGGGAGACCGTGTCAAAAGCTTTGCTAAAGTCAAGAAACAATACATCCACTGCTTTCCCTTCATCCACAGAACCAGTAATCTCATCATAGAAGGCTATTAGATTAGTCAGGCATGACCTACCCTTGGTGAATCCATGCTGACTGTTCCTGATCACTTTCCTCTCGTGTAAGTGCTTCAGGATTGATTCCTTGAGGACCTGCTCCATGATTTTTCCGGGGACTGAGGTGAGGCTGACTGGCCTGTAGTTCCCAGGATCCTCCTTCTTCCCTTTTTTAAAGATTGGCACTACATTAGCCTTTTTCCAGTCATCCGGGACTTCCCCCATTCGCCACGAGTTTTCAAAGATAATGGCCAATGGCTCTGCAATCACATCTGCCAATTCCTTTAGCACTCTCGAATGCAACTCGTCCGGCCCCATAGACTTGTGCACGTCCAGCTTTTTTAAATAGTCCCTAACCACCTCTTTCTCCACAGAGGGCTGGCCATCTACTCCCCATGTTGCGATGCCCAGCGCAGCAGTCTGCAGTCTTTGTTCAGGATAATCTACAGTCTTTGTTCAGGATAATTTCCTTGCTAGTCTTCCATTCCCAGAGACTTCAGCCCCATTATTTGAAGGACCCATCTTTCTCAGCTTTCAAGAGCTCTGGTGCTTCATGTCTGTCTAGTGATGGATGGCTTCTCTCTCTTTATATTATCTTCCCAAACCCACTGTTTTGTCCCCAAACTCAGGATGACCTCATGCTGTTCTTCCCTTCTTGTAGATTTCCCATCCCCCTGCTGATTCATATGTAAATTGGGCTTCCATTGCTTTTGATCACTGTGTCAGGGTGGACTAGGTCCAGAGGCTCTGCAACACTCTACCCCAGAATAGAGCAGTGAGAAGTCCTCAAGGCAGTCTAGAGTGGCTGCAAAAGAGCAGCCAATCAGAGGGGCTGATGAAGCAAACAATAAGGGGCCAGAAGGACCGGATAAAAGGCAAGCAGCAGAGTAGAGCCTTTAGTTGCTGTGTGGAGCTTGAGGAGGGAGGACTAGGTACCTGGCTGGCTAGATGAGCAGCAGGCTATGGGCAGCTCACTGCAGAGAGCTCACTAGGCAGAACTGAGCCCAGGGAAGGCTGCTAAAGACCAGGTGCCTGGCTGGCTGGATAGAGTAGCAGCAGGACTGTGAAAAGGTCAGCGTGGGCAGGCTGAGCCCAGGGGGACTGAGCTCAGGACCTGGCCAGATCAGGAGAGGGTACTGAGTTGGGTCCTTCTGGTCTGGTTGCAGACTGAACCCAGGGACTGCTGCTGAAAAGGACACCAGCTGAGGGTACTGAGATGGGCTCCGGCTGGGTGTCTGAAGAAGGCAGTGCCTCTGGGAAGAAGCCTTAAAGCTATGGCCCCATACCAGGGCTGAGAAAGAACTTGTACTTTTGGGCAACACATTTTTTAAAACTGGCAAGAAACCATTACCGTAGAGAGAGAGGATGAATAAGGGGATAATATGGGTTTCTCAGTTGATCTCAGAGGATAAGTTTCTGCCATTCCAAACACTCCCATGACAATACAACTTACCTGGTCCAGCTGCATGGCATTACCTGCAGCTTAAGCATCTGTTGAAGGACATATTTGGTCCTGACGCGCTAGGAGCACCAGAAACTCCAAAATTGTTGTTGATGTGGAGAGAGCTCCATGGGGTTAGCCAACCAGCTGAAGCCTGTTACGAATTCCTGGCCCAAAAGAATCTCCCTAATTTAGATTGTCTGTTCCAGGCCTTGAACACATATTTGTATATATCTTGAATCTTAGCCAATGGGGAGCTGCCTGGCAACACATTAATAACTCTACTATTGATCTACAATTAGGCTGATCCAGCAGAAAATTTTATTTTGTTCACTCTTGTCTGCACAATTACAGAGCATGGGCTTTGCCAAAACAAACAGCTGCTGGAGATGATCTTTAAGTCACACATAACAGACGCCCATTTATGAAAATATAGATTTGGTCAGTTTAAATAGTTACCTCATGAAGAGGTATCCCAAGATACATAGCTAAGAGACTGTAAGGATGTGTATGTACCGTTTCTTCATATCCATTGTAGGAAGCCAGGCGAGACAGGCTGGAGGAAAATTCTAGAAGCTCTGCTGAGAAACAAAGCAAAAAACAGCCGGCATACTTCTTTATTTATTCTATTAAAGTTCCTTGTTCACCATTAGAAAAGTAGTATTCTTTACCATTGTCACCAGCATGGTGTCAGTACTTCTTGAAATGTCCATAAAGAATTTTTAAATGAACATAAGCTTTTTCCCCCTTTTGAAGGTTTCTTAAATAAAGGAGTGGCACTGTGGCCAAAAGAGCTAATGTGATCCTGGGGTGGACAAACAGGGGAACCTCGAGTAGGACTAGAGAGGTTATTTTATCTCTGTATTTGGCATGGGTGTGACTGCTGCTGGAATACTGCGTCCAGCTCTGGTGCCTTCAATGCAAGAAGGATGTTGATAAAGTGGAGAGGGTTCAGAGAAGAGCCATGAGAATCCTAAAAGGATTAGAAAACATGTCTTATACCGATAGATTCAAAGAGCTCGGTCTATTTAGCTTAACAAAGAAAAGGTTAAGGGGTGACTTGATTAGTCTATAAATTTCTACAGGGGGAACAAATATTTTTTTTAAAAATTAGCTCTTTAGTCTAGCAGAGAAAGGCGTAACATGATACAATGGTTGGAAGTTGAAGCTAGACAAATTCAGGCTGGAAATAAGGTGTAAATTTTAGATAGTTTGGGTAAGTAACCATTGGAACCATTTACCAAGGGTCATGGTGCATTCTCTATGCCTGACTATTTGAAAATCGAGATTGGATACATTTTTAAAAGATAAATTCTAGGAATTATTTTGGGAAAGTTCTATGGCGTATTTTATACAGGATATCAGAGAGGTGATCACAATGGACATTCTGGCCTTGGAATCTATGAAAATATTTGACATTCGGTCCCTCCAGAACAATGCACATAGAGGCATATAAAAAAATAAAAATAATGGAGGGAAATGGTATCTTAACTTTTTTGAACCTCAGAAATGGTTTGCTTCAATTTTTGGGCAAAAGCTGGGTCACTTTTTATTAATTTCTCCAGTGTTCATTGTACTGAGTAAGGACAAAATTATAAGTTAAATATGGAGTCAAAAATTGCAATCTATATATTCTGCAAGATGTCTGCTCCTACTCTTGGAACTCTGCCACTGGCTGACTGGGTCACAAGATACTATACTAAAACTTGTAATTTTGAGTTTGAACTCAAAATTCTCCCATTGCTGTCCCTTTCTGTAGCTGTTTCATTTCAGTCTAAGTCACAGAGGCAACACAAGCCTTATCTCGGTGATCAATGTACTTTACTTGCAATATAACATGTTATTCTTTGTATTGCTAAACTTAAACCAACTGAACTCTAAGAAAAGATTTATACAAAGAATGAAACAATATTAAATGCACAGTAAAAATACAAAAATAAAGTGAGAAGCTTATAAGGTAATCATCAGGACTGACCTGTAAAGTAAAAATTATATTTAGGTCCTAATGAAGGGCCTAAGGCAAAGCATACTGAAGTCAGACAGGCCTAAGGTATTTGCTGTTATCTACACACTCACTCACCAATCCTGTTGATATAGATAAGCATCATAAATGCCTAGATAAATAGAGAGGCAGACAGATTGATTCATAACAGGCCATGTATATGAAATAGGTCTCTTCTCCTGCAGCTGCTGAAAGGAAGGTAAGTGGAATTCCTCTACAGGCACACTGTAATAACTGCAGATGTTCTCACTGCCCTGCCACTGCAGGATCAGTTACATGGAGCTCAGTTATTTCACCATGTTTCTAAGGTTTCCTTTACAACTACATGAGCTAAAAACTTCTGTAGCCCATTCAATGAAAGTTTCGATTCTGGAGAAGCTGACAACACTGACTATACTCACCTGAGAAAATTGTCTACAAACAGCTCTCACAAAATTGTTGATATATTGGGCCAGTAAAAAATTATTTCTAAATTCTTCTGATTACCTTTGAAAAAAACCACTTATTTGTATGCTTTCCTCCTTCTGCCAAACCAGGCATTCTGGACAGCTCCTCTAACCCTTTTTTAAGGTAAAGTGATATATGTCGTCCTGGATCAGTGGTTTTCAAACTGTGGGTCACGACTGGAATGTAAGGCATTGGGTCACGGTGGCTCTGGTCAGCACCACCAACCAGGCCATTAAAAGTGCCATTGGCAGTGCTGCCCGGCTAATGCAGAATTGCCTATACCTGTTCCAACACGACGCTGCGCCCCGGAAGGGGCCAGCAGCAGGTCCTGCTCCTAGGTGGGCGGGGCGCCACGGGGTTCCACACACTGCCCCTGCCCCAAGCACCAGCGCCACACTCCCATTGGCCGGTTGCCGACCAATAAGAGCTGGGGGGGGGGGCAGTGCCTGTTGGTGAGAGTTGTGCATAGCTGCTTGCGTGCCTCTGCCTAGGAGTCAGACCTGCTGCTGGCCGCTTCCAGGGTGCAGCGCAATCTGCGGTGCCAGGACAGGCAGGAAACCTGCCTCTGTACCCTGGCTCCGCCGCTGACCAGGAGCTGCCGGAGGTAAGCCCGTGCCCCAATCCCCTGCCCCAGCCCTGAGCCCCCACCAAACCTGGAGCCCCTCCTGTACCCCAAATCCCTCATCCCCAGCCCCACCCCAGAGCCTACACTCTCAGCCCAGAGCCCTGAGCCCCTCCTACATCCCAACCCCATGCCCCAGCCCTGAGCCTTCCCCCAAACCCCAAGCCCCCTCCTGCACCCCAAACCCCTCATTCCCAGTGCACCCCCAGCCCTGAGTCCTGACCCCCTACTGCACCCCAACACCCTGCCCCAGCCCAGAGCCCCCTTCCATACCCTGAACCCCTCATTCCTGACCCCACCCCACAGCCCTCACCCCTGCACCCCAACCCTCTGTCCCGGTCCTTAGCCCCTCCCACACCCCAAACCCCTTATCCCCAGCTTCGTTGGGTTGTGGACATCAACAATTTTCTTCAGCTGGTTCACCAGAAAAAAGTTTGAAAACCACCATACTAGATTATACTCCTGAGCTACTAATTACAAAGAGCAAATAGGAAAATAGTTTTTGTCCCTGCAATGGTCCAAAATCAGTTGTTGTTGTGGCATTTGATGTAGGGAAGGATTATCTTTTGTACAATACAAATCCTGTGGCAGTTTTTTCCTAACTGTAGGAAAAGAATTCAAACAATTAATGCTGAAAGTACCTTATTGTATTAAACAAAATAACTGCACCTATGCCATGGGCATTTGTCCCAATCGGTAATCTATACAAAATCAAATATATTAGCAAAATATTTACTATTATGTTTCTAGTAGTTAGGGTAATATAAATATAAACTTTACACACCACATTATTTTTAAGTCTATAACTATTTATAATTACCATAGCAAAATATTAATGTAGTATTTTGCATTTTTATTTTTGGTTTTGTTTTATATAAAAGGATTTTTCTTAGCATTTTTTACTTAGCAGTACAAGGAAACAAGGGTGAATGGAAGAGTGCCGTTTACTTCACAGCACTATATCACTTTTCCTTTCCCTGGCCCTCAAACGTCAAGGCACAGATGTCAAACCATGAAAAATCTATTCCCTCAATGGCATTTAAACCCAGAGATTCTTGGAGGTATTATGCTTACAGCTTTGGTGTTACCTCCAGCTTTATCACATGACTGGGCTGCTAACTGGCAGCAAATGATGTTTTGTCCCCCTGAGCACCATTTTCTATTTCCTTTAACAATGGAATGATTTATGAATATTTGTATTTTTCTGATACTGTACTGACCAGTCTATGATACCATGGGTGTTTCCTCATGTCAGTAAAAGTTTTACTTATAAATCTGCACACTGAAGTGTGGCAGCTTTTTTCCCCTGCTGAAATGGAGGAGTGCACCTTTGAGTCTTATCCCCAGGCAATCAAACTACAGGCAATCAACTAATGATCACTTTCTCTGTGAATCTATTAAGTGAATTCCTGCATGAATGAGTATGATATAATGTCACCCACTCTACGGGATGCAGATGAAGCTTGAGACAAGGGGGAAAAGTGAAGATAATTCCCCAGAAAAGTATTTTCAACTTCACAGTGAATGCTTTTAGAGTAAACCAACTGTGGTAGACAAAACTTAGACAATTAAAATGCAAGAATTTTCACTGTTCCAGAAAAAGCAGAATTATCATGAGAATTTTACTTGGAGATTTTAAGGTGTGTAATGTCAGGTAGAGTTTTTATACTTAGGTGAAACAACAAAAGATATTTGATGGATATGACTGTAAGTAAGAATTTTCTGACCTTTTGTTTGGTAAACTGGAGCTCAAGTCTATGGGCCAGATCCTCAACTCTTGTAAATAGCACAGCTCCATAGATTGCAATGGAGCTATGCCAATTTACACTAGTTGAGGATCTAGCCCTACTATTATATTTAGTATCTAGAACCACTTATTCCATTTAATTTTCAAATAAAGATACTAGGAGAATTGTGAAAAATTGTCTTTGAAGTTATTGTTTAATTACTTCTAAATCTTTACTGAGAAATTGTCATAGGCCAGAACTGAAATGTATTTGATTTTCTACATTATTCTATTATAGAACACCTTCTCATCAAATAATCACCTAGGTATAATAGTGATTCTTTTAATGTACTTTTTTAATAGGTTGTGATATGATCATAAAATACTAGATTCTGAAGGCCTGGACTTATCCAAAGTCCAGATATGGTACATAACTCTGTCAAAAATCCCAAGAAATTGGGACTCTAGTGACTTGGAGAGATTTTATAGATGTCAAAGAAGTGATGACTGCTAATCATGCAAGATGAACAATCATGATTAATAAAAATAATATACCATCTACATCTATTTCCCAAGAAAGCATATTTTCTGAACAGAAACATTTGGGCTCCTAACTACAATGTACAAATTTACATTTTCATGGGACAGGAAGCAGTGGGGAGCTGAATAAATAGAGCTGTTTATAATCTGCATATCATTGGCATTGCAGCATGTCTTTTGACCTGACTTCCTACCATCTGCATGTAAATGCTGAATAAAACTGGGAAGCTGATTCTTGTGGGATTCCATAACTGAACTTTCTGAGGGCATAGGTGTAGTTTTTCACTGCTATCCTTTAGGTGCCTCCTTCCAGGAAGAATTCAAACCATTTCAGAGCATCCTTACAGATTCCTGCCATCTCCCTGGGGTAAGATAATAGTTTTTCATTACTGAGTGGGTCAAATCTGCAGAGAGGTCCAGGATCATGAGACTGGATGTCTGCCCTTCATCCGCTGACACAAAAAGTTCAGCCCTCTGCACCACTAATGCTGTTTCCATTCTGTGGCTTGGCCTGAATCCTGATTGTGCAGGATTTAGGATATGAGCTTAGGTTAGACAGGTCAGAAGATAGCTTTTGGCTAGCTTCTCTTATGAATTTACTGAGGAATGAAAATGTTTATACAAGGTAGTAAATAGAGAGCTGCGATGCACAATGGAAGGCTTTCTTCGGCTTGGCATTGCATGTTTTAAGCAATGAGGGAATTTCCCTTCACCAAAGAAGGCACTGGCTATCTTGGTCATTAACCAGCCAGCAAAGAGAGAAGAGGTCACTTTGGGTGTACTAACCTAAAACAATGGACTGGATTGTGTAGGATAAGCATAAAATTAAAGAATTAAGTTAGTTTATTTGTTAATGAAATATATATGTGTTGTAAAGAGAGGCCCTGACTAGCAAGTAGAAGGAAAGCCTTGAAAATACTAAGTAGTAAGGCCAAAAGGAATGAAGTAGGGAGGATGTCTGGGTCACAGAATAATTCATAAAATAAAGGAAAGTTTCTAAAAAGAAGGCCTCTGATGATAGGCGTGACTGTAGACATGGGTGGTAGGTGAACCGTGGGCTTGAGGAGTCTAGCCCCAGGCCAGCCTGCCCCTTCTGCCCAGGGCCTCGCCCCTCCCACCCCCTTTCCCCTGCCGGAGCCCAGAGGCCCCACCCCGGACCGCCCGAGGGGCCGCCCCTCTACCCCAACCCTGGAGCAGCAGCACAGCCCCCAGCCCGAGTCCCAGAGCAGCGGGTGGGCACCCCAGCCTTAGGTGGGTGGGTGGCATAATCACTGGCTCCAGCTGCCCAGAGTCCCTGGCTGCAGGCTGGCCCCCACTAGCCCCAGCCTGGGGAAAGTGAGCCAGACCCCTCCCAAAAGTTGGCAGGGGCTGGGGACCCGAACCCAAAGTGGATGCAAAAGCAGCCCCCTGTCCTTGTCCCAGGCCCCCTGCCCAGGGCAGGTGGAGGGAGCCAGGCTCCCCACAGCTGCCCATGAAGCTCTCCTTGACCCGGCTCCAACTGGGGCGGGCCTCAGAGCTGCAGCCCGGCCATGATAAGAGCTGGGCGGGCAGCTGTGAGGAGCCACGGCAGATCCTCTACCTGCCTGTGGTGTGGGGGGCCCAAGCAGTCCCCGGCCCATGTCCCCACCCCCAGGATCCTGACCAGGTAGGGCAGGTGGAGGGTCTGCGACTCTGTGGCTCCTCACAGCTGCCCATGTGGCTCTTACCATGGCTGGGCTGCTGCTCTGAGGCCCACGCCCCTGGCCAGAGCTAGGTCAGGGAGAGCCGCGTGGGTAGCTGTGGGGAGCCAGCGTGGAGTCACAGACCCTCCTCCTGCTCTAGGCGGCTGGGGACCCCGGGGTGCGGGGACACAGGCCGGGGGCTGTTCTCAGCCCCTCTACACCCTGGGCAGGTGGAGGGTCCACCGCAGCTCCCCAGAGCTGCCCGGGCTCCATGCTGGCCTGGCTGGGGGTGCGGCCTTGGGCAGAAGGGGGCTGGGTCCAACCAAGCGAAAAGTGGATGGGTCAGGCCCATCCACTTTCAAAAAGTGGGAGGGCAATGGCCCTCTGGTCCCCCTGGTTCCAGCGCCACTGGCCCGGGCCTCTGGCTGCATGGGAAGCCAGAGCAAAGCATGGTGGGAAGCAGGAGAGGGTTTGGGAGTGGAGTGTCGGCAGGGCCACAGAGGCAGCTTAGGTAAGCTCAGCCTTCCTCTGCCTTTGATACCTGCCGCTCATGACTGCAGATGGTCTGAAATCAAACAAAGAGAATCTATCTTAAAATGAGCTAACATGGCCCTTTCACACCCCACATACTCACAATGTCTCCTATGTGAACCCAGGTTCAATGAAATAGCTATTGGTCCTCAGAAAGGATGGGAAGAGATAAGGAGGAATGGCCTTGGGAAGGAAGGAGGTTGTAAATCTTAACTGTAACAAGGGTGAACTGTCTCAAATTGGTTTTTAGCTGCAGTCAATAATTGGCAATGACATCACTTATTTGTTAAAGGGTATGAAAAAATCGGCTTTTAAAGGGTTCATTGCTAATACCTGCCTGACCACGATGGAGCCAACCAATATGAGTCCAAGCACTCCTTTGTTTAGCCCGTTTGAAAGTATTTTGATCAAATGCTTATAAATGTTTGGTTACTGTTTGGATGTAGTAAATTGCTTATTAGTTAGTCTTTTTGGACATGTTTAGAGCATCTATATACAGAACCATTTGCCCTTTGGATATAATAAAGTAATTTATGGTTAAATTGATGTTTGGTGATTTCCCATATTAATAATTTCAGATATTATTCATAATTCCAACATTTTGGTGACCCAGATGGGACCCCAAACATTAATTTCAGTTGCTCTGAACCCCCAGAGTAAAGAGGTAGCAACCTATCCTCTGGGACCTATCCTGTGGGGTCAGCCACACCAGCCACTGCAGAAGTCACAGAGATCATGGAAAGTCACAGAATCCGTGACTTCCACCACCTCCATGACAGACATGGAGCCCTAACTGTAATTTACCAAGGAGATAGACCCAGTACACAATATCCTGCACTTGCATTACTCACATCATTCCTTGTGGGGAACCCTGAAGTAGGTGAGGTGATCCATGTGTGGTCATCAGGTCAGCATGTTCCAATATATCCCACTACCCCAAGGCTGTGTATCATCCTTTTATAAGGGATTACACTAATACCCAACATACCTTATACATATTCAGTGGTGGTTTCAGACTCCTTTCCTTATATGTACTTCCTCAATAATATTGGGGTCCCTAACTTCAATTAGTCGATTCACCATTTATGTTATACTTATTAGCATTTAGGTCAATTAGTTGCCATGGTAGATCTGATTAGTGCATATAAAATTCCTTTAAACTTTCCCTAAAATTCCAAAAGTATATTCTTGTAGTTCCATACTTAGCCTTTCCCAGCACATAAAACTTTCATTTACTGTCATACTAATCTTTTGACTTAGAGTCTTTTTTATCATTTATTTACTTATTCCCAGTGGCTCATGTCAAACTAGGCCTTGGATATGTCAAGCTAACTGTCATACAGGCCTGAGGCCTATATGTCCTACTTAACAGCGTTATACTACCAATGCCTTACCTATGTATAGCTTTTATACATTTGGCTAGCTAAACTAGGAAGCAAACTAAGATACAGAAACACTTAAGTGTTTAAAGTCCTGATTCCGCAAAGCACTTAAGGAGGTATTTAGTCCATCCCTATTCAGCTAGCACTTAAGCACATGCTAAAGCACACGTTTTGCCAAAGGAGTGTGTGTGTATGTAAGAAAAATGTGCTGAATTGGGGCTTAAATGCATAAGCATTTCAGTATCTCAACTCTAAGCTAGTTCTCTAACCCACAAGCCAAGTAAAGCCTCTCCCTGACTTAGGTCTGAGTAGATCTAGGGAGGAAGGCCAGGCTGGTGAAGAGCTGGATTCAGTAAGGGAGGTTGAATCACTGTGGAGACTTAGGCCTGGTCTACACTACAAGTTTGTCGGATTTAGCAGCGTTAAATCGAATTAACCCTGCACCCATCCACACAACGAAGCCATTCTTTTCGACATAAAGGGCTCTTAAAACTGATTTCTGTACTCCTCCCCAGTGAGGAGATTAGTGCTGAAATCGACATCGCCGTTTCAAATTAGGGTTCCTGTGGATGCAATTCGAAGGTATTGGCCTCCGGGAGCTATCCCACAGTGCACCATTATGACCGCTCTGGATAGCACTCTGAACTCAGATGCACTGGCCAGGTGTACAGGAAAAGCCCCAGGAACTTTTGAATCTCATTTCCTGTTTGGCCAGGCGAGCTCATCAGCACAGGTGACCATGCAGTCCCAGAATCGAAAAAGAGCTCCAGCATGGACCAAACGGGAGGTACTGGTACCCAAATCTGATCACTGTATGGGGAGAGGAATCCATGCTATCAGAACTACATTCCAAAAGAAGAAATGCCAAAACATTTCAAAAAATCTCCGAGGCCATGGGGCTACAGCAGGGATGCAACACAGTGCTGCGTGAAACTTAAGGAGCTCAGACAAGCGTACCAGAAAACCACAGAATTAAACGGACACTCCAGGACAGAGCCCCAGACATGCCGCTTCTACGCTGAGCTGCATACAATTCCAGGGGGGGCCACCACCACTACCCCACCCCTGTCCATGGACTCCGATGATGGGGTACTCTCCGCCATGTCTGAGGATTTTGTGGATGGGGAAGATGAGGAGGAGGAGGATGAGCTTGAGGAGAGCACACAGCACACCGTACTCCCCAACAGCCAGGATCTTTTTATCACCCTGACTGAAATACCCTCCCAACCCAACGAAGCCGGAGAAGGGACCTCTGGTGAGTGTACCTTTTTAAATATAATACATGTTATAAAAGCAAACGTTTTTTAATGATTAAGTAGCCCTGATGATTTGGGATGCATTCGTGGCCAGTACAGCTACTGGAAAAGTCTGTTAACGTGTCTGGGGATGGAGCGGAAATCCTCCAGGGACATCTCCATGAAGCTCTCCTGGAGATACTCTAAAAGCCTTTGCAGAAGGTTTCTGGGGAGATCAGCCTTATTCCGTCCTCCATGGTAGAACACTTTACCAGGCCATGCTAGTAGCAAGTAATCTGGTATCATTGCATGACAAAGCCTGGCAGCGTATGGTCACGGTGTTTGCTGGCATTCAAGTAACATCTGTTCTTTATCTCTCTGTGTTATCCTCAAGAGAGTAATATCTTTTATGGTAACCTTGTTGAAATAGGGGAATTTAATTAAGAGGACATTCAGAGGTGGCCGTTCTTACTGGGCTGTTTGCCTGTGGCTGAAGAGAAATCCTCCCCGCAGTTAGCCATGCGGTGGGAGGGGGTGGGCCATTGGCACTGAGCTGTTCACATTTGGCTAGCAGGGATCTTCCCTGATACCAGCCATGTGGTGGGGTGAGGGGTAAAGAAATCATCCCACAGAATTGGATGGGGGGGGGGTTAGTTTGGTTTCTGCTGTTGCACGTTAACAGGAAAAGCACAGCACTAAATGGCCAACTCAACATGCTTTGCTTGGTATGGGAGAGGAGGGTGATGCTGTTATGAAGGTTGCAGAAGCCGAAAGACTATGGCTTACCATGGCCGCCTACAAGCCGAATTCTGTTGCCTGGCACTGCATGTGTGATCTCTAACACAAAAGCCAAAGGCACTCAATATAAGATGCAAAATGCGACCTTGTACCCAAATCACATGTGCTGTGTAATGTGAATAGTGTTGTTCACCATGAAAGAGTATAGCCATTGTTCTGTAAAATGTATTTTTTTAAATACTTCACTCCTTTTTTTCCTCCAGCAGCTGCAAATGTTTCAAGCCTCCCTCCTCCGTCCCAAAGGCTATCTCAGATAAGGCTCACGTGCGATGAATTGTTCTCTGAGCTCATGCAGTCGCCCGGCACTGACAGAGCTCAGCAGAATGTGTAGAGGGACACAATAGCAGAGTACAGGAAAGTGGCCAATGAACTTGAGGAGAGATGGTGGCAGGAAGATCAGAGGAGGCATGAGGCAACGCTGGGGCTATTGCGGGATCAAACGGACATGCTCCGGTGTCTGGTGGAGGTTCATGAACGGCAGCAGGATCACAGACTGCCGCTGCAGCCCCTGTTTAACCATGCTCTCTCCTCTCCAAGTTCCATAGCCTCCTCACCCAGACGCCCAAGAATGCGGGGTGGGAGGCTCCGGGCACCCAACCACTCCACCCCAGTGGACAGCCCAAGCAACAGAAGGCTGTCATTCAACAAGTTTTAAAGTGGCCTTTTCCTTCCCTCCTACCCTCCTCCCACACCCCACCTGGGCTACCTTGTGAGTTATCTCCCTATTTTTATAATCAATTAATAAAGAATACATGTTTTTTAAATGACAGTGACTTTATTTCCTTTGCAAGCAAGTTGTGATTGAAGGGGGGAGGTCGGGTGGCTTAAAGGGAATTTAGAGGCAACCAAGGGGGAGGGTTTTCATCAAGGAGAAACAAACAGAAGTGTCACACAGTTCCCTGGCCAGTCATGAAACTGGTTTTCAAAGCTTCTCTTATGCGCACCACTTCCTGCTGTGCTCTTCTAACTGCCCTGGTGTCTGGCTGCACATATTCAGCGGCCAGGCAATTTGCATCAACCTTCCACCCCACCATAAACGTCTCCCCCTTACTCTCACAGAGATTGTGGAGCACACAGCAAGCAGCAATAACAATGGGGATATTGGTTTCACTGAGGTCTGAGCGAGTCAGTAAACTGTGCCAGCGACCCTTTAAACATCCAAATGCACACTCTACCACCATTCAGCACTTGCTCAGCCTATAGTTGAACAGCTCCTTACTACTGTCCAGGGTGCCTGTGTACGGCTTCATGACCCAGGGCATTAAGGCGTAGGCTGCGTCCCCAAGGATAACTATAGGCATTTCGCAAAAAGAAAAGGAGTACTTGTGGCACCTTAGAGACTAACCAATTTATTTGAGCATAAGCTTTCGTGAGCTACAGCTCACTTCATCGGATGCATACTGTGGAAAGTGTAGAAGATCTTTTTATATACACACAAAGTATGAAAAAATACCTCCTCCCACCCCACTCTCCTGCTGGTAATAGCTTATCTAAAGTGATCGCTCTCCTTACAATGTGTATGATAATCAAGGTGGGCCATTTCCAGCACAAATCCAGGGTTTAACACAAACGTCTGGGGGGGGGGGGTAGGAAAAAACAAGGGGAAATAGGTTACCTTGCATAATGACTTAGGTTACCTTGCATAACTCCGTGGCTATTTCCCCTTGTTTTTTCCTACCGCCCCCCCCAGACGTTTGTGTTAAACCCTGGATTTGTGTTGGAAATGGCCCATCTTGATTATCATACACATTGTAAGGAGAGCGATCACTTTAGATAAGCTATTACCAGCAGGAGAGTGGGTTTGTGTGTGGGGGGGGGGGGTGAGAAAACCTGGATTTGTGCTGGAAATGGCCCAACTTGATTATCATACACATTGTAAGGAGAGTGATCACTTTAGATAAGCTATTACCAGCAGGAGAGTGGGGTGGGAGGCGGTATTTTTTCATGCTTTGTGTGTATATAAAAAGATCTTCTACACTTTCCACAGTATGCATCCGATGAAGTGAGCTGTAGCTCACGAAAGCTTATGCTCAAATAAATTGGTTAGTCTCTAAGGTGCCACAAGTACTCCTTTTCTTTTTGCGAATACAGACTAACACAGCTATTACTCTGAAACCTATAGGCATTTCAACATCCCCAACAGTTATTTTCTGGTCTGGGAAATAAATCCCTTCCTGCAGCCGTTTAAACAGACCAGAGTTCCTGAAGATGTGAGCGTCATGAACCTTTCCCGGCCATCCCACGCTGATGTTGGTGAAACATCCCTTGTGATCCACCAGTGCTTGCAGCACCATTGAAAAGTATTCCTTGTGGTTTATGTACTGGCTGCCCTGGTGGTCCGGTCCCAAGATAGGGATATGTGTTCCATCTATAGCCCTACCACAGTTAGGGAATCCTATTGCAGCAAAGCCATCTAATATGACCTGCACATTTCCCAGAGTCACTACCTTGCATCACAGCAACCCCCACAGTAGATTTGCCCACTCCAAATTGATTACTGACTGACCAGTAGCTGTCTGGCGTTGCAAGCTTCCACATGGCTATTGCCACTCACTTGTGAACTGTGAGGGCTGCTCTCATCTTGGTATTCTTGCTCTTCAGGGCAGGGGAAAGCAAGTCACAAAGTTCCATGAAAGTGCCCTTACGCATGCGAAAGTTTTGGAGCCACTGGGAATCATCCCAAACCTGCAACACTATGCAGTCCCACCACTCTGTGCTTGTTTCCCATGCCCAGAATCGGCGTTCCACGGCATGAGCCTCCCCAATAACACCATGATCTCCAAATTGCTGGGGACCTCAGTTTTAGAGAAATCTGTGTTCATATCCTCATCAACACACTTCCGTCGCCTCCTCATCTGGTTTTTCACGTGCTGGTTCTGCATAAACTGCACGATAATGCGTGAGGTGTTTACAATGGTCATAACTGCTGCGGTGAGCTGAATGGGCTCCATGCTTGCTGTGCTATGGCATCTGCTCAGGCAATCCAGGGAAAAGGGCGCAACAGGATTGTCTACTGTTGCTTTCACGGCGGGAGGGAGGGTTGACTAACAACATTTACCCATAACCACCCGCGACAAAGTTTTGGCCCGATCAGGCATTGGGAGCTCAGCCCAGAATTCCAATGGGCAGTGGGGAATGCAGGAACTGTGGGATAGCTACCCACAGTGCACCACTTGGAATGTCGATGCTTGCCACGGTACTGTGGATGCACACCGCCAAATTAATATGCTTAGTGTGGACCCATGCACTTGACTTTATACAATCTGTTCCCAAAAATCGACTTCTATAAAATCGGAGTACTTTCGTAGTGTAGACATGGCCTTAGTTCTTGCAAAACCCTGCCTCCTCCATGCTCTATAGAACACTCACTCTCTGCACATACCCAGGAAACACCTCCTTTTGAGGAATGATAACAAAGATGGTTAACCAGTGGGCATCAATTATATTAGTATTTAGATGCCACAGTGATAAACACATGAGAAAACTCTATGGGTATATCTTCACAGGGATAAAAAACCCATGGCTGGCCAAAGGTCAGCTGACTCAGGCTTTCAGGGCTTAGATTCCAGAGCTGACAAATTGCTGTGTAGACATTCAGGCTCAGGCCTGGAACCCCGAGTTCAGGGACCTCTGCAAAGGTGGAGGGCCCCGGGCTCAGGCTATATGTAGCCCTGAGTCTGAGCATGTACACAGCAATTTTTAGCCCCGTGTGCCCAAGTCAACTGATCCAGGTCAGCTGCAGCTGTACCATAGGTATTTTATCCCTATGTTGATGTACCCTAAGCATGCTAGTGAAGGATTTGGGAATGACTGCCATCAGAATGCTCTTTATCTAAGTTTTTCTAAAGTATGTATTGTTTGGGAACTGTCAAGAAGACTTTTTTGTGTAGCTGTACAGAAGCCCTGATTTTGTTCGACTACTCTTCAGTTAAGAGTAAGACATTCCAGTGTTTGTGTGCAGTCATTCCCCTGCAAAGGTGGAGGACCCAGGGCTCAGGCTGTAGCCTGAGCTTGAATATGTACACAGCAATTTTTAGCCCCACAAGCCCAAGTCAACTGACGCAGGCCAGCAGTTTTGTTTTTTATAGATGGATAAGGTTACTTTATTTTGCTTCTGTGGGTATAGTTAAAGTTGTTTGTATGTCATTTTCAGTCTCTATTTGTTTTTCAGTGAATGGTATATGAAAGTTGAGTGTCAGAAATGTATACTTAACATTAGCTGGTAATTTCCACAATTTTTAATGGCAGTTGTGCTTCCGTGACATGTTGAATGGCATGAATTGGTGGAATCATTGAAATTAGCAACTTTCAATACAATTTAATAACCTTTTTATTAGGACTGTTGATTAATCGCAGTTAATTCGCGATTAACTCAAACAAATTAATTGTGATTTAAAAAATTAATCGCGATTAATCGCACTGTTAAACAATAGAATACCAATTGAAATTTAATAAATATTTTGGATGTTTTTCTACATTTTCAAATATAACTTGTTCAATTACAACACAGAGTACAAAGTGTACAGTGCTCACTCTCCTCATAAGTCATGTGCTCTAGCCCCCTAGTCATTTTTGTTGCCCTCCGCTGGACGTTTTCCAATTTTTCCACATCCTACTTGTAGTGTGGGGCCCAAAACGGGACACAGTACTCCAGATGAGGCCTCACCAATGTCAAATAGAGGGGAATGATCATGTCCTTCGATCTGCTGGCAATGCCCCTACTTATACAGCCCAAAATGCCATTAGCCTTCTTGGCAACAAGGGCACACTGTTGACTCATATCCAGCTTCTCATCCACTGTAACCTCTAGGTCCTTTTCTGCAGAACTGCTGCCTAGCCATTCGGTCCCTAGTCTGTAGCGGTGCATGGGATTCTTCCGTCCTAAGTGCAGGACTCTGCACTTGTCCTTATTGAACCTCTTCAGATTTCTTTTGGCCCAATCCTCTAATTTGTCTAGGTCCCTCTGTATCCTATCCCTACCCTCCAGCATATCTATCACTCCTCCCAGTTTAGTGTCATCTGCAAACTTGCTGGGGGTGCAGTCCACACCATTCTCCAGACCATTAATGAAGATATTGAACAAAACCGGCCCCAGGACTGAACCTTGGGGCACTCCGCTTGATACCATCTGCCAACTAGACATGGAACCATTGATCACTACCCATTGAGCCAGACGATCTAGCCAGCTTTCTATCCACCTTATAGTCCATTCATCTAGCCCATACTTCTTTAACTTGCTAGGAAGAATACTGTGGGAGACCATATCAAAAACTTTGCTAAAGTCAAGGAATAACACATCCACTGCTTTCCCCTCATCCACAGAGCCAGTTATCTCATCATAGAATGCAATTATGTTAGTCATGCATGACTTGCCCTTGGTGAATCCATGCTGACTGTTCCTGATCACGTTCTTCTCCTCTAAGTGCTTCAGAATTGGTTCCTTGAGGACCTGCTCCATGATTTTTCCAAGGACTGCTGACTTCTTATTTACATCTCCTGAATGTGAGAATAGGCGTTCACATGGCACTTTTGTAGCCAGGATTGCAAGGTATTTACATGCCAGATCTGGTAAACATTTGTATGCCCCTTCATGCTTTGGCCACCATTCCAAATGACATGCTTCCATGTTGATGATGCTCATTAACAAAATAATGTGTTAATTAAATTTGTCACTGAACTCCTTGGGGGAGAATTGTATGTCTCCTGCTCTGTGTTTTACCCGCATTCTGCCATATATTTCATATTATAGCAGTCTCGAATGATGAGCCAGTACATGTTGTTTGTTTTAAGAACATTTTCACTGCAAATATGAGAAAATGCAAAGAAGATACCAATGTGAAATTTCTAAAGATAGCTACAGCACTCAAACCAAGATTTAAGAATCTGAAGTGCCTTCCAAAATCTGAGCGGGTGAGGTGTGGAGCATGCTTTCAGAAGCCTTAAAAGAGCAATGAAACCACCAAAAATGAAAATCAGCCTTCTGCTGGTGGCATCTGACTCAGATGATGAAAATGAACATGCGTCAGTCCACACTGCTTTGGATCGTTAGCAAGCAGAACCCATCATCAGCATGGACATGTCCTCTGGAATGGTGGCCGACGCATGAAGGGACACATGGATCTTTGCCACATTTGGCACGTAAATATCTTGCAACGCTGGCTACAACAGTGCCATGCGAACGCCTCTTCTCACTTTCAGGTGACATTGTAAACAAGAAGTGGGCAGCATTATCTCCTGCAAATGTAAACAAACTTGTTTGCCGGAGTGATTGGCTGAACAAGAAGTAGGTGTGATTGGACTTGTGGGCTCTAAAGTTGTACATTGTTTTATTTTTGACTGCAGGTTTTTTTGGTACATAAGTCTACATATGTAAGTTCAACTTTCATAATAAAGAGATTGCACTACAGTACTTGCATTAGGTGAATTGAAAAGTACTATTTATTTTGTTTTTTTACACTGCAAATATTTGTAATAAAAAAAATAAAGTGAGCGCTGTACACTTTGTATTCTGTGTTGTAACTGAAATCAATATATTTGAAAATGTAGAAAACATCCAAAATATTTAAATAAATGGTATTCTATTATTAATAGCATGATTAATTGTGATTATTTTTTTATCGCTGACAGCCCTAATTTTTATGAATACAATATTAATGCTGTTATCTATTAAGTCAAATATTTACTATGTATATTGCTTCAGTTGTACTGAAATTTTTCAGTCATGTTTTTGCATTTCATTTACTTTTTCCATCAGTTTAACTGAAGTGTTTTAACCTCAAAATTGTCACAAATCATGGCTTTACTTTACTGACGTGCAATTTTCTTGTTAATTCCTGACATTGCCTAGTGATTAATCATTTTACCACTGAAGCAATAATGTACATGAAATGAATGAAATTTTTGAAGGCAGTAATAATTAATTGTAGAAAAAGCACATATGTGGTTGTTAATGCATAATTTAATGTAAATGTCATATATTTCTCACCTGCCTTGTTTTTACTTCAGAAGCATATGGATAATACTTATTTTAATATAGACTGACTCATATCAATATTAGAAACAGAAAGCCGTTTCAATTATTAAAAAATTTTTGCTAAAAATACAGTGCACACTGAATGTCTGCTTGGGCATGCAGGCAACAACAAATCAATTTCTAGTATTCTTCATGACAGATGAACATAGCTGTGCCATACTTAAGCTGAAGAAGTTTAATTAAACCTTGACATTTTAACAGAATACAAGAAAATTAACGATCCTATTTTATTTCCCCGTAGTGTAAACAAAGCGGATGTGAGGTATACATTTAATCCCACTAATGTAGAAAGACTTTCAGAGATAGTTATGAGGACTTCAGCTCACGTGTACAATAAATCTATATCCCAAAGACACCCATTATGTACCCCCCCCATGTTACCTAGTATGATTATTTTCTAATATGTATACATCCTGTAGTTAAATTCAATCTGTGACACACTGGCGATAGGAAAGAAGTTAGGAAGAAATTTATGTATTCTATTAGGCAGACAGATGAACTGACACCTACTAATATAAAACTGAAGAAAAAAGGCAGCACAACAAATTTCACATGCTATAGAAACTGGGTGTAAGCCAGGGCATATAAATTTTGTATGTTTTAATGAAATGCTGAAGGAAATATTTTATTTAATTATTTTAAATAGGCAGATAGCACAAGTGTCAGTAGAGGAAGGAATAAACCTGTCATCACTGCAAATAAAGTTGAATGTAATAAAAAAGTATGTCAATAAACTGCATTTTATATTTTAATTTATTTTAGTAAAACAAATAATTTAGAATCAAGATACTATGCTGCTGCAGAACTTCACAGAAGAATCAGAATGACAAAGAGACTTTTACATTTTATCCTGAGGTGAAAATAAACAAACTTGTTAGGACTGACCTGGAAAGTGTTCAATCAGAGCAGCCTGTTTGAATTTAACTGATGTGCCCTGCCAGTGGTGAACATATTTTCATCATGAAAGGTGGGCCTTGACAAAATGTCTGTAGAGAAAGTTAAACAGTATTCAAGTGGCAACAGAATATTTCATGATTAGTATGACAGGTCAGGTGGAATTCTGTAAACAAGGAAAGAAAAAATTACAAGCAAAAGTGAAAAAAGCTGCAAAGGGAATGAGTGGAGGAAATAGCTATGTATGTGGTGAAGGATGAAGCAAAATAAGTACACAAAGGGACCAACAAATATACTGCAGCACAGCAGTGTAAAAAGTATTCCAGCATCCTTTCAGTTCTAAATATTTGTCATATGCACACTGTTCAATAGGTATTTCACAAGATGCTTCTGTAAACAGAAGCATCTTGAATCGGGAATATGAAAGATAGGCTATTTGAATACCTACAGGTTCTTTCAGAGCATAAGGCACAGACTGCCTTAAGAAATTTAACTGTGACATTTTTAATTACCTGTAGTTTTACTATTATGACTTTCACTAAAAATCATGTCTGTATCAAAAATAGATGTCTCTATTTTTTAATTTAAACACCAAATCTAACACATGGTATATGCTGCTCCAATCCTGTTAGACATTATTAAGTCAACTTCTGCCAATTAGAGAAGGATCATTTCCCTGGGGGGCATGGATGGTAGGGTTCACTTAACAGGTTAAAATAAGGTAACATGCTAAACTGGGTAAAAGTTATAGTTAGGTTAGGGTGAGCTAAAATGTGTTAGCTAACCACCATCTAATCTCAACTTCTTACTAGAAAAAGCCTTTGGAAACATTTGTATGGAGTGTTGTTGTAACTATATCGGTACCAGGATATTAGACAGACAAGGTGGGTAAGGTAATATCTTTTATTGGGCCAACTTCTGTTGATGAGAGAGACAAGCTTTTGAGCTACACGGAGCTCTTTGTCAGGTCTGGGAAAGGGACATTTGACCGGGTACTTGATACTTTTTGAGCTGTCTGGATGATGGTAACTAGGATTGCTGTTTCCTCTATAGAGCTCCAGAAAACCTTTGTCTCAGTACTTAATAAAAGTTGAGATCTGTTCAGAAAATTCAAGTGGGATCTTTGGGGTTCTTCAGCACAGAACTATACGTCAGTATTTTGTGTAGATTCATGTATGCTCCCTTTTTATTAAGGATTTTCACATTCACCAGAAAGATGGAATCAAGTTTTGGCATGAATAAAGGAAATCAAAAGGAAATCAAGTAAAGGCTGTTTTCAAAAAGAGACTGCCTGGAGACTTAAGAGTATCATGAAGACAACTTTTTTGCAGTGATTTGACAAAGTATTTTAATGTTAGTAACTGGTAAAAGTTCACTTCTCTTAAAGATTTTATTTTAGCAAAGCATTTTAATCTGGGTATGGCTGGTTGATATTTTATCATTAGTTCAATTAGCTTTTAAGGACTGAATCACTCATCCACTAATTAAATTAAATTTCTAATTAATTGTTTTTAATGTTTTAATTTTAATGTTTAATGACTAAATAAGGATCCATCAAATGGGAATTTCTAGACACTGACTGTTGTCAAACATTTCTTAAAACTAAATAACTCCATTATAGTGCAACTTAGGCACATGAGGATTTGCACACTTGTGCTAAAGCATGGCATGTAGAGATGTACTTAGTTACTACCATGACATGAGCAAATCTCAGATAGCATTATGGGTAAAAATTTCAAATGACCTAAACAACTTAGGAACCAGACACCTACCTAATGGCTCCTAAGTCATTTAAGTGCTTTGAAAATTTTACCCAGTAGCAATAATGTGACATCATGTAATTCCAATTATATCCAGAGGACTTATCATGATACTACTATTGTTGTTGAAATGTAATATTTGTTTATTTCATGGAAATATATAATAAACTCATAACTCCCACACGGAAATATTCATTAGCTATCAAGTACAAAAAATAGCTACCCCTTTATACCATTTTACTGATCTGAGCCTTCTGGCAGCTGAGCTCCAGCAACCTGGATTTCCTGCGGTTGGCTGCTCATTAGCAACTACAGAGATAACATAGAGGCTGTTCTTGCAAGTCTCGGTGGAAATTTGATGGGTCTGCAGGAAACAGTACTATGAAGAGTGGTCGTCCCTTAAACTATTCATTCAGTGAGGTTCTGCACAAAAAAAACCCCAAAAAACCAAAAAACCACCAACGGGTTCCTGCTTAAAATTAATTAAAAATTCTGTTTCAGTCAGCAATATATGTGACTCAGTATCAATTCCATACTCTTCCTTCCCTTCAATAAAAGTTCATCCATACCATAGTCTTCCCCAGCACCACGCACATAAACAATCATTGATTCAAGTCCTTTCTGCTTTTCATAATTGACCAATTCTCTATAATTTCTGTTATGTGCTGGTAGCAGCCTTAATAGGAATACAGTTAATTGCAATAGTGGACTAATCATTAGCTGCTTTAGTCGTAACCTGACAAGGGCAGGGGATGAAAATGCTAATAAGCAAAACCCACTTCAGCAGTTTTTTAGGAGGTCCTGTGAAACAATTATCACTTACATACCACATAACCAATTGCTGTTTCCCACAATCACATCATTACTCAGAAGACCAGCCTAATGATTTTAGAGGAAAGCAAGTGAAATGATTCTTTGACTGACTCATTTTACATACACAGGGTGGGTGAGGTAACATCTTTTATAGGACCAAATTCTGTTGGTGAAAGACACAAGCTCCTCACCCACCTTGCCTCTCTAATATCCTGGGCCCAACACGGCTACAACAACACAGCAAACATCATTTTACATAAAAAGTTGGTGTTTTGGAAAAGATCTTTAGGTTCTCCTTCTGTTCCTGCCATGGAAGCAGACCCCAGCTACTTATTCCTTTCAAACTTCATCATTGGTTTATGATTTCAAGATTGCCTTTGCAAGTGTAACACTAACAGACCCCAGTTGTTGGCAAGCAGGATCAAACTTAGGACCTCTGAAGCTTAGTGCATGAGCCTCTATAGCATGAGCTAAAAGCCACATGGCTGTTAAGTAAGGCTGTAGCAGACTCATTAATCTCTAAGTGGTCTCAGTGCCACTCCATGGGACAGAGCACCACACTCAGGAGGTGTGTGGGTTACACAAGGAAAAGTGCTAGATATTTATATATAAACTGAAGGCCAAGATACTTCATGGGAGGAAATGCCAGCCATGAGTAACCATTCTGACAGGTGAAGTCGGCAGCAACAAGGTCCAGGTTCAATAGTTAGGGGTTCCTCTTAGCAATACAAAAAGAACTGACGTTAGCCCCCATCCAGTAATCTGGGATAACTAAACACCGGCCCTGGATGCCTCTAAATGGCAATACTTTCCCCCTAGCAAGCATGGAGTCTGTGTGTACCAAAGGAAACTTTTATTAAAGGGAAAGGGAACCCAACATTAATTTGGGAATATATCACAACCACAATACAAAAACATATAACCATAAGCAAACAACCACCCCATAGTATGTTGGGCAGTGTCCTCTGCCTTAGTTTCCTGCATTGTGCTGTGAAAGTCTGATGAACAAATGTGTCCCACTAACATCCCCTTTCTCTCTGGTGCACCCTAGTCACAGTTGATTGTCCTTGGTCAGTGAAGACCCTGAGTTCAGAATCACATTCACATGGGTTCACCTCACATCCCTGAAGGAGCAGGGGGCATTGAACAATGCTTCCACTACCTCTGCTGCTGGCTTACTACTGCTGCTATCTCTGCCAGCACTCACCACTGCTGCTGCCACTGTTATCCCTGCCAATACTCAGCAACTCCTGCTTGCCATTCACTACCACTTTTGCAATGTCACATTCTGAGGTTCCACCCTTAGCCCAGCTCTCAGTGATTTCAATGGGTAGCAGGTAACCTCTCTGCTGCTGCCTCCTCATTGTCTTTCATTACAGCACTGTTCCCACACCAGGTCTAAAGCCTACCCCATAAACCTGCTTCTCCATAATGTGAGTTCTAGTAATCATCAAACAGAAACAAGTACTTTCACTTGAGTCCAATCAGCTGCAAGCTCTAGCCTGAAATGGGGCAGAGGTGGGGGGCGTTATGCGGTGTCCAAAACTCTTTAGACAGCATCCACACCATTATATAAAAACATCTATCCCCACTCCCTCTCATTTTCTCTAGGCTTTTGACATCCCTATCCTTTGCTTAGCAAGTGAGGTTAATTTTAGAGAGACCCCCCAGTCAGGGCAGGCTAAGTACAGTTCAGTTGTCCTTTACTCATACAATAAGAATAAAAACATTTCTGTTCCCCTGCATTCAATACTAACGTAACTTGTAATCCAAAATCAGTCAAAATGTATCACTTTGGCAAAACAGCTCTGTCTGCTGAACACTTAGACAGAGTAGGTGGGTCCATGCAAATATGATCTGCTCCTGAAGTCTTTTCCTGTGGTTCATCACTAGATGTCAGGGGAGAGATAATTCAGACCTGATTAAACAAGTTAACAAGGGATTCTGTAATTTTTTAGTGATATGTAGGGCCTTACCAAATTCACGTCCATGAAAAATGCGTCACGGATCACGAAATCTGGTCTCCCCCTGTGAAATCTGGTCTTTTCTGTGCTCTTACTCTATACTATACAGATTTCACAGGAGAGACCAGCATTTCTCAAATTGGGAGTCCTGACCCAAAAAGGAGTTAAGAACGTAAGAATGGCCATACTGGGTCAGACCAAAGGTCCATCCAGCCCAGTATCCTGTCTACCAACAGTGGCCAATGCCAGGTGCCCCAGAGGGAGTAAACCTAACAGGTAATGATCTAGTGATCTCTCTCCTGCAAACCATCTCCACCCTCTGACAAAACAGAGGCTAGGGACACCATTGCTTACCCATCCTGGCTAATAGCCATTAATGGACTTAACCTCTATGAATTTATCCAGTTCTCTTTTAAACCCTTTTATAGTCCTAGCCTTCACAACCTCCTCAGGCAAGGATTTCCACAGGTTGACTGTGCGCTGAGTGAAGAAGAACTTCATTTTATTTGTTTTAAACCTGCTTGTTAGGATATAGATATTCAGGCCTGTCTGTAAAGGCCTATACTCTAAGAATGTAGGTGTATTCTTATCACTTAGCTAGTTATAGAGGTATAAAAGAAAGAACCAAAATCACTGTCTGCCGGTGTAAGGGCCTTCTCTTACTGTGGCAGTCTGAGGCCCTGTTCTTAGGCTAAGGCCTTTGGCTAAGCAGCAGAGGCAGCCATAAGCTGGGAAGCGAACGGTCACATCCTCACATTCCAAACTAGTCACATTGAAATCAGGTGCTATTGGGCTGTTAGGAATACAATCCTGTCCTGATAATGCCTATCACCTCCAGAGAAAGGGAAGTGCCTAGAAGATGTAAAAGGAAACCTAGTTTGATAGCATCCTGTCTGGCAAGAACTCACTTATCAATAGCTTGGATGTGAAATCCTCATTTCTGTGTTGTTCTATCACTGTAGTCCCCATTTCCCTATTGTTTGTCTGTATAATCTCTGTCTGGTTCTGTGATTGTTTCTGTCTGCTGTATAATTAATTTTGCTGAGTGTAAACTAATTAAGGTGGTGGGATATAATTGGTTAAATAATCATGTTACAATATGTTAGGATTGGTTAGTTAAATTTCAGTAAAATGATTGGTTAAGGTATAGCTAAGCAGAACTCAAGTTTTACTATATAGTCTGCAGTCAATCAGGAAGTAAGGAAGGGAATGGGAAAAGGGAATGGGGGTGGGGAAACTGGAATCATGTTTTGCTAAGGGGGGGAATGGGAACATGGACACAGGTAAGGCACTGTGGTGTCAGAGCTGGGAAGAGGGACACTAAGGAAGGAAACTGGAATCATGCTTGCTGGAAGTTCACCCCAATAAACACTGAATTGTTTGTACCTTTGGACTTCGGGTATTGTTGCTCTCTGTTCATACAAGAAGGACCAGGGAAGTAAGCGGGTGAAGAAATAAGCCTCCTAACACTGCTACCCATTAATTTCAGTTGGTGGCCCCTAGTTCTTATATCATGGGAACAAGTAAATAACTTTTCCTTATTCACTTTCTCCACACCACTCATGATTTTATATACCTCTATCATATCCGCCCTTAGTCTCCTCTTTTCCAAGCTGAAAAGTCCTAGCCTCTTTAATCTCTCTGCATATGGGACCAGTTCCAAACCCCTAATCATTTTAGTTGCCCTTTTCTGAATCTTTTCTAATGCCAGTATATCTTTTTTGAGATGAGGGGACCACATCTGTATGCAGTATTCAAGATGTGCGCATACCATGGATTTATATAAGGGCAATAAGATATTTTCCATCTTATTCTCTATCCCTTTTTTAATGATTCCTAACATCCCATTTGCTTTTTTGGCTGCCGCTGCACACTGCATGGACGTCTTCAGAGAACTATCCACAATGACTCCAAGGCATCTTTCTCCTGATTAGTTGTAGCTAAATTAGCCCCCATCATATTGTGTATATAGTTAGGGTTATTTTTTCCAATGTGCATTACTTTACATTTATCCACATTAAATTTCATTTGCCATTTTGTTGCCCAATCACTTAGTTTTATGAGATCTTTTTGAAGTTCTTCACAGTCTGCTTTGGTCTTAACTATCTTGAGCAGTTTAGTATCTTCTGCAAACTTTGCCACCTCACTGTTTACCCCTTTCTCCAGATCATTTATGAATAAGTTGAATAGGATTGGTCCTAGGACCGACCCTTGGGGAACACCACTAGTTACCCCTCTCCATTCTGAAGATTTACCATTTATTCCTACCCTTTGTTCCCTGTCGTTTAACCAGTTCTCAATCCATGAAAGGATCTTCCCTCTTATCCCATGACAACTTAATTTACGTAAGAGCCTTTGGTGAGAGACCTTGTCAAAGGCTTTCTGGAAATCTAAGTACACTATGTCTACTGGATCCCCCTTGTCCACATGTTTGTTGACCCCCTCAAAGAACTCTAATAGCTAAGTAAGACATGATCTCCCTTTACAGAAACTGTGTTGACTTTTTCGCAACAATTTATGTTCTTCTATGTGTCTGACAATTTTATTCTTTACTACTGTTTCAACTAATTTGCCCAGTACTGACGTTAGACTTACCGGTCTGTAATTGCCAGGATCACTTCTAGAGCCCTTCTTAAATATTGGCGTTACATTAGCTATCTTCCAGTCATTGGGTACAGTAGCTGATTTAAAGGACCGGTTACAAACCAAATAGTTAATAGTTCCGCAATTTCACATTTGAGTTCTTTCAGAACTCTTGGGTGAATGCCATCTGGTCCCGGTGACTTGTTACTGTTAAGTTTCTCAATTAATTCCAAAACCTCCTCTAGTGATACTTCAATCTGTGACAATTCCTCAGATTTGTCACCTACAAAAGATGACTCAGGTTTGGGAATCTCCCTGACATCCTCAGCCGTGAAGACTGAAGCAAAGAATTCATTTAGTTTCTCTGCGATGACTTTATCATCTTTAAGTGCCCCTTTTGTATCTCAATCGTCCAGAGGCCCCACTGGTTGTTTAGCAGGCTTCCTGCTTCTGATATACTTAAAAAAATTTTTTGTTATTACCTTTTGAGTTTTTGGCTAGCTGTTCTTCAAACTCCTTTTGGGCTTTTCTTATTACATTTTTACATTTACATTTAATTTGGCAGTGTTCATGCTCCTTTCTATTTACCTCACTAGGATTTGACTTCCACTTTTAAAAGATGCCTTTTTATCTCTCACTGCTTCTTTTACATGGTTGTTAAGCCATGGTGGCTCTTTTTTAGGTCTTTTACTGTGTTTTTTAATTTGGGGTATACATTTAAGTTGAGCCTCTATTATGGTGTCTTTGAAAAGTGTCCATGCAGTTTGCAGGGATTTCACTCTAGCCACTGTACCTTTTAATTTCTGTTTAACTAACCTCCTCATTTTTGCATAGTTCCCCTTTCTGAAATTAAATGCCACAGTGTTGGGTTGTTGTGGTGTTCTTCCCACCACAGGAATGTTAAATATTATTATATTATGGTCACTATTTCCAAGTGGCCCTGTTATAGTTACCTGTTGGACCAGATCCTGCGCTCCACTCAGGACTAGATTGAGAGTTGCCTCTCCCCTTGTGGGTTCCTGTACCAGCTGCTCCAAGAAGCAGTCATTTAAAGTATCAAGAAATTTTGTCTCTGTATTTTGTCCTGAGGTGACATGTACCCAGTCAATATGGGGATAATTGAAATCCCCCACTATTATTGAGTTTTTTGAGTTTTTTTGACAGTCTCTCTAATCTCCCTTAGCATTTCATCATCACGAGTTGCAGAGGGGTCACAAGATTATTTTAGGGGGGTTGTGGTATTGCCACCCTTACTTCTGTGCTGCCTTCAAAGTTGAGTGGTTGGAGAGCAGAGGCTGATGGCCAGGTGCCCAGGTCTGAAGGCAGCACTCCACAGAACAGTGCAGAAGTAAGGGTGGCAATTCCATACCATACCACTCTTACTTTTGTGCTGCTGCCTTCAGAGCTTGGTGGTGGGAGAGTGGCAGCTGCTGACTGAGGGGCCAGCTCTGCAGGCAGCAGTGCAGAAGTAAGGGTAGCAGTACTGCAACCTCCCCCTATAATAACCTTGCAACCTCTCTCCCCACCCCCACCCAAATCCTTTTTGGGTCAGGACCCCTACAATTATAACACTATGAAATTTGAGATTTAAATAGCTGGAATCATGAAATTTATGATTTTTTAAATCCTATGACCATGAAATTGGCCAAAATGGACAGTGAATTTGGTAGGGCCTTAGTGATATGGTAGCTGCTTCCTTTATGACTGCTTGTTCTCTACTAAAATTGCTCCAGTGCACGGTTGCTCTCTTATAGGATGTCTTTCTGGAGCTGACCCTTTAAATTTGGCCGAGCTCAACAGCAGTAACCCTAAAGTTACCATTTTGTACCTGGCAGCAACTTGTTACATCTCTCTCTATTTCAAATAGCAAATATTTTAGCTCCTGTATGTTTTCCCTTTTTATTCCTAAGAATTGCCACAGACTTGCATGCATTCGTTCAGCTCATCAGTGACCTGCACCCAAGGATCCATTCTTAAAATCCTCCCAAAACTCCTCTGCCAAAATCTGACGTGGAAATGCTTCTATCAGGATATGAAGGCGTGAAAGGGAAGAATAGTGTACGACAGATGGCATTCCCAACTGTGCTTGCAAAGAAATCCCCTTTACGCATATATATCTTTTCATAGATCCCACGGCCAGAAGAGACCATTGTGATCATGTAGTCTAACCTCCTGTATAACGCAAGCCATAGAACTCCCCCAAAATAGGTGTAGAACAATTTAATGAGCTGATACTCCTGAAGAATAAAGCACAGTGGATACTATACTAAAATGAATATGCCTCAAAAAGGTAGGGTGAGAAATTGTTTTAAATATGATATAAGCACACTTGAAAGAGTAAGCAAGAGTAAGAGTATTCAGTGGCATATTATTTTCTTCTAATTCTAGGAAGGGAAGAAGATAAAAAAGTTAAATGATGGTACATAAATGTGCCACACATGAGATAGTGGCACAGATATGAATGCCTTCATGATGAATATTAGACTTTTCATTATATCTCATTAATAATTCTCAGTGGCTTCACTTTTTAGATACTAAGCAAAGAACTTCACCTTACAGTATGGATGAGATAATATCTGTTACTGGACCAACTTCTGTTGATGAGAGAGACAACTGTGTGGCTCGAAAGCTTGACTCTCTCAAAAACAGAAGTTATCTAATAAACGATATTATTTCGCCTATCTTGTCTCTCTAATATCCTGGGACTGACTCAGCTACAACTACACTGCATACACCTTAGAGTATGGTTTATTAACTAAGGTCTCAGTCCTGCAAACACATTAAGCATGTGCATAACTTTACATATTTCAGTGGAAATACTCAACTGAGTTGCATATATGCTTAACTGTTTGCCTAAAAATCTGGCATAATTCTGGAAATGTTACTGCTACTACATGATTATTTTTCCAAACTTTTATTCATTAATAAATATATTCTGGTAACTAATCAATTAATTTTTGTAATGAGCTTTCCTTCTGCTCTTTCCACACACATGAGATTTACATTTCTAACTATAAAGTCGTAGTAAAATAAAGATGCACATCAAAAATGCAAATAAAACTTTAAGATGGATCTAGCATCAGAGAGTGGGAAGAAAGTAAGCCTATTATAAAAAAATGTGTGAGAGAAGTGTGGAGAGATTGTTTTTTACATTGCAAATTCAAATCTTGTCCACCCTGTGAGAGTCTATGGTGACTGGTAGACTCATGAAGTCAAGACATCACACAAGACTGAAAGCTGGGGGATGTCATTTTAAGACTTTTTAAAACTCTTTGTCTTTTGTTTGTTTTTGTTAACAACTATTGAACTACAATGGGTTATTGACACTTGGAAGAAGGGATGCCTTTGTTAGAGATTCAAGACCTCACCCCTTCAATTATTAAGATTGTGTACATCAGTAGAATTCCAAAACACTTGCTCAGCAGAAATTGGCAATTTAAAGAGCAGACATGGGCTTTTTTATCATGACTCATAGGTGTGCATAAAATTATTTTTAAAAAGAGGTTGTAAGTGGTTACAAAGGTGGCTGCAGAGAACAAAGGGATAGGAAAGGGTCTGGGTTAAGAATGTGGACTCTCACATAGCATTTTCAAAAATTATCACAGGTCCTTCATGTGCCCAACTGGCTATTGCTATTCTATTCATACTTGAAACAAAAGCTAACATGCTCCTTTCACAGTTACTCATTGGCATTCACAGATAAAGCATACTCAGAGACCCCATTACATATTTGTTAAAAACCCACCAAGCACTACAGAACTGAAGCTGCACAAGGAAATAGGGAACCATGAGGGAGAACCCAGAGAGTGAGAGAGTAAGGCCATGTCTACACTAGGACTGGAGCACTTTGCTGATACAGGTATATAATAATAACAGCAAAGCGCTTATGCTGGTAAAATCTGCCAGTATAACTTATTCCAGCCTCTGCAAAGCAAAATAAGCTATAACAGCAAAAGTGCAGTTTTGCTAGTATTACCTCATCTACGTAAAAACATAGTGGATCAGACAAGTGATCCATTTAATCCAGTATCCCGTCTTCTGACAAAAACAAAAGGAGTACTTGTGGCACTTTAGCGACTAACCAATTTATTTGAGCATAAGCTTTCGTGAGCTACAGCTCACTTCATCGGATGCATACTCTGGAAAATACAGAAGATGTTTTTATATACACAGACCATGAAAAAAATGGGTGTTTATCACTACAAAAGGTTTTCTCTCTCCTCACCCCACTCTCCTGCTGGTAATAGCTTATCTAAAGTGATCACTCTCCTTACAATGTGTATGATAATCAAGGTGGGCCATTTCCAGCACAACGAAATGGCCCACCTTGATTATCATACACATTGTAAGGAGAGTGATCACTTTAGATAAGCTATTACCAGCAGGAGAGTGGGGTGGGGGGAGAGAAAATCTTTTGTAGTGATAAACACCCATTTTTTCATGGTCTGTGTGTATAAAAACATCTTATGTATTTTCCACAGTATGCACCCGATGAAGTGAGCTGTAGCTCACGAAAGCTTATGCTCAAATAAATTGGTTAGTCTCTAAGGTGCCACAAGTACTCCTTTTCTTTTTGCGAATACAGACTAACACAGCTGTTACTCTGAAACCTGTCTTCTGACAGTGGCCAATGCCAGCTGCTTCAGAGGGAACGAACAAAACAGGGAATCATCAAGTGATCCATCCTCTCTTGTCCACTCCCAGCTTCTGGCAGTCAGCGGCTGGGGATATCCAAAACATGGGATTGCAATGCATCCCTGACCATCTTGGCTAATAGCCATTGATAAACCTATGCCCCATGAACTTATCTAATTCTTTTTTGAACTCCGTTATAGTTTTGGCCTTCAGAACATCCCCTGCCAATGAGGTCAACAGTTTGACTGGGTGCTTGTGTGAAAAAGTACTTCCTTTTGTTTGTTTGTTTAAAACCTATTAATTTCATTGAGTGACCCTTAGTTCTTGTGCTATGTGAACGCGTAAATAACACTCCAGTATTCACTTTCTCCAAACCATTCATGATTTTATAGACCTCTATCATATCCCCCCCACCTTATTCGTCTCTTTTCCCAATATTAAATCCCAGACAACACTAGGGGCTTTTGATGACACAGCTATGTTGGCCAGGGATCACACCCCTGACTGACCTAGTTATGCCAGCAGAAGCTTGTTGTGTAGACGTGGCCTGAGCAAATACTATGGAACTTTAAGGACACGATTAGGCAGGAGAGGAAGAAGAGGGAAGGAAAACTCTAGTCTGTGACACGTCATTAAGCAATACTGATTCTAACTAATATCATTGCTTTCTACATGTATGCTCTAGCCCAGTAGTGGGCAACCTGTGGCCCACGGGTTGCACGTGGCTCATCAGGGTAATCTGCTGGTGGGCCAAGAGACAGTTTGTTTACATTGACTGTCCACATGCATGGCCACCCGTAGCTCCCAGTGGCCGCGGTTCCCCATTCCCGGCCAATGAGAGCTGCGGCAAGCGGCGTGGGCCACAGGGACATTCTGGCCACTGCTTCCCGCAGCTCCCATTGGCCAGGAATGGCAAACCACGGCCACTGGGAGCTGCGGGCAGCCGTGCCTGTGGATGGTCACGGTCAGCAAAATGTCCTGCGGCACGCCAGTGGATTACCCTGATGGGCCGCAGGTTGCCCACCACTGCTCTAGCCTCTTCATTACAATACCAGGTCTTTAAAAATAAGTAATTTATAATACCTCACATATTGCAAAAATCAATTTTCTCTTCAAAAACAAGTTATTAGGAATGGGAAATTTTCTCAGTGAGCTGTGATATCGCTGCTATTATGATGTGGGAAACTAATGTGTAGCAGAATCCTATTTATCTGAAACATTTTGGGGATGTTTGAAATTCAGATAAATGGGGGTTCAGATGAGCGAAAGAGAGTTCTGTTGTGTACATTACGAATTGAGAGAAGTTTTGTGCACCAAACTGCTGTATGAGTGGGGACTTAGGCCCAAATTTTCAAAAGTAGCTACTGATTTTGAGTGTTTCAGTTTGGTCACCAAAAACTGAAGACAACTAAAAAAAAAACTTTTGAAAATGTTGGGCTTTGTGTTTCACACTTTCATATTTACCAGTATTCATGAGTGACAAGTGTAGATCCATTAGCAATTCCCATAGAGTGACATGTCCAACACTAATGAACAGCCCATCAAATATTGATGTTTAATTATTAATTATTATTATTTATTATAGCATCTAGAAGTCCAGTCAGGCTCAGGACCCCACTGTGCTTGGTGCTATACAAACATAAGATAGTCTTTGCCCTAAAGAGTTTACAATCTAAATAAGGACAAGACATGACAAGCAGGGAAGTCCTCCTGTATAACAAAAGGTAGGGGAGGAGTAGGGAAACAAGGATGAAGGTACAAAGACATATACTACTTCCTTCTTCATCTTTCTCTCCAGACAAGATATGTGTAAGTGAGTGTAATGAATTAACTGTAACGAATCACTAACACATCATAAGCCTAGCAATTTCATTAGATAGTTTGCTATGAGTGTCATGGTCGAGGTGGATCTTGAGAAAGGACTTGGCAGAGGACAAGATAATAGGTGTAACTGAAAGTGCATAGAAATAAATGGGTTTATTTTAATTGACTTCAATGAACTTTGGATCAGCCCAAATGGCTGTGTGAATTGATCTGGACATTTATTCCACACATAAGAGACAACACTGAAGAACGTGTAAGTGTGCTCTGCTGTCCAACATTTTTTCCTGTCATTTCTATAGATATTTGTTGATACTCTATAGTAAAAAACTGGTACCCTAACTCCATATTTGATGCTACTGTTCCCTATGGATGTCCCATCTCATAACATACCGATTCTCCGACAATCATTTGAGAACCACTGGTGCTTTGCAGACCACTTCCAGGTGATCCATAAACAGCTTCTGTCACAATGGAGAAGTATTTGTAGGGGGAAGTCTAGGGTCAATCCTGACCAGCCAATCCATTTTTAAAGTTAAACTATCTAGGTAAACCTCTAGTCAGTGTGTATTATATGTCCCCCTCTTTACCTGATACACAGAGGATGTGATTCTGTTACAGTCCCAGCTACAAAGCCTGGGTCTTTAGCTCAAACTGTAGAGACTCACAGTTCTGGAGGTCCTTAGTGCAATCACCAGTGGCAGCCAAGACAGTGGACATCACAGCTGCACTAAGTCTTAAGTAATATTTCCCTAGGCTAGACAAGTCCTCAGTCTTTAAGCAGGATTTAGGCCTTTAGCTGCTACACAGCTACACAGGTTGCAGAGGAAGGGGAAGGAGTCAGTTTTTGTAGGGTTCAACCCTGTGAGGTAGGTGACATGGAATAATTGTGCGGATGCAAAGGTCTCCTGTATAGTAGCACAGTGCCACACCCAAATAAGTACAGTATAATCCCCATATCACCCCTGCACTCCCCCTATCTTACTCTTAGGCCAGATCCCCTCTTGTGTTCCTCTAGACTTTGCCAGCAGTAACCCTTTTGCTGGCACTTTTTGTTTCCAAATCTACTCCTTTAAATCCCTCCAATCCTTCCCATCGCTCTCTCCTAATCAAAAGCCTCCCTGCAATCTTCCCTACCACGTTCTCCCCTCCCTACCCACAATCTCACAATCTCATCATCTTTCCCCCCAAGCCTCTTAGTGTACACTGAAAAAAAAGATCCATGGCAGCTAGTCTCAGAGCCCTGGTCAACTGACTTGGACACATGGGGTTCATGCTAGGGGCTAAAAATAGCACTGTTGACGTTCCTGCTTAGGCTGGAGCACAGGCTCCAAGATCCTCTCCCCTCTCTGGGCTTTAGAGCCGGGGCTCCAGGCTGACTGGGAACATCTACACTACTATATTTAGCCCCATATTGTGAGCCCTGCAACCCAAATCAGTTGACCTGGGTTCTGAGACTTGCTGCCACAGGGTGTGTTTTTTAAATGTAGATGTCCCCTAATGCTCTTATCCTTTTTAGCCCCCTCCTGTTTCCTTTCTCTACATTTCTTCATTCTGTCTTCCCCCTAAAACATCTTGCCTCCATTCATCTCTCAAAACTGATCTTTCCTTTGTTCATATTAAGCTCTTACTCCCCCACTACCACCTCAAAATTGCCACAGTCTTTCCTCTTTTCCCAGATAACACCTTTCTATTTACCCCTCCAAGGGCAATTGATAATAATTGTGAAAACAGGTCTATAACTTTTGCCTGCTTAGGAATTTACAGTGGCAATTTACCATGGAATTTACCATGGCAAAATACGATGGAATTTACCATGGCAAGCAGATCAAGTTATTTTCAATCAAAATGTTATTAAACAGATGCTAGAGAACCAGACAGACTAAACTAGCCCAAACAAAGACCTAAAGCCACATTGATATAATTCAAGGACTATGCTGAAATCATGCTTGGTAAAAACAGAAGATGTGGAACTGGAAATTAATGAACCAAAATTTGTGCATCAGATATTAGGCCTAATTGGTGGACAAAATAATGAGATGGGCTATTCCACCCATCAATCCCTTTTTGGGTCCTTAAAGAAAGAAACATTGGGGGGAATGATGATCATACAGAAAGAACAGATGGAGAGAAAGAAGAGCAGTGAGAAAGAACAGATGGAGGCTACTGAAGCAAGCTTCACCACCCTAGTTGCCTCCCCCACCATCTCCTGTGACCCCAGACCTTTGCCCTAATCCTGAGGGATGCCCTGACCAGACCAGGCCACAAAGAGGGATCCAGATGACATCACCACCCCTACTTGCTCCAGCTCCATCCCAAACAGTAAATGGAATTGGACTTTAACAACAGCAGCAATAACAGCTGCAACCTCTCTCAGCTATCTTTTTCTCTTAACTTCCAAGAGACTGTCAAACAAGCTGCTTTTCCTTTGAAAACTCTCTCCAGCTAAAGGGAAACAATGTTGTTAAATTGAAAGCCTTACTTAATACTTTACATGTCTGATTCTTTAACTGTTCCCCCTCTTTTCTGTATCTTTAATAAAAGGTTAACAAGATTTTAACCATGTGCTTGCCATGGTACTAAGCAGGTTGAGGTCTCTGTATACCAAACCGTGAACTTTGAATAAGGCCATGTCTACACTGACAGCGTGGCAGTGACACGGTTGCAGCACATCTGGCGAAGACGCTCTGTGCTGGTGGGAGAGCGCTCTCTGCACGCAGCATAAGCTCTGTTGGCGGGAGAAGCTCTCCAGCCGATGAGCAGCGGCACGTGCCAGCCCGCCGGGCGCGCGCTGTGTGGCGATGGGGCTGGCGGCGGTTGGAGCGAAGCGGGGGCAGCTGGCGGAGTCTGTCCAGCGGCGCGCGGCTGGGGCCCCGCAGTCGGAGGACGGACGCGGCGGGCCGCGGGGGAGGAGGTAGCCGGGAGTTTCCATCCCTTCTTCTCGGGTCCCCCGAGCGGCGGCGGCGACCCCCTTCCCCACCCCGGCGGCGTCCGCTGCCCGCGCAGCAAGTGGGGCAGCCGCCGAGTTGGGAGAGCGGGGAGGAGACTGGATGACGGTTTGTGCCTCAGGGCGGGTTCGGCAGCCCCCGCGGCATGAAGGGACACACGGGGACTCTGCCGCGTGCAGCCCCCGCGGAGCCGAGCGGGAGCAGCAGGTAAACCCTCATCAACTCCCCCCTCCCATACACCCTCCCCCCCCCAGCCCGGCCCCTCTCCCGTCCGGACACCCCCCCCCCCCAGCCCCCGCGCAGCCTCCTGCCTCGCCCCATCTCATGCGGCCACCCTCCCCATCCCATGCAGCCTCCTACCGTGCCTCGCCCCATCCCATACAGCCCCCTGCCTCGACCTGCCCTGTACGCCCCCCCTCATCCCATGCCTCACCCCATGGAGCCTCCTGCTTCGCCCCATGTCTCTGCGGGGCCGCCCCCCTCCCATACACTGGGGCTAGTCCTTTCTATCCCACACAGCCCCCTGCCTCACTTTCATCCCGTGTGGCCACCGCCCTCATCTCATGCAGCCCCCTGCCTTACTCCCATCCCATATGGCCACCCTAGCCCACGCTGCCCTGTACCCCATTGCCTAGAGTACTGGGATGAGGGCAGTGGGAGGACAGTAATTCTTCCACCGATTGTTTGGGCAAAGAGAATGGCATTTGTTCTAGGTGGGAATTGGGGCGGGGGTGATGGGTGATTAATGGTATTTGTTGTGGATTTTATAAATACTACACACTTTGTGTTTTTTCCCCCAGAAGTGGAACTGATCAGTTCAGTTGAACTGGTTTCTCCAAGGGAGTGGGGTTTGAAGTGAGCATGTAGCTGTTACGTGAGATATGATGATGATTTTGCTGGAAGCTTTTTATTTACCCCGCCTATTCAGGTTGAGTGTAATGTAAATAGTTTTTCAGAGGGTAAGATTAAACAGAAATTTCCATGCTCATGTGACTGCTACACAAAAGAGCAAACCAGTGAAAAAACTCACCTTTAGGGCGATTCACAAGTGTTTGCTGGGGGGGAGATACAGCGTTTTCTTCTGAGACATAAATAGTTGCAACATTTGAGTGGCTGATACTGTGATTTTAAGTTCTTTTGAAGGAGGATATTGTAGTCAGCAGTTAATTTCATCTAGTTTAACTTGTTTCAGTATGTTAAATATTTAGACTTTTCTGTCATTTATACAATTTATTTATGCGGATGTATAATTTTAGCATCTTTAGCAAATACATTTTAATTTTGTATTGAAATTTGCATAACTTGTGTATCAACTTAGATTTCTGTAAAAATAAAAGGAAACAAAGACTCCTCTTAAAGAATTGGCCTTCATCTCTATGTATGTGTATGAGATATATTATTTGTTTCGCTATATGATACAATAGTTAATACACCACAATAGTGGTATATTTTTTTGGAAATGTGTATTTTGCTGTACACCTTTAAGAAACACTTTTATATTCAAAGTAAGATTTCGAAAAAACAATGTTTCTAGTAATATTTCAGATTAAAACTGAAGAAATTTAAAATCTCATTTATTTTTCACTGTGGTATTTTGTTTTCATTGCTTTCAGGTAGGCCAGTGAAAATAAACTAGTCAGTTTCATGTTTGCTTATGTAGGTTTGTTTATTTAGCTGTATTAAACACATAACTAATAAAAAGGGGCTCCTAACTAAGGCTTTAAGTGCCTGTGCCATGAATTACAAAACCAAAACTGAACCACCTGCCAGCAACCAAACTCGTCTACCACAAATCAGATTGTCCTCAAAATCCACCTCCATAGCAGCCCACATAAATAGATGTACCTCTCAATGACAGGTTTCAGAGTAACAGCCGTGTTAGTCTGTATTCGCAAAAAGAAAAGGAGTACTTGTGGCACCTTAGAGACTAACCAATTTATTTGAGCATGAGCTTTCGTGAGCTACAGCTCACTTCATCGGATACATACTGTGGAAATACCTCTCAATGTGTCCTGAAGATCAGTAGACTTGAACTGTTTCAGACAGGTGATGGCTGTTCCACACAGACAATGTCCCCTCACAGAGAATACTCTGCTGCTAGCCCTCTTTCTTCTAAATCGAGAGGGACCCATCTTGAGCTGCTCCACGGATTCCAAGTGTGGTTGTTTCATTTTCAAATTCTCGAGCTCCATTACAGTGCTGCAATGTGTGGTGCAAACACCAAAGGGATTTTTTTTAAAGGAATTAAAGTTCTGTTAACCTTAGATTTTTGAAAAAGGCTTTTGCGGGTTTTTTGAACAAAAAATGTAATTTTGAGCCAAATTTAGTGTGTCCCTCTAAAAAAGGACACTGTTGAAGTAAAAATCACACTTCTGTTGTTACAAGTAACACCAATGATTACTATAACAAGGAAATTAGCAAAAACAATACTTATCAATTTTTTTAGACAGGGAACCCTTTATACATTAATGAGCAGTTATTCATACCTATCAGAGTAAATGGCCCTATGTGTTTTGACAGCATTTTGTGTATATTCAATTTTCACTCTAGTCAATTTCCCTTATTTATGTGGATCTTTCACACAGCATCAAAAGAGAGAGAGGGAGAGAATTAAAAAATATATGGTTGGGGTAGGGTAAATATAGAACTAGGAACTGTTTCCAACTCTGTTTTTTTTTTAAAGTTGACTAGATTTCAAATTGACAAATTTCTAAGTTTTCATGCAACTGGTGGAACATAGTAAATAAATATGGCATTATGCATACAATGTTTTCATTGTAAAATATGTTGTCCTTTCACAGTTCTGACTACTTAAAGGGGGAAAAATTATTAGAGACTTGGTGGTGCTCTCAAAAACATGATAAATGAATCCTGGATTTCATGGAAGAAGTACTAGTGCATTAGAAGATGGAGCCATCCATACAGGTAATAAGACTGTCTTTAAGATAGTTTTACAGAAATGAATACATTGCAAAGCTTGTAAAATTAAATGTCTCTGAGGATATAACTAAGTAATAAAATATAAGAGGATGTAGTGATATGAGGAGTGGTGATTTAAGATTGTGGTTGCAGTTTTCAAATTTAGGTGCCTAAATGCTGATTTTAGTGCTCAGTTCAGCAAACGAAGATGATGTGAGTAACTTTATTGCTGTCTTTCAATTGATGTAAATGGAAATATTTTCTTAAGCAAAGTTACATGTGTGAATATATAAAGGACTGGACACTTAAATAAGCACTTGGGATCAATCCTGATTCTATTAAAGTCAATTGCAGAGCTCCCTGTGATTTCAGTGGGATTGGGATTTGATCCATGGATGATAAAGGAGCCTAAATATGGATCTTATGCCGAATTTTGGGCACCCAAATTTGAAAATTAGACCGTCTGTTGTAATGCTCAAAGCCAGAGGCAGTGTTATTGTGTATTTTTACCCTGTGTTAGATTTTGTTGTTATAAAACAGCTTTTTAAAAAATATAACTTGTTCTACAGAGCAGAAAATATATTTATACCCAGGGCTGCTAGTTGTAAGAATGCTTTGCAGTGACCAGTTGGATATCTTGCTGAATGCTGTTTCATAATACTTCTGAGTAGTATACCTTGCCACTTGTGTTTAATCAATCCCCATATCCTGTATATCCTACATAATCTGTTTTCCATATGAAACTTATTTACAAACAATTGTCCAGGAATATCATGAAAATAATCAATAATCAACTTTATAAGAATACAAGAATTAGCTCATCTGTTCTTATGTTTGACTACATACATACGTACAAAATAAACAATGTAGATACCACTCCTCAAATAATGCACTATTTTCACTGAGCTGCTGTATTAACTGTTATATCTGTAGATTATAATTTTTGATGTTGTTTGGAGCTGCAAACATTTACACAAAATATAAAATCACATTTACCTTTCATTCTCTTTTGGGAGCATAAGTTTTAACTTTTATGTTGTTATGTTCTTATGTTATGTAACTGTACCTTATCAAATTGTCATTCTTGCTAAATTTGAGAATAATATTCAAGTTTAATTGCTTTCTGCTAGTGTTTGGAGTATTAAGTTTGTAGGGTTAATTACAGTTTTTCACTTAAAGATAATAGAGCCACATTGATAGGTCTGATCAGTTGGAAATGCCAATTTTTGTGTGGATTTAAATCAATTACAAAATGTCAGTCTAAGAAAACAAAGAATTAGTTTTAGTTTCACAAACTACAATGTATGCAAATTATACAAAAATACTGTGATGAATTACTTATCTGTGAACTTATCATTGACTAAAAATTCTGGTGTTCTAAATGTATATTCTGCCTTTGATGCACAACATTTATAACAATGTTTCTAAAACTTTTAAAATATATTGACCTGCAATAGACTGTAGAAGAATAGTTTGTTTTGTGTATTTGCTTAGTGTGATATATGGCATTTGTGTTTTCTCATTGTTAAAGTAAAATAACTACTTTATTACCATGAAAAAGTATATACCATAAAATTACATTTCTTTTTTTTTTAAAAGAACATAAATTTCTCTTCTTCCTCAATATGATGAAAATGTAAAATCTGTGCAAAATTACTAGGCAATTACAAATATTTGGCGATAGCAACTTAGGAAGAGCCCAGTGTTCTGCATGTTTTCTAAGATGGGATGTTTTTTAAATAAATATCTGGTCTTTGTTCCAAATTGAAGTCACCCTGCCAATGAAGGATTTAAAATAAATTTTGCAAATCTCTGAAGAATGCTATATAAAAATGGATATTTTTTTTAAAAAAACAACCCTGGGATAAGCATACGTATTGTTACCCTGGATTGATTCCTAGACAAAAGATTTTCTGAGGCTTTGAAAAATCTATAGTCTGCCTTTTCTACATAAATCCACAATATATATGTATTTTAGTGGTTTAAAAAGGACCAGTTTCACAAAGCTAAAAAAATTAAGTCACATCAGCTGGGAGAGATAATTTAAACTGAAAAATGTAAATGATAATTTTGAACTGTATAAGAACATTTTACTAGTTGCCCCCCAAAAAGCCTCAACTGAGGTAGAAGGCAGTCCCAGTTTAAAAAAAGAAAAATCTAACCTGGCTTAAAGGGGAAGCATAGGTGCCGACTTTGTGGGTGCTCCGTGCTTGAGCACCCATGGGGAAAAAATGGTGGGTGCTGAGCACCCACCGGCAGACCCCTTCCCAGAACCTCCCCATCCCACCAGTGCCTCCTGCCTGCTCGTGGGCCCCGCAGATCAGCGCCTCCTCCTCCCTCTCAGCGCCTACTGCCTGCTATGGATCAGCTGTTTCGTGGCATCAGGAGGCGCTAGAGGGAGGAGCGAGGGTGCTGCATGCTTGGGGGAGGGGGCAGCACTGGGTGGGGTGGGAAGAGGTGGGGTGGGACCTTGGGGGAAGGGTAGAGTCAGGGTGGGGCCTGGGCGGAGCCAGGGGGAGAGAAAGAAACTACAAAACATAAATAAATAAAAGATAAATATATAACTAATGGAAAAAAGGGAAATTGATAGCAATGAATGTAAATTGGAAAGTAAGAATTCTTAAAAAAAGTCAGTGAGAAGGAAAGGGGCACAAGGAGACAACTACTGCCAACCGAGTTAAAGACTATAAGGAGTTTTCCAAGTACAGTAGATAGCACTTAATAGCCAGCTGGCTGAGGAGTGAGTAGGCCAGGGGAGCGGGAACAGGGAGAAGCCTGCCGGCCCAGCGCTGGGGAGGGGCCGGAGAGGAGGAGTCTGCTCTGCGGCCAAGTGAAGTCCCACCGCAGCCAGCAAGGGGAAGCCCGAGACCCTTGGCGCGCACCCCTGGCTAAGGCACCCTGGGCGTGGGCCCAGTTTGCCTGGCCCTAAAGCTGGCTCTACATTATTAATAATGTGATATAACCCCTACAAAATGAGAAATTAAGAACCTTTTTTAACATATAACCATGACCTCATTATCTGCTGCAAAAGAAAATAAGTCCATACATTATTGTACTCTCTTTTTGATCATGTCAATAAGATTAATCAACACGCTCTACACTGAAGATTAAGTGATAACTATGCTTTCAATCCAGACTGTAAAATAAATATATTTTCAGATTTTAACCAATATATAAATTGCTTAGATGTCTAACTCCTTAGATGTCTATTGAAAACCAGAAGCATATTGATGCTGTTCTTCAGAAGTATCAGTCCCTTGATCATATAAAGGATTAATGAAACAACCTCTAACAGGCTTCTACTTTATTCAATTCCTAGCTCCTTTTATATTGTTTTTTCCTCTCTCAGCTATGTTTCACACACACAAAAAAGTATATATCTTAAGGATAATGATAAATATGAATTAATGAAGTCTAATACTTTTGTTCTATCATATTTTTCAGAAGCAACAGATTACTGGATTTAACACTATATGAATGTGTTCCATGAAATAAAAGCATTTCTTTATTTTAGCAACATATCTCACATAAAATAATTTAAGAGAAATCAATATGTCTCACCTATATTACCATTTGTTAAATATATATCACTGATCCACAAGAAAAGATCAATTGTTACAAATGTAATGTTATAATTAAAATTAGGTGAGCTTGGATGGGAGTAAAGAGAAAATTTTTAGCAAGTCCTTCTTAGTAGGACAAGTAGAAGTTTCTCCCATATTTCTTATGTCTCCTACAAGAGGGTATCTACTTCTCTGGAAAACATTTAGGCCAAGAGACCTGAATTCAAGCTCATTCTTGATAAAGAGAGGATTTTAAAGTTTAAGAAAACTTCTAAACAAATAGGCAAAGGAATCTGGTAAAAGTATTTTATGGTCATGCTTTCATTGGTCCATTATTTTAAATATTGCCTTTCAAAAGATCAAATACAAATACATAACTAATGATATTTGGAATGAGTTAATCCAAATTTTGGAAATTATCCTGTGTTCAAGAGTGATCCCTTTTTCTTATCCCAAATTATCATCAGACCAAAAGGACTTCAGTTTCAGTATTTAATTAGTTCACATTTTAGTTTAAGCCATTTTGGTCCCAGTTGGTAATGTCCTGCTCATTGAGTGTATTTCCCCCATCCAACTGGAAATACAGAACAGTTAGTTTTATAGCATCATCTACCAAAAAGCAAGAGGCAAATAGTGAAATCCAAAGGGAGTATATAAACTGATTCCACCTTCCACTGCTCCAGTATTCTTTGCTTTCTCTTTTTGGAAGAATAGAGCACAGCTCTGAGTCTTCTTACTCCAGGCTTTTCTTTACTCTTGCTCTTTTCTCAAATGATACAACATGACTCCAAAAATGGGCGAGAAGAGGAAGGATGAAAATAGAAAGGAACAGGTCAAGAAAAAATAGCCAGACATGCTTCTCTGAAGATTCTATGAGTTGTGCAACTTGCCAGTGATACGAAAAACAAACCTAAGAAACCCCAGTGGATCCATCACCAATTGTGCAGACTCCACTTACTCTGTTGTTCCAGACCCTTTATTATCCTTTCCCACAGGGATTTCATCCCTCTGGCTAATATCTTCTTCCAGGAACAGATTGTGTCTAGTGCTACCGAGGGAGTTCCCTCCCTTGCTGTCCTCTGCCCCTGCTGCCTCTATCCCACAGCTTTTAAAGTTGTCTTCTTCAGAGGCTGCTCCTGCTGCTTCTTCCCTCCTCCTCCAGTCTATTTCAAACAGTATGTGAGTTGCTATAGAATTCAGAGGCTATGCAAACGTCCCCTGCCAATAACTTTTCTTGCTAATTTTGTGTTGAATTTGGCTTCATTTTTCTTTGCAGTCCACCAGAGGATGCTCATGTGTACTTTCAGCATAGTGTTGGCTGCAGCATTTTTTTTTTTCAGTTTCAGACAATTTGTTCCCTAGTGATTTCCTCTACTTTGTTTTCCCATCAAATGGGTTTTTCTTGATCTTCCATCCTTTTCTGAGAGCTTCATCTGCTTCCTCCTCTAAGTCCTTAAAATAATCTCATTTCCTAGGGGCATAGACAACTTTATTTGGAGGGTAAGGGCTTGCATTAAAAAATAAAATAGCTATTGAATATCATGTTCACACTATCTATTTTTTGTAGCGGGGCAGTCCCCTGATTATTCAGTTTATTCTTTTCAGCACAGAAAGGGTATAGTCCTCTGATTGTCTCAGCTGCTTGAAGTCCCTCTCTTTCTCCTGGGGTTCAACCAGCTCTTTTGTAGCCTGGGCCAGGTTGAAGGTCTCTCCTGCAGCAGGCTCTTTCTCCTTTCTTCCCTGGCTGGGAAATGGCTCAGCAAGTAGGGTCTTGTCTTTTGAGGGGGGATTCTCAGTTCCTGTGTGAGTCTCATCTGTGTGTGCTTCTGGTTGGCTTTTTCCCTTTGTCTCTCACAGAGGATCTCAAGATGTTTATCCTCTTACTCTGTCTCTCTCTAGGAAGACCTGGGATAGGTCCAGCTAGCTTTCACTCATCTGCAGCTGACTTCTAGAGCCTCGTGATAGGCTCTATTCTTCTTTCCTTTCCCTCGCTCCCTCCTCATTTCTTCCATTTGTTCTTTTCATAAAGGTAAGGGGTAGGGCAGATATCATGGAGCCTGTGGCTCTTTGGCTGCTTTCTACAGCCTCTGACCTCAGCCTATCATGCCTGGGGAGGCAGCTGTCAAAGGGCCTCCAGCTGCTATCTTACTTGGAGTATTTTTCTTGTCAGACCCTGGTGAGCAAGGAACCCAGGAGATTATATAACAGGGGTGGCCAAACTTACTGACCCTCTGAGCCGCATCTAAGAATCTTCAGAAGTTCAAGAGACAGGGCACATCTGCCAGGTCTTGGGGCTTCAGCCCTTTGGGAGGTGCCTTAAGGGGCTTGATGCTTCAGCCCCACTCCTGCTGAAGCCCTGAGCCTAAGCAGGCGTGCCCTGTGAGGCTGAAGCCCCGAGATCACCCTCCCCACTGGGCAGAAGGTCCTACTTCACCACCCACTGCAAGGCAGAGGTCTCAAGCTCCCCGCTCCCCTCCCAGTATGGTAGCTGCGGAAAGGGTGTGGGGGGGTTGTTCCGTAAGCCACACTTTAACTGTAAAAGAGTCACATGCGTCTCGCGAACCACAGTTTGACCATCCCTGTTATATAAGCAGAACATACAAACAATTGTTTTCCAGTGCAATCAATGGATCAGATGTAAGCTGTTTCCTTTCTTCATTCTGCCACATAATAGTTCTACAAAGGTTGTGACTATAAAAAACTAAGAGGTTAACTAAATATTTGTTTGCCAAAGAGTACTGTGTTTGTTCTTAATTCTGCAGCCATACACCACTCTTCCTAAGTGAGGTGAGACTGAGTGAATTACAGAAACAAAGTGTATATTTTCAGAGCGCTAAAATGAAATCGCTTAAAACACGGCTGCTTAAAAAGGAGGAAACTACAATTCCAACAGCAAGTGGAACAGCTTCTGCTGGTTGTACAACTGAGCTGTCTTGGCCATCACATGCAACAGGAATCTAATGTCAGTTGGCTGATGTCATTAGCATTTCTGAGATACCTCATCAGCCACAACTTAAATCTTTTGCTATGTGTAACCTTGACAAAGGAGCCATTCTTTCTGCTCACCCAGGTTTGATGATTTTCAGTGGCTCCATTATTCTGAAGCTAGTGACAGTGTACTTTGTTTCTACTGTTATACAGCTTTTAGGCACAAGCTTCTTTTGACTAAGTACACAGATGAAGCTCTCATAGAGTCTGGATTCTTTATTTAGAAAAAGACTTCAGACAAATTTGAGAGGCACCAAGCTTCCTTGTGTCACCACAAAGCTGCTGCTATTTTTCAAAAGTCCACGAAGAATGCTGGTGACATGCTAAATTTTCAAAAAGAAAAGGAGTACTTGTGGCACCTTAGAGACTAACACGGCTGCTACGCTAAATTTTCAGTATTCTTAGAGGAAAGAGGAAAACAGGAAGATATTAATGAAAATAATGTGAAGTAGGGCTGTCAAGCTATTAAAAAATTAATTGTGATTAATAGCGCAATTAAAAAAATTAATTGTTAAACAATAATAGACCACCATTTATTTAAATATTTTTGGATGTTTTCTACATTTTAAAATATATTGATTTCAATTACAACACAGAATACAAAGTGTTCAGTGCTCACTTTATATTTATTTTTGATTACAAATATTTGCACTGTACAAAACAAAAGAAATAGTATTTTTCAATTCACTTCATACAAGTACTGTAGTGCCAATCACTCACACAAACAAGTCTGTTTATATTTGCAGGAGATAAAGCTAACCTCGTCTTCTTTACAATGTCACCTGAAAGTGAGAACAGGCGTTTGCATGGCACTTGTAGCTGGAGTCGTAAGATATTTACATGCCAGATGCGCTGAAGATTTGTATGTCCCTTGATGCTTCAGCCACCATTCCAGAGGACATGCGTCCATGCTGATGACAGGTTCTGCTGGATAATGATCCAAAGCAGTGTGGACTGACACATGTTCATTTTCATCATTTGAGTCAGATGCCACCAGCGGAAGGTTGATTTTCTTTTTTGGTGGTTTGGGTTCTGTAGTTTCCGCATCAGAATGTTGCTCTTTTAAGACTTCTGAAAGCTTGCTCCATACCTCATCCCTCTCAGATTTTGGAAGGCACTTCAGATTCTTAAACCTTGGGTCGAGTGCTATAGCTATCTTTAGAAATTTCACATCGGGATCTTCTTTGCATTTTGTTAAATTTGCAGTGAAAGTGTTCTTAAAACAAACAACATGTGTTGGGTCATCATCCAAGACAACTATAACATAAAATATATGGCAGAATGCAGGTAAAACAGAGCAGGGGACATACAGTACTCCCCCAAAGAGTTCAGTCACAAATTTAAGTACCGTATTATTTTTTTAACGAGCATTATCAGCATAAAAGCATGTCCTCTGGAATGATGGTCAAAGCATGAAGGGGTATATGACTGTTTAGCATATCTGGCAAGTAAATACCTTGCAGTGCTGGCTACAAAAATGCCATGTGAATGCCTGTTCTCACTTTCAGGTGACATTGTAAATAAGAAGTGGGCAGCATTATCTCCTGCAAATGTAAACAAACTTGTTTGTCTGAGCTATTGGCTGAACAAGAAGTTGGACTGAATGGACTTGTAGGCTCTAAAGTTTTACATTGTTTTTTTTTAATGCAGTTTTTTTTGTACACAATTCTATATTTGTCTCTCACAGAGGATCTCAAGATGCTTATCCTCTTACTCTGTCTCACTTGACAGCACTAGTTATTTTGACAAATAAAATATGCAGAATTTTGCAGAATTTTAAAATGTGCACAGAATTTTGAAATTTTTGGTGCAGAATTTTTAATTTTTTGGTGCAGAATTTCCCAGGAGTGTCACATGAATTTCAGAAGTATATTTCAAGGTTTGCCACAAAGGCAAAACAACTACGAAGGCAACAGTCGCTGGCTACATCGAACACTTGTATTGTATTAATCTACCACTATTAGGCCATATGTCCTTGAATTTGTCTCCAGCATCCATTTCAGCAGTTTTTCAGTTTTCATAGCCTCTTTTGGGTCAGTCCAGTCGGTATCCCAATGGTCCTCTTAACAGGGCTCAGGTGTTGCCCACATTCTCCACCACGTTTTGGGGGGGTTGGTGTCCGAGCCTGGCAGTATCATGTAGTATCAGTACTCTGGGCTGTGTCGTGCAGTGGCGAGAGTTCGTGGTTGTGTCACCGTGTGGTGAGAGTCTGTGACTGGGGATAGGGATACCTGGGCCCTCCCATACGCCACCAGATTCCTACAATGGCCAAAGTCTATATAATTGCCCTTGCAGGCGGGTAGTGTGCCCTAGCAGCTGGAGTCCATATAAGTCACTCCCAGCATCAGGGCAGTGCAGCCAAATGGCCAGAGTCCATAGATGTCGCCCCTGCATCAGGGCAGTGTGGCCCAATGGCCAAAGTCCATAGAAGTTGCCTCAATGTCAGGGCAGTGCAGCCCAATGACCAAAGTCCATGGAAGTCACCCCAGCGTCAGGACAGTGTGGCCCAGTGGCTGGAGTCCATAGAATCAACCCTCACAGGAGGGTTAGAGTGGCCTAGTGGCCAGAGTCCATATGATTCACATTCTGGACCACCCCCCCTTCCCCCGTGCTCTCCACTGGGTCACCCAGGGCCCTGGTAGTGGCAAGTTCCCCTTGCCGCCAGCTCGGCGGGGATCCGCCTGAAACACGCCAAGCCTCAGCGCAGCTCTAATGCCATTTTCTTCTAAAGTTCCCCTGGGTCACTTCCTACTGTAACCTCCGGGTCCTCTGTGTCTGGGGGTCCTCCAGTCAATTCCCCTTCTGTGATGTATTCCATCTGGGCGTAGGGGTGCGTCCCAGTCTGTCTGGCTTCCTGGTCTTGGAGTGCAGGCTATCCCTCTTCAGGAGTTGGCAGAGTGCCTCCTTCCCCTCCGGCGGTCAGCCCAGACTGAGCAGCTCTGCAGGCTTTTATACCTGTTCTCCAGTTGAAGCATGCCCAGCAGAGCCTCAGGGGCATGGCTTCCTCTGCTAGGAAGGAAGGGTTAACCCCTGCGGTACCAGTGCGGGGCTGCTCCGCCCTGTCACATGGTGCTTTTCCGTTCAACTTGGTAATTGGGTCATTGGCACTCCCTTGAGAGGGAGAAGAGAAGCCAAAAGACACTGCCCTCCATCCCCTGGTCGGTACAGAGTAAATAGATGATTCAATTCATGCAAAGACCCAGAGAGGAGAGCAGCACAACCAGTTAGTAGAACTGGGAAAGTAACCTTAAATCAGCTAAGGATTTTTTTTAATAAAAGCTTTTTATAAAAATTTATTAGACGTGGAAGTGGCAGTAATTATGGATCCGTATGCTTCTATGTTTGCTCATATCATATTTACTAATAATATGTTACTTTTATTTTTTATCAAAGTAACCAAACATACATTCTAAACATTCTGTTAATTACACTTATTTTGTTTGGCCTACAGCCATGGTTTAAGTTCAAGTGTGTATTAGGGTGATGTTCTTTCCTATATGTTTGGTAAGCTGTAGAAGAATTAACATACGCATACATGATAAGTAACACAGAAGATGCAATATGAAACATAGCTACTTGAGAATGCATAGCTCATACTAGATTTAGTGTTCTAAAAGACTGATAATTATTTAAGGAGGAATAATATAATGTGCAGGACACTAGAAGAAAATAAATAGTAGTACAACAGGATGAAATAAAGAGTAAGAATATAAACACTAATTTGCTGCTGTTCAGCAAAGTTTAATAATTTATTCTGCATATTCTCTTCTAGAACTCATTAAAAATAAGTTATTGCTCCAGTCCCAGTTTCTGAACACTTCTGATGACATTAATTGAGATATTTATTTATTCTTTGATTTTTTTTTATGTTTAATGTTTTATACATTAGATAGGTGGCAAAGCTGACAACAAATGTCATGCCAATCTAGAATCAGAGCAATATTTCTCTTCTCTCAAGTGGGAAATAAAAGAGGAGAAACTGAACTCCAAACAAACTTTATATAAAGGAAACAGAAGAATTTTATCAAAATGAAGTGATAACTTTATAGTCTTTTGCATTCTGAATAGATTTTGTGGTAGCTCTTTTTATCCCTCCAGAACAAGTAGCCAAATTTTAAAGAAATTTCGGCCCCCAAATCTTAAAGTATCTATAAGCTTATCCATGAGTGTATCAAGTCCTTCAAAACCGCATTATCTAGAGGCTTATTCTTCATCTAAGACTCAGTGGGAATTTCAATTAAGCAAAAGCTTTAGTGTCTTAATATTAGGGAAATGTCTACATCACATTTTAATTTTTCATAAATCCAGTGGGTTAATCATAAAGGCTCTTTGACTGAAAGCTGTATGCTACCACTCTGAAATCTATTTTATTTAGAAATCTTAGATTTTGAAAAATATATTTAGCAGTATTTGTCATACATTCATGATTTAGTTTTCTGTGTGTAAATGAACTCTGGTGTTGTATATTCTAAACAGAAGTTGATGAAGGATTAATGGACAGAGAATTCATAAAATGAAAGGAGTATTTTGTAACTCTGTCATTAACTGGGACTGTGTCAGTCCTAAATTTATTATCTGAAGCTTTTGGATGTCTGATTAGACCTTCAATTTTAAAGCAGGCTACAATGTGAATGCATAGTTAGAAAAAAGGAAATACATGGTACTTTGAGAAATAAAATGGTGCAAGCATATAAAACATATGGATAATGATTACAGTGCTTCACATAACAAATGTTTACACAGCTTTTAATCTTCTATAAATCCTTCAAATGGATATCTTAATGTATTTTAAAATGTAAACAGCTACCAGCACTGATTTTATCCAAAGTATCATGAACGAAAACAGAGTTTGAGGGTTAGTATTTGCATAATCAGGCTAATATAAGCAGTGCAAAGCCAGAATTCTTGTTTTTACATTTAAAACTTGAACATAAAATTACACTTATGAATGTAACATAATGTTAGCATAATTTGATCACTAAATATATAGTTTTAAGGCCTGCACCTGCATCCCTTACATTGTTTTAAACAAAGATTATGGTATACATTTTCATATTTCATATGTAAGCAGTAAGAAAATTTATTAGCCACTGTTGTGCTGTTTTAATTATATTGATTACTAATAATTATAAAAGATGTATTATAATTAGAGTATTGTTAACATTAATAAGGATTTTATTGAACAGATTATTAGATTTCCATTGGAAATTATGTATGCAGTCTGAATATATATTTTCTTTAAATTAGCAATGGGTGTTATAGGAAGCTAAAGAGTTTAGTAATCCTCTGATTTTAATCTTGCAAGGTGCTGAGTAACTCTGAATTTTTGGTGCCCTGGACCTAATAGGGTTGGGCCCTTTTATTGTACATCAGAAATTTCTTATGCTGGTACAGTTAGTGCAGTGTGTTGGAGTCAGTGCCTAAACAATTTTAACTGTCATGCTAGCTGTTTATGTCACAGATTAAAATTAGCTGTGTCTGTGTTGCCAGTGGAAGGAGATGGAATGTAAGACATGGCCAAACATGTGAACGAATTTTCTTTCAGTGATATTTAGCCAGGCCTAAAATACCTTCCACTGCAGATTTGAAAGTGGTGGAAAAGTTACATGTTGTATCTTGGGAGGAGACTGATTACAGTTAATTCAGCAGTCTGTGTTGTTTCAGATCTCTAAGGTAAGTTATGAAAAGTGCTATTGGTTTGTTTTGATATCGGTATTATAATAAAAAGAGAGAATTTTTTGTACTGACAGTTTTTGGATCTGTTCAGATTATCTTCCATCTATTCCTTTGTATGACATTCTGAGCTGTTGGTGTCCTATTTTAAGATCATGTTTCTATGTGTTTACTTTAGAAACCAAAGTTAAAGTGTTGATTTTTAATATATAATTATAAAAATATTGAAAAATTTAACTTTATAGACTACAATATGATTGTTTGTGGAAATAATTAAATTCAGTAGTGTATTGCATTATATATGCTTTTTTTATGTAATACTAAAGAAGATAATTTTGTAACACTTTTTGAGTTTATATAATGTAACAAATATATACACAGATTTTTCAATACATTTTTTTAATCTCAGCTGTGAGAGAATCTGTAGTATACAGAGTGAATCCATTCTCTGTACATCTAGCACAGACCCAAGGCTTAATCCAGTCCAGAATGGGGTCTTTACTCCCATTTTTCCCTCTCTCTCCCCCTACTACATAGGGTGTGGGGATCAAAGGGAGGGAGGCAGAAGGAGCTGCCATGAACAACTTCTGATCACATAAGGGAGAAATCAGGGATGGTTCTTGGACACCACCAGGACAGCCACCTTGAGTTAAATTGCAACTAGTGACCTACATTAGAAGTAAAAGGCTCTAAATCAATGGTCACCAACCGGTAGATTGTGATCGACTGGTTGATTGTGGAGCTTCTGACAGTCAATCTCGGTCACAGAGTAGGGTTGCCAACCCTCCTGCAGCCAAACCGGGAGATAGGCCGCTAACAGTCCAGTGGCGCAGCAGGGCTAAGGCAGGCTCCCTGCCTGCCCTGGCCCTGCGCTGCTCCCAGGAGTTTCCGGCATGTCCAGCAGCGGCTCCTGGTGGGGAGGAAGGGGCAGAGGATCTCCTCCGCACGCTGCCCTCACCCTCGGGCACCACCCCCACAGCTCCCATTGGCCGGGAACGGGAAACTGTGGACAATGGGAGCTGCGGGGGCGGTGTCTGTGGACAGGGGCTGTATGTGGAGCCACCTGCCCCTCCCCCACAGGAGCCACTGCTGGACATGCCGGCCACTTCTGGAAGCAGTACGGGGCCAGGGCAGGCTGGGAGCCTCCTTTAGCCCCGCTGCGTGGCTAACTGAGGTAAGCGGCACTCGGCCGGAGCCTGCACCCCAACCCCCTAGCCAAGCCCTGAACCCCCTCCTGCACCCCAGCTGCCTACCCCAGCCCTGACCCCCCTCACACTGAAGCTCCCTCCCAGAGCCTGTACCCTGCACCCCAACCCCCAGCCCTGAGCCCCCTCATACACCCCACACCCTGCACCCCCTCCTGCACCCCAACCCCCTGCCCCAGCCTGGTGAAAGTGAGTGAGGGTGGGGGAGAGCGAGTGATGGAGGGAGGGGGGATGGAGTGAGTGGGGTGGGGCCTCAGAGAAGGGGCGGGGCAGGGGCATAGCCTTGCAGAAGAGGCAGAGCAGGGGGCAGGGCAAGGATGTTTGGGTTTGTGTGATTACTGTTATTTCTACATTTTCTTTGAGGTAAATCCTGGGTTGCACTTAAATTCAGAAAGTGATCTTGTGCTTAAAAAGTTTGGAGACCACTGCTCTAAATTCTGTAATTACTTAAATCTGGTATTAATGAGTGCCATTTTAATAAATGTGTTAAAAGACAAGTAGATTTGTAATAAATATGTGATTTTGGCCTCTGTTGACTTCTTCAAACCCTTAAGAAATCTCTTTTGCAAAGATTCAGTAACTCTGCAAATAAATATGAGTAATATTTCACAGAAGAAAGTTGGATCGGGGAAAGTAGATTATACTTTGCAGTTTACTTCTCAAAACACTCTGTTGTCCCCACCAGTGGCTCCTGTCAGCCACTGCTTTCCCCGCCCCATTGGCTTCTCCCTGTCCTCTGACAATTATAAGCCCACATCCACATCCCATCTCCCATTCCTCATCCCTCTGTGTTTTAAGTCAGGGTGTTTCCTCCTCCTTGTGGCTGCGTGAGCACCAGCAGGGGATCATTGAGAGCACAGGAGAGACAGTTTCCCTGCTCTTACTTCTTGTGCTCAGCAATGATCAGTACAGAGCATCAATTGCATGGAAAATCCTGCTCAGCCCTCTACATCACCAGCTGGGAGTATGTTCAGTTACTCTATGGGGATGGCACACATGTAGTTTGGACAGTATGTAGAAGCTGCTAGGGGCTGAATCAAACGTAGCACAGGTGAAATCTTTGGATAATTTAGCAGCAAAACTCTAACAAATCTCTATTGAGCATTTGCAGACTGAGACTTTTTCAAAGGATCATGAATTGGTGATATTTAGACAGTTTTAAATAGGAACCGCAAAAGGCACATCCCTGGCAAAGAAGCAACTGCCAAATTTCAAGTCTCTGCTCCAAAACAAGGAGGCATTAGAGCTTCTTAAAAATATTCTTATAGCTAATTTAGCATGGGTAAAACAAAGTTTTTCCTTATCTTCATTTTTAAAAATGGCTCAACCATTTTTGCTGAAACTTTCCAAGACAATTCAGTATGAGGCAGACACTTGGCGTGGAAAATTTCAGCCCAAATGATTACCATTTGACAAAGTTATAAACAGCTAAAAACAGGATCTTGAGACATGTCAAGCAACTTTCACTACAGGCTTTAGTATTTGTGCTGCCTATAATATGTGCAAAATATATTATACTACTTCTGACAGTATATTAGGGGACAGCATTTACATTTCTGTCATTGGGCAAAAAAGGATTTCTTTGTTTGTCCTTTTGTTTTCCTTACTAGTTTTCTTCTTGTTTGGACTGTTGATTATATCTGAAGTAAAGAATATATTGGGGAAACATAAATAATATTTAAGAACAACAACATCTGTGGCTTCCATTTATTAATAGAGCATCAGAAAGAAAATTACTTAAATGTTTGATTTATTTAGATCAAGATTCTACAAGTGTAACTCTTCTGATCAAGCATGTACACATGTATTCCTGCTAAAGTGCTTGCCCATGTGACTGCAAGTTGTTCAACGTAGTCCATAATTTTTAAACAATATATTATTTGTGTTTAGTTGAATGTGTGCTGATTGCTCTAGCAGGATGCTTGTCCACTTCAATAATTATTAGAATCAATATTGTATTTCCTGCCTTGCATATCTGTGCAGTTATTACAGTAGGTTTGTTGACGTGTATAGTACAATAGCCTATTTGGTTAACTGTTACAAAATGTAACTCAGATTGGCTTGGATCTGAGCACTGTGGAGTGAAAAGTGGCAGAAAACTCAAACAAAGAGTACTAATTAAATGCAATCCAGCTGAGAGGACATTTATATTTGGATACTGCAGGAATTAGTCCTTCTTATTTAACATTTTCATTAACAAACTGGAAGTGAAGGTAAACTACAGGTTATCTGTGAATTTCAGTGATGGAAGGTGTTGTGAATATCAGTGATTACAGAGAAATAATAGAAATGGGCCTAGAAAGGTTAGAAATGTGGGCATAAATTAAAATGGTATTAAGCAAGGAAAAATGGAAACAATACAATTGTAGGAAGGTATCTGAAACACATATCACTAATGGGAAAGTAACACATAGAATGTACTAATATTAAAAGATACAAAAGTCATAAAGGAGAGCAGACTTGATCTGAGCTCGTAGTCTGGGTTGGTAGAAAGAAAAACTAATGTAACGTCTTGCTGTATAGACAGAGGTATCATGTTGTACAGTAGGGAGGTGATAAGCACTTCTTAGGGTTTGTCTACACTGCATCTGGGAGTGAGCCTCCCAGCCCAGGTCCGCAGACTTGTGTTAGCTGAGCTTGTGCTAGCGTACTGAAAATAGCTGTGTACCCATTGCTTTGATGTTATGGCTAAGGCTGGAGCTAAGGCTGTCAAGGCCGTCCCCTGACTCCAAGGCTTTCCACAGTGTCTACACCCCTATTTTTTGTGCACTAGCACAAGCCCTGCTAATGTGAGTCTGTGGATCTGGACTGGGAGACTCTCTCCCAGATTCAGCGTAGACTTACCCTATACGTTTCTGAGAATGAATCTAGAATATTTGACACTATGTTTTGGCCACCTCAATATCATATAAATTTAAAAAAATGGAGGGTAATACTAAAAGAGCAACAAAATTATCCAGGGTTAGAAGGATTTATTTATGAGGAAAAATTAAGAGGTAAGTATGTATAGTATATCTTTGTTCTTCAAGTATGTACCAGTATGGATGCCCCTGCAGGTGCCAATGTGCCTTAGGTGTGTAAGATCAGATCCTTTTGAATATCAGTGTATTTTAGGGCCACACGTGCACCCAGTGCCACCTCATGCTTCCACGGAAAGGGCATAAAGGACAGATTGGCCATGACACTCTCTTAGTTCCCTCTTACTCCAGAAGATGGAACCCAGCAAGTGTCCATGTCTTTATTTCTTAGAGCTTCAAACTTGTTCTTTTCTACTAAATTAGTGAAGAAATATGGCCTTCACCCTTCCGTTTTTTCTTCTTCGATTTGGATGTTAAAAAAGTGTGTGTGTGTGTGTCGGTCTCTCTCTCTCTCTCTCTCTCTAAAATCAGTGAACTTCTCATGAAAGCCTATTACAAAAAGAAGTGATTTCATTGCTTCATCTGCAAACCATGGAGGAGATTCCAGGGAAGAGACTTCTACTCCCTAAATTTCCTTATCCCAGAGAAGAAAAGGGGGTGTTCACTCTATCCTGTACCAGAGGAAACTGAACAAATACATATGCCACCTCAGATTCAGGATGGAAACGCTTGCCTCCATCATTCCACCTCAACAGGCTCAAGACTTGTTCATGGTTTTCAGCTTGCAAGACACATACTTCTACACAACCATCCACTCAGCTCACAGGAAGTATCTGAGATTCATAGTAGGACTAAATCACTACCAGTACAAGATGCTGCTATTTGGATTCTTCACAGCACTGAGAATCTTCACAAAATGACTAGTGGTGGTTCAACTCCCAAACTGCCCAGGCTTGATTTCATAACACCACAGTTAGGTACTCCAGATCCAAAGTCCCTACATCTAACAGCCTGGATGTTGGCTGGTTAAGTACCATGGACAGATTTTGCTCTAAATAAGTCCAGGAGATCCTGATACAGAGCAGCAAGACATCTATCAGAAAGGCTTATTTGTTAAAATGGAAGAGGTTCTTGATATGGGCAGCTGAATATGACCTGGACCCAATGCAGGCTTCAGAACCATAGCTCCTTGACTACTTGCTGCATCTGAAACATTCCAGCCTTTTGTTCAGCTACATTAAGGTTCACCTTGTATTTATTTTGATGTGCCATCTGCCTGTGCAGTCATGCTCGGTCTTCTCCCATCCAGTGGTATTTAAGTTCCTCAAAGATCTGTTATGTACTTAGCCACTGGTGAGAGAACCTACTCTTGCCAGGGACCTCAACATTGTGCTCTAGAGACTAATAGGGCCTCCCTTTGAGCCCCTTTCAGAATGCTCCTTACATCATCTCATTCTGAAGATCATTTTCTTACTTGCTATCAGTTCAGCCAGGAGAGAGAGTGAGCACCAAGCACTCATGGCTGGCCCTCCCTGCATGCCATTTCAGAAAGACAACATGATGGTGCCAAAACCTCACTTCACATTCAACCCCAAGGTGGTCTTAGAAATTCTGTCTGAATCAATCAACTTGCCTGTCATCTTCCCAAAGCTCCAGGCTAATTTATGACAGAAGAAGATACATACACTGGACATTTCCACTATGCTAGTTTACTACATTGACAGGACCAAGCTGTTCAGACTGTTTTCTAAGGCCGGGCTATCATAGTGAATTTCCAAATGGTAACACAGTGCATCTCAAGGATAGTTCCAAACATCAATGCTCATTCCACCAGAGCTCAAGCAACATCTTCTCCCAGATTCTGGAACTTGCCAATTTCTGAGACACATAAGATGATGTAGAATAACCCACTGACTTTTGTCAAACATTAGTCATTGAAATTAGCTGCCAGGGCAGATGCCAAGTTTGAGAGAGCAGTACTACAATCTCTGTTCAGCTAATGCAGCTGATACTCCTCATCTCACCATCCAGAAGGAATCCTGCTTGCAGTTACCTACAGTAGAATCCACTCTGACACATACTCAAAGAGGAAAGAACGGTTAATTACCCTAAAGTAACTGTGGTTCTTCAAAATGTTATGCATATGGATCCTGCTGCAGCTTGCCCTCCATCCCCACTTTTAGAATCCTCAGCTAACATGTGCTTCCAATTGTGAGGAAAATGAGGGAGGGTTTTGGCTGCTTTGCCCTTTGTGCCCTTACGTGTAACAACAAGGAGGCATAAGACACATGCACAGACCCAACAGGCACAGCTATGCAAAAGAATCTGATCTTGCATGTATAAGGTGCATTAGCACCTACAGTGGAATCCACACTGACAAGCGCATCTTAAAGAACAACCATTACTGTTGTAGTAATTGTAGTAACTGCTCTATTAGTTATGGCTAAGAAGAGGCATGATACAAATATATTATAATTTAACATTGTACAAGGAGGGAATAACTAAGAAAAATGGAATGAAAAGGAAAATTTAGGCTATATATTTAGAAAACTTTTACCACAGCAAAAAAATTTAGGTAATTTATTGTAAGAAGTCTGGCAGTGACATACCCTGCAAATATTAGAGAGATGATAATTTTTTAACATCTCTAATTTCTATGACAAAACTTATAGTAAGTAAAATTGACTGATCTACCAATTTTGAAATACAGCAGGTGCACTGGTTTCCCAGTAATGTAATCTTTCAGACCTAAATAGCTCATTATATGCATTCACTTCAGCAATTGTTTTGAACCTGACTGCAGTACCATATCTGGTAGGCTTGGGACAAGTTTCATTTGGTAAACTTCAGTCCCTCTTCCAGTATTGCAAATAAATCTTATATTTTAGGAATTGAATATTGGTCCACTTCCAACTAGGAGTTTATGGTGATTTTATAGTCCCTGTAAATTCTTTTGCTGCCAGTACCCTCTGGGATACATAAAATTGATGCAGCCCATCCCTTGAACTCCAAAGGTAAAATTATGCCCTGCTTTTGTAGTTCATCCTTTTGAAGGTGATCAGGAACAGTCAACATGGATTCACCAAGAGCAAGTCATGCCTGACCAACCTGATTGCCTTCCATGATGAGATAACTGGCTCTGTGGATATGGGGAAAGCGGTGGATGTGATATATCTTGACTTTAGCAAAGCTTTTGATACAGTCTCCCACAGTATGCTTGCGAGCAAGTTAAAAAAGTATGGATTGGATGAATGGACTATAAGGTGGATAGAAAGCTGGCTAGATTGTCGGGTTCAACGGGTAGTGATCAACGGCTCGATGTCTAATTGGCAGCCGGTATCAAGTGAAGTGCCCCAAGGGTCGGTCCTGGGGCCGGTTTTGTTCAACATCTTTATCAATGATCTGGATGATGGGATTAATTGCACCCTCAGGAAGTTCGCAGATGACACTATACTGGCGGGAGAGGTAGATACACTGGAGGGTAGGGATAGGGTCCAGAGTGACCTAGACAAATTGGAGGATTGGGCCAAAAGAAATCTGATGAGTTTCAACAAGGACAAGTGCAGAGTCCTGCACTTAGGAAGTAAGAACTGCATATACCACTACGGGCTGGGGACCGAGTGCCTAAGCAGCAGTTCTGCAGAAAAGGACCTGGGGATTACAGTGGACGACAACCTGGATATGAGTCAGCAGTGTGCCCTCGTTGCCAAGAAGGCCCAACGAATATTGGGCTGTTTTAGTAGGAGCATTGCCAGCCGATCGAGGAAAGTGAATATTCCCCTCTATTCGGCACTGGTGAGGCCGCACCTGGAGTATTGTGTCCAGTTTTGATCCCCCCACTACAGAAGGGATGTGGACAAATTGGAGAGAGTCCAGCGGAGGGCAACAAAAATGATTAGGGGGCTGGGGCAAATGACTTACGAAGAGAGGCTGAGGGAACTGGGGTTATTTAGTCTGCAGAAGAGAAGGGTGAGGTGGGATTTGAAAGCAGCCTTCAACTACCTGAAGGGGGGTTCCAAAGAGTACGGAGCTCGGCTGTTCTCAGGGGTGACAGATGACAGAACAACGATCAATGGTCTCAAGTTACAGTGCGGGAGGTCTAGGTTGGATATTAGGAAACACTATTTCACTAGGAGGGTGGTGAAGCACTGGAATGGGTTACCGAGGGAGATGGTAGAATCTCCATCCTTGGAGGTTTTAAAGCCTGGCTTGACAAAGCCCTGGCTGGGATGAGTTAGTTGGTGTTGGCCCTGCTTTGAGCAGGGGATTGGACTAGATGACCTCCTGAGGTCTCTTCCAACCCTCATATTCTATGATTCTATGATCCAGATGCTTTTCCACAGGCTGTTGCAGAATGTATGGCACAGGCCCAATCTTCAGGAATTTAGTAATGGCCTTGTCGGAAACAACCAGCCTTGGTGTTATTCTTTTTACCAAACCCATGTCTATAGTAAATAGAGCTTTTTATTTTAATTTCAGCTCTCCAACTCCCCACATGGTATGTGGTGTACCATACTCCAGTCCAATTTAAGCTTGCATAGCCAGTTTTTGCCCATCAGCAGGGTGTCCATTTCCTTCAGTTGCAATTAACTGTAATGGTGAACAGATATCTTCCCAAATTGTTAATCTGGGTCAGCTGCCCAGCCAGCTGCCTGAGTCCTTAACCCCAGGGCTGCCTACCTGGCAAGCAGGAAAGCTGCCTGTTTGGGTTTGGGATTTTTAATTATTATTTTATTTTTTAAGTATTTTTTATAAATTAGAATAACACCAATTAAAATACCAATTTCAAAATCAATTACCAATGTATACAGTCTAAAAAAATAAATAATATAAAAATATATAAAATAATGTAAAATAATATGTAATTAAAATATGTAGTATTTGAAAGATTTCAGCAATTATGTTTTATAATATAAAAGTTTAAATGTTTCAAATATTACGTCATCATTTCATGACATGACAACTTATGACATGATATAGTCAAAATATTTTGACTCATTCTATAATATTATTAAAGAGTAATTATCAGTGGTTCACTGTTAAACTGGAATCTCACAGGAGTTTGTCCTGGGTCTGGTACTATTCAATATTTTAATAAATGGCTTGGATAAATGAGTGGAAAGTATGCTTTAAAATTTCTGAATGACACCAAGCTGAGAGGGATTGCAAGGACAGGATTAGAATTCAAAAGAACCTTGATAAATTGGAGAATTGGTTTGAAATCAACAAGATGAAATTCAGTAAAGACAAGTGCAAAGTACTACATTTAGGAAGGAAAAATCAAGTGCACAAATACAAACTGAGGGTAATAATTGGCTAGCCTTCAATTCCTGCTGCAGATGATGCAACCCTGGGTGAACCAGGACCAGGACCATCTTCAATGCTGAAAGAGCACTGGTATAGACCACTGTACCAAGAGCACCATATACTTCAGCGCCACTCTTAGAAGAGGTCTATTTCTCCTCACTTCTTCCCATCTTAGAGCATCTTCTGAGGTCAGTCACCAGCACCATGGAAAGACCCTATCAGCTTTCCCTACAGGACTCAGTATCCATTGTCTCATCAGCAATGGCACTGGACTGGCCAGTACCAAACAAGTGATACGTATTCCTATGGTATAACACCCTGGCTCTGTTCGGATACTGGGGTCCACTGTTTCATGAATCAAGAAGCCAGTGTCCACTGCACTCATGAAAGAAAAAGTGGTAATTCTCCCCATCCGTGTTTTTAGACAGACCACCTACACCAGAGTACCAGGAAGAACCAGAGGTAGAGCCACAACATTGCCTTGTATCATCACCAGAGGACCCTCATGTTCCTCACCTGATGAAGGAGTATCTTTGGAAGCAGTACTAGGACCAAATGATTAAGTCATTCTAGGAGCTCCTTGTGAGGATTGCCAAAATTCTGGCAATAGAGACTTTGGTCACATTGGAGAAATCTCCCAAGTGTTTGACACCTTGCAAGCTTCTGTTCCAAGAAGCTTCACCCTCCCCATAAATGAGGGACTGCTTGAACTGGCTAAGGCCTTGTCACAGATGCCAGCCACAGTAACACTGTGACCCTAAGAGCATCTCAAGGCCAAAGGGCAAGGGGCTCCCTGGTATGTAGTAATGAGTTTCAGATGGCTTGATCAGTGTACCCCAACACATTGGTGTCATGATCTGTATCTAAAAGGTATTATGCAATATATCATTGGAAAACTAATGACACACTAGTGATTAATATTACTGTGGAATGTGTGTATTAATATATGTTGAGTTATCTACATTCTCTGATATTATGTTTTAAAGTCTGTGTTTGAACGAAGTAGAGAACAAGTCTGCCCAAGTCTTCAGGACAAATGAAGCAGGGCTGAGCAGTGACAATGAGATTGCAATTTACATATGCGGTAAACAAAATTATCAAAGCTCACAAGATAGTTGGGGAGGTAGCTTGTCCAGATCACAAAGGACTATGTATTTGCTTGTCTGACCAGCTTGGTCCTCTTTACATGCAAAGTAAACAAAGCCATCGTGAGAGCAAATGGGGAAAAATGACCTCTTAATAGTCTTGCTAGGTGATGGAGACAGCACTGCCAAGAAACCTGCCTGCCTATTGAAGCAGTGTCAATGAACTTTGAGAGAGATGGTTTTCAAAGGTTTACCAGACTATAAAGGGATGGGCAGAGAACCCCTGTTATTCATCACTTGAGGTACTACAAGTTGAAGGCAACCAAGGGGGCTGAAGTCTCTGGAAATTGATTTAAGGTGAGAAACCTGCTTAGGCAAAGATTGTAACTGGCTAAAATTAAGTTTTAGTCTTAGAATACCATTTTTTGTTTGTAACCCTTTCTAATGTTTATTCCTTCTACTTGGTATCACTTAACCTATTAATATGGTTTAATAAATGTGTTTTACTTTTTACTATAAACCAATCCAGTGCTTTGATTAAAAGAGTGTTTAACTCCAATAAAGTGGTAAAATGCAGATGTACTATTTGTTTAAAGGGAGTGGCAAACTTACTTCTCTCTGTGTACTAGGAGAGGCCTGGGCACTTCAGGGCAGACAATTTGGGAGAAATTTGGGACTGGGAGAGGATTGGGCCCTACATAAGGTAATTGGGTGATCGAAGCTAGAGTGGGGCTTTTGGAGTTGTAGGCAGGCAGTTGGGATCAGAGTGCTGAACTGTAGCTGCAAAGCACACAGACACTCAAGGGACTGCATGCTTGTCTATTGGCTGTTAGTGTCTGGGATGTGAGCCACAACAGCAACACATTTACAGCACCCATAGTTACAGGGCAGATTGTGACACAACCCCTTACTGGTCTGGATTGCACAGATGCCGGCCGCAACAACATCCACTGCAAAACAGGTAGGAAAGCAGTACTGGGTGCTTCCAATGGGGATTCAGTACTTCTGTATTCACCCCAACTCCAAGATATTGAGTCATGTTAGCAATACAAGAAAAATCCAAGTTGAGTCAGAGTTCCCCTAAGGACAAGAATCCCAAAAGGCTTGACCTATTTTGCAGAACATTGTTGTCAGGAATAAGGCCCTGTAGATGTGCCTGCTTAGTCTCCTGACTACCTAACAAGAACACTAGGCTGCGTGACAGACTGCCATGCCTGATTGGATGAGAAAGCTAGTGGGCTAGTTCTTAAGCCTAGTAGCAGCAGTAGGTTGCTGACTCCAGTTCTGACCTTTGGTTCTGATTCCTGATCCTGACTCCTGCTCTGACCACTAGGTCTGACTGCTTATGACCCAGTTTCCTGACAATCGTACTCTTCCTTCCTGCAAGTGCGTGTGGCTAATTGCCAGGCCTTACTGGCCAAGTATGACTTACTAATTTGGGACAGGATGACACCCTTCCTCTTAAAGCCCCTGTATGACAACATGAAGTTGCTCAAAGACAAAATAAAGAAGGCCAGCTGGTGGCCAAGACAGCCTTAGAGAGCATCATGAGTCCAGGTATTGGGTATCCTGAGAGAAGTACAAACCACATTTGAGCACTTGCCTTTTGAAGGTGCAGAACTATTTAGCAAGTGTTCAGACAGTGTTCTCTGCTTGTTAAATGACTCAAAAGCCCCCCTGTGCTCTCTGTGGATTTACAGCTCAGCCTCATATTGCAAACTGTATCATCCTCAACCCCAGTTAAGACAACAGACGCCATCCTACCATCCCAGGCAACCTGAGTACTACACCAAGAAAAGAGTGAGGTATATCAAAGGGTACCAATCTTCTTCCACCTTAGCAATGTAACCCCCTCCTACAACACATCAGCACATTTGACGGGAATATGTGGAGCTACATCAGATCCTGTTCAGAAGCCACCTCACTTCACTGGGTGTGGTCTGTCGTGACATCAGATAGATGTGTTCTAGAGATCATCGCTTGTGGTTACCCACATCCAGTTACCCACCTTATTTGTCTCTCTTCAGAGACGCTTCTCAGGAGAGCCTGTTACAAATAGAAGTGTCTTCATTGCTTTACCTAGCAGCCATAGATAAGGTTCCACCAGTTTTCAGGAGGAAAGGCTTCTTCTTCAAGCATATCCTCATTCTGAGGAAGAAAGCAGGTCTTTGTCTTGTCCTAGACCTGAGAAGACTCAACAAATACATATTCCATCTCAGGTTCAGAATGGTAATGCTTGCCTCCATCATTCTCTCTCTCCAAGCTCTCGATTTGAGGATGTGTACTTCCATACTTCCCTGGCAAGCCATCCAGCCCTCAGAAATTACAGTGAACCCAACCATTCTCAATGCAGCATACTGCACTTTTGACTTTCCCTAGCATTGTGAGATTATTCAGAAGTTCTTTCTAGTAGTGGCAGCACATTTAAGGAGACAGCCTTTCAATATGTCCTTTTCCTATTCTCCCAACTAGGACTTCCTGAGAACTACAAGAAATCATCCCTCATACCATCACAGATGATAGAGTTTATTGGAGCTATGATTGACACCTGATTGACAAGAGCATACCTCCCAGAGGACAGATTCCATTCTCTCCAGTTGATGGCTAATTGCCTGAAGTCAAATCCAATTACTATGATGCATACATGTCTGGGACTCTTAGGCCACATACTGGTGTGTATGATGCTGCTTGCCAGATTTCAGCTATGTCTGAGGTTCACATATTACCTATTCAGACATCACATGAACAAAAGAGGCACAACCCTGCTTCAAGTCTTCTGAGAGCTTGCTCAACAATAGTAGGGTGAGGAAATACAAATAAGTAAGAGGCAAGAAACCACTACTGAATATGCATTAGACATAGTGGCATCAGTGTAACATATTATAAAAGTTGTATTCCAGCCTGTGGGCTTCGGGAGAGAGAGATATAGCCCTTGAGAGTTGCCAGAATGATGGCCACTGGTGATGAGGAGGTAGATGATGGTGATGAGGAAGAGAATTGCTAAAATTTCAGGTTGTTCTGCAAGGGATGGTGTTGGTATGTATGGCACCTTAGAGACTAACCAATTTATTTGAGCATAAGCTTTTGCGAGCTACAGCTCACTTCATCGGATGCATACTGTGGAAAGTGTAGAAGATCTTATTATATACACACAAAGCATGAAAAAATATCTCCTCCCACCCCACTCTCCTGCTGGTAATAGCTTATCTAAAGTGATCACTCTCCTTACAATGTGTATGATTGTACACATTGTAAGGAGAGTGATCACTTTAGATAAGCTATTACCAGCAGGAGAGTGGGGTGGAAGGAGGTATTTTTTCATGCTTTGTGTGTATATAATAAGATCTTCTACACTTTCCACAGTATGTATCCGATGAAGTGAGCTGTAGCTCGCAAAAGCTTATGCTCAAATAAATTGGTTAGTCTCTAAGGTGCCACAAGTACTCCTTTTCTTTTTGCGAATACAGACTAACACGGCTGTTACTCTGAAACCTGTCATTATGCAAGGTGTTAGTATGGATGTTCAGATGTACTTTCTGTATTATCTTTACCTTACTGAATTGGAGTGTTTGTGGCTTTGTTAAATGTATTGATAAATTAGTGTAAATATAGAAGAGTTCCTGTAGTGTGTGTTTTGCAACCGTGCACATCAGGGTTCCCAACTATATAGTAATTTTAATAATACTGGGCCTGATCTTGGGACAAGAACCTAACAACCCTCAAAGTGATAACTGGGAATTATTAAGCAGTTAATATAATTACTACATAATTTATAGATTAGGCTACAGTAATAATGATTTTTTTATTTCTAGTAGAAATTATTAGAAGTACATTTGAATAAATACTATTAAACTAGAAATATCAAGCATACTAAAAAGGGACATGACCTTTTGTTTGTAGAAAATTGTAGTGATGTGTGAGGTTTAGGTACTAAATTTATTTTTTATCAAGTACATTGGAAACAACAATTATAATAGACCCCAGAGATCAGTAGCATTATGATATAAAAGTTGATATTAGAAATTTGTGGCAACTGTCATTAGGAGAAGGAAAATGAATGGATAAAGCAAAGGTGAATCCTTTTTATATAGACAATCTACAGTACATTGTAACAACGTATTTATGAGTTGTTTTTCTGCACTGCCCAGTAGTGCTTTGAACCTTGGATCAAACTGGATTATTCTTCTCCTTTGTTTGTCTTTACTCCTTAGAATATTAACTAGTAAAAATAAAGAAAATCCTGTTATGTTGAATCCTAATACTAATAATCAAAATATACTCCCCTTTGAAAGATGGAAGTAAGTGCTGAAATTAGATTACTGTGGTCAATTTCAAGCTGTGTAACAGCTGGTCCTACTATTATTAACCAGCAGTGTTGATTGACTTCTTTCCCAGTGGGTAGTTAAAGATACAGAAGCACGTTGCTAAACATTGGCCTGCTTCTTGGTATCTAGAAATCTGATTTTAATTTATCAATTGTTTTACCTTCTGATTTGAAACTAAGACAATGTTACTTCCCTAATTTAGTTCAGATGGGTTTGAATATAATAAATAAGAGTTCATGATTTTAAAATGAATGTCTGTGTTAAATTGCATGGTGTAAGAATATAAAGTTACATGTTGTAGATGTGAAATGTATCTGTCACAGACTGAAAATAAATTAATACATTTTTATACAGAAGTGGCGGCTGACCAAAAATATTGTCCTACTTTAAATTTCCAGAGGATACCCAGAGTTATATAGCTTGCTATTCTATTTTAAATTTTCAGTATTTAATTGAATTTGCAAATTATTTTAAAAAATCAGTGAGTATTAGCATTACCTATTTAAGGTTTGCCATATTAATATAATCTTAAAGGATGATATTAAATTCCCTCTTGTACTTGTTATATATAATGCATTTTTCTTGTTTTTTAAGGGAATCATTCAGCTGTTTCTGAATAATACAACTATCCCATACCTTAGCACACAATAACTACTTCTGAGAGATTCTAGGACAAACTTCCTGTAAGCCCCCTTGAGCCCAACTCAGTCATTTTCTCTTCTTGAACTGTTAGCTAGTGCTTGGATCACACTGTACAACTAATCTACCTGCAGATTACAATAACCCAAAGGGAAATCTTTCACCTCCATGTAGAGAAAAGCCTTCCAGCCTCTTAGCCTAGGAAGATCGCAATAAGAAAACACATAGCAATAATTTTTTTCAAGTAATTTACAATCCTATACTGACCAGCATTAACATGTATAGATACTTAGATATATTTACTTAAACTTCCACGTGTAATATGTCATTCTAAAGCCAAGAAAGTTCTCTACTCTGAAATGTTCTATTGTTATGAAGTATAATGACATATACAGGCCCAAAAATGTAATTATTTTTTCATGATATATCATATGCTTATCAAGAGAAACTGGTTTGATACATGGTAATGTTGATGAAAACTCATAATTCAAGAAGATTAATTAGGTCTTAATGTAATTTTTTGATGTTAGTGAATAGCAGAAGGGAGGAGATCTGAGTGACAGGTATGAAAATTGGAACAAAATGCTATAATACTGGTTGCACTCTATAATCACAGCCTACCATCATAAAATTAATCAGTTTTGTTCATAGCACAAGGTGGATATGCAAAGGGGAAATACCACCATTAGCGGAGAAAACTTACAGATGTGCAATGTCTGAAACATAGTTGAAAAGGATTTGATGGTCCTGATTTAACTCTTTATGCTGCTGTTCAATTTTAGAATGCTATTAAGCAGATCTGAACAGAAAGAATCTGGATTTCAATAAAAGCATTTTTTTTTTCTTTAGAGAAATATTTTTTACTGATTACAACAACAGAGATGAGATCTTCTTTACAAAATTTCTCTTGGTTTATCTCTTCAGAAGCACTGGCTGAATTAGTGTTATTTAAAATTAATTAAAAGTCTGCTTTTTATGATCATCTCTTATTGCAATGTGTTGCAAAAGGAAATGTTAGTGTAATTATGTGAAAATATATTATATGTACTCTTCAATAAGGATGACTTTGTTGGCTGACAGAGCTTTTCAGAAATCTTACAAATTGCAACAAAGGTCTTGTGTGTTTGAATGGAATTATTTTCTGTTTCTTGGGTTGTAGTCATTCTTCATAGGCATATAGGTAATGTATATGAAATCCACAAATGTTTTTTGTTTATTATGATGGAAAAAAAGTGAAGTAAATGGTATTTGAATGTAACCAGTTATTCAGTTTTAGTGTAACAATTTTGAAGGAAGGATATTTCACACCCCATATGTTTTTAAAACAAAACCATGTTGAAATCCAGAATGGTGATTGCAGCTATTTGTCAAAGAAAAGAGAAACTGAATCAAATCAAGACTGGATGCCTTTCTGGAAGATACACTTAAATTAGACACAAGTTACTGGACTCCATGCAGGAGTAACTGCGTGAAAGTCGACTGCTTGTGTAACACAAGAAGTCAGACTAGATGGTGTAATGGTCCCTTCAGGCCTTAAAATCCATGCAATGTATAGATTCACAGGTTTTGAGGCCAGAAAGACCATTGTGATTGTTTAATCTGACCGCCTTCATAACACAGGCTGTAGGACTTCCCTGTATTTATTCTTGCTTTGAGTACAATCACTGTGCATTAATTATAGCATATCTTTTAGGAAAATATCTAGTCTTGATTTAAAAATTATCTGTAATGGAGATTCATCCACAATCCTTGATACATAGTTCCAGTGGTTAATTGCCTTCCCTCTTAAACATTTGCTTTTGATTTCTAGTCTAAATTTGTCTAGCTTTAACTTCCAGCCATTGGATCTTTTTATATCTTTGTCTGCTAGATTGCAAGTCCTCTATTATCATATTTCTGTTCCCAATGTAGGTGCTTATAGACTCTAATAGAGTCATTCCCATAACCCTCTCTTTGGTAAGCTAAGTAATTTGAGCTCTTTGACTCTATCACTATAAGGCATGTTTACCTATCTCTTAATCATGCTCATGGCTCTTTTCTGAATCTTCACCAATTTATCAACATGCTTCTTCTTCGAGTAGTGTCCTTGTGGATGCTCCACTTCAGGCGTTGGTGCATTCCTGCGCAGCAGGTCGGAGATTTTTGGTAGCAGTGCTTAGCGCAGTAGTTGTCTCATGGTGCTGTTGGCACTTCATGTAGCGCGTGCACAACCAGACCCATTCAATTCCTTCCCAACCGTCCTCGGCTGCAGATGGAGCTCAGTGGCAGTGCTGCCTCTTCTTTTTTTCTGTAGAAATAATTTAATGAGTTGTAGCTTAGTATGTCTCGTTTACTTAGTTAGTTAGATACCATTTCTTCCACCCCACAAAATTTTTATTTGTTGTCTCCCCCACTTCCCCTTTGGGAAACTTTTAACAGCCACGATGCCTGGCTTGCCCAGGTTTAAATGCTGTGACTCTTGCCATGAGATGATGCCAGTCTCCAATGGCCACTCGTCATGTCTGTTGTTTGTGGGAGACACATATCCCTCAAAAATGTGCCCACTGTAGTAACCTGAAAGGCAGGGCACTGAAGGGATTTTTCCATTAAAATTATCTTGAGGTGGAGATCTGTGACAGAGATCTCCACCTCAAGATGATTTTAATGGAAAAGTCCCTTCAGTCTATTCCTCACGGACCAAAATCAACATCAGCAGATGGTTCCCTGAGCAAAATCTCTGCTAATGGAAGTGCTCCGTCTTCCAAAACTTCCAGGAAGTGAGTCGCAAATCTCTGCAAATGGAAGCGATTCTCACTATGGTGCCAACAAAAACAGTTAACTGCAGTCATGTCACTTCTACCAGTCATACTGGACTACATACTGGAACTCAAAAGAATTGGGTTTATCCATAAGCTCTATCAAAGTACACCCAGTACACCTAGTCTTTTTTTTTTTTTGACCAACTATCTAGTCACCAGAAGGAAATATTTCACCTCAGGCACTGTACAAATTCACATGTTTGGAAGGCATTTAAGAGATGGCATACTGAGTGCAATATTAATGTCTTCTCTTGTTTCCTCCGGTATGTATTGGTTAGATGCAACAAACAGACTCAGTGTCCTTCACATTCATTTCCTAGTGATTTTAGCTATTGGTAGTTTTCTTGCAGTATAAGGGAAAATGACTCACACCCTATACCAGTGTATTTGTTAGACACCCTTCTATGATTCTGTTAACCCTCAGTTGGATTTGACTTTGGTTTGGACAGTAATAACAGTTCATCTTTTTTGAAACTCTAGAAGCAATTTCCTTTAAGCTGCTATCCCTCAAGGTAGTGTTTTGTAGTGACTTCCACTAGAAGATGGGGATGCTTGAGTTTATCCCTAATGTGAACACTAGATTTCATATCAACATATCTATGGTTTGCCTTAACCTTGAGTGTTTTCAGAAAAGAAGATTGCACTTTCTCTAGGGTTAAACATTCTCCTTATCTTGTATTGCCAACATTTTATTAACATGAAGCATGATTTGCTGGCTTTAAGGCTCCAGTCAAGAAATGGTATTTTAATGTAATGAGTCCCTTTAAAGAGAAAAGTGCTTCTGAGACAACTCTTACTTGATGGATCAAGGATTGCGTCTTGCTGACCTGTGAACAGGCTAATGATGTAAGATGGATATATCATTATTCATTGGTCTTTCATCTGTCATACCATTATAGCAATAAGTGAACAGAGAAGACAATCTCTAGTTTTCTCCTTCTGCCTTCTCTCTGTGTATTACTTGAAAACCTAGGCCAAGATTTACCAAAGTGACTGGTGATTTTGTGTGTCCTACTTTTGGGGTGGCAGGTTTGAGATCCCTTTAAAGGGGCTTGAATTTAAGGGAGAAGGCTGCTTAATGCTTTCTATAAATCAAGCACCTTTAAGGCATCTCAAGTTGGGGCTGTAAGACTTGAAAGGTACCCAAAATATAGCCAATTTTGAAAATCTTGGTTAGGCTTTAAGACCATGCAGGAACCTAAAGTAACATTAATAAATTCACGTAAAAAGTATTTTGCTCTCTCTTTTGACTCTGAGGCAGGTTTCTGATTAGATGACAAAGATTTTTTTTTTCTATCAGAAAGGATATTTTAAATGGGAAAAAATAATTATGCATGAAAGATAAAAAGCGAAGCCTTGCTGTAAGTTTTAAATAGTATTTTTAGCAGTACTTATTCACAAATATACAACCATTAAGTACAGTTGATTCTGATGCAGCAGTTAAGTTTGTGCTGAGAGTGACTACCTTTCCAGCTATTGCAGTAACAGTTATGATGTACAATGCGGTTAGCTGTGATGAATTCATAGTTATTATGCATATTTGTACTAATGGGTATGCAAACACTTCAGTATGATGTATTACTTTCTCAGTGCTTGTTCCCACAGATTGCAGTTCAAGGAGCCCTCGCTTTTTAGTTAATGAGACTAGTTTACGGTGCAAATTATAATATGCATAAAATATGCAAATTCCAAGTACGTTATTGTGACATATACTTTAGGGACAATAGTATATATTTGATATTGTTTGCTGGGGTTGAAAAAAGGGAAAAAATCCTTCTAGTCATACAAGTTTGGATTTTCCCTCCCTACTTGATTTTAACGTGAACGCATCTCCAAATGGGGTCCTGAGGTTTCTCTCCTCCCTTTTTTACTGGAATCATTACTTCCCCTGAATCATTCTCCCTCTAGCAGAAAATTACTATAGCTGCACTATTTATTTCAGCTTGTTATCTTTACTTAGTGGGTAGATAAGTAGTGTTTTGACAAATTCCTGATATCCTCTCCGAAGTCCAAGCATCTCACCTTGTCATGTGCCTGAGTTCCATCAGACTGGGAAGTCAGAGTCCTAATCTACTTCTGCATACTGGCATTACATAGTGACTCCTACAAGTCAGACATCCTGCGCTCTGTAAACACAGTTTTGATGAGGATTATGTTCAGTAAAGATATTCATTTTAAATTGTTCAGTTTTATTCCCCCCTGAGACCAGATCCTGTGTTCCAATTAGGACTAAATCAAGATTTGCCTCTCTCCTTGTGGGTTGCAGAACTAGCTGCTCCAAGAAGCAGTCATTAATAGTGTCTAGAAATTTCATTTCTGCATCCTGTCCTGACATGACATGTACTCAGTCAATATGGGGATAGTTGAAATCTCCGTTATGATTGAATTTTCTATTTTTACAGCTTCTCTAATCTCCCTGAGAATTTCATAATCACGATCACCATCTTCATCCTGGTCAGGTGGTTGGTAGTGTATTCCTACTGCTGTATTCTTATTATTCAAGCATGGAATTTCAAACTGCTGCACAATTTGATTCATTAAAGATTTTTCCTATATTTGACTCTATGCTTTCTTTGACATATAGTGTCACTCCTCCACCAGCATGACCTGCTCTTGTCATTCCTATATATTTTGTACCTTGGTATTACCATGTACCATTGATTATCATCGTTCCACCACATTTCTGTGATGCCTATTATATCAATATCCTCATTTCATACCAGGCACTCAAATTCACCCATCTTAGTATTTAGACGTCTAGCATTTTTATACAAGAACTTATAAAATTTATCAGTAAAGTACCCACCGCAGCAGCGGGGCTGTAGGAGCTGTCAGGAGGAGGTGTCAGCCCCCATCGCAGCCATGAAGCTGGAGGAGCTGTCAGCCCCTGAAGCAGCTGTGGGGCTGGAGAAGCTGTCGGCCCCCAAAGCAGCTGCGGGGCCAGAAGAGCTGTCTGCTCACGCCACAGCGGCGGGGCTCAAGGCAGGATCCAGGGACTGGGTTCATCATAGCGGAAGGTTCGTTATTATGAAGGGTGTTATAGCAAGGGTGTACTGTATTTAGTTGCCTGCCTTCATGCTGTGTAATTGAATGGAACTCTTTTTTTCATTTGACTGTTTCTCTTCAGCTCCTACCTGTACTTTATCAGCTTCTTTATACCAGCATTTTCAGGAAGTAAAAAGATTTGTCTGCCAACATTGTGAGGTTAGCTCAACTGATAACAAATCAATGAAAATATTATTGCATCACTGCCGGAGCAAGAAAATGTTGGAAGTGGTCAAACACACAAGTTGTTACACCAGTTTTTATTTGAGTATGGAATAAAATGTAGCCTTTGCAATGTTTTATGAATTATAGGTTTTTTTAACTATGAAAGAAGAGATATAGAAATGTGATGAATATTATAATTATGCAAGGAAGGTAGGCGTACAATAATACATAAAATTCTGTTTAATTGTAAACCTAGACTATTTTCTTTGACTCGTGGTTTGGTAGAAAGCTACAGATCACAAAAGACAGATATTCCTAAAGCTGGGGATCAGAACTGTGAACCACTTACTTGTTACAGATAGAGCATCGCTCTGCAGGAGACTTGGAAAGAGCTTCCCTAATAAGTTAGAGTAATTCAGCAGCTGGGCAAGGATGTAATTTAATCACATTTTTAAAATTCTTTGTGCTGACCATAGTGATTGAATTCCCAGGAGTAAATTCAAAATTGATAAGAAACCTCATGTGAATCCTATCGGAAGCAACTCTCATTTGGGAATATAATACTGTGAGAAAATGGACATGTTTTCTATGTAAGAGCCCAGAGGGCTTACCTGATTTATGGGAAATACCTGAATTTACAAAATCTGTTTACTTCTGGACATTAGGGTTTGGGGTTCCCCCACCCCACTTTATATCAGACAGATGTTACCCATTGTTGGTTTTTGATAAGCAGCTTCAGCTGTTGAGTTTTTATTCTCTTGGCTCAAATGTAAACTTCCATACTTTCAAGGTGTACAGTAGTGACAGTCTTCATATTTTAAGGGAAAGTATTTTGGTAAGTAACTAATTGCCTTTAAGTTTTAGTAAGTGCTTCTTTGAAAACTATAATGTAGTGTGACTGAAGATGTTTAACCCTGGTTACTATTGTATGTTTCTATTCGTAGAACATCTTTAAATATTTATTGTGATAAAGGGTTGAGCAAGCATGTTTTTCCTTTGCAGTTTTAAAACCTCTTTTCCTTCTTCATATACAGGAAACCTAACAAACTTTGGCATTCCAGTGATACACAGTTTAGTACTGCAACAAGCTAATTGTAATAGTTACTGCATATATAAAATATTGGAATGTATGTTGTGATACAATTGGTATTTAAGACAGAAAAGAATATACAGTACCTCTTTAAAATTTTTAAAAAGAAATTAATGTACATAGTTAACAAAATTCTCCCCCCCCCCCCTTCTGTAGCAGATGGTACGTGAACAATACACCACAACAACACAAGGCACCAGCCTAGAGAGGCCGGAGAACCAATATGTCTACAACATTGGCATTTATGGCTGGAGAAAGCGTTGCCTCTACCTGTTTGTCCTCCTCCTGCTTATCATCCTAGTTGTGAATTTTGCTTTGACAATTTGGATTCTTAAAGTGATGTGGTTTTCTCCAGTAAGTGTCCTCTTTAATTTTCCATTCTCTTTCTAGTCTTTATTAATCATATTCTCCTCCTTTGTTTGCCTTATGACCTCACCTATTTCATATGTATGCCAGTTTCTTCTTATGTAATAACCTTGTCTTTTTCTTACCTCATTAATTAGAATTTCTCATTCTGTTGGAAATACATACATAATAGTCATCTTTTACAACATTCATCCTTCTATAATTTTTAAATCATCATTTTAAAATGATGTTTATGTTGATGATCTTACATTTGCAGTTAATTCAAACAGTTCTGTCAGAGATTTTATTTGCTCTTGCCTCACAGTGTGTTTTTTCTGCCATTTTCAAAGTGTGATTGCTCTAGTTTCGTTTATACCCCCAGAATTCTTTAGTGTTCAAATGTTGTTCTCACTAGTTCAGCTTCTTTTCCTATCTGCACTCAAACTCTGATTTTTTAATCGTCTATTTCCCCACTATTTAAGATTTAGAAATTGATTTAGCAAATTAATAAATTAAAGCTCAAAGTATTTGAAACTACTTTATGCTTTAGGTTAAGCAACTACATTGCTCAAGAAGAAATGTAATAACTTTTCACTACAATATGTATATTATTATCATGTAATTTTTAAATAGTAGTTTAAAGTGTAACTTAGGTTAAGTCCGCAAGATGAAACTTGAGTCAGAATACAATAAAATGCCTCAGTGAATATCAAAGCTAAGTTAATTTGATCCTACCATGCAGTCTGCGATGCACAGTTGATTTGAATAGACTTATTACAAGGAAAACAACAACAGTAAATTCCTACTGTTCTGCCCCCGCCATTCAGTAAAGGGAATTATGTTAACATTTCTATCATCTATTATGCCACAGTCACTAAATGAAGGGGCATTTTATCTTCATGGAGCTATCTCTATACTCTTCTTTCTTTTACTATAAGCAGGTGAATTTTAAGTGCCTCTTACTCAGCATAGTTATTATGATTGGATTCCTGTCAAGCTTCTTCCCCCACATAAATTCTTTTCAGCACCTTTTTTTCATGTGTACTACAGGTACAGAAGGTCTTAGATCATGTTTAATTTTTTAAACTGTTATGCAATGCATTTGGAAGATGTGCACTTTGGTGACTGCACATCATGAATAACAGTGAATGTAAGTGGCTAACATTTTATGTGTGTGGCTCAAGTTCACAGTAAAGGTCACCCCTTCTCCACTTATTTTCCCATGTCTTGGCTCCCCTGTGTGGCCAATGGGTGGCTCCTCTCCTAGGAGTCATGGAGCAAAAAAATTGTCAAAAACTCCCTCCCCTTTCAGGAATTCTCTCTGCAGGAACCTATGTCTCTTCCTGTTTATCCACAAGGAAAGCAGCAAATGCCTCAAGATGGGGCACACTATCTTTAGGCCTCAACAAGAGGAGCCATGGACAACAGCACAGGCAAAGCAGGCTCACATCCTCTGGTCAGGAGAGAGTAGAAATGCACTAACTGTAAGGGTTCTCTCCAGTTCTGTATTGCAGGACCTGTGTACCTGAAACGTCCAGCTAAGCAGTGGCCCAGCTATGTCCCTGCCTAGCCATCTGCCTATTATTGCATTCCAGGGACACCAGAATGGGGGGGACAGGAGGCCCTGGCTTCCCGCCGCACTTTTTACAGGCTCTAAGGGTGAGCAACAGAGTAGGGGATGGAGAGGAGCGAGTGGGGGGAGGGATCTTGGAGAGAAGAGGTGGTGCAGGGGTGGGATCTTGAGAGAAGGGGCAGTGTGAGGGTGGGGGGGGGCACGGAGAAGGGGTGGTGCAAGGGCAGAACCTCAGGTAGAATGTGTGGCATGAGGGTGGGGACTTGGGGAGAAGGGGTGGTGCGAGGGCAGGGCCCTGGGCTCCTGTGGCCCCCTCACTTTTAGGGTGCTTCTGCTGCTCCTTTTGCATTCCTTTTTTCAGACCCTCCTTATTAAACTCTGGAGATCTTTCTGCAATTCACTGCTAAAGGATTGGGGCGTGCTGCTTCATATGCAGTCTCATCTTCCCCAAAAATGAGCAAGATAAACTACAAGTTCTTCTTCGAATGCTTGCTCATGCCCATTCCATGCTAGGAGTGTGCGCACCGCATGCACAGTTGCCGGAGATTTTTCCCTCAGTGGTATCCATAGATCCGGCTCTAGTGCTCTCTGGCACAGCGCATGTACGTGCCAGTACAAGGAACCTCACCAGCCCCATACCTTCTCAATTCCTTCTTACTGCCCTTGAAGGTTGCTGTAACAACCCCTCTTGCTGTGGCAAGGGTCCTTCACCAGTGGTTGAACTTTCTCTGTTCATATTCTGTATAGTTATCGTAGTTAATGTATATAGTTCTTAGTTAGAGTTAGTGTATATAGTAGTGTTAATAGTTGTTCCTGTCGTTGAGGGATTTTTTCGCCCTGGGGCTGGGCATGCCCCAGTCCCTGGGCTTTAAGCCATGTACCTCTTGTGGTAAGCTGATGCCAGTAAGTGACACACACGCTAGCTGTCCAAAGTGTCTGGGGAAGTCTCACATCAAAGAGAAGTGCCAGATCTGCTGGGACTTCAAATCTCGTACCAGAAAGGACAGGGACAGTCGGCTGAAGGCCATTCTCATGGAGGCAGCCCTCAGACCAGTCTAGGAGCTGAACCACTCTGAATCAGGGCTAAGTATTTCGGCCCCCATGTGGAGCGCTCCCCTGGCACCTCATTCTTCCCAGCACCGTTCTCCATCCCCAGTGCCAAGGAAGAAACATAAGAAACAGTGCACCGAGAGAGGTCATTCTCAGGTGCCGAAGAGAGAAAGACGGAGACGGACTAGTATAGTGAGACACACATTGGGCCACCCATCTTCCCCCGAGCCACTGATGGTGCCAGAGACTCCACCCAGAGTGCCAAGTCCGGAACGGGACCCGCCACCAACTGCCAGGAGCAGCCTTGGGGCCAGGCATTTGCTCACCCCTTTGATCCCGGAGGCCTTTCAGGTTGTGAAAGAACTGCTGTCCCTCTTGATCCCGCTGACCCCTCAAGGACACACCCCAGCCAAGGTGACTGGAGACAGAAGGGAACAAGGTCCGGCAAGCTCCTTCCTGGTACCAGCCACCATGGCACTCCACCCATGGTACTGATGCACCGGTCTCTGTCCTGACACTGGTCCTCAGTCTCTCGGCACTGCCCAGTGGCTGAAGCAGGTGCTGCATTGCCATGGTCTCCAGATGAAGAATCCTCTTCAGGGTCCAAACGGGAATCCTTTGCTCCATTCAAGACCTACAGGTACCTAGTCTATGCACCTCCAGACTTTGGTACTGGCCCTCCCTGGCCACCAGACCCCTGGCTGATGCAGTGGCAGTATTGGAACCATTGGGGGTTTCCCCCAGTATTGGGACCCCCTTCCCACCGCTCATACTCAGGAGTCTCAGAAAGGCGGCCTACCGCCTCTTCCCATCCGGCATCAGACCGCAACTCTGGCACCAACTTTGGTGCCGACATCCAGGAGGTGGTCACAATGGACATGGTGGAAGCAGAGAAAGAGGAGGGAGCCCCTCCTCCTCCTCATCCCTGGATGAGGCAGTTGCAGGTCCTAGTACCATGCTCCCTCAAGATGACTTCAGAGCCCACCAGACCTCCTGAAAAGGGTTATGGCAAACTTGGGCCTGGAGATGGAGGAGCTTAAGGAGTCGGTGCACATCCTGATTGACATCCTAGCTGCAGCTGCTTCCTCCAGAGTAGCCTTGCCCATAAACAAAGCAATGTTGGGGCCAGTTAACACACTGTGGCAGGCCCCTTCTTCTCTGCCCCCCATCTCAAAGAGGGCAGAGAAGAAATACTATCTCCCAGTAAGTGGTTGTGAATACCTTTACTTGTACCCTCCCCCGTGATTCCTGTGTAGCCCAGTGAGCTAGTTTGCTTTTGTTATATTCACTGCTACTCTCCTACTGTAGCCTAGTGGGCTAGCTTGTCTTTATTGTATTTACTGCTTTGCATTATATTCAGCAGTAATGCAAGAAACCTACAGGCCTGTAGCCTGTAAGACATTAGCTTCAGCAAGTTAGCATAAGGTTTGAGGCCTATGAACTTTGAACAGATAAACTTTGCACAGATAAACTGCCAGCGCTAAACCTCAAGTATTTGGGGGGCTGAAAATAGAGTTTAATGGGAAGTTCTGACCCCAGGTAAATAATTCAACCACAGAAGTGTCCTGGCAGTGAACTGACGTACATAACAGGTACATGAGATACATTTAAGGCTACTTATCTTTTCTTATAAGTTTCTTATTTTTTTATGGGTTTGATTATTTGTTTTATTATAATAGGTTTATAGGACTATATTAGAGTATGTTTTGGCTGTAACACAAGGGACACATCCTGTATGGTGAGCTAAGGAAAGTTAGAATACATATGTTTGGGACCTTTCACCTAGATACATTAGGATGATCAGGTGTCCGTTTTTTGACCGGAACACCCAGTCAAAAAGGGACCCTGGTGGCTCTGGTCAGCACTGCCAACCGGGCTGTTAAAAGTCCAGTTGGCAGTGCTGTGGAGCTAAGGCAGGCTAGTCCCTACCTGTCCTGGCTCCGTGCTGCACCCCCGGAAGCGGCCAGCAGGTCAGGCTCTTAGGTGGGGGGGCCACGGGGCTTCACGTGCTGCACCCACCCCGAGCACCGGCTCAGCGGCCAATGGGATCTGTGGGGGCAGTTCCTGTGGGCAAGAGCAGCACCTACATCTAGGAGCCGAATCTGCTGGCCACTACTGGGGTGCAGCACAGTCCGCGGTGCCAGTACAAGCAGGAAGCTTGCCTTAACCCCCCGCTGCGCTGCTGACCAGGAGCTGCCTGAGGTAAGCCCACGCCCCAACCCCAAGCCCCAACCCCCTGCCCCAGCCCTGAGCCCCCACAAACCCTGAACCCCTCTGTCCCAGCCTAGAGCCTCTTCCTGCACACCAAACCCCACATCCCCGACCCCACGCTAGAGCCCACACCCCCAGACAGAGTCCTCATCCTCCCCTGCACCCCAACCCCGTGCCCCAGCCTGGAGCCCCTCCTGCACCCTGAACCCCTCATTTCTGGCCCCATCCCAGAGCCTGCACCCCCAGACAGAGCCCACACCCCCTCCCACACCCCAAACCTCCTGCCCCAGCCCAGTGAAAGTGAGTGAGAGTGGGGGAGAGCGAGCCACCGAGGAAGGGGGAATGTAGTGAGCGGCGGGCAGGACCTCGGGGAAGGGGCCGGGCAGGGGGTGTGGCCTTGGGGAAGGGGCAGAGCTAGGGTGTTTGGTTTTGTGGGATTAGAAAGTTGGCAACCCTAAAATAGATGGTGATGAGCTAAAGCATAAGGTCCATGTATGGCTGCAGCCTTTAACGTAGAGGATGCATTAAAGCACGTTGGCATAGGGGCTTTCCTAAGTTCATACCCTTTTAAACTTAACAGATATACCACAACTTGGAACTTGGAAATAACCAAAATAGCCAGTTAGGACAGAAATAACAAATGTGATACCTAACCACAAAAGGGCCATGGTAACGAATGGACGTTCGGTGAGCATTGGCTTTTTATATTGAATGGATGAAGCCATTTTGGAAATTGAACCAGATGTTTGTTGCAGTAGCAGATAGGATGAAGGGCATCCAGGTGTCTTCTCAAAGAATTTATTTGTGGATCACCTCCTGCATTCAAACATGCGATCACTTGGCAAAGTTGCCAGTCCCTGCACTGACAGTGTACTCCATAAGGGCACAAGCATCCTCAGCAGTATTCCTGGCGCAGGTTCCAATACAGGAGATCTGCAGGACTACAACGTGGTCATTAGTCCACACTTTCACCTCACACTATGCTATCACACAGCAGGCTAGGGATGATGCTGCATTTGGCAGAGTGGTACTACAATCCACAAATGAATTCCCACCCCCTCCTAGGAAACGCGTGGGAGTCACTTATTTGGAATCAACATGAGTAAGCACTCAAAGAAATAAAAATGACTACCTATCTTTTTATAACAGTTGTTCTTTGAAATGTGTTGCTCATGTCCATTCCAAGACTCACCCACCTACCCCTCTGTTGGAGCCAGCCAGCAAGAAGGACCTGAAGAGGTGGCAGGTCAGCGGGGCTATATATGCAGTGGCATGATGGCCCTACTCCAGGGGGCACCTGGAACAACCCGATGGATATTGCTAGGGGGAAAACCTTCCATAAACTGTGCACATGGTGCACACCATCTACTTGGAATGGACATGAGCAACACATCTCAAAGAACAACAGTTATGAAAAGGTAGGTAACTGTTTTTTTCCTCAGAGGGGGATCATCAAAAAGCCCACTGTGTGGTATTGTTCACAGGAAAATCCTTTTTGACAATAACTCTTGCAAGCAATTATCTTATACCCTAAACCATGAGATTTAATTACCTTTGTTTTTATTTTAGTTTGCATAGTTGCAAATGTTAATGGAAATACAATTATCCAGCCCTTTAAAAAATCCAGCTCCTGAACAAGTGAACTGTGTGCTGTATTAGTTAATTAGATCAACCAAGTAAAATCTGTCAGGTATAATGATATTTTTACTTGCATTGTATTATCCAGCCATTAGATGTGTCTCTGGGTACATGTAAACTGAAGATGGAGGTGTAATTTCCAGCTTGGGTAGATGTATGCACGCTACCTTTCATGGAGCTAGCATGCTAAAAATAGAAGTGTAGCTGCAGTGGCAGAAGTAACGGGATGGGCTAGCTGCCCCAGGCACAAGTTCTGCCTGTGACCCAACATACGCACTCAGGTGGCTAGCCCATCATACCGCCTGTGCCGCCCTTGTTACAGTTATATTTTTGGCATGCTAGCTTGATCAAAGCTAGTGCACATACATCTACCCAAGCTGAAAATAACATCTAGCTCAAGTGTAGATGTATCCTACATGGTGTATAGAGCTCCAGAAAATATGTGGTCTTTTTTGAACAAGGAAGAGAAAGCTGGAACTCAAGCTGTGTTGGAAGCCAAGTTTTTTAACTATAGTTGTAGCTGTTTTCTTTAATAAATCCCTCCCTCCTGTTTAAGAATTGAATATGACAGGACCTGAGTATACCTTGTACATCTTCTTCTTAAATATTATTCTCATTTAAGATAAGCAAACTTCAGCAGGTTGAAAAATCTGACAAAAGTGAATCTCGTACTGAGACTCCATGCCTGGACGAGCTTTCCGTAGCCACTGACTTACGGAACTGTGGAATTCAAACTAGCCTTTTAGTTTTCTAGCGCATGGAATATTAAGTACATTCATTCGAACCAAGCCCTGGTGAGTGTAATTTATTTTGTGTGTAACCATTTTATGGCTAGGGTAAGATTAGTTTCCAAACCAGTAGATATCAAATAAATCTCTCACCTTTAGGAGTACTTGGTGCTGCTGAGTACTCTAACATGGCCAATATCTTCAACTGACAAGATTCTGTTGTCTCTTAAGAACGAGAATCAGATAAACTTGTCTGTCTGAGGCCAGAAGATAGAATACTTGCAACAGAAAATAAGATGAGGCATCAGCAATGTTAATACACCATTCACATACTTAGCTCTACAATAGATATTGTAAGTCAAACAGAAGCTTTCACCAGATTCATTGCCAATCCTGTTTTTGCTGATTGCTTATTAACGAACTCTACCCACAATCCTATTATCTCAATGAAACAGTACACTTTTGTTCACCAAGCAAGTTGCTTAAATAGTAATCACAACAAGAAATACTGCACAAAGAGCTGGATCTTTAAAGTCTTAACTAAGGTACCTTTGGGACACAACAATAGATGTCTCAGTTTGAACTTGCTTTAGCCTTTCCATGGATTTGACTTAAAAGCAAGATAGAAATGTATCAGAAAAGGGGCTCCCTGAATGGTCATTCTGCTACATCTTGACTACACTGTAGTTAGTTTCATTGTCAGTTTTTTCAGTAATTATATTATGTGCAGACTGTCAATATTTGGATATTTTGAACTATTCAGGGATAGGGTAGCACACACAAAACCTTTTTTCCTGGCTTTCTAATAATAAATGCCTTGCCGCTCGTTTTCCTAATTTTGTTATAGCTGCTGAAGAGGAACCAGTTTAATTTGAGTTGATTGCCTGTCACAGCTATTCCGTGAATTATCTTACTGGTTTTCTTATCTATACTTTTTAAAACAGTGGTTCTCAAACTTTTGTACTGGTGACCCCTTTCACATAGCAAGCCTCTGAGTGTGACCCCCCCCCTTATAAATATATAAAAAGTGTTTTTAATTTAACACCATTGTAAATGCTGGAGGCAAAGCGGGGTTTGGGTGGAGGCTGACAGCTCACAACCCCCGGTGTAAAAACCTTGTGACTCCCTGAGGGGTCCCGACCCCCAGTTTGAGAACCCCTGTTTTAAAACCTTTTTTTAGGTTTATTTTTTCAGTATAGAACCTACTGTTACCATCGTAGAAAAAGCCCTTTGCCCTGATTTAGCATAGTTTTTACAAGGTCTTCTTACAATGCTAGAGAAAATCCTATTGTACAGTTGCTGTTTGAGACATAAGGATATTAGTTTTTATTCAACATGGGCATTATTCTAAGAACTTACAAAACTGCTCTTCAGCAGAAGAAATAAAGGTACACCTGGGGTTTTCTGTCTGCTACCCAAGATCCATAAATCTGGAAATCCTGGACGCTCCATCATCTCAGGCATTGGCATCCTGACAGCAGGATTGTCTGGCTATGTCGACTTCCTCCTCAGGCTCTACGCTACCAGCACTCCCAGCTATCTTCGAGACACCACTGACTTCCTGAGGAAACTAAAATCCATCAGTGATCTTCCTGAAAACGCCATCCTGGCCACTATGGATGTAGAAGCCCTCTACACCAACATTCCACACAAAGATGGACTACAAGCCGTCAGGAACAGTATCCCCGATAATGTCACGGCAAACTTGGTGGCTGAACTTTGTGACTTTGTCCTCACCCATAACTATTTCACATTTGGGGACAATGTATATCTTCAAATCAGTGGCACTGCCATGGGTACCCGCATGGCCCCACAGTATGCCAACATTTTTATGGCTGATTTAGAACAACGCTTCCTCAGCTCTCGTCCCCTAATGCCCCTACTCTACTTGCACTACATTGATGACATCTTCATCATCTGGACCCATGGAAAAGAAGCCCTTGAGGAATTCCACCATGATTTCAACAATTTCCATCCCACCATCAACCTCAGCCTGGACCAGTCCACACTAGAGATCCACTTCCTGGACACTACGGTGCTAATAAGCGATGGTCACATAAACACCACCCTATACCGGAAACCTACTGACCGCTATTCCTACCTACATGCCTCCAGCTTTCATCCAGACCACACCACACGATCCATTGTCTACAGCCAAGCTCTACAATACAACTGCATTTGATCCAATCCCTCAGACAGAGACAAACACCTACAAGATCTCTATCAAGCATTCTTACAACTACAATACCCACCTGCTGAAGTGAAGAAACAGATTGACAGAGCCAGAAGAGTACTCAGAAGTTACCTACTACAGGACAGGCCCAACAAAGAAAATAACAGAATGCCTCTAGCCATCACCTTCAGCCCCCAACTAAAACCTCTCCAACGCATCATCAAGGATCTACAACCTATCCTGAAGGACGACCCATCCCTCTCACAGATCTTGGGAGATAGGCCAGTCCTTGCTTACAGACAGCCCCCCAACCTGAAGCAAATACTCACCAGCAACCACATACCACACAACAGAACCACTAACCCAGGAACCTATCCTTGCAACAAAGCCCGTTGCCAACTGTGTCCACATATCTATTCAGGGGACACCATCATAGGGCCTAATCACATCAGCCATACTATCAGAGCCTCGTTTACCTGCACATCTACCAATGTAATATATGCCATCATGTGCCAGCAGTGCTCCTCTGCCATGTACATTGGTCAAACTGGACAGTCTCTACCTAAAAGAATAAATGGACACAAATCAGACATCAAGAATTATAACATTCAAAAACCAGTCGGAGAACACTTCAGTCTCTCTGGTCACTCGATTACAGACTTAAAAGTGGCAATTCTTCAACAACAAAACTTCAAAACCAGACTCCAACGAGAGACTGCTGAATTGGAATTAATTTGCAAACTGGATACAATTAACTTAGGCTTGAATAAAGACTGGGAGTGGATGGTCATTACACAAAGTAAAACTGTTCCCCCATGTTTATTCCTCCCACCCCCCACTGTTCCTCAGACATTCTTGTCAACTGCTGGAAATGGCCCACCTTGATTATCACTACAAAAGGTCCCCCCCCCCAGCTCTCCTGCTGGTAATAGCTCACCTTAAGTATGTGATCATTACAGTATGTATGGTAACTCCCATTGTTTCATGTTCTCTATGTATATAAATCTCCCCACTGTATTTTCCACTGAATGCATCCAATGAAGTGAGCTGTATCTCACAAAAGCTTATGTTCAAATAAATTTGTTAGTCTCTAAGGTGCCACAAGTTTTCAGGTCCAGAACCTGTGCCAAATGGATTATCAACTCCTGGAGCTATTTGAAGTGGTCAGGTAGTAAAACAGATTAAAAGGTGTACAAATGAAGGAGTGATACTCTATGTAGCAAATTTTGAATACATGTTGATGAAGTGTATATATATTATACTATGCAAGATACCAGTTAGTGATGAAACCATGAGCTGAAAGTAGTGAATTTTTAGGGGGACTCGGGACCCAATCTTGCAAATGATTACACAAGTGCATAACTTTTCTAATGTGAGTATTGTATATTGTTTGAAGGATCTGGGCTATGG